>NC_067400.1:564435601-565133726 GCF_016432865.1 Antechinus flavipes
GGAAAGACTTCTTTTCAAATGAGATATTTGTAAAGCTCTTGTCATAGTGCCTGGTATATAGCAGACTGCTTAATAAATGCTTGTTCTTTTCATATAAGAGCAGTCTTAGAATGGACTGCTTTGGTAGGCAGTTAGTCAATCAGACAACAAGCATTTTTTAAATGACTACTGTGTGCCAGGAACTGAATTAAGTTGCTAAGGATACAATAAAAAGCAAAAGATAGTCTCTCTCTGAAGGGGCTTAGAATCTAATGGGAAAGATAACCAGCAAGCAAATACATACAAATAAGATTTATGTAGGAGGCAGTTAGATGGCACAGTCTCAAATCTGGCTTCAGACACTAGCTGTATAACAACAGGAAAGTGACTTAACTGCTGTTTATCTCAGTTTCCTCAACTGTAAATGGGATAATAAAAGCAACTATCTTCCAGGATTGTTGTGAGAATCAAATTAGATAGCATTTGTTAAATGCCTGTGCCAAGTACATAGTAGGTGTTATATAAATGCTTCTTCTCCTCTCTCTCCTTAAATTGAAGATAATTGATAGAGGAAAGGTATTTTCAGTAAGGGGTATCAAGAAAGGCTTGTGAGCTCTTTAGTCATGACCATTTCGGATGGCACTAGGGAATCTAGAGAAATAATGGAGATGTTACCACCAGCCAGGACCCTCATTTCTTTTTTTTTTAATTATAGCTTTTTATTGATAGAACATCTACATGGGTAATTTGTACAACATTGTCCCTTGCACTCACTTCTGTTCTGACTTTTCCCTTCCCTCCCTCCACTTCCACTGCCCCCTAGATGGCAGGTAGTCTCATACATGTTAAACATGTTAAAGTATATCTTAGACAATATATGTGTGCAGTTCTATATAGTTCTCTTGTTGCACAAGACAAAATGGATTCTGAAGGTAAAAATAACTGGGGAAGAAAAACAAAAATACAAGCAGTCCATATTTATTTCCCAGTGTTCCTTCTCTGGATGTAGCTGATTCTGTCCATTATTGATCAATTGGAACTGTATTGGATCTTCTCTTTGTCGAAGATATCCACTTCCATCAGAATACATTCTCATACAGTATTATTGTTGAAGTGTAGAATGATCTCCTGGTTCTGCTCATTTCACTTAGCATCAGTTCATGTAAGTCTTTCCAAGCCTCTCTGTATTCTTCCTGTTGGTCATTTTTTACAGAACAATAATATTTCATAACGTTCATATATGATAATTTACCCAACCATTCTCTAATTGATGGACATCCATTCATTTTCCAGTTTCTAGCCGCTACAAAAAGGGCTGCCACAAACATTTTTGCACATACAGGCAGGATCCTCATTTCAAAGAGCTACATGGTTCCCCCATCCACCCATATCTCCATCAGCACACTGGAGCTGGAATGCCAGCTAGCCTTTGAACTCAGCTACCATGGCCAGCGACTATATCCCAAACCCCCATAATTTTTCAGGTTAGGCTACATACTCTGTAATTAACATTCCTTCTGTTTATTAAACAATGTTGCAGTAAATAGGAGAAACTGAATTCAAATCCTGATTTTGACGCTTATTATTTGTATGATGATGGGTGAATCAATTAACTTCTCCAAGTCTCAGTTTAGTTATCCATAAAACAAGAACTCTATAGTACAGTTATTGTGAAGGTCAAATGAAACTTTGTGTAGTGCTTTGCGAAACAGCACGATATTAATGTCAGTTATTATTAGGATTATGGATAACTGTAAAACTCTAGGAAATAAGGAAAAGAATTCCTTTTCTGCCAAATTCAAAGACTATTTTCAGAATCAGATGAGATAATAGATGTAAAATGCTTCGTAATGTTAACATGCTATTTTTTTAAAAATCAGAATTTCTTTTGGTTTCTTTCCACCCCATTCTTCAGAACACCTTATCTATGCTTAGGTCCCTCTAACCTACCCCAGTCAGCATACTAGCATGGTTTATTGATAGCTTTGGATTTGGAGCCAGAGGCTAGGTTAGAATCCTAGCTCTGGTGTTTGCTAACCAATGTGACTTGAGGCAAATCAATTCTTTCTGGGTCACAGTTTCATGTTCTGTAAAATTAAGGGTATTGGACTGTATGGTCTCTAAGATTCCTCCAGTTCTTAAAGCCTTTGATTCTATGACCCTTCCTACCAAGCTCTTACTTCCCTCAGATATAGGATGTAGATTGGAAAGGGTGAGAGCATAGCTATGGAACTTGAAGGTTAGCAGCAGAAAGAGTGGGGGATTGGAATGTAATTACTGGCCATTGTGGCAGAACTCAAAGGCTAGATGGCATTCCAGCTTCAGTGTGCTGATTGCAGGTATGGAGGGGAGCTATATATTCTTTGAGATGAGGGTCCTGGTTGATGACAACATCTCCATTATTTCTCTAGGTTCCCTGGTGCCTCTTTTGGACATTCTATTTAGCAAGTGCAGGAAAGGCCACAGAATGTGTATGATGTATATAAGGTGTGAGAAGCAATCTTAGAATAGCACTAGCTCCTGGAAATGGTGAGAAAGGGAGAGAAGGACCCATAAGGACTCATAAGAAAACAAAACTATCACTCTTTGCAGATGATATGATGATATGCTGAAAGAATCCTAGAGAATCAATTAACAACTTTAGCAAAGTTACAGGTTTATTTTATATCCTTTATATATTTTATATCTGCTTAAATCATTAGCATTTCTATATATTATTAACACAGCTCAGCAAAAAGAGATATAAAGAGAAATTATAGTTAAACTAACTGTAGACAACATAAAATATTTTGGAGTCTATGTAGAGAACTGAGTCAAATTTATAAGAATACAAGTAATTCCCTGATTGATAAATGGTCAAAGGATATAAACAGTCAGTTTTCAGATGAAGAAATTAAATTTATTTATAGTCATATGAAAAAATATTTTTAAATCCCTAATGGTTAGAGATATGTAAATTAAAACAACTCAAAAGTACTTTCTTACACTTATTAGATTGGCTAATAGAACAGAAAAAGACAATGAAAAATGTTGGAAATATGGGAAAATTGGGACACTAATGCATTGTTGGTGGAGTTGTGAACTTATCCAATCATTCTGTAGAGCAATTTGGAACTATGTCCAAAGAGCTATCAAACTGTGCATACCCTTTGATCCAACAATATTATTATGAGGTTTTAATTCAAATATATCACTAAAAAGGGAAAAGAATCTTTATGTACAAAAATATTTATAGCAATTCTTTTTATGGTGGCAAAAAATTAGAAATTGAGGGAATGCTCATTAATGGGGCAATGGCCAAACAAATTGTAGTGTATGAATGTGATAGAATACTATTATGCTATGAAAAATGATGAGAAGATGGAATTCAGAAAAATCTGTAAAGACTTACATGAACTGATACTAAGTTGAATGAGCAGAACCAAGAGAACATTTTATACAGAAACAGCAAAACTGTGTTATGATTAATTATGATAGGCTTAGCTCTTCTCAGCAATACCATAATATAAGACAATTCTAAAAGACTCTTGATGGAAAATGCCATCCATATTCAGAGAAAGAATTATGGTGCTTGAAAGCATATTGTTCTCACTTTTTTGTGGCTTTTCTCTTTTATTCTTTTTCTTCTTTCACAACATGACTAATATGGAAATGTGTTTAACATGATTGTTCATATATAACCTGTATCAGATTTCTTGCTGTCTTGGGGAAGGAGATGGGAGAGAGAAAAAATTTGAAAATCAAAACCTTATAAAAATGAATATTGAAAACTATCTTTACATGTAATTAGAAACAATAAAATACTATTTATTTTTTAAAAGAGAAGACCCAGAGGATGTGACCTTCAGGTTCAGGCTATCACAAAGAAATAAATTTCACCTGAACCTCCCTGTTCAGGGCTTCTGTGAGGAAAGATGCCATGTAACTTGTGGTTTTTAGTTGTAGAGCTACTCACATTTTGTGAAGAGTGGTCACCAACCCATCATCTCATCCATAACCACAGAACAAAATCAGAGGATTATAGATTTAAAGCTAAAAGAGACATTAGAAACCATCTAGTTTAAGCTGTTAATTTTTTAGATGAAGAAATTGAGACCTAAGCAATTTAAGTGCCCAAGATCACAGAGTAAAAAGCCAGTCTCTTCCTACTATATCATGCTTTTTTTTTAATTAATGGAAGTTTGACAGTTTTCCTAGTCCAACTCCCTAATGAGAAAACTGAGGCCAGAGAGGGAAAGTGATTCCCTCAATATCACACAGCAAGTCACTGTCAGCTAGAAGAATAGACTTTTGGCTTCCTGTATAGGATAAAGGAGAAATTCCTTTCTATTCTACCATCAAGCCTCTCACTAGCTTTTTGAGAAAGGTGGTAATAGGGAAATAATAATTGTTATTCCCATTTTACAGAGGGACAAAATGAGGCTTACAGAAATTAAGTGACTTGACTTAGTGGGTCATGACTTACCACTCAAAAAAAAAAGAAATAATGATAAAGATTGGAAAAACCTCTAGATATTTAACTAGGAGAGAAAAAAATCCAATCGGTTTCTCTATTCAGGGAATATTTAAAGTTGTACCCTTCCCTGTATTTTCCTATTCTGTCTGATGTACCCTTAAGAACATCTTCTGATTTATCACACTCCTATCTCTCTCCTACTTTCCTACTTCTTATCCCTGGAATGACCTTCTTCTCAGAGCCCTCCTATTTCCCCCTAAAGCCTTTCTTGAGTAACTTCCTGTTCTCTCAACCTTAGAAACTTGCCTTTTCTTTTCTATTCCTTCCCCCTATGCTTCATGATTCAACAATGACAGCATACATTTATCCAGTGTCTACTTGTGGTGCTGGGCAGTAGAGAAGATTTAGTTTATATTAGACATGATTCCTGCCCTCACGAATTTTATAATCAAAATCTTGATTTTGGTATGAGAATGTTATGGAATATTAATGTTTTGTAAGAAACAACCAATAAGATGATTTCAGAGAGGTTTGGACTTACAGAACTGATGCTAAGTGAAATGAGCAGAACGAAGAGATCATCATACACAGCAACAAGAAGATTATACAATGATCAAGTCTGATGGACATAATCAGAGATATGTCTGTTAGACACAGAGATAATAATCACATACAGTATTATGTAGGAAGTGTATCAAAGTGGTGAAAAGTGTTCTGTGTGGTGGAAGAAGGCTATTAGTGACCTTGGGGATCAGAGAAGACATCTCTCTATAGACTTGGGTTTTAATGCTTGAGTAGAGGTTCAATAGACACAGAGAGGAAAATAATAAGAGTAAGAACAGCAGAAATGTAGAGAAAGATGAAGTAGTACAGCAAATAGAGTTAGCCTTAGTACAATATGCCAAATGAAATCACAAGCCCAATTTTTTTTTTGTAAAAAGGATATTTATATAAGAGTGTGATTTCTGTAGGAATGTAACAGTTTAATCTTATCAAATAATTTATGATTCTCTTTCCTGTTTACCTTTTTATACTTCTTTTGCATTTTGTGTTTGATATTTTTTCTTTACTTTTTTTAAATTAAAGCTTTTTATTTTTCCAAACAGTGGACAATTCTTCAACATTAGTCCTTGCAAAACCCTGTGTTTCAATTCCCTCCCCTTCCCCCACACCTTCCCCTAGATGGCAAGTAGTCCAATATATGTTAAATTTGGTAGAAATATATGTTAAATATAATATATGTACACATATCTATACAATTGTTGTGCCACACAAGAAAAAAAAGAGAAGCAAAATAAAACGCAAGCAAATAACAAAAAAAAAGTGAAAATGCTATGCTGTGAACCACACTCAGTTCCCACATGGCTCATCATCATTGAACAATTGGAACTGGTTTGAATCATTTTATTGTTGAATGATATTCACACTCCTATCTCTCTCCTACTTTCCTACTTCTTATCCCTGGAATGACCTTCTTCTCAGAGCCCTCCTATTTCCCCCTAAAGCCTTTTCTTGAGTAACTTCCTGTTCTCTCAACCTTAGAAACTTGCCTTTTCTTTTCTATTCCTTCCCCCTATGTTGAATCATGAGAGAGATAGGAGTGTGATTGAATGATTATCAGATTTGATCATTGTATAATCTTCTTGTTGCTGTGTATGATGATCTCTTCATTCTGCTCATTTCACTTAGCATCAATTCTGTAAGTCTCTCCAAACCTCTCTGAAATCATCTTATTGGTTGTTTCTTACAAAACATTAATATTCTATAACATTCTCATACCATAATTTATTCTCCAATTTATGGGCATCCATTCAGTTTCTTGCCACTACAAAAAGAGCTCCACAAACATTTTTGCACATGTGCAAAATTTGCACAAAGAGATCCTTTAAGATTTCTTTGAAATATAAGCCCAATAGTAACACTGCTGGATCAAAGGGTATGCACAATTTGATAATTTTTTGAGCAAAGTTCCAAATTGCTCTCCAGAATGGTTGGATTCTTCACAGTTCCACCAACAATGTATCAGTGTCCCAGTTTTCCCATATCCCCTCCAACATTCAACATTATCTTTTCCTGTCATCTTAGCCAATCTGAGAGGTATGTAGTGATATCTCAGAGCTGTCTTAATTTGCATTTCTTTGATCAATAGTGATTTAGAGCATCTTTTCATACGACTAGAAACAGTTTCAATTTCTTTGTCTGAAAATTGTCTGTTCATATCTTTTGATCATTTATCAATTGGAGAATGGCTTGACTTCTTATAAATTTGAATCAATTCTCTATATATTTTAGAAATGAGGCCTTTGTCAGAACTTTTGAATGTAAAAATGTTTCCCCAGTTTATTGCTTCCCTTTTAATCTAGTCTGCATTAGTTTTGTTTTTAGAAAAAAACTTTTTAATTTAATATAATCAAAATTATCTATTTTGTGATCAATAATGATCTCTAGTTCTTTGGTCACAAATTCCTTCCTCTTCCACAGATCTGAGAGGTAAACTAGCCTATATTCTTCTAATTTGCTTATAATATCATTCTTTATGTCTAGATCATGAACCCATTTTGACCTTATCTTGGTATATGGTGTTAGGTATGGGTCAATGCCCAGATTCTGCCCTACTAGTTTCCAATATTCCCAGCAGATTTTGTGGAATAGTGAATTCTTATCCCAAAATCTGGGGTCTTTGGGTATGTTGAACACTAAATTACTATAGTCATTGAATATTTGTCTTGTAAACCTAACCTATTCCACTGATCAACTATTCTATTTCTTAACCAGTACCAAATGGTTTTGATGACCACTGTTTTATAATAGTTTTAGGTCTTGCATAGCTAGGCCACCTTCATTTGCTTTTTTCATTAATTCCATTGAAATTCTTGACCTTTTGTTTTTCCAGATGAATTTTTTTGTTATTTTTTGTAGGTCTTTATTTTTCTAGGGCTTTTTGTCTGTTTTCTTTTACAGAATGACTTATATGGATATGTGTTTTGTATGATTACACATGTATAAACTATGTAAAATCCCTTGCCTTTTCAATGTGGGGAAGAAGAGAAAGAATTTGGAACTCAAAATCTGAAAAAAAAGAGGAGTGTTAATGTAACTGGGAAAAATAAAATATTAAATAAGATGCAAGTAAGATAATTTGGTGATTTAGAGTTGGCGAATGGAAGAAAAACTATTGGTCAGATTTTGAACTCATCAATAAAGGGAGAAGAAAATCCTGGAGGTCAGCAGCTAACAATCATGGGTTGCATGACAAATTTGGATAATGTGAACCTCAAAGAAGGAGTACAGAAAGTGTGACAGACAGAGGAAGAGACAAATTTTGAATTCCAAATTATTTTCATCCCCCCATAGAAAAATAAAGAAAGCAAAGAAAAATATGTTTGATCTGTGTTCAGGTTCAATCAATTCTTTTTCTGGGGATGGAAAGTATCTTTCAACTCATACCTCTGCCTTCTGTCTATATGTATTCTTTTTAACTACCCTAATAATGAGAAAGATTTTAGGGGTTATAAATTAATTTTTCCATGTAGAAATATAAACAATTTAACATCATCACTTATCTTATGATTTCTTTTTCCTCCTTACCTTTATATACATCTTTTGCATCTTGTATTTTAAAATCAAATTTTCTTTTCAACTCTGGTCTCTTCATCAATAGTGCTTAAAAATCTTCTGTTTCATTGAATGTCCATTATTTTTCTCCTGAAGGATTATGCTCAGGTTGGCTAACAGGTGATTCCCAGTTATAATCCCACCTCTCCAGAATATCATATTCCAAAGCTCCCAGTCTTTTAATATAGAAGCTGACAAATCTCATGTAATCCTGACAATATTTGAATTGTTTCTTTTTGGCTGCTTATAGTATTTTCTCTTTGATCTGGGAAGTCTGGAATTTGGCTATAATATTCCTGGGAACTTTCATTTTGGATTCTTTTTCAGGAAGTGATCAATGCATTCTTTCATTTCTATTTTATCATCTGGTTCTAGAATATCAGGGCAGTTTTCCTTAATAACTTATTGAATGTCTAGGGTCTTTTTTAAATAAAAATTTTCAGTTAGTTCAATAATTCTTAAATTGTCTTTCCTGAATCTATTTTCCAGGTCAGTTGTTTTCCCAATGAGATATCTTCTATTTTTTTCCTATTCTTTTGACCAGTTTTGCTTTTTAAGGCATTCTTCTCTTCATTGGATTTTTTGTGACTCTTTTAACATGGGGTCTATTCTGTTTTTTGAGGTGTTATTTTCTTCAGCATTTTTTGGTGTCTCTTTTATTAAGCTGTTGGTTATTTATTTATGATTTTCTTGCATCACTCTCATTTCTTTTCTCATTTTTTCCTCTCTTACTTGATTTTTAAAATCCTTTTTGAATTCTTCCATGTCTTGAGACCAATTCATATTTTTATTTGAGGCTCTATATGTAGGAATTTTGACTTTGCTGTCTTTTGAGTATATTTTGATCTCTCTTGTCACTATTGTCAAATTTTTTTTCTGTTGTTTGCTCATTTTTGAGTTTATTTCCTAATTTTTAACTCTATGCTAAAATTGGACTCTGTTTCCTAAGAAGAGGTGTTACTCAAACTTCAGGTTTTTGAGAGTTCAGAGTTAATCCTCAGGTTTATAAGTTTTTGGCTCTTCCAGTGTAGTCTGACTCTACTCTTGTACTGTGCAACAATTTGTGAGTAACCACAAGCATTCTTTTCAACCCTGCAACTATGACTAGTGTTTCTGCTCCCCAGTGGCCACAAGCTCTACTGTACTAGTGCTCCTCCTTGCATTGGAACTAAGAACTAAATAGGACCCAGATCCAAGAATAAGCAGTAGTTCTATTCCTGGTGCTAGCAATAAATTTTTTTGTGAGCTATTGACTAATCTCATTATGGCTGGTGAACTGAGAGGTTTAGAAAACACCACTGTTGTCATTGATTCTATCTCCCTGAAGTTTGCCCCTGGTTTGCTGGAGCCTGGTCTGTTCTGGTACAGACTCACCCTGGTGCAACCCTGGTCTTTCTTGTTGACCTTCTAGGTTGTTTTGAGCTGAAAAATTGTTTCACTCTATCTCTTTTTTGTGGGTTCAGAAGCTTTGGGATTTGTTTAGAATCATTATCGAAAGGCATTTAGAGAGGTTTGGGAGAGAACCATGCCTTTGCTCTGCCATCTTGGCAAAATTGATTTTCATGTTAGAGGATAAGTTCCTTATGGGAACTGAACAGATACAGGAACTCATCCATTCCTTTTCAGCTACATACAGAGATGATCCTACCTTGATCTTGCTATCACCAACATGTGTTCCACTTCTCTGTTTGTGAGGCCCAACATTCCTAGATCTGATCATAATCTTTTTGTTAATTCCATATTTCTCTCTTCTTTACAGGTCTCTATTTCCATCCTCCCCATGATCTCTAATTCCTCTCCCCTTTAGTTTTCTATCAAGCCATCACCCCATGTACTGACTGCAGTCTCCTCTCTGTCTTACACCTTTAGTGAATCAATTCAAACTATATTCTACACCGAAATCCCTTATTTTCTTGTCTTACTGACAATCAGGCCACCAATAAGAGGATTGGACTAAGCTTAGCAGTTTTATTGTCCAGACACGTACTGAAAGAGATTTGGACAATGTAAAATGCCTGATTAGCAGTCCAGCAAACTGCTTTATGTTCTGATTAAGCTTAAGTATCAGCCTCCCAGAAGTTAGTAACATTAGTTATACTTTAAATTATTGAATCAGGTTTTGAGTTTATTTTTGTTAAATGAACCCTTGCGAATAGCTTATATTTAACATTTCTTTCATATGTAGGAAAAAATGTCTTGTTCCATACCTGATTTAAATCATACGCTGAGTAATTTTTTAAAATAGCCCCTGTCTTTTTAGGGAATGTAAAAAGTATGATCCATGAATTGAATCATCCCCAAGGGTCCCAGGTGGGGCACTTCAGGAATCCAAGAGTCTGAAAAAGAGATACTAGCCCCTCTCATTAAAAGCCAAGCTCCCCAGGATTAAACCTAATTGTTCTTGCATGTCTGAATCCAGAATAGAGAAGGGAAGGTGGCTCAGTTCCTTGGTTCCTTAGACTCAAAGTCTGGTCTTATTCCATCTTGCACATATGGAGCATACCAATGGATCTGAGGTCAAAAGGACTGAATTTGAGTTTTGGCTCAGCTCCTTGTGGGATGAGGGTGTGGTGGGGGTGTGCAGTGATTTAATTTCTCCACATTTCAGTTTCCTTTTCTGTATGAGAAATAAAGTACATACAAAATAAATATAAGGGAGTTATAGCAGCATGGAGGATGGGGGAATAAATGAGTGAAAAAACATTTATTAAGCATCCACTATGTAAGTTAGGTGAGCAAAGTGCTAAGGACACAAATTCTGAAGTCATGGAACTCACATTCTAGTTGGGGAGATAATATGGGGAAGAGAGTGGTACCTACTCCTCCTCCTGCAGCACCCTCCCTCTGAGATTGCCTTCCATTTATCTTTATCTATCTATCTATCTATCTATCTATCTATCCATCCACATATGTATAATATACATACACACAGAAATCTCTGCATCTCTCTATTATATATATGTATAAAATGTATATATCTATATACATTTATATGTGTACAAATACACATGTATCTATCTATCTATATACAAAATGTATATATCTATAACCCTATGTCTCTATAAAGTGAGAGGATCAGACTATTAAATCAAATCAACAATCATTTAAGTGACTGCCACATACCAGGTGCTGGGCCAAGCACTGGGGGTCCAAACAAAGGCAAAAACACTTCCTCCCTTTAAGGAATCTACATTTTAGTGGAGAAGGTTTCGTGCAAGTAGTTTCTTTCTAGCTATTTATCTATCTGTCTGTCTAGACATAGCTATATCTATATATTTATCTTAAGACTCGGTTTTTGAGTGGATGCCCATAAGTTGGAGAATGGCTGAATAAGTTATGGTAAATGAATGTTATGGAATATTATTGTTCTGTAAGAAATGACCATCAGGATGAATACAGAGAGGCTTGGAGAGACTTACATGAACTGATGCTAAGAGAAATGAGCAGAACCAGGAGATCATTGTACACAGTAACAAGACTATATGATAATCAGTTCTGATGGATGTGACTCTCTTCAACAATGAGATGATTCAGATCAGTTCCAATAATCTTGTAATGAAAAGCTCCATTTGCACCCAGAGAGAGAACTGTGGGAACTAAGTATGGTTCACAACATAGCATTTTTACTCTTTTTGTTATTGTTTGTTTGCAATTTTTTATTTTCTTATTTTTCCAGTCTTATCTGATTTTTTCTTGTGCAGCAAGATAATTGTATAAATATGTATGTATATATTGGATTTAACATAAATTTCTACCATGCTTAACATAGATTGGACTACTTGCTATCTAGGGGAAGGGATAGGCAAAGGGGAGGGAAATTGGAACACAAGGTTTTTCAAGGGTCAGTGTCACAGAATTATCCATGCATATGTTTTAAAAAATAAAAAGCTTTAATAAAAAAGACAGTTTTCCCCACTGTCAAATGAAAGAATTGTACTGGATTATGGGGAGACAACATGCCTCATGGAAAGAGTGGTAGATTTACAGTCAGAGGGGATGGGTTTGAATCTCAGGTGATTCACTTACAATCTGAGTGATTTTGTACAATTTCTTCTTTTGGCCTCAATTTCTGCATCTGTGAAAGGAAAAGGCTGAATGGTCTAATAAGGTTCTCCTCACCCTGGACATTAGATGCTATGATTCCTTTTAGCTCTAAAATTTAGGACTCTAGGGGTCTACCCCAGGATTTTTCTCTAAAAGTTGGTGGGGAAGGAGATACTGCGTTCCTGGAGAGGGAATCAGCAGAACTGCTAGCCCAGGGCAGGCAAACTGAAAGCAGGCTTCCTCCTCCTGGGCCCCTTGCCAACAAGACACCATTTAGCAGTCTCTTGTGGCCTTGAATGAGCTTTGTTGTATTAATTATGAAAGGCATGGAATCTATCATTAAACACTCCCTCTGTGAGCTAGCTTGAGCTGGGGCTAGGGAGGGGAGGAAGAGATGGGGAGCGCCAGCTCCAGCCCTTCCTGTCCCAGAGAGTAGGGCTGTGGGTGAGCACAGCAACTGAGAGGGGGGTCTGGAAAGCCTGGTGATTTTAGTGTCTACAAGTTCAATTACAGCCAATGATGGGATTCAGCAGTAGAAAAAAGCAGATCTGAGTTTAGACTGTAGTAAGCAGATCTAGAAGGACTGGAAAAGAGCCAGAGTCAGGATTGAGGGACCCTTCGAGTAACAACATCAGGGTCAAATAGAAATGGGATCATGAAATGGATCTTGCAGTTCATAGTGACTTAAAAAACCACATATTGACATTATCTATATTCTATTGTATTTTTATTAATTTTGTTAAATGTTTCCCTATTTCATTTTAATCTGGTTTAGACCCGTAGTGTTGTGGGTAGAAGATGGGCAGCATAAAGGTCACCAGCAGCTCAGAGGCAGTGTGTGAGAAGTTGTCTAATCCATCCCTATCCCATTTTATAGATGAATAAATTGAAGGCAGATGGGATGAGTGACTTGCTAGGGAACAGAGAATCTGTAAGTGGCTGAAGCAAAATCCAAATCTAGGTCTTCTGACTTCCAATTCCATGCTCTATCCATTATGCAACCTAATTTAAGCTCTTCATTTTATACATTAGTCAATTTAGGTCCAAGAGAAGTGACTTTACATCCCACCTTAGAGATCACTGCCACCACCTTGCTCTTCTACTTTAGTAATTATTTAGCCATAAGAATTATAGATTTAATCATAGAAATATATAAATATAGATGGAAGGTATCTTAGTGGTCACTGAATCCAACTCACTCCTCTTACAGATGGGGAAACTGAGGCACAGTGAGGTTGTGACTTGCCCAGGATTACAGAGCTATTAAGTGTCAGAAGAAGGCTATGAACTATAATAATCTAACCACTCTGCCACCTAATCTAATCTGTTCATTTTATAGATAGTCAACTTAGGCTCAGAGTCATACCGGTAATAGGAAATAGGCCTGAGTTCAAACTCAAATGCCCTCATGCTAATTCCCATGCTCATGTTGCCTTACAATACATATTTAGCATCCAAAGAGATCTTAGAAGGTGATTGATAGTCTCTGTGACTTCTCTCTCTGGTTGGATAACATCTAGCTGACTGTGTTCAGCTATGGGACATATTTTCATAGTCATATCAACAAACTATAGCAATTTGCTTATCTGTGTGATCCTGACCAAGTGACTTAACCAATCTTGCTTGCAACAATCTGGCTGTTCCCCATGCTCGGAATTCTCTTCTCCCTCTGCCTTCTTCTCTACTACTTCCTTGGCTCTCTTCAAATCTTGGCTAAAATCCTAATTTCTACAAGAAACCTGTCCTAATCCCCTCCAATAATGGAAAACACAAAAAAGACATCCAGACTAATGCTTTCCCTCTGAGATTACTTCTAATTTATTTTTTCTATATCTTGTTTGTATACTACATAATATACATAGTTTGCATATTGTCTTTCTCATTAGATTGTGAGTTAATTGAAGATAGGATCACTTTTGCTGTTCTTTGAGTCTGGATGGTGCCCAGCACACAGTTGGTGCTTAATAAATACTTGTTCTCATCTCATGGAACACTTTGTTCCAATGGCCATGAAGGCAGCTGAAGCAAGTGCTGTGGTCCTGAGACATTGGTTAGCCATTGAAGATGTCAAAATCACCCACTGCATCCTGGTCTGTCACTATTTGTTTTTACTTTTGTCCTGCTAGTGGATTTTGATAATTCTGAAATTCTGCCTTACTTAAATCCAATTCACACATAAGTTATTACTCTGTGATTTTGTTACCCTCTTTAAAAAAGTACTAACAAACAACAGCAAATATTTGTTGATTTGTCTAATTGACCCTTAGAGTCTCTTCCAGATCTCAATTCTGTGACTCTGTGTATAAAAGAAAGAGACCATTACTAAGTGGGGATTAGAGATCATGTCCTATCAGGATTAGTTAATGGAATCTTGTCTTTAGGACAAAAGGAGGTGAGGGGTGAGATATAATTGAAATCTTCAAATTTTAGTGGAAGAGGGATTAAATGTTTTATTTGACTTTAGAGGGCAGTTCTTGGGGCTTTGGAAAGATTTAGGTTTCTGAAAAAGTTACAGGAGATAGATTTCTGATCTTGGTTTCCCCTTCTGTCAAACTATAGCATATTATCAGATTCCGTTCTAGTTCTAATATTCTATTGGTTGATGAGCTCCAGTGGGGAAACTTCCCTCTTACTACAATAATAACTAACATTTATTATTGTGCATGGCATAAGTTATGTCATTTGATCCTCAGAACAACTTCATTAATGGAGTGAGTAGAACAAGAACAAACATTTTTTACTATAACATCAACCTTGTAAAAGAAAAAAAAATTGGAAAAGCTTAGGAATCTTGATCAAATATAATTTCATGAAGATGAAGATTGAAGATGAATACTATCCATTCCTAACAGAGAAGTAATAACTCATTTAAGACAATATCAACCTACTGTACTAATTTGTTTAATGGGATTTATTTTTATTTTTTCCCAATGGGGATGGTAAATAGGTAAGAAGGCGGAGGGGGGGGGAATGTTTGACTATTGTCTTGACCAAAAAATTGAGGGTATTCAATTAGAGGATATTTAAGTCTCTTTACAATCCTGGGGTAACAACTTTCCTCTTTTTTTTTTTTTTGGTCTTAATTACTGCATCTGTAAAATAAAAAAAAATTAATTAGAAAGATTTATCAGCCCTTTTCAAATTTCCATAATTCTAAGATTAATTGTGGGAAAGAGAAAAGGACTAAGCACATAGAAAGTGGATAGAAGTTGAGTTGAGGCAGGGCCACAAAGCTTCTGCTCCTAACAAAACATGATGGCAGTGACATAGGAGGGTCAGTCCAAGAAAGGAGTGGAGCTGGTGACCACCAAGATCAGGAAAGTCATAGCATCACATTTATGAGCTCTGTCTATGCTTGATGATTCAGAAATCTTAAAGTCATCAAAGAAGAGAGAAAAAACCAAGAGCTTCGAAATGAGACTGAGAGCGTCACATTGACTGCTTGACATCTTTGGAATATCCTCCAATTGTAGCTCCATAGCCAGTCAAAAAGACCTTTTTTAATCATATGCTTTCTTGAGTGGTTGCCCTTTACAGAACTTCCAAACCAGGAGGTAGGATCCTTTTATTACACAGTCCAACACCTTTGTTCAAAAGAGGTTTCCCAGCTTTCTCTTCATGGGGATTTCAACAACAGAAAACACAGTATATATTCACCAACCTATTGGAATATAAATCTAAGGATTTAGAACCAATTATCTCAACTTTCTCACTTTATGGGGGGGAAGCTCAGGTCCAGAGAGATGAAAGGTTTCCAGAGTCACACAGCTGGCAAATACCAGGAACTAGAGTTTGAACTCAGGTCCTCTGGTTTGTGCTCTTTTTGGGTGAGGAAGGTAGAGAGTAGAAAGCACAAAAAATTTCAGGCAGCATTGGAACAGAGCGGTTTCCTTCTTGTTCAATGAGCCGTGTCATCATCAATTCCTGTGGGGAGGTACTTGGCAGGTAGGTAGAACAGTGGATAGAACTATGGATAGAGTCAGGAAAACTTGAGTTCTTATCCTGCTTCAGACACTTACTAGTTATATGATCCTGTCTGTACAAGCCACTTAACTGCTTATTTTACAAATAAGGATAAAATGAATTAAAATTTGTCGTGTTTTGCAAATCTTACATCACTCTATAAATATTAGGTATTATTATCTGTGGAGAGAATAAGACATTTCAATATATATTGTGTAATTTAATATCATTCAATAACTATCAACAATTTATAAAGTTAGAAGTTAGAGGTCATCTAGTCAACCTTCTTATATCTTCCCTCTCTTCCTCCTTTTCCTCTTCCTCCTTCACTCCATCCTCTCTTCCTTTCCTCCCTTTCCCTTTTTTCTTTTCTTTTCTTTTCTCTTCCTTCCTTCCTTCCTTCCTTCCTTCCTTCCTTCCTTCCTTCCTTCCTTCCTTCCTTCCTTCCTTCCTTCCTTCCTTCCTTCCTTCCTTCCTTCCTTCCTTCCTTCCTTTCTTCTTTCCTTCCTTCCCAAGGCCCTGAAAAGATGAAGGTCCCCTCTGCCTTCAAACTTATTTCTATTTCCATTATACCAAGTTGCATCTTGATTGGGACGCCCTCTTCAGGTTCAGGAGCTCTAGCTGGCTGGTCCAACCGACCCTAGACATCAGTCAGGTAAATATCATCATTAGGAGCAGAGGACCGTTTTCAAAGGGACTCTGTGTCCACATAGAAGTTGCAGGGGAGTATAGATGTGAGCCCCATTGCTGCAGCCCACCAACAGTCAGCAGGTCTAGCTCCCCTCGTCCCCCTCACCAGCTCCCCTCTACCCTGTCTCCTGAGAAGGGGCATACTTCTTTTTTAAGGCAAATGTTACCTGGAACTCGTTACTTCAGCAATTACCTCTGAAACACATTGTTTCCTCAGCTCCATTAACATGTCAGATCATGGCAGCAGCTGACATGCAAACACGCCTTGGAGGGCTGCAATTCAATTTAAGGATCACCTCCCCTGCTCGAGAGCCCTCCGAGCAGGCCAATCTCCAGATTTCCCCAAATCGGAGAGAGAGTCTCCCGGCGCAGTTTGATCATGCTGCTTCCTAAATTAAAAACAAAATTGTAAGTGTTAAACATCTTTAACAAGTCATTAAGCCTCAGCCATAATCCAGAAAAAGTCCCTTAATGAGTAATGACATATGTTGTGAACGCAGTTATCTCCTAATGTTAGATGCTGAGATGGTATGAGAAAATGGCACCGTGTTCGGAAGGGATGTATCATCGCTAATGAGAGGATAATTCGAAGCTGTTCGCTGGAGAACCCTGAAGGGGAATATTCTGCTGGCTGCTGGAGGAGAAAGAGAAGTAGCCTTGAAGGGCACATATGAGCCCCTAGCAGACCTCCTGAGGAGATAAGGGCAATGTAGCAGAGAGCCAGTGGTTGCCAGTTCCAGGGGATGACAGGAACAAGGGTAGGAGAGAGCCGTGGGGCATTCAATAGCTCTTTATAATCATACTTCACACACATTATCTCATTTCATCTTCAAGTGGTCTAACATTTATTAAGCACCTACTATGTTCCAGGCACTATGCTAGGCTCTGAGGACCCAAGGATGAAAAGGAAAGCAGACCCTGCCCTCAAGAAGCTTATGCTCTATCAGAGGAAGAAAAAAATGAACAAATACAAGTAAATACTTATATTTATGTAGATATTTAATAATCTATGATATGTAATATTTATATAAAATGAATACAAGTAAATATAAACAATTTAAACTAATAATAGCTAATAGCTAACCATTTGTTATTCCATTTCTGGAGGGGCTGAGGTTCAGACAGGGAGAGCACTCATCCAAAGTTAAGCAGGAAGAGATAGATTTGACTTACATTTGAACCCTTAATCCCTCAGTACTTTCTATATACACAAGAAGGTGGAAAGATCTTCTGTTTCCCAATCTTTCTTTCTGAATAACCACCACTACTAAGCATCTATTAAGAGTCTACTGTGTATAGAGTCCTGTTCTCAAGAGTGAGAGAACTGCAAAATTTGGGTAAGGCAGAGTCCCTGTCCTCATGGAGCTCACAGTCTGGTAGGATGAATAAGACACCAATGCAGAGAAATACATGATCAGTGCATTAGAAAGTTACAGAGTCCTCTTTAAGATTTAAGAAGATCATTAATAAGAGAAGAAAAAAAAAAAAGGCTTCCCAGAGTAGATGACATTTCACCTGGGGTTTAAAGAATGATTAGGAATTCAAGAGAAACTTAAAGATCTTATCTTCAAGGACCATAAATCTTACTTTTTCAGGACAAATTAGAAGATGGATAGAATGCTCCAAATGAGACTACTGAAGTATTCTCACAAATATTAGCTCATAACACCACTATATGAGTGTTCAGATTTGATGAGCCCTTCCCTACCCTGCTCTCCCCTTCTTTCCCCTCTCTTCCTTTCCCTCCCCTCCCTTTCTTATCCTCCCCTTCTTTTTCCTTCCCTTCCTTTCACTGTATTGAATTGAAGTGCTGGAAAGGATGGATCTTTTTTAATTCCTGACAAAGGCTCACATTCTTTCAAATGTCCCATTAAAGAACTGTCAGAGATTTGAAGAGGAGCAAAAGAAAATATTCCCCTTTTGAACACCTTTAGTGTGTTCAAGGGAGTTCACCACCTCCCTACATCCCAACTTTCCTTCTCCGCCTCCCAAATAAACTCAACCATCATCTTTCTCCTCCCTTGATTTTTGTGGTATAATGCTTTAAATTCGGTTCAACAAAACTTTGTCTTGATGGGGGCAAGCAGTAGTTGGAATGTAAATTGGTTTTCACATATGCTAGTGTTTGTACTCTGAGAGATTTGTTTGACAGGTGGGCTAGATGACAAGCCTGCCAGAGGAGCTCAGGATGTATAAGCCATGGGTGTGTGTGTGTGTGTGTGTGTGTGTGTGTGTGTGTGTGTGTATGTGTGTGTTGAGAGGATGTGATGAGGAAAGGAAACCTGGGAGATTTTTGGAGATTCTTGATAGATCCCAGATCTCCAGGATTAAGAAATCTCTCTGCTTGGCTTTTAAATCCCATTCATATCCTGGATTCTTTCTACCTTTCTAGTCTTCTTACACTGTATCCCTCCCCAAGGTATCTGTGAACCATTGATGATGATCACATTGCTGTTCCTTGAACAAAATCTTCTACCTCCTGAGTTTGAGCATTTTCATTGACTGGCTGTGTCCCATGCTTGGAATACTCTTCTTCTTCATCTCTGTTTCCAACATCCCTTATTTCTTTCAAGTCTCAGCAAAAGTTCCATCTTGTATAAGAAGCCTTTCCCTGTTTCTCTAATCTTAGTATGTTCTAGAGATCATCTCCAATTTATCCTGTATGTATATATGTATACATACATAAATATACATTATATATACATATAACACATGTAAATGTGTTTATGTTTATATAGTTTGTATATAATTGTTTCCATGTGATCTCTCCTATTAGACTGAGAACTTCTTTAAAGGAGGGACATTTTGCCTTTCTTTCACTCTCTGGTGACTATCATGGTGAAGGTGTTTAATAAATACTAGTTGACTACCTGACTTTGAATAGATTATCTGCAAAGTGAGCTAACTGAGATCTCTGTGAGTAGTTATTAGAAAAAAATAGAAAGAAGGAAACAGAGAGACTTAAGGAGAGATTGCCTCTATAAGCTATTGTAGAAGAGTGTGTTGGCTTTGCAGCAAGAAAGTTTTGTTTCAGGAGTTGGCCATAGGCAATTATAAGATGAAGGAAAATACTAGCTGGTCCTCCCTCAGTCCTCTGAGATCCCTTTATGGGTCTACAGCAGTAAGAGCAGAGGTGACAAGAAGGACAGATCTTAGACTCAAATGTAGTTATTAATGGTCTAAATATGAGATCTTTGTATAGTCATCATAAGTTGACCTACTATGGAATAAAATGAACTGCATCACTATTCATGTTTTTGCAAAAAATAAAACCAGAAGGCATTAGGACACCAGCTAAGTGGAAGGATATTGCCCCAGTTATCCTTAGAGAAGGGACTCAAGCAGTCAGCAGAACTGGTTTCTGCATGCCTCCAGAGACAATGAAAAATAAAATTTAATTGGATACTTGATCATCCCACTCTGCACTGCCCCATGAAGAGTTTTTATAATTGCTCTCGTTTCAGTTGTGTCCTCCTCTTCATGACCCAATTTGTTTTTGTTTTTGCTTTGGCAAATTTACTGGAGAGGTTTCCCATTTCCTTCTCCACCTCACTTTATATGTGGAAACTGAGACAAATAGGGTTAAGTGACTAGACCAAGGTGACACTGAAGCCAGTTTTGAACTTAAGAAAATGAGTGTTCTTGACTTTTCCCTCAACTGAGCTTCCCTCCTATGAAGAATTTCATCATGAAAAAAGGCCACCATGAAAGTAGTTTCAGCTTAGGAACCAAATATCTATTGCAGAAGATAAAGAAATAGAGTCTAAAAAAGGATTTACAAGATCCTTCAAATTAAATCATCGTATACCTTGTGGGCTTAATTTGAATATATGCGAGCAAAATGAAAGAGGCCAAAGGCTTGTAGACTCATAATCTCCTGTCTGAATATGGTAAATATTCTTTTAAAGAAAAGATTCAGAATCTGGTTTTTACACACACTGAGTCTTAGACAAGAAACAAATGGTTACTGATGTTTGTGTCATTTATGAAATATTTGTTTCAGTGCAGTTAGAATACTAATAAGTTAAAGGATAAAGGATAAGATGCTGCTGTGAACAAATAAAAGTCTTTTCCAACTTATTTAAATAAGCTTTTGATTTTGACAAAAGAGAAATGGATAAAGGTAAAGACATTGCCTCTATCACTAATTCCTAAATAAGTTTAATGAATATGATAATAGTAATCGCTAGCATTTATATAGATTTTTAAGGATGTCAAAGTGCTTTTTCATTTATTATCTCATTTGATCTCCTGGGAAGCAGGAGTTATTAATATTCCCATTTTATAGAGGGGGAAACTGAGGTTGACAGATTAAATGGCTTACTTAGAATCATGTAGCTAACTGGAGTCTGAGGCAGACTTTGAATTGGGGTCTTTCTGGTTGCAAGGCCATCATTCTTACACTGCACCACCTATTTACCTCAAACACACATGTACACACATGCATGCTGCACACACACAGAGAAGTCTCCACAACAAGGAGGTACAGAAACCATTTCAAACAACAAACATTTCATCTTTTCAAGAAGAGAGAAATAAGAGCTAAAAAGCCAAGAATAAATTAATTCATTGTGGAAGGCAGAAAAGCCCAGGCTGTACTACTTTTAAAAAGAGGAAAAAGCAGTAAAGAGAAATGCAAGCCCATGGAAATTTTGACATGAAATATACCTAAGTGAAATTAAGCTAAAAGCATTTCAGGATGAAACTGAGGCAACAAATAGAGGTAAAATGGAAGTGATATGTGAGAATGTCTACAGAAATTCATCTTATGGCTCAAGGTGTAGTTATCAAATTTGCAGTAATAATAATAACAACAACAGCTCACATTTATGGAACCTCAAGGTTGACAAAGCATTTTATTTCATTTACATGATCTTATTTTATCCTCAAAACAATTCTCTAAGGTTAAATGATTTGCTCAGGTAAAAACACAATACTTGAAGCAAGATTCAAACTCACATCTTTCTGATTTTATAAGCAGTGGAAACAGTATTTAAGAATATGAAAAAGGAAGAATAATTGGAACAATCCAATTGTGCAGAGGGAAAAAAATTCAAACTGGAGGTGACACAATTTTGAAGAGTTCTAAGAGAGGAAAGAATTCCAAAAGAAAAAAAGTAGAATGATATACAAAAAAGAAAGACAGAGACATCAGTAAATCTGATGCATATGTGTAACAATCAAGAAGTATTTATTAAAGTATTACTAGACACTAGGCACTGTACTGTTAGAAATACAAAGAAAAAGTAAAAAGTCTCCGCCCTTAAGGAACTTACATTCTAATATAATAGTATAAATATCTGCAAGATATATACAAAATAGTTGCTAGGTAACCTTACAGAGAAAGAAATTAATTAGTAGCTTGATGGGCTGAGGGGAAAAACAACTATAAAAGGTGGTACTTCAACTGAGTCTTTTTTTAAATATTTTATTTTATTTTATTTAATAATAACTTTATATTGACAGAATCCATGCCAGGGTAATTTTCAACTGAGTCTTAAAAAATATTTTTATTGATATCTTTTGTTTTGAAATACTCATTTCCTCTTGTATCTTAGTCATCACTGTTAACAAAGAATAGATTAAAAGAGGAGGACAATTAAAAGTTAACAAAACCAAGATACTAATCAAAAAAAGCTCATTTTACATAAAGATTCCATATCCACTGAATCCTATTTCTGTGAGGCAGAGAGTGAATATATTTTCTCATATCTCTTCTTTGGAGCCAATGTTAGTTTTTATAATTTCACAATATTTAATTTTGATTTTTTGAAGTTTTATTTGTTCTATTTACAAGTGTGTTTATTATGCCTGCTGTTTTCTTCCCTTCAATTACTTTGTTTTGCATCATTTTATGATTTTCCCCCATGTTTCTCTGTATTTATCATGTTTTGTTATTTCTTGTAACTTAGTGATATAATATTACATTCATGTGCCATTTTACTTAGCCATTTACCAGTGCTGTGCATCATCCTTATTTTCAATTCTTTGCTACCAGAAAAAGTACTACTGTAAATATTTTAATGCATATGAAGCCCCTCCCCTTTCATTTTTGTCAGTGACCTCTTTGGGGTGTATGTCTAGCACATAGAGCAAGCAAGGTAGCCTGACTGTAGAATACATGGAGTGGAGTATTGCACAAGAAGACTGGAGTTATAGAAAAAGACAAACCATAAAACCATTATCTTTCTTCCTCTCTCTTCCTCTTTCTCACCTTCTGTGTGTGTCTATGTATCCATCTATCTATCTATATGTATCTGTCCATGCATTATGTATCTATTATTCAAGGTTACATGTAGCAGAATTGATCTTGAGGACAAAGGCCATTTCCTCAAAGGGTCAAGGACAAAGGCCACCTCCTCATCAGAAATTGGAGCAAATGAAGAGATGGTGGGGTATTGCGTGTGTGTGTGTGTGTGGGGGGAGGCAGGTATGAAATGAAGATCACCAAGATAAGGAAATTGAAATTCAGAGTAGCAAATTGTTTCACCCAGGGCCACACAGCTAGTAATTATCTAAGTTGTAATTTGAACCCAGGTCTCCTGATTCCAAGTCTGTCTTATTTTGAACTTGATCTAAATGTCTTTTGCAGTTCAAATGTTTCATAATTCTAGTCCCAGTACCACTGTTCACTGGCAGCAGTATGTTTTGGCTAAATCCTTTTCTGTTCTAGGCTTCAGTTTCCTCATCTGTAGAATGGGGATTCAGTTCAGTTTAATTTAATTAGTACTACTTAAGTATCTATTACATTAAAACATATAATGAGATTGAGGGATAGCAAACAGACAACATGAGTAGTGTAATGGTTTCCAAGGAGAAAACTTTGAATACTTTCTCCTTCCGTGTTCAATCTATTGCCAAGTCTTATTGATTCTACCTTTAAAACATCTTTTATATATACTCCTTTATCTGCTCTGACACTGCCGCTAACAAGGTATAGGTCTACATCTCCTCTTGCTTGAATTATTTCAATAACCTGCCTCAAATATCTCCCCACTTTAGTCCACCCTCCTTCATTCAAATGCCAAAGTGATCTTTCTCAGTCAAAGATCAGACTATATTACCTGCTCAGTCCATAATCATCAATTTATACTTATGGCAACTAGGATCAAAAAGAAAATCCTCTGTTTGATTTTCTAAAGCCCTTCACAAGCCATCCCCTTCCAGTCTTCTCACATTCAACAATCCTGGTATTCTCAATATTCTTTAAACAGGATATTTCAACTTCTATCTTCTTGCCTTTACATTGGTAGTTACTCAGTATTTTCACTATTTACTACTGCCTCTTACCTTCTCTGACTTCTGTCATATTTTGGCTAAAATCTCGTCTTCTATAAGAAGTCTTTCTTGATTGCATTCAACACTAATTCCTTTCCTCTGGCATCATCTCCAATTTATCTTGTATATATATTTTTTATACATAGTTTCAGGTTGCCTCTTCTCTTCCCCATCAGAATATAAGATCCTTGAGGACAAAGCCTGTTTTTATCTTTTTTGTATCCTCAGTGCTTAGTGCATTTCCTGACACATAATAAACACATAATTCTTGTTGATGTGACTTTACTCCAGCTAGGTAGTAAAAGAGAAGGACTCCCCTCCCTTACATTCTTTAGGATGGGGGTTCAGGAGGGAATAGACTCTCAAAAACTCTCTAGGAGGTGAAACTCAATTTCCTTTGAGCTTTGAAGGAATCCAAGCATCCTAAGAGGCAGTGGTGAGGAAGAAGTGCATTTCTGTGGAAAAGACAGCTTATTATGCAAAATCACAGAGGTGGAAGATAAGATGCTGAATTTTGGGGAAAAGAGACACTCATCCCTGCCTTTCTATTTCTCAGGGTTAGAATGAGGCTCACAGAAGCTGAAAGGGAGTAATGTGCACACACACACATATTTGTCTACATATATGTGATGAGTATTATTGTATTTTGATGGAAACCACCACTGATTTTCTACCTCATTATCCATTACCTCACCCTGTCTCTCTTTACGCCATGGACACTTTGGTAAGAGTTCTAGTTAAACAACAAGGAAAATAATTTAAGGGGAGAGCAAAAGGACTGTGCTAGAGCCAATAGGGGCCTAACTTGGGGAAGCAGGGGAAAAAAGGAGAAAAAGTATTTTTTCCCTTCTTTTCTTTTCCTCGTCTCTTTGACGCCAAGGATCCCAGAATGTCTCCTTCCTGGGAGGAACGCATTCCAACATTCTTACAAAGTAGCTCATGTTCCCTGCAGGTCTAGCGTGGGCTGTTTTAAATACATTGCACACGATGGCATGTTCCCTGGAAGGAGGATATGGGCCACTCAGGCTGTTACAGAAAATTTAATGATGAACATCTTGGTCGAGATCATTTCTCATTTCGGAAATTCAGAAGCAGATCTGCAGTCAATGCCCATGTTACTAATTCTTCCAAAGTCTGTGAGCAACATTCTTACTCAACTTCAAATCCTGGCTTCCAGCTACTGGAGCCACGGTTGCCAATTCCCTTCCATTTCGGGGATGCCACAGCTCTGTGGTACAGTGAGGAGAGAGCTGGTCTGAGAGCTAGAAGACTGGGTTGTGGAGCCTGATTCCCTTAAGTTTAATCTGTGTGGCCTTTTCCACTCTGTGCCTCAGTTTCCTCCTGTGTAATGGACAACAATACTTCCAAAGATTTAATTAGTACGTGGATTCCTTCTATTAAGGTGTGTCCTAATTCTTCCACCTCTTGGGATGATAGACAAATGAGAAGATGGACTAAACCTTAGGGATCATCAAGTAGAAGGGTTCTTAGCCTGTGATTCATGAGCGTTTTTCAGAGTTCTATGGATTTGGATTGGGAAAAAAACTTATACTTCTTATCTTACTAATATCTCACTGAAATTTAACATTTCTTTCAAGTTTTAAAAACCATTATGTTATGCTAAGAAGAGGGTCCTCCATTTCACCAGACTGCTAAAGGGATTTATGAAACCAAAAAGGTTAATAATCCCCGAGCTAGTCCAACGCCTTCACTTTATAAATGGCTTAGTAGTAAACAGCATCTTTAGGAGTCACACTCAGGTCCTTTGCATAGCCACAATATCTGGCACATATTATGCATTTGATAAATGTTTATTGACTGACTGACTGTTTTTTTTCAGGAACTCTCCAATCATTCTGTCTGTACTTGACTCCAATCTTTTGCCTGAGAATGGGCTCTGCCCCCAGAGCTAACCTGGATTTGGAAAAACCTTGGTCCCAGGTCCTAGAACATCTCTAGACAGTCATGCTACCAAGTATAAATAAAATCTCCCCAACCCCATTGAGCTTCCCAGCTCTCCTTTATGTGTTGGCTTCCCTAGTTAGCTTCCCCCAAGCTCTTTGATAACTGTTTTGCTTGCTTTTATTGATATCTCCAATGCTTAACACAGTTCTGGGCACATTGTAAACACTTTGTCTATATCTATATCTATCTATCTGTCTGCTGTCTGTCTGTCTATATTTATATTTCCCTTTGCTATTTCTCTTTCATTACATTATAGATTTCAAGTTGAAAGGGATCAGAGAGAAGAAGAGAGAGAAAACTGAGAAGGCCTGTTTTAAACCTAAGTCCTTTGCTTCTAAACTCAGTCCTTTCTCCACTGTTACCTATTTCCACCATGAGATGTGAGGGTCACCAAGATTCATGTTATGGAGGCTATCTCTGTGGTCTCTATAATTGGTTAGGTGACAGACACATGGTCCATCAGAGGTCATAACTGAAGCCTTTTCAGCTTAATAACATAGGATTTCATCCCATGATGGAGCATCAAAGGTATATTTACTTTACTTTCTCATTTATAAAATGAGGAAAATGATTCTCATACAATCTGCTTTTCAGGGAGATAAATATAGATAAGATACTTGGTGACCATAAAATCCTATATAAGTGTGAGCTATTAGCTATTATGACTTGTATTCTTCCAGTTATCCAGGTTTATAACTTTGAAAACATCCTTCTTTCACTCACTCTGTTATGTCCAATCAATAAGTTGCAAATCTCACTGATTCTACTCCATCTGTCTCTCAGATCTCTTCTTTCTCTTTGTTCACTTGGCTACTATTCTAGTCCAAGCCCTCCCCTTTCCCTGACTATTGCAATACCTTCCTAATTAGACTCTTGGCTCTTTAATCTCTCCTCATCATAGCTACTAAAATTATCTACCAAAGTCAGATATTTGACCATGTCATTTTCCTGTTCCAAAATCTTCAGTGACTCTCTATTGCCTCTAGGATAAGATATAAACTCTTAATCTTTGCATTTACTGCCCTTCATAATCTGGCTCTAACCTACTGGTTCTCAAAGTATAGCCCAGAGAATCCTGAGGAGGAGGGCAGATCTTTGAAACCCTTTTAGAGGGTCAACAAATTCAGAATTAATTTTATTTGTAATATGCAAATATCTAAAAATAAAACCCACATAAACACAAACTCTTTGGACAGATACTCAGTAATTTTGAATAGTATGAAGATACCGAGAACAAAAGTTTAAGAACCACTGCTCTAACCTACTTTTCCTCTCTCTGTTACTACCCTGCGTGGCCTGTTTTTTAGTCAAATTGCATTCAACATTTGTATCTTTCTGTATTTGCACAGATCACATCCCTTTCTGGAATGTACTTCCTTCTTTTTGCTTCTTTTAGAATCTTTTATTTTCTAAAATCGCTTATCATTTTAGAATGGTATTGGGTACCATTTCTTCCATGAAGTCTTCTATGATCATTCCCCCATACTGAAGTCATTGCTTATTTCACATTATAAATTATAAGCTCTTTAAGGACAGGACACTTAGGTGTATCATCATTGTCTTGTGAAATTCCTGAGAAATAGAGTCACCCAATAATTAATTGTCCTGCCTGTTGTAGTAAAAGAATAACAAATTTATAATTATATCTCCCACATAGTGATCAAATTCATTTGCAGAATAAGAATAAAAACAAAAACAAACCAAACACTTTAATAAAGTGGTTCTCAGTTCTATAAATTATCTTTTTAAAAGTTAAATAAAATTATTTTGAAATTTTTATTTTTAGTTCTGAATTCCCTCCCTCTCTCCCACTCCTTACCCACCCAGTGAGAAGACAAGAAGTAGAATACTCATTAAGTCATGCAACACATATTTCCACATAGGCTGGAAATTATTTTATGGAGGTAGAACTGTATGATGGAAAGAACACTCCTTCTTCCCAATGTCCTCATTTTCATCAAGAGGATCTCTGTCCTCTCTATCCTTCCAGGCTCACAATTTCAGAATCTTAGTCATCCTTGCCTTTTCCTTCCCCCTCACCTGTCCCATCCAATCAGTCGCCAAGTCTTGTCAGTTCTTCCTACACAATATATCTTACATCCTCCGTCTTCTATCTATGCATGCTAGAAGTCATCCCTTTCCCTCCTGGATTATTATAATTATTTCCTAATGGGTCTCTCTGCCTCTAGTTTCTTCCCTCTTCAATTGACTCCCCACCTAAACTGCCAGAATGATAATGTTTAAAATACAGTCTGACCATGCTGCTTTCCTGCTCAGGAAGCTCTAGTGACTCCCTCTTACCTCTCGGACAAAATACCAGACAAATTCTTCAGTTTGGCTTTTAAAGCCCTTTAGAACCTGGATCCACTTGACCTTTACTAGATTATTGCATGACATTTTCCTTCACATAGATCTGCATTCCAAGCAAATTGGCCTTTTTGTGGGTTCTAGTGGATGACCTTCCATCTTCTGTCTCCATTGTTTTGTACAGGCTGTCCCCTAGGCTTTGACTTTTCTCCCATCTCATCTATACATCTCAGCCTCCGAAGCTTCCTTCCAAGCTTCGATCAAGTGCCACCTTTTACAGAAAGCCTACCCATTTGCTAGTGTCTTCCCCTGTAAGTGGCTTGTATATATTTTTCTATTTAATTATGAAGATATATCTAACTTGCCCTCAATAGAATATGAACTCCTTGAGGGCAGGCATTATTTATTTATACATACATACATACATATGTACATACATGCATAAAATCAGGATATGAAGTGGCTCTTTTAGAAATGCCCCTAATGTATACCTGTTATAGCCCCTCTTGCTTATTAGCCCTAGACGCCAAACAGGAAGAAATAGCTGCCATTTCTATATTAATTTAAGGTTTACAAAGCACTTTTCTGCAAGAATAATTCCATTTTAAAAACTGTAAATGAAAAATTGTGGCTCTGAAGGTTAAGAGGTCATGGCCCATGATCACACAGCTGCTAAATGTCAAAGATAAAACTCAAACTCAGGTCTCCTGATTTTAAAAAAAATTGCCTTACTTCTCCTCACTGTGAAGTACCCAAATTGCTTTGTGAATTACATAACTAATCTAAGCTAATAAAGCTGCTTAGCAGTTTGTCATAAGTGTGGATTTTCAGACCTCTTAAATAATAATTTAAAAAAAGAGCTGGAAAATGGCCATGGAAAAGTCCCCCGGGGAATCTTCCATTCCCACATTGCTCTTTGTTGCTGCTACAAACACAAGGTTTTATTTAGGAAAAGGGCTCAAAATAATGAAATGAATTCTAGAGCCAAAATGAACTCCTGGAAATTGGTCCCAAGAATGACTATGATCAACTCACTTCTTAGTATTGCTTTATGGTAAATAAAGTGCAATTAAAGCACTGAAATGGAATTGACCCTTCATTCTTTGCAGGACTAAAATATTCATCAATCAAGAATGCCAGGTAGATAAACTGCTGTTTTCCACAAGTTCTAACATAATTTTGAGAACCCAAGATCACTCCTTCACATGTTGTACAAATCCATACAATTCTCAAAAACCTATATTAAAAAAACTTGATTTTTAAAGTGTTTGTAGATGAAATAAGGATTAAAAAAAGCAATATTAGAATCACCAGAAAGGATGACATTCTTCATTTTGTCACAGTTCTCTGTGAAAAAGAGCTTTGTGAGAGAAATTGAGATCAGCTTGCATAGCTGAGTCTCTTCCCTCAAGGGCCTCCTCCTCCTTCTCTCTCTCACCACCACAACCCTAAACATAATAACTCACAACAACCTTTCATGATAGAGAGCTCATATATTATTATCCTCATTTTATCAAGGAGGAAACAGGCTCACTGATTTGAAATGACTTGTCCAAAGTCACACAACCAATAAGTGGCACTATAATGATATAAAATTGTTATATTATACAATTTCCCAGAAAATCTGAATGTATCATTTTATTCTCTGGATTTGTTATTGTTTTCCAGTTGTTTCAGTCATGTCCAATTTTCCACAATCCCGTTTGTTGTCTTTTTGGCAGAAATATTGAAGTGGTTTGCCATTTCCTCCTCTAGCTCATTTTACAGATGAGGAAATTGAGGCAAAATAGGGTTAAGTGATTTGCCTAGGGTCATACAAGTATTTAAGGCTGTATTTGAACTCACAAAGATGAATCTTTCTGCCTCCAGGCTTGGAATTCTATCCACTCTATCACCTAGTTGGGTATCATAGAATTCTCCTTTTACAACAATGACAAACCACTTTTCTGTTGTGCATTAAGATTTATAATCATGTAGTCCTGGGGAACAAGTAAGATATAGATATTAATATACATAGATATATAGCCATGTTAATATATTACATAGTATATTATATGTTAATATATTAATTAATATTGATATAATATATTAATAGCTCCATGTTGCAGATGAGGAAGCTGAGTGAAGTGACATATCTAGAGTTATCCAGTCTATAAGTATTGGAATGAAGATACAAATTCAGGTCTTTCCCTACTACAAGTTCAATATTCTTACCATACTGTATCAATGAGGCTTGGTCAGAGTTGAGAAATTTTGCCAAGGAATGAACTAAATTTCTTTATAATTTTTAAAAAATATATTATTTCATCAGGGTGGGTACTCCATCCATCAATACTGATCTAAATCTCTTCTTACTTTATGGTGATAGTAGATCACTCAGATGATAGGTACACAAGCTGTTCCTAGTCCATATAATATTTTGCTAAAATAGCCTTTGAGAACCCAAGATTGCTTCTATTCCATCATTTAGGATCCCAGGAAAACATTAATGGTAGCATTCAAAGAATTAAGGAGAAAATTAGTTAAAAATAAATAAGGAATCAAAAAAAAAATCAGGTGACTTTCCAAGAAGCAATCATCTTCTTCAATGTAATCAAATCTGATAACCTTGTCTACAGAATCTTGTTTCTCATCTTGACCCATCCTGTGTTTTGAAACGATTTTAGAAGACTGATGGCCATTTTCTCTTATTCTAATCTATTAAAGATTATGACAGAATTTGAAGCATCTTAGCAAGGATTAACAGCCACTGACACCAAAAAAAATGTAATCTATTTTTGAAAATTATTCTCATTTCCATAGAAAAAAAGAAAAAACAAATTTGGCCATTTATATGAATTTACCTGAATATTTTGGAAAACCACATGTTACAGAACAACAATCCCACAAAATGAAATTGGAAATAGACTCATAGAATTTAGGTATTAGAAGAACCTAAGCGATCCCCTAATTCTAATCTTCCATTTCATAAAATAAACTGATATCCAGAAAAATTAAGTCACTTGCCCATGACAGAAGCCCATAAAAGCTTCTTAGAATCCTTTATTTTCTTCAATGCTCACCTTTGGATACCATTTTTTTCCATGAAGCCTTCCATGATCTTCCCTGACTTCCAAGTCATTGTGCTTTCTCTCCATGAAAAATTACCTTATTTGTGTGCCTATTCTTTATTATAAATTAGATTCTCAAGGACAGGTACTTACACATGGTATATCAATAAATGGGCTATCAATAAAAGCAAGTAAAACAGTCATCAAAGAGCTTGGGGGAAGCTAACTAGGGAAGCCGACACATGAAGGAAAGCTGGAAGCTCAATGGGGTTGGGGAAATTTTATTTACATTTGGTAGCATAGTTGTCTGGAGATGTCCTAGAATATGGGACCAATGCTGATTTATCCAAGTCCAGGTTAGTTCTGGGGGAAGAATCAGGATCCAAAATCAGTTTTCCTGATCCCTAATTTGTTCTCCTTTTCCTCTCCTCCTCAATGACACTGTCTCATAGAATATCACTATTGAAATATAGAGTAGAGATGAGCAGAGCTGAAAGGGATTTGGAGACCACCATGTCCAAATTCTTAATTTGGTCAATAAGAAAAACTAGACCCAGACAATGGACAAGGCTTTCTTAAAGTAGCATAGCTGGTTAGTGGCTATGTCAGCAGGAGACCTGGATTCTAATCCAGAAGCAGTTGGTGGAGAAGTAAGCTAGAGTACTCTAGGCCTAGTGTCAGGAAAATCTGAGTTTAAATCCAGCCTCAGAAACTTAGTAGCTGTGTGACTTTAAATAAGTCACTTAACTCCAGTTCCGCCAACTATAAAACAGAGATAATAATAGCATTTATCTTGCAGGATTGTTGCAAGGATTAAATGAAATATTTGTAAACATATTTAGCATAATCCTTGGCATATAGTTTTGTGGTTTAGTCATTTTTCAGTCATGTTTTAATTTTTGTGACTCTTTTTGGGATTTTCTTGGCAGAGATACTAGAGTGGTTGGCCATTCCCTACTAGAATGGTTGGTCATTTCCTTCTCCAGCTCATTTTACAGATGAGGAAACTGAAGCAAACAGGGTCAAGTGACTTTCCCAGAGATGCACAGTTAATACATGTCTGAGGCCACATTTGAACTCAGGTCTTTTTGACTCTAGATCTGGCCCTTTATCCATTGCACCACCTTCTTGTCCACATTTAACATTATGGCATTATTTATTTCCTTGCACACAGAAGTTTCAAGGACAGTCCAGTGGAACCAGTATAGTTTACCAAATGGATGTGAGGTAGCAGTTAGACTACAGCTTCAAGATTAGAAGTAAGGACATCTTGGGACTGGGTAATCTGTGTCAAAACTCAACACTTTAAGGTATCCTACCATGTAGAGCAGCATGCTGAATAGCGGGGAAAAATATAGTTTACACAACACACAACATTGCCTCAAAGAGATTAGAGTACATAAAAATGACGCTGATGGTAGCCCACATGGACACTGTTTTAGGGTTTATAAAGTGCTCAAAATTCTCATTTTCTCTCAATAATCCTGTGAGGTAGATGATTTTATGGATAAGGAAACTGGGGCTTGCCCAGAATGACACAGCTAGCTAGACACAGGAAGTGTCTGAGGCCGAATTCAAACTGAGGTCTTTTGGACTTCAGATGTAATTCTCTTTTTACTAAGAAAAAACCACATTCCATGAGAAGTGCTTTAGAGAGATGAACAAAATAGTAACTGAAGGAGAAGGAGATCATGGAAAGGAGGCATTGAAATTGATTTTAAAACATGTAGAGGAATTTATTTAGCTGGTGAAAGGGGAAAAGGAGGGTTTCTTAAATGTGGAGAACCCAGTGAGCAAAGGCAAAGAAATGGGAAAAGACATGGAACAATTGAGGTCATGTGCCATTCAGTACAGGGAATGCAGGAATTAGGAGGCAATACTGGAAAGTCAGGTGATCATGTAGTAAGGAATCCTACCTTAGCCACCTGTTAGCTTGATTGACCCTTGACAAATCACAGAGGTAACTAAATGATCAGTAAATAGAGCATTAGGCTTGGATTCAGGAAGACCCAAGGTCAAGATTATCCTGATTTTTGTCTTTTTGCTCTAAAAGAACCAAAATGACATAACTATATTAGATGAGTTACAGTGTATCCAACTGGCTGATCAAACCAATACAAGCTCTGAATGTTCTACTAGAGATCAGATACAAATAGTCCCTATGAACATTTCAGGTGCTTCTCTAATTTTGTACATCTTGCATTTCTCCTAAACTAATTCAGTTCTGCTTTGTTCATAGAGCACTACCCCTTCTCTGATGGGGGCCAGCCGTGCGAGGCAATCTGTACCAGTCTCTCCCATGCCATACAGTCAATTCTAAAGTTCTTAAGACAGACCTTGAGAGTGTCCTTGTATTGCTTTTTCTGACCACTTTCTGATCACTTGCCCTGTATGAATTCTCCATAAAATAACCTTTCTGGCAAGTTTACATTTGGCATTGTGGTCAACCCAGTGGAGTTATGCTCTCTATAGTAGAGTTGGTAGTTTAGTTCAAGAAAAGATCTCAGTATCTGGTACCTTGTCCTGCCAGGTGATCTTCAGAATTTTCCTAAGACAATTCAGATGGAAGTGATTCAATTTTCTTTTTTATTTTTTAAAGCTTTTTAATTTTCAAAATATATGCATGGATAATTTTTTCGACATTGACCCTTGCATAGCCTTGTGTTTCAGATTTTCCTCTCCTTCTCCCCACCCTTTCCCCTAGATGGCAAGCAATCCATTATATGTTATACATGTTAAAATATATGTTAAATTCAATATGTGTAAACATATTTATACAATTCTCTTAATGCACAAGAAAAACATATCAAAAAGGAAAGAAAATGAGTAAGAAAACAAAATGCAAGTGAACAACAAAAAGAGTGAGAATGTTATGTTGTGATCCACACTCAGTTCCCACAATCCTCTCTCTGGGTGTAGATGGCTCTCTTCATCACAAGATCATTGGAACTGATCTCAATCATCTCATTGTTGGAAAGAGTCATGTTCATCAGAATTGATCGTCCTATAATACTGATGTTGCTGTGTACAATGATCTCCTGTTCCTGTCATTTCGCTCAGCCTCAGTTCATGTAAGTCTCTCCAGGCTTCTCTAAAATCATCCTGTTGGTCATTTCTTACAGAACAATAACATTCCATAACATTCATATACCATAATTTATTCAGCCATTCTCCAAATGATGGGCAGCCACTCAGTTTCCAGCTTCTTGCCACTACAAACAGGGCTGCCACAAACATTTTTGCACATGGGTGTCCCTTTCCCTTCTTTAGTGTGTCTTTGGGATATAAGCCCAGTAGAAACACTGCTGGATCAAAGGGTATCACAGTTTGATAACTTTTTGAGCATAGTTCCAAATTGCTCTCCAGAATGGCTGGATGTGTTCACAATTCCACCAACAATGTATCAGTGTCCCAGTTTTCCCACATCCCCGCCAACATTTATCATTATCTTTTCCTGTCATCTTAGCCAATCTGACAGGTGCATAGGTATCTCAGAGTTGTCTTAATTTGCATTTCTCTGATCAATAGTGATTTAGGGCATCTTTTCATATGATTAGAAATGGTTTTAATTTCTTCATCTGAAGATTGTCTGTTCATATCCTTTGACCATTTATCAATTGGAGAATGGCTTGAATTCTTATAAATTTGAATCTATTCTCTCTATATTTTAGAAATGAGGCCTTTTTCAGAATGCTTAAATGTAAAAATGTTTTCCTAGTTTATTGCTTCCCTTCTGACCTTGTTTGCCTTAGTTTTGTTTGTACCAAAACTTTTTAACTTAATATAATGAAAATTATCTATTTGGAGTTCTAGTTCTTCTTTGGACACAAATTCCTTCCTTCTCCACAGATCTGAGAGGTAAAGTAACCTATGTTCTTCCAATTTGCTTATAATAAGTGATTCAGTCTTCTGCTATGGTACTGTTAGACTGTCCAGATTTCACAGGTATACAACAATGAAGCTCATCTTCAGATGTAAAAAGAGAAGGTTACTCATCCACCCCCAGCCTCTATAGTCTCTTCCAGAACCAAATTTATCATCCTGTGATGTATACTAGAGTAACAGGAAATTGTTGACTTTGCATAGAATGCTCAGTTGATACAAGTCCCATATGGATGAAAAGGGTGGAGAGCTTTTTCTGAAAAGACATGATGAGTAATGGAAGGGTCCCTAATTTGAGCATGCACAGACATTCTGTAGTTGGTTCTAACTTTAAACCAATCCTTTTCTTGGAAAGCCCCAAACTGAGTTCAGCATGAAGAGCAATGTCCGTGTAACCATTATCCCATGAAAAGGAAATGTGACTGAACTGGCAGAATTCCAAACACTACGTGGTTAGCAGACCCAAAACAGTTGTAGTGTCTGCAAACGCTCTTAATTGGGGAGCAGGACCCTTGAACATCTTCATGTCTTCCCAGGGGCAGGCTCCCACCCTATTCTCTTGTAGGGCTGCATCAGTCAAGCGTGCAGTGAATGCTCACAAGCCTTCCTATCTTAAAATTCATACAGAAAAACCATTTGCTATCATTCATATGCTCTAATGTTGGCCCAATTCCTTAAGCCTTCTTCCCAAATGACCTTCTCTACTTTGGAAACTTCTGAATACTGCAGAGATTATGAGGCTCACCCAAGCCAGAGTCTGTGTGTCAGTCATGAAGGTTCTTATCAGTCTGACACATGATTCCAAGGCAAGCACTTGTCTCTGAGAATTCTGCTTTCAGAGCAACACAGCTCATCTGGATGAGTCTTCTTGACCTAGGGGTGGGAGAGATCCTGGCTCTGGTGAAGGAAGACAATGAAGACTCCTGAATTTGGATTAGAAGGTCCTGGATTCAAATTCCACTTGGATACTTATAACTCTCCAAGTCTCACTTTCCTCAATTAGTAATTGAAGGTACGGGTACTACATGGATGAGAGATCAGATCTGTTTTTCTCAAAAAGTAGACAGGGAACAGGATTGCAAACAATGGACTGGTGAAGTGGCAAAGAGGTGAATCTAGGCTTGATGTCAGGACAATGTCCAAATAATCAGAGACAAACATTAATGGGACAGTCTACCTTTGGAGGTGGTGAACTCTTCCTTCTCTAAGCAAAGTGTGTTTAATGGGGTAATGGGAAAGGGAAGGGAATGAGCATTTATGAGGCACCTCCTACATGCCAGGCACTGTGCCAAATAAACACTTTTCAAATATGATTCCATTTGATTTTGACAATAATCCTGGGAGGTACAGATGTACTTATTCTACCCATTTTACAGTGAGGAAACTGAAGCAGATAGAGGTTAAGTGACTTTCCAGGATCACAAAACTAGTAAGTGTCTGTGGTCAAATTTGACCTCAGAACTTCCTGATTCCAAGTCCTTCTTAAATAAATAAACAAATTAAAATTTCAAAAAAAGAGACTAATAATATATATGTATGATATATAATAATGTATGTATGTGTATTATATATAATAATTAATATATTACATGTGATTTTCTATATAATATCACATATGTATGTATATGTGTATATATATATATAAAATCTCCATTATTCCATTCCAGTGGGGGTTACTTGGGGTAATGAATTGAAGTAGATTGCTAATAAGGCTCCTTCCAACTCTGAGATTCTGTGATTTGCAGGGGATTGGGCCTGGATCTCATGTAAGGAAATCCCCCCCCCCCATTTCAGCCAATGAGGTCTAATCTGAGAGTTGCCCAGAGCCCTGAGCTGGGAGGTGAATTGCTGAGGTCTCCCGTCAGCATGTATCAGAGACAGGCCTTAAAGTTGGATCTTCCTGACTTTCTCTCCACTCCAGTACTGTCTCTGAGATGTGCAGTTATTTCTGTTTATTTGTGTTATTTTTTGAACGCGGACTGGCCCGAGGATCTCTCAGGTCCCCTTTACATCCCACCCAGCCCCCATCCTCTGCCTCTGATCCTAGGAAACCTGGAGCTCAGAGTGCCACCTAAGCTGCCCTCAGGCTGTGGGACAGGCCTGGAGGGAGGGGGCAGGATGCAGAAGAATGGAACATTCCAAGAGAAGGGCTGGGCAGGGGACGAGGGGACGGTGGGAGTGGGGAGGGAGACCGGCCCCTTCTAGCCCCTCAGCCCCTCCGAGTGACCCTCAAACAGCGCCGTTTGTTCCCAGCATCCTGGCTCCCCTCCATCCTGCCCCCTCTGCACTTGCCACCCCCTGCCAGGGGCTTCAGGCCTCCTGCAGATGCAGGGAGCGCCCTCCACCAGCTCCTGGCGGGCAGCAGCCGCCCTCCCGCCCCCTTCTCAGCAGCAGGGGGGCTCCCCTGTTCAGAAGGGCCAAAGAAAAGGACAAGAAAAACCTCTTTTGTTCCCGGGCAGACAGCACAAGGCCATGTTGCCATAGCAGCGGTAACCATTTCCTCTCGCTGGGGGAGGCCGGTCAACTTTGCCCAGCAGTCCCTTCCCTGGGAAGCCCAGAACTGAGCTCAGTGTGTGCAGCTGGGTCAGGGGTCAGCACGGACCAACCGTGGCCCCGTAGAAAGGAAACAAGCCTGGGCTCTGGCGGGATCCCAAGCCCAGGCTCCCTCATCCACGGCCTGCACCCACCTCATCCTCTCAGGGCACCTCCCAGGCCCTGGCTGAGACAGCTGGGCAGCTGGGGGAGGCCTTCACAAAGGAGGCCTGTCCTGTCCTGCCCTGTCCTGCCCTGTCCTGCCTTGTCCTCTCCTGCCCTGTCCCGCTCTGCCAGGAACAGGCCTGCTCCAACCCAGGACTCATGGGCCAAGCAAGTCTGGAGTCTCCATAGCTCTGAAAGGAGGAAAATAGAACTTAGATCTGGGAGACCCCTTCCAGGCCTTTCTAACCCGAACCCCTCGATTTATAGATGATTCCTAGCAAAGGAAGGCGGGGACTGAGTCCTCTGAGACCAAAAGCACCCCTTCCTCCAGTCCGTGGCTGCTGGGCCACACTTTGGGCCTCTAGGCCCAGAAATGGACTTTGGAATCCTGCCTCCTTCATCCCGACTCCATCATGGGTCCCACTGTGGGCCTTGCTCAGGTAGGCCTCCTACAAAAGGTCCAAATATGGAACGTCCTCAGGAGGGAGTGCGATCCCCGACACTAGACACATTCAAACAGGAGCCAGATGGCCACTTATTGGGGATGTTACAATGGAGATTCTGGGTCAGATCCGTGTGGAATGAGATCCCTTCTGACTCTGAGATTCAGATTCTATTTGCTAAATGAGTAATAAGAACTGTATTCTTTAAACAACTTTAAGGGTTACGGAGGACTTTCCTCACAGCAGCTTTTAAGGAAGGCGGGAAGGTTATTAGGTACTCTCATTTTGTAGATGAAGAAACTGAACACAGTTCCTGGAGGTGAGGTTGCTTAAGTCAGATAGAATGAAGGAGTGTTTGTCAAAACTCAAGTTCAATTCGATAAGTATTTATTGAGTCAACTCGGTGCAAAGGTTATTGTTTGTCTTTCAATCTCGAAGAGGACCATGACATCCAGGAGGTGATGCTGTAACACGCAGGCATTTTGGATTGAAGTGAGGGAGAGCTGGGCAAGGTCACCTGCCTCACTTTTCCCCCCAGAGCCATTTGGCTCCAGTGGCCAGATACAGGACACCAGAGATGGCCCTGGATGTTAGGGGAGATTTTTTTAAGGTCTCAGTTTGACCAAGGCCGCACCTATTCAGTGACTAAGGCTAGGGAGCAACTGAGGCAAAGAATTTCATCTTTCACCTAGTCCAAAAAAGGGAAATCTAAATCTATAAATAAATAAATGAGTGCACTGGGGAGGGGAAGATGGGATGTTATCTTTGAAAATGGATAAATTTGTATTAAGGAGACATGGTTTTCAAAAAGAACATTTCTAGCAGCCATAAAGCTTCAATCCTGGGGATCCAGCATTGCAACTTACTCCATGTGACCTTGGTTAAGTCACTGCTTCTGAGGCTTATAAGGGGAATTTTCTGAGGGGAGGCTGCCATCTCTAAAGAAGGAATGTGTGGATGGCAGGATATGTGGAGCAGATCCAGGGGGAGCCTGGGAGGATAAAAGGGGAGAGATGGAGGATGCGTTTCTCCTCTATTCTTGTCTCTGCCTCTCTGCCTCTCTTTGTCTCTGTCACTGTCTCTCAGTCTTTCTCTGTCTCTTTGTCTCTCTCTGTCTCTCTGTCTCTGTCTGTCTGTCTGTCTGTCTCTCTCTCTCTCTCTCTCACACACACACACACACACACACACACACACACACACACACAAATAAAAAACCCAGGGTGGGCTAATGAAGAAGCAAGGCTCAGGCCCGGGCCTCCCCTGGCTATTCTCAGGCTCTCTGAAAAAGCAGTCTTCCAGAGAGACAGGCAGATTGTGCCTCAGATCCTCTCTGTGTGATCTCTCCTCTCTCCTCCCCTCCCCTCCCCACACCCTTCTTCTCCCCCCTTCCCACCCCCCCATCCCCACATTCCCCCTTTACAGATGGCGGCCCCACAATCTGGCAGCCTCCCCTCGGGAAGGAAGAGCTATATGCAAATACCCTACTGAGGATGAGCAGACACGGCCTGGTAGGGAGCCAGGTGGGACTGCTCTCCAGCCTTGTGGGGAAAGAAGGGGCAGACAGGCAGGAGCTTGGACCCTGGCCCTTTTTGACTGGCTCCCTGACTGGAATACCCTCTTCTCCTGCCCCGCTCCTCCTAGGGCCGTGACTGCGGCAGAGGGGAGAAAACTCCCCAGTCTCTATAGGGCATCAGGAAAAAATGGAGCCTCATTCCGGGTGCTGTGCTCTCTTTCTGCCTCTGCACCCAGGTTTGGGTTCCCATGGCAGTTCTGAGTAGAGCCCTGAGTGCTACTGAGCCAGGGCTTAGAACCAGGTTCCACATATCTGGAGAAACATGTTCTGTAGTGTTAGTTCATATGTTCTCATACCTTTTACTTACTTTGGTAGTACATTCCATGCCTCCAAATGCTTGAAGCCCGAAATTCCAGCCCTAAAAATGGATGAGAAGCTCAGTTTTAAAGTGCTTTCCTGTGCCAATATCAATGCACAATACCTTTTATTGGATTTGACATTGTTTGCTCTATAGAGTCATAGATTTAGAGGTCAAAGGCCTTAGAATTCTATAGTCCAATCTCTTTTTCACCCCTCATTGAAGAGATGAGGAAGCTGAAGGTCACAGGAGTTAAAATGATTGCCCACAGCCACTCAGGTCATAAATGTTAACCCATCTTCAAATTTGAATACAGAGTTCTTTCAGTGTCCTCTTCTACCTCTGAGACCCCTTCTCATTCTGACATCCTCTGTTCTAAGGTCTCTTCCAGTTCTGACATTTTATGTTTTGAGATTCCTTCTAATTTTCCTAATGTAGCCTATGTTCGAATGTTCATTCCAGCTCTGAGATTCTAAAGCTCCTTTCCAGGTCTAACAATCTGTTATCATCATCATCAATAGTATCATCATTATTATCAATAACAATAGTAATGGCATGTACTTTTAATAGTCCCAGCCTACAACTCCTCCCAGCCTTAGTAGACGGTCTTAGGAGTTGCCCTGCCCTTACTTCACCTGCCCTAGAGAGGTGAGGGTCTTTCTGATTTCAGTTACAGAGGTGTCTGGCTCACAGATGCTGCCCGTTGCTTGGTCTTTCTACTTTGGCAGGGCTGCCAGAGCTGGTGGTCCTTTGGTATGACCATCAAGATTTGAACATCACTTTTTCTCCATATCCTTAAGTCAAGGGACAACAATTTCTATTTCCACAGAGCTTTATGAAGCACTTTTAAAGAATACTCTGTGAGGCAGGTAGTGTTAGCCAAATTCACAGAGACCCATTTTACAGATGATTGGTAGTGATCAGTTAGGCAGCCTATGAGTGGATGGACCATCCAAGTCAAGAAAACTTGAGTTCAAATCCTGTCTCAGATACTTATTTAGCTAAATCACAAACTTTATCTGCCTCAGTTTCCTCAATTATAAAAAGGAAATAATGATAACAACTTACTTCTCTGGGCTGTTGTGAGGATCAAATAAAATAATACTTATCAAGAAGTTTGGCTCATGGAAGGTTTTATATAAATGCTATAATTATTACTATTATTAGCTGAGGACAGATAAAGTGAATGCTCAGTCATGCAGCTAGTAAGTAATGGGCCCCGCATTGTCCAAAGCCTCCTAACTCTTTCCATTGTCCCAGGATGAGCAGGCCATCCTTGTGCACTTTTGAAATTCTGTGCCACAGGCTTTTTTTGTTGTTGTTCACACGTGGGCAGATCCTGCTGGTCCTTTTCCCTGATGGGGGGAAGATTCAGTCTGTAAGGCAGGGGTCTCTGAAGGCTACCCCACAGGAAGGGGCAGGATATAGAGGAGAAAGCCCCCAAATCCATTGGCTAGGCCTGGCCATGGAGATGTGTACTCTGGTGACTCCTTGAATATTTAAGAGGAAAGAAAAAGAGGCTCATTGTCCTTTCTCCCACGATCTGGTCCCCCCCAAACATGTGTGCGCACACACACTGATTCAGAAATTATTTTATGAATTATTCACACCCTCGCCCTTGGAAGTGATAAAATATCTTCTTTGTCTTTCCTCCACAGGCAGCTCTCACAATGACTTCATGGAGGTGGGGGGGGTGTAGTGGTGAGGGGATGAGGGGTTACTGACTAGGGTGTTTTCCTGTGTCCAGTGGCCAGCCGGGCTCCTTCTTCAGAGATGCTTCCCTGGGGAGGGAGAGACAGTCATTAGGGAGAGCCCAGCCTCACCTCCACTGTGGGGGGTGGGAAGGGAGATTTATTCTGTCACCAGATTGGCCCCTGTTCTTTTCAAGAATTGGATTTTCTGATCTCCCAGTTTAGAAGGTCCCTGCGTTGCCTGTGGTGAGCACAGATCCTAGCTGGGGGTAGAAGGGAGGGTTGTGTGTGTTGGGCTGGGTGAAGGAGGGGGGTCCTGGAAGGGCAGATGGCAAATGGGGGGGTTGGGCTGTTGGGCAGCAGCTGCAAACGATCAATGCCTTTGGGGGGTATCTGTGTTTGTCTGAGTTGCTCTCCCCCCCTCAGATGAAAGAAATTCAAATGGTTATTGATTCCCACTGAGGGGAGAGGAGGCAAGAAAAAGGGAGAGAAGGGGAGGGGATAGGGAGAGGGACTGTCTGTAGTTAGTTCCCCTAGAAATCAGAGACCAATGGATGCTTCTAGGACTTGGGCTTTTACTAATACATCCCCTCTGAGTTTCAGACCTGACAGGGGCTCCCACGATACCAGTTACTTCAGAAAGCAGATCAGACAGAGAGGAGATGGTCCTTGTGGGATCAGCAGTTCAGAGATGGCTCTTGATTGTCAGACCCTGTCTGAGTAAAATACAGGAAGGTCATGGAGCATTTTGTTATCCTATGACTCATAGGATTATAAAGCAAGGATTATCTCCCAAAGGAAGATTGAGTTTACAGATAAGGAAACTGAGGCTGAGAACTAATATGACATGTTCAGGATCATCAAGCTAGGAAGTGGTAAATCTAGGATTACTATCAAATAATCATGGGATATTTTCTTGTAAAATACCTTAGAGATCAAATGGTCATTGGTTATGATATGCAAAACCTTAATGGACTCTAATCCAATCTAGTTTTATACGCAAGGAAACTCAAGCATCAGGATTTGCTCATGGTAAGTAAGTAGCAAAACTTGGCCTCCAAGTCAGGTCCTCAGGGTGCACAGTCTGGGATTTGACTGGCCTGCTTTTGGTTCCAAGTATTCTGAGCATCATACCCACATTGCCTCTCAAATAATCAGAAAGAAGGAAGGCTGAGACATTTAAACTTTTGCCAATGCTGACTCTGCCGTCATTCTTTCTGGGATGGGAATAGCAACTAGCAATGTGGACTTGAAGACTCGGAAAGAATTGAATTCAGATTCTGCCTCAGATTATTAAAATATGTGACCCCAAACAGGTCACTTCTGTCTGCCTTTCCTCATCTGTAAAATGGGAGCAATTATGGGACTTGTCTGTCAGGGTTATTGTGAATATCATATGAAAAGGGTTTGATAAATATTAGCTCACTCCTGGATGAGGAGACTTACTTCCAATATAAGCCAAGAACTGTTAGGTAGAAGGTGGTTGGAGCCTGGAGACACGAAAACCCGAGTTCAAATTTTGCTTCAGCTAATTACTAGCTGTGAGAGCTTGAATAAGTCTTTTAACCCATTTGCCTCAGCTTTCTTAGCTGTAAAATGGGGAATAATAATAGCACCTTCCCCATGCATTGCTGCAAGGATCAAATGGTTGGGTTTCAAAAGGAGACCCCAAAGTTTGGGGTTGCAGATCAGTGTCATGAAGTATCTCAAAAGAATTTACAGGTTTGAATCCATCTCTAAGTCAAAAGGCAAAGTTTATTATAATTGTAATACTAATTGAAGGGGGCAAAATTCCAAAAGAATTTTGCAAAGAACCAGGAGCAAGAAGATAAATTTATAGGAAAAGACAGAGATCTGGTTCTTCATGACACTGGTGTACTAATTTTACAGCTTAGAAGTAGAACTGAGAAGTGGTTTTTATTGAATTTTATGGTTTAGAGATGGGGTTGAGGAGTCATATAGTATGCACCTCACCATTTGACTCAGAAACCCTGTTATCATTGGCCAACAGATTGTTATCTGTCAGTCAACAATATTTGTAGGACTATATTATAGTATTCCTAAGGCCAGAAACTTTAGGATCCTTGACAAACAGATTATTAGAACAATAGTGATATCTTTCCTAAAGTTTATGAGAAGAAATTCATAACTATATAATTATATTCCTAAGAACAGGCGACTTTAGGATATTTGACAAACAGATTGTTAGAACAATAGCGATCTCTTTCCTAAAGTTTATGAGAAGAAATTCATAACTATATAATTATATTCCTAAGAACAGGAGACTTTAGGATATTTGACAAACAGATTGTTAGAACAATAGTACTCTAAGGTCAGGAGACCTCAGGATTACTGCTGTATTTCCTCTAGAAGCTGCATCCTATCAAAATGACATCATTATAAATTGCTTAGCATAGTCCATGGCACTTAGTATGTGTTATATAAATGTTCGTTATGATTGGGTCACTACCTTCTCTCCAGTTTATAGAATTAGAGCTGCGTGGAGCACTGGAAAGTATGAGTCACAGGGGAGACTTGAACTCAGGTGTCCTGTTTCATACCAGATGCTGTGAAAAAAATGGATAACCCTCACTTTCTCCAAAGTGCTCCCCCTCATTTTGGGCCTTTAACTTTTTAGGCTATAGGTAGAAAATAGATTAGATAAACGAGGAGTCCCTCAGGATGTCAGAGGGCTATTCTTTCCCAAAGAACCAAAAGAAGTAGCCCTTTATGACATGCATGGGCAGGAACAAACCTGGAACCTATTCATTTGGGAATGTGACTTAAGAGAGCTCACATTTCTAGAGAGTATTAAAATCTTCAAGGTGCTATTCAAATTTTATCATATTTCAGCCTTATAACAACCTCAGGGAGCCATTACTATTATTATCTCCATTTTACGGATAAGGAAACCTGGAGAAGTTAAGTGGTTTGCCCAGAATCACACAGCTAGGTAGCATTTTGACCCACACTTTCTTTCCTTTAAGCCCAGAACTCCATGCTCAATACTCTCTCCCATCTCAAATGGAACATTTTACATTGATTCTTTCATCTGACTTTCATAATCATCCCATGAAGGAGGCAGGCAGATCCTCAATGGGTTTGCATCTGGCACTAATTCTTTCCTAGTTTTTTGATCACTCCAGTTTGAGCTTCAGTTCCCTCATCTAGAGAATAGGGTTCATTGTATCCCCACTGCCCAATATTATTGTTATGTTGAGGAAAGACCTATGTGGAATAATTCCATCTGTGCCATTGACTGTATGATCTTTAGTACTTCCCTGTTCTAGATCCCAGTTTCCTAATCTGGAGAATAAGGTTGGAGAAGATGACCCCAAAGTCCTTTCCAACACCAATGCTGTTATTCCATAGAAATATGAGCTGTTATCTCTATTTGACAGATGTCCAGAAGGAGTGATGTTTACTCAAGGTTGCACTGTTACTAAATGACAAAGCTAGAATTGGAATCCAAGTCTGCTTCTCTTCAGTCCCAAATCTTTGCACAGTACAGTAGCACAAATGCCCTCCTGTGATCTGGCCTGAGAAATGATAGTCTCCCTGCTAGGATGTGTCTGTAACTGTAGCCAGTCTTCAATTGGGAGGAAAGTGTAAACTTTAGACATGGTGACCCCACCCCTGCTCTATAGGAGTCTGTCTATGAAGCCAGTGGGCTACCTTCAGCTTGGGCTGGAAATCCGGCCTTAATGGGGGTCAGAGCTCAAACAGGTCAGACTATAAAACCGATAATTGACATCAGGTCTGAGGCTAAATTCTCTCTTGGCTGCTTGGTCCCTTTGTGAAAGACCAGCTGCCAGATGTGCATGAGGCAGCAGGAAGAACTGATCGATTAGCCATCAGTGGTGTGGTGGCCCCCACAGATATTGATCAGTCTTGGCAAGGGGGTATCCCTCTTGGCTTTTGTCTGGAAGAGCCAAAGGGAGGAGGGGAAAAGGAGGGATCCCAGAGCCCTGCAGAGGCTCGGGGACAAAGGGGCAGGGGCAGCTGGGTTTAATTCCTAGACTGAGGGAAATGGAGATAATCCTCTAATCCCCAACAAGGCTGCGGGGGGCCTGCCCTGCCACCCAGGTAACATTTGCACATAAATGCGGGAGTCCCCCTGCTGCTGACACCAAAGGTCATGGGAGATGTTTGGTTTAGGATTGGCTGAAGGCGGCTCTTTTCTTTACAATCTCTGTGTTTCATTGGCTAAAAGTCTTCCTTCTCTGATGCTATTGAAAGGAGGAGGATTTTTTTTTCCTAAGGGTCCCCTGCTCCCTTTAAGGAATAAGTGAATTCATGGAAAAGAGATTAAAAAAACCCTCAGCAACAACCTCACAGGATCACAGAAAGCATAAGACTTCAGAGCTGGGAAGGCTTAGAACACAGACCACAGAATGTCAGAGCTGGGAGGAACCTTAGAACACACAATGACAAAACAAACAATATAGATTGTCAGCTGCTCAATTCTTAGAATTTATACCACCAAAGGTACAGGGAACCTTGGAACACAGAATTTTATTTCTATTCCATAAAGTCTTCCCTCAACCTTCCCTCCCCAAAATGAAAGTGATCTCTCATCACTCAAATAACTTTTCTCCCCACGTCTTCTCCTTTGCACTTACCACATTCTTTCTTATAACATAGCTACTTTTGTACATGTCTTTTCCCCCTCATCTCTTCTCCATTAAATTGTCAAGTCGATAAAAATTTTCAAGCATTAACTAGATGCCAGGCACTATGTTAAACATCAAGAAAAAAAAGAAAGGCAAAAAGAATCCTTACCCTCAAGGAGCTCACATTCTCCTAAGGGAGACAATGTGCAAACCCTTATTTTAAAAATGACATTTATATGAGGTAATCTCAGAAAAAGGGCACTTGCATTAAAGAGACTGGGAAAGGTATCTTGCAGCAGGTGAAGTTTGAACCAAGTCTTGAAGGAATACAGGGAAGCCGGAAGGTAGAAGTGAGAAAAAAGGGTATTCTAGATATGGGGGACAGTCAGTAAAAAGGCATGGGGATGAGAGCTAAGTGTCTTGTATGAGATACTGAAAAGAAGTATGTGTACTGGATGGTCATATACTATGTAGCAGGTGTCCTCATTCTTTTTAAATAGGGGGCCAGTTCACTGTCCCTCAGACTGTTGTAGAGCTGGACTATAGTAAAAACAAAAACTTTGTTTTGTGAGCCTTTAAATAAAGAAACTTCATAGCCCTGGGTAAGGGGGATAAACGTTCTCAGCTGCTGCATCTGGCCCGAGGGCCATAGTTTGAGGACCTCTGATAGAGGGAAGTAAAGTATAAGAAGACTGAAAAGGTAAGAAGGGGTTTTCAAAGCCAAACAGAGGATTTTATATATAATCCGGGAAGTCACATGATTATATCACATTGTAACTTATTGAGAGGGAGAAGACCTTCTCAGACCCCAGTTTTTGGAAGAATATTTTGGCCACTGAGTGGAAGCACTGCATGGAGATAGAAGGAACAAGAAGGTCAACTAGAAGGCTATTGCCATAGTCCACTCATGGTGTGATGGGGAATTGGATTAGGGTAATGATAGTAACTGAGGAGAGCTGTACAAAAGACCTGGCAACAGATTAGTAGATGTGGAAGGTAAGTTAAAGTGAGGGATCAAGAATGACACCTAACATTTCAAGCCTAGGTGACAGTGAGGATGGTTATAGCCTAGTCAGTAATAGGAAAGTTAGGAAGAGGTTTGAGGGTAAATATAATGAATTCAGTTTTGGACATAATGTGTATAAAATGTCTAAGAGGTATTCAACCCCAGATATCCAATAAGATGTTGATAATGTGAGACAAGAGGTCAGGAAAGAGATTATGGCTAGACAAATAATCAGAGAATCATCTGCATTCTCCTCTGGATTCCTGGAATTATGGAATTCATAATTCCATATTGGAATAGGGAAGTTTAAAGGAGGAAAGATAATTTGTTTTCTCAGACATCTAATCCAATAGGCAATTGGAGATGTGAGACTGGAGGTTGAGAGAAGTAATTTTAAGCTCCTTGAGAACAATACTTAAACCATATTAATCTTAGTATATCCTAATTCCTAGCCCAGTGCCTTATTTATAGTAGGTATGAACATAGTAGAAATGAATAGTATTGAATAAGACACTATGTCAGTATTTGAAGGGACCATTATAGAAGGGACAGAGTATTTCTATGGAAGGGACCCTGAGGCTTACTTAGCCCTCTGATTCTTAGGTTTTCTAATATTGCCTGAAACTCTTATTGATTGTATGTTCCTCCCTTCCCAAAGTCCAGAACTATCTCTCCCTAGTTACAAAATGAAAGTGAAGGAGATTTCATTTTGTTCTGTTAACTAATTTTTTTCTTGACATCCAGGAGAAAGCTAGAAATACCCAGGAAGACAAAACTGAGCTGGGAATCAGAGAACCATGCTGTAGACCTGAGACTAAACTTTCTCTTTGGGGCATGAAGATTCTGGGAAGTACCACAGGATAGTGGAAAGAAGATGGGAAGATCTGAGTTTGAAACTCCGCTCCATCATATGCAAACTGGATGCTCTTACACTAATTAATTCCCTTTTCAGGACCTCAGTTTTCTCAACTATAAAACAGGAAGAGGGGATTAAAAATAATAGACACTACATGCCATTAAATTCTAATTACCAATATTGACCTCAAAGAAGAGATATGAGAAGGTACTCCACTGTTTCTTTGTAGAGAGATTATGGGGTATGCAACAATGCATGTGAAGTCAGACTTCATTGACCCTGTTTACTTTTATATATGTTTTCATAGGGGATCCAGAAACACTGGTGTTACTGCATTTCACCTCCCAATTCTGCCTTTATAAAGGCTGTCCTCCAGCCTGGAATACCCTTTCTTAGCTTCTTCAGCTTCTTTCAAGACTCAGCTCAAATCCCACCATCTGCAAGAGGCCTTTCCTGATCTTCCTTAAAGCTCCCTCTGGGATTACCTTCCATTTTCCCCATAGCTTGTTTATAAGATGTTTGCATGTTGTTCTCCATCACCCACATTCACAAGGATAATGTAAGCCCTTCGAAGGCAGAAGCAAATACATGCTTTTCTTTGAATTCTCAACATTTAGCACAGTGCTCCACACATAATAGGTGCTTAATAAATTCTTAATGATTGATTCACAGTTTTATTGAACTGTTTTTCTTTTTCCATTTGTTTTATTCTTTGTTATAAGGGATGTCTTTATGGAAAGGGGAAGGGTATATTGCAAAATGTAGGTGATGTTTAAAAAGGATATCAATATAAGTTTAAAAATAAAATGAATTGGTTAGATTCCATGATCTCTGAGGGTGTTACAGTTCTACAGCTTTGTTTTCTATTTTTCTGCATTTTCATAGGCAGGCTGGAGAACCCTGGCCAATTTGGATCCTCCAGAAAGAATTTAGTCCTCAGTGACACCTCATTGATTTGGAATAGCTCAAGAGTCAGTTCCAAGTGAGACTAATTAGTTAGCTGTTAGCTTTCCTGGAGATTTTTAGTTTTGTAAGTTTTTGCAAGTTCACCAGTAATCCACACAGACTCCACAAGGAGAATGTCAGAAACAAACTTATATTTTAAAAAAAAATTTTGTTTGATTCTACATGGGCATTTAACTCAACCCTGTCAAGAGAACTCTGAAGAAGGTCTCTCAAATCCTTCTGAAACTCAGGGTTCTTCAGAATGTGGGTCAACTGGGATGGACTAGCCATATCAAGATGGGGAAGGATCAAATCTGTCATAGATTACTAGAAGCTCTTGTGCCTTTGATAATCGTTTGTGACAGGGTCGTTTTCAAATTCAGGACCATGGAGAAGGGGAGACTCTTCTCTCCACAAAGGATTGATTTCTTTTATTTGAATGGATGCTTCCAGAACAACCATACATGTGACTTATGAGGTAGGTATGATGAGATTCTCATCACCAGAAATATTCAGGGAACATAGCATAAACAGTACTAGATTTATAGACAGAAGACCCAGTTTTGTTACATGCAACCTTTATGACATTGGCACACAATTTAACTTCCCTGATCTTTAATTTCTTTACCTAAAAATGAGAAGATTGAACTAGATTGTCCCTAAGGACCCTACTCACCCTAAATACTTTGATCCTAAGTTGGGGTTGGAAAATTTCTTTATAAGGATGCCATAGAAGAAATTGAACTAGATGCCCTTGGAGGTCCTTTCCAACAGCTAGGTGACTCAGGGAATAGAGCAATTCCATAAGACCGAATTCAAATCCTTCTTCAAACACTTACTGGCTATATAATCCTGGTCAAATCATTTAACTTGAATACCTCAATTTGCCTAACTGCAAAATGGGGTATAATTCCTCTCATAAATTGTGCAAAATGGGAATAATAATTCTTGCCTTGGCTTCCTCAAAAGGTTGCCTGCAGAGTATAGTTTCATAGATATAAGAATACTTCATAAATTTTCCCAGGCCTGGGAGTTAAATGAAATGATGTCAATAAAGTATTTTGAAAACTTAAAAGTATTATATAAATGCTAGATCCTACTATTATTCCAACTCAAGAGTTCTGTAATGCACAAATGTGCTGAGCAGAAGACACTGTAAAATTGGCCAAATATTTCTCCAAGCCAGAAGGTGAATAGGTAACTAGCTACTGAATACTGAATAGCTACTGAAAGTTAGACTAGTATTGAAAATTTATGAAGTATTCTTATATCTATGAAGCAATGCTCTGCAAGCAACATTTTGAGGAAGCCAAGGCAAGAATTATTACTCCCATTTTGCAGACAAGGAAATTAGGGTGCAGAGGAGTTGTCCTTTAGTCTAGATCATACGACAAGCAAATAGAACTGGATGGACCTGGAATTGAGGGTTTTCTGTTTGCTAGTCCTGACTTCTCTGGAAATGAGGAAAACAGTTTAGATTAAAAGAATACCAGCATGTCTGAGTCAAAAGCTATCTAGATTCTAATTTTGGTTATTATTGGCCTTTTATAGATTTATCTATTTTTACAGAAACTAAACTCAGAGAGGGCAAATGGACTTAGCCAAAGTAATGAAATGATTCTGGATCAGGACTAAAAGTCAGTCACCTTTCTAGTCCTGATTCTTTTCTTGGGCCTGGAAATGCATGCTTTACTTCTACAATTTACTATTTCTGTGTCCTTGGGCAAGTCATTTGATTTCTGCCAAGTGCCTCAATTTCCTCATTTATAAAACAAAGTGGCTGGACTCAATGGGCTCTAAACGTCCTTCCAGCTCTAAAAAAATCTAGGAGCATAAGTCAATATTACTTTTTCTTGGCTTCTGGAGTCTGGCAGGCTAGTATTAGCACCTTCTCATTTGGGGATCACCCTCTGCCTCTCCCCCTTGAGATCAATTTTCTTTATAGAGGCTTCCTGAAATGCCAGCATCACCCAAAAGATTTTCAATCCTGGATATCCTTTCAATTAGGTGTGGGATTTCTCATTTACTGCCAAGTCCTAGGAAGGAGTAGCAGGACTGGGCAGGGCTGTTCTGCTCCTTCCCTTTCTGGATTGGACAAGGATAGAATTCCCTGCAGGGCTAACCTCTCATTTCAATATGTTAATGTAGGGGAATCTAATGGCATATTTATTGCTTATGTAGATGGTAGTTATTTACATGGGAAACTGATTTATCTATTAGATAATTAGTAAACTTCAATAATTGCAAAAACCTTTTAGCAATCAGTTGACATTTAATTAACATACAATAACTGTCTTATTAAATCTACATTAAATGCCTATTGGAGTTAATTAAAACTCATACCTATGACTCCACATTCTTTGGGAAATGCTCATTAAGGCTTAGCATTAGAAACTGCTGAGCAGAAAATCCCTGGAAAGTGACTTGTAATGGAATCTGCCAATGGGACCTCCCCCCATTCCCACCCATTTTCCTTTCCTCTATGTGAAATCCAGATCTCCTTGTAGGGGAACTGGTTGAATGAGCTGGGGATCTTTTGCCTCCCTCTTACTGGAGTATAGGATAGTTGCCCTATTTTTGTTTGTTTGTGGACTGTTTGAGAAAAGAGGGATTAGCTTTGTTCTGCTTGGTCCTAGAGTTGCTGGGAGGCAAGGAGTTCAGAGTAAAGTAAGAACTTCCTAACAGAGCTGGTGAGAATGTTATCTGGCTGCCTTTGGAGGTGTTAAATTTCCAGTGCATTCTGGTAGATGTTGATGCAAGAGAGTGAATTCTTATTTCAGGATGGGGATTGAACAGAATGATTGTCTTCAGAAATAGAATGGGATACTTAGTTTGTGGGTCTAACCCATACTTACCAAGTTAGCTAACCAAGTCTGATTTGCTTTTGTAAATTGTTTCAAAACATTTGTCAAACTAAGGCATTTAGCGCTTTTGCTCATTTTATCCCTCCTTTGAATAGCATGATACAGTATAGTGGAAATTCAGTCTGGGCAATTAGCCATAGTACCTTGGTTCAAATTCCCACTCTAATACCTGCTGCCTGTGTGAACTTCACCAAGTCATTTAACCTTGTTGGACTTCAGTTTCCTCATCTGCAAAATAAGAGGTTTAAATCTAGGTGGGCTCTAAGGTTTCTCTAAATTCTAAGTCTATAATAATCTCATGAAGGTTAAAAAAATAAGAACCAGAATTCAGGCCTTTTAAATCGGTGGTGCTTGATCTGACTCTTAGTTTCCCTACCTGAAAAATGGGTATCATGTCACTTGTTCTGGTTGCCTCACAAGATTTCTGTGAAGTTCAGCTGAAATAATGAAAGGGAAATAGCATTTGTAAATTGTAACATTCTATGCATATATTTGTTATCAGAACAATCAGATTTATCCTTAAATGTCTTTTCTTTCCCTAGAATATGGAGAAATACCTTTAGAGGATGGAAATGTCATTTTGGCCTAAATAGAAGTGCTCCTCTTGTATAGATCAATCTTTGAAAAGAGCTTTTTGAGAAGAAAAGTGGATATTGGTACCCCAAGGTACTCCTTATGCCAGTATTTCAAGGAGCCATATTTTCTTCAATTGGGAGAGTTTCATAGGGATCCTTCTGTTGACACCTGTCCCAGCAGCCCCTGTGCATCTTTGGAGATGGTCCTCTGGAGTAGCCTTAACCTCAAATATTTTATCACCAAATTGCAATGCCAGAGAAATTGAGGCAAGACAGAGATTGGTTTTTAATCCTTTTAATGTGGAGTTTTTTTTTTTTTTTAAGCTAGCCGGCTGAATGGAACTCATGTTCAAAAATCATTCAGCATTGAGGAACTGAGGCAGGGAACTTTTATAGCTAACTAGGGTTTGCAAACAGAATAACTTGAGTATACAATCTTATAGGGGAAACAAAGGCAAATAAGGGGGGTGAGGACACTGGGTGAATGGACAAGCCATAATTTCAGGAAAGGATCATAATAATCCTGACAGGATAGGGATCAAGATAAGAAGGTTGAGGGCAGGAGACAGCCAGCAGAGGGGCAATACTCAAAATAGGAATTATCCTAGCAAGGATGGAGATAATGTACCTGGAGTTTATGATACAATGGAATGTAAAGGGGCCAGAACTTCAAGGTTTTTTTCTGACTAAATTCTCCCAGTCCTAATGTCAAAGAAGAAAGGGGGGGGCTATAATAATTTTATTCAGGGCATAGCAATTCAGGACATGACAATTCAGGGCATAAAACAATGACCAACCCTTGCAGCTCCAATCAGATAGTTGACATATATTGCCCAGAGCATAGCTACCCATGGCCCACTTGGCAGAGAAATGTCCTTTCTCACCCCTGCCTTTTAAAATTTCAATTCTTTTCAAAGTTCAGCTCAAACATTATCTTCTATGAAGCCTTTATTACGGCTCCTCTCCCCACTTTCCAACTGCTAGTGTCATCTTGTCCCACAAATAATCTCTGACCTATTTTGGGTGTGTATACTTATAGTATATCTTCCTAGATAAAATGAAAACTCCTGGAGGGCAGGATGAAAAGGAAAAAGTATTGGGCTTCATAGGTATATTAGTTAGTTTTTCTGACTTCCCCCTCCCCTTTAAAAAAATTCTTTGTTCTAAGGAGTGGGTATCCAAGAAGGAAAGGAAGAGGGATAAACTGGGAAATGTAGGTGATATAAAAAACAAAAGAGAGCATTATATTTAAAAATATATTTTTACTTTTTGTCTGATTTCTCAGAACCTAGTGCAGTGTCTTGCACACAGCTTGCTTAACAAATGCTTATTGATTGAGTGATTGATGGGAAAGAAAGCCAAGGCATCCATTCAGCAGCCTCTTGCTCTTTTTCTGCCTACAGTCCAAAAGGCCAGGTAGACAAAGTCCTGCTCTCTCACTCAAGTTGCTGCAGCACAGTTAGAGCAGATATCCCTTGGAAGTGGAAAGTCGCCAAGTTTCTATTAAATACCTGTTGTACATCCAGGCGCTGTGCTGGTTGCTGGGCAGACAAGAACAAAAACAAAACAGTTCCTACCCTCAAGGAGCTTACATTTTATTAAAACACATTGAAGAGGCAATTAGATGGTCAGTGGATAGAGCCCTGGCCCTGGAGTCAGCAGGACCTGAATTCAAATGTGACCTCAGATACTTAATACTTACTAGTTGTATGATCGTAGGCAAGTCACTTAATCCCAATTGCCTCACTAAAAAAACCCACCAAAACACATTGATATATTTTATTTTGACTCTTATATTCCCAATATTTCCCAATAAATTTCTCCACATCATTCCTCTAGAAAGCTATCCTTATTACAAAGGAGAAAAAAGAGGGAAAAATTTTCAGCAGAACTAATATATCAATCAGGTCCAGTACAATATACAGCATTCTAAACCCTAACTTCACCATTTCTATAATGAAAGGAAGGAGGAGTGGTTTTCCAGATCTTCTCTGGGGTCAAGGAAGGGAAGCTCCCATGCTAGTAGGACAGATGATATGCACATATGTAGGTAAATATATTACAGATCTAAAAGAGAAACAAGTACCTTGGACAGGGGGAGGCCATTAGTAGCTAGGAAAGGGACCAAGAAAATGGCACTTCAGCTGAGTCTAATCACTTCAGTTCTCAATTCTACCTTGAACTTTAAAGAAGATTAACCCTGCAAATCTTCTTTTGGTTTAGTTTGAACAGAGGGGCTGCTGTTTTGCTGGTCACCCAATCCCAGTCTTCTGATCTCACTTTCTGATGTGCAAATGGCACACCCATGCTACCTTCACTTCTATTTTAACTTTCTGGTCTTGCCCAGTTTCATATGGATTCCATTCTTTTACAGAGTAGCTCATTCCATTATGCCCTTTTTGACTGTCCAAAACTTTCCTGTTCCAAGAAATCTGGGAGATGTTAGATTAAAACACAAACAAACAACAACAACAACAAAAACCCCAAACCCCATGATGATGAAGATCTAAGTTCACCAATTATAAATTCTTGGTACATAACTTTAACTGGGTCCAACATCCTGGGACCAATCTTTTTTGCTCTGTTTTCTCAATATTCATTAGACCTTTTGCCTTTCCCAGGATAAAGAAACCAGTTTATCAGATCTAGTTGTTATCTTTCTCTTCAGTGAGAACTAAGAGAATAGAAGCAACATCCACTGCTTAAAATCCCCACAAAATTTAGCACGCCTTTTACTAATGGATGGAATCCTGCCTTGGGTTACAGAATCAAATTGAATGTTCATTTGTTATGGATATTACTTATTTGTACTTTACAAAGTTATTTTTAGAGAAATGCTTTGAAATCAATGAAATGCTATATAAACATGAGTTTTTGTCATCATTGCTATAGATCCTCCCTGACTCCAGGACTGGTGTTCTAACCACTGCACCATTCAGCTGCCTCATGGCCATAGAAATCTTACAACATTTTTATTCATGTTTGTTTGGTAATTGGTATGAGTGAATGTTTCCAGAATAAAGCATTTTGAAAATATGGCTATGTTATTATTATTTATTGAGTTTCTCTTCTTAGATTTAGATTTAGAGCTAAGGGAAAACAATCTCTTGCTTTACAAGTGAAAAAAAAACCTGACATCTATAGAAATTAAATGATTGGCCTAAAATCAAACAAACAGTAAGTAGCAGAGATGGAATTTGAACCCAGGACCTGAGGACACAGAATGCAGTCTCTTTCCATTGTATTCTAGGTCTAATAGTCCACTTCCATTCCACAATAGCTTATGAGCTCCATGTGAGCAAGAATCATCTTATTTAATTTTTGAATTTCCAGCAGAATCTAGTATTTGTCTAAGTGATGTAGTGGCAAGAATATGGAATTTAGAGCCAGAGGCTCTGAGTTCAAATCTTCTCTGTGATACTAACTATATGATCTCTGGTAACTCACTTTCCAGGTCTCAATTTCCTTATAAAATGGGGAGGGGTTGGAGTTGTATGAACTGTACTTAAAGGGTTTCTTTTAAATCCTGTGATAACAAATGGTTGATGAGTGAATATGGTGAGTAATGGTGAGTAATCTACCCAGATGAAATCCCATTATAACAAACTCTATGGGGAAAACAATTTTTTCTCATAGAGCATAATAAATTCATATTAAAAATTGCATTCCAAGCCCACAAATCTTGGAGATGAAACAGGGTTGTCACCCATTCTCTTTGGTTTTCTGTAACCAATTAACCATTAAAAACTGCTTTGAATAAATAGAAAAATGAGAAGCATATCCCTTTACCTCTTTCAGAGTCTTCAAAATAGTGTAGATGAGTTTCTCTTTTTTCTTGGTAGGCTGACAATGAATTTAGGGAGTGTTGTTGTTTTGATTGGGAAAAGGAGAGTGGGATGTTTGAAATGGGGAGGAGAATTGAAAGGATTCTGGATTACTGACTGAACAAATTGTGAATACAGCACTACTCTTGAACAATAACATATAATCAAATGCTTTTATTATATAAATTATTATTATATAAATGGTAACTAGAAAAAGAATTTGTTGTACAAAATTTTTCTTATAGAATGCCTTTTGTAACCAATTTAACAAAGCATTGTGATTAAGAGCCACAGGACAGTACATGGAATTAGTTTCATAGGTAGCATAAATATTATTCTCAACTTTTTACTGCTAAAATAACTGAACCTCAGAGAAGGGGAATGACCTGCCTTGGATCACACCAGCTTAGCCCAAGGTCTTGTCATCACTGGTTTGGACTTTTATAATATTCTTCCAAATGGTCTTTCTTCTTCAAGTCTCTCACCTCTTGCTATAGCAAGCAAAATAATTTTTCTAAAGAAAAAAATTTGACCATGTTGCTATTCTGGTCAAGAAGCTTTGGTAATTCCCTATCATCTCCAATTGTATTATATGCAATCTCATCAATTTGACTTGCCACAGTTTAACCCAATCCTGCTCCATCCTGCCTTTTCTCCCTTGGATACACTTGATTTTCCAGGCAATCTGGTCTTATTCCTAACTTTATGACTTTGTACCCTCTACCTAACATGAACTCCCTTCTCCCTTCTACCATTTAGAACCATTAGCTGCCCAGCTAATGGACCATTGATAGAGGTCCTTCCTCTTCTCTGATTATCTTATTGATAACTTATTTGTTGCCATGTTGTATTCCTAGGTAGCAGGTAAACTCTTTGAAAGTAAGGACAACTTTTCTTTTCTAAATCACCAGTTTGGAATAGTAACTTCCATCTAGTGGGTGTTTGATAATTATTTGTTAAATTGAGTTCAATAAACCATTGTATCAGAGGTTGCTGTAATAGTATTTTTTACTCTTATGATATTGCCCATCAAACAATATGGTACATGCAGACTAAGAATAGCAAAGTAGGAAGGGATCTCAATGGCCATTGAATTTTAGCCATGCTTGAATAATCTGTATGAAATAGTAGGAATCAAAGTTTGGGTTTGGAATCAAAGGATCTGGGTTCAAATCCTGACCACACCATTTATTTTGGGCAAATCATCTTGCTAACTTGACTCTCATTTTTCTCATCTATAAAATGAGGGAGTTGAATTAATTGGTCTTTTGAAGGTTCTTCTACTAGTGAAGCAAGCAGAGGATGAAGTGTGAGTCAGAAGACTTGAATTCAAATCCAAACACTAGCTGTGTGACACTGGGCAAATCACTTAACCTCTCTTAGTTTGCTCAACTGTAAAATGGGGGTGCTAATAGCACTTACTTCACAAGATTATTGTGCAAATCAGATGAGATACCATATAAAGTACTTTGAACACCTTAAAGTGCTGTATAAATGATAGTCATTACAAATTTATGATCATTTGATAACTGACTCAACAAGAGAGTAATTAACCTTTCCCTGAAAATGTCCAGCGATCGGAAGCTTAGCCATTTTATTGTTGGCTAGATCTCACTGCTCCAATTTCTTTAATTTCAGCTCTAATTTTTTCATGCTGACCTCCATTTCTTCTCCTCACCAACCGGTTCCACCCCCACCCAGGGAACATTAAGCCTTTGGTCCTAGTTCTATTTTTTTGAGGCCAAGCAGAAATGGTCTAATCTTTCTTGCAGACAGTAGTGTTTCTGCTATTTTAAGTGGAATATTCTTCCTGTCTTCTCTCCTCCAGGCTATCCATCTTTATTTCTTTCAACCAGGTCTTATATGACAAGGTCTTCTGTTCTCCCCAAGGTATTCTTTTCTGTTATTTTCCACCTTGGTTAGGAAAAATTGGGGAGAAACTGATATCACAAGAAGGGTTAATGGTTAGAGGAGAGACATTGCTCTGTTTTGTTGACCACAGTGCCTTGACACATGTCAAAACCAAGTTAAAATCCATAAATACAGTGAGAAGACTAAATAGAAAGGACAGACAAACAGTTTCTCCATCAATATGTGTGTTTCCTTCTCCATAAAGTTGGGATGTTTGGATAGAATGAGGAATTTGCAAGAAATAAAATAAAGACTATCACAAGAACTTTTTAGGCTTCTGTCTTGATGAGTCCATGTTAAGTCTCATATGGAAGATGGTCTTCTCCTGCTTGGTCCCAAAGGACCAAATTTGCAATGAGGATCAAATTGCAAAAGTCATAGAGGATGATATTTTGGCTTGATGCAAGGAACAACATTTTAGAAATTAGAGTTGTTTAAAAGAGGCATGGGCTATCTCAGGAGATGAACTCTCCATTCCTTGGAATTCTTCCATCAGAGGCCAGAATGATGACTAATTAAAAGTGTTTTAGGGGATTTTTGTTGGATATAATTTGAAGTCTCTGAAGTCTTTTTCAATGCAGAGATTCTAGTGCAACTATCCTGGACACCTTTCTTTTAGCAGGTTCCAGCCTATGAAAAATGGATTATGTGAGCTGGCCCCTTCCTGGCACAAATGGGGCTTGCTTTGGGCATACTCAGATTGACTAACGTGAAGACTCCCCAAAAAGTGTTTGGGGCAAGGCAAGATTGCCTAAACAAGCCTCTTTATATCTCCTTTGTGGTCTTCTTATACTTTATTCTCCTCCATGCATTCTACAATATTATAACACTGGCCCATGTGCCATTCTTTGAACATGCTACTCCATTTCCCAATTCCATACCTTTAGCACTAGTCATCTCAATTCACCTATGCCATTTAATTTCCTTGGTTTCCTTCAAGAATCAATTTGAATCCCACCTTCTCAAGGAGGTCCTACCCAACTCCCTTGCTGATTTTACTACATTCCTTCTGAGAACTCCTTCATTGATTCTGAATATATTTTTTGTATAGTGCATTATTTACATCTCCCTCATTAGAATATGACATCCTTGGATATATGGACCATTTTAATCTCTCTCTGTATGTCCAGTGTTTAACCTAATTTTTACCAAGTGCTTATTAAATGCCCGTTGACTAAAAGAGAGACTGAATGTAGGGAGACCCATTAGGGATTTTTTGAGTCTAGAGAAGATGAAGGTCTGAATAAGAATGATGATCACATGAGTGGAGAAAAGGGCTCAGATGTAGATGAAGAATTAACATGATGTGGTCATTGATTGGATATGGAGGTGGGAGGGAAGGAGAGGGAGGATCCACAGATGAATCTGAGGTTGTGAGCCTGGATATCTAGAAGGATGGAGGTAGAACAGGGAGCTTCAGAAGAAAGATGAGTAGGGGTGGAATGGGGAAAGACAATATGCTCTATTTTGGACTTGCTGAGTTCAGGATGTACACACAAGACTTCAGTTGAACTCTGTTCCATGTAAAGGAAACTAGGATTATCCCCTTCCTCTGGATGCTGAACAACTTTTAATACAAAGTTCATTTTAGCTTTTTGAGTGGCCAGGCCATAGTATGAATTAGAGTTGAGACCCAAAAGTATCACAGAAAATGGAGATACTGGCAAAGGGAAGGAAGTTCTGGGTCTTCCACTTTTAAATCTAAGACTCCTGCTATGTGGTGCTCAGTGTGGAGCAAATCTCCGGCAAGGGGACCAAGGGAACCTTCCTCCTTGGTTCTGACCTCGCCTTCCCGGCTTCAGGCCTGCTCTTTGACAGACGGTGATTTTCTGAATAGCTAAGCATATGTAGAAAACCGAAATCAAATGACGGCATCAGCTTTGACAGAAATGCTGAACTAAGAATCATCCTTTGTCCTCCACTGAAGGACGCCACCTTGTTAAAAGAAAGCTTTATACACAGGCATATCCAAGTTAGCATTCTGTGCTATTGGTGATCATGTATATTTATGGAGGTGGTAATAACATGGAGTCCGGCTGCCTGCTTGCACAGCTTGCCAACTTTCCTAACATGGATGCAAGGTATACAGGAGTCAGATTTTCTGGATTTGGCTTTAGAGGAGCTAGATTTGAATCTTGGTTCTGCTGCCTATTGTCTGTGTGACCACAGGCAGGTTACTTAACCTGGGGCCAATTTTTAAAATCTATTATATGAGGGGGGTTATGCCTCACGTAATCAGAGTCTTTGTCTTTTTGTATGTGTGTCATTGATCCCTTTAGCATTTCAGTGAAGTGAATGGATCCATTTTCAGAAAAAAATGCATAAAGTAAAATACATAAGAATGTAAAAGATACCTATTATTTTGAAAAGTCATTATCAAAATACAAAAAAGCTACAAGTCTGCAAATCTGTGTTTTCTAAAAGGGATCTGGTGACCATTGAAAAACTGGAGAGGCCCCCAGGAACCTGAGAATTTAATAAATTTAGAACTAGAAAGGACCATAGAGGTCATCTAATCTAAACCTATCATTTTATAGATAAGGAAATTAAGGTCCAGAGATGGAGAGACTTACTTGCCTGTAGTCACAGAGGTAATGACCAAGGTGAATTTGAGATGTTTGACTCCCAAACCATTGATCATATTTATTATAGAGGAATTTGGCTTCCACATATGAACATTTATACATTTATTGAGTGTCTTATTATTTGCAGAACACTATGCTTGGTACTGTGAGGGAGGGAGATATAAAGACCACAAGACATAGTTCCTGCTCTCATGTTGTTTTATAAGTCTAGCAGGGAAAGAGAAGACTTTCAAACATACAAATACCAGCAATATGGTCAAGGGGAAACACACATACACATACACACATACACATACATATACACATGCACTATGGATTTGAAATAAAAGGAACTGGACTCAAATCCTGCTTTGTCATTCATTTACCTGTGTGATCCTGGATAAGTCCCTTTATTTTGAGGGTTTAATTTACTCATTTTTCAAGAGCCTTATATCCCATGCTCCTTGGACCAGATTTGCTCTGCTGGACCCTAGAGGGAAGATTGAAGACTACAGGGACTAGACAAAACTCAGAACTGATGATCCTAGAAGCTACAGTGGGGAATATGTAACATAAGTAAACACAGCATAAATAAACAGAGCATCTCTCCCTTTTCTTTTCCTTCCCATCCTTGTCTCCAAATATAAGAATTCAGGGAGAGGAAAAGGAAGCATCCATTTGTGCCATGTGCATATTTTTTAGCCAATACTGACAAAAAAATACTCAGGGATCAATATATGTGATGAAAACTATTTCCAACAAAACTTTCCCCTTGGATAACTCTCCTCTCACAATTTCTTAAGTTCACAAAATTTCAGGGTTGGAAAGACTCCTAGAGAGAATAGTCTAAACTATGACTGAGCATAGATCTTCCCTTGACCCCTTCAGACAACCTTCTCTTGAAGAGCTCTGATAATAGAAATCTCACTTGTTAAATAGTTTTCCTTTGTTAGTAAGTTCTTCTTAATTGTTGAGTCCAATGATCAATCTGAGGTATTAACTAGCAATACTGAGGAAACCATTTAACTCCCTTCAGATTCAGTAGCCTCATTTATGAAATGAGGATAGGTGCAATGGATAGAGCACAAGAGTGGACAGAGAATCAGGAAGAGTCATCTCATGAGTCCAAATTCAACCTCAGATACTTATTAGCTATGTTTCCCTGGGCAAGTCACTTAATTCTGAATGCTTCAATTTCTCCATCTGTAAAATGAGCTAGAGAAGAAAATGGCAAAAAACTCATATCTTTTCCAAGAAAATCCTAAAGAAGGCCACAAAGAGTTAGACATACCTGAGCAACAACAAAAATGAGTATAATAATGGTACCTACATCACGGGGATTTTATAAGATCAAAGAAAATAATATATCTAAAGTACTTTGTAAAGCAGCATATAAATTCTAGTTATAGCATCATCACCATTATTTCTTTTATGGAGCTAAATTCTACATCTTGGTCAACTCTCTCCTTGGCCCCAAATCTGTCACCAGACTAATTCAAGAAACAAAAAATAAGACTGGGAAATTTGAAAGTAATGATGAGTCCACAAATACCTCCAGTGACTCCCCAGATTGGAACGTTTTCTATTACAATAGTATCCATGTTTCCTAGCAGAGCCAGTCAAATTAAGGCTGAAAGACCAGAGTGACCAATGGGAACCCCAACAGAAGCAGTCAGAGCACATGAATGATAATGGCTTTACCCAAATAAGACCACATGTAACTCCAGCTGTATGACTATAATCTGGGATGGAACCATGGATAGAAAGATGAAATAGAAACATAGCAAGAGGGAACTTGGTTCCAGATACATCTTAGAAGAGGCTAAAGAACCTGGGTCTTTTACATCCTTGGTCACTGTGGCATTAGATCTTAAAGTCTGTTTTCAAACTCTTCAGTCTTTCTTCATGGCTGGGCTCTCACTGTAGGGCTCTGCTGTCTGACCCATGAAGAAAGTCTTACAGTTCCTGGAGGTTCATTCATTTTATGAGTTTCTTTTGAGGCAAAAAAGAGCAAGTTGTTTTCAATCAGTTGAAATGACATCGAAACAAAATAAAAAATAAAAACAACCAAAATAAAACCCCAAACCAGCAACACTAAAACCAAGACAACCCAAACCACTGCCTTTACTTCTTGTTCCCTGGGGACCCAGCCAAGCAGTACTTATCTTTGACATGCTAAACAAAAGATCAGAAATGATTAGAACAAATGGCATTGCAAACAATCCACCCGTAAGGAAGGAGTTCTGCCAAATTATAGAGAAATCATATCCACTTACAGCTGTCAATTTCTGGGAACAGCCCCCATGGATTTCCTGCCATGATGGTACATGATGGAGTTATGGGTAGGTAGGCACTCCATATCATTCTCTTTCCTTCTGTCTTTAGCCAGAGATATCAGTGTAAATGGGTGGCTTAGGAGTCAGGAGGACTGGGGGAGATTTATAGTGAGTGATCTCTCTGCAGGATGCTGGAAAATGCCTATTTATTCTCTGCTTTCATACTTCCAATGATGTGGAGTTCACTATATCCCAAAGCAATTCATTTCACTCTCAGGTATTGCTAATTATCAAAAAGTTCTATTTGTTATTAAGTTGAAATCTACCTACTTATAACTCTTTCAGATCTTAGTTCTAGACCCACAGAAAAAGTCTTTGCATGATACAGAGGAAAAGGCATTGAATGAAAATGCAAAGGACCTGGGTTCATATTCTACCACTGACCAAAAAAACTGGTGTAAATTTGGGCAAGCTACTTAACAGTTCTACCTTTGGTTTCTTCATATGTAAGATTAGGAGGTTGGATGGGCATGTCTCTAAGGACCTTCCTAACAATAAATGTATGATCTTTCATCTAAACCTCTTGTGTAATATAACAACAGCTTATGCAATTGTCAAGCATAGTTATTTGTTGGTGTAACTTTAGGTGTCAGTATGAGAAAGTGTTAGCTAACACTAGGTGCCTGCTATAAAATAAAAATAATATGAATTCATATATATGCTATGTATGGGGACTCATGCTTTTATTCTAGGCAGGGCATTTTAATTAAAAGAAATACTTATTCTTGAAAATAAAAGCATAAACTGGGCCATAATGAATGAATTTGTTAATTGCTTTTCCCTGCTGTGGACACCAGCTGGTATTCAGTCTCTCATTATAACATGAGAGGACGCCTCATGTAAGTGGAAGGAGACTAGACTTGGAGTCAAGAAATTGAGTTCAAAATTTGTTTTTGTCACTTACTAGCTATGTGATGTTAGGGAAGTCATTATTCCTCTGTGATCATTAGTTTCTTCCTGTCAAATGGAGATTATGATAGCATTTATATACCTTACTTGGCAGGAAAACATTTTTGTATACTTTAAGTGCTATAGAAATTGGAGTTGTTATTAATAATAGCATATGAACTTCATGATGGTGGGGAATGTTTTATTCATCTTTGTATCCATCTCAGTGCTGAGTAGAGGCTCTTTCAAACAAGTTACTTAGGAATGAATATACGAATGGAAAAAAATAAAAACAAAGCCCTAAGCACATTTAGGGTGATTGACAAAGTTCATAGAATAATTGATATAGAGTCAAGGGGCATCTTAGAGTTCATTGAGTCTAACCCCTTTATTTTACAGATGAGAATCTTAGACTGATTAGACTGCTCAAGGCCACAGACATAGCAGTATAGATCCAAGTACAGAAGAGAATCTGAGGGAAATGAGGGGTTTGGGACACAATTGACTAAAGAGTAGAAAAGTTAGCTGGTGAATTCCATTGAAGGTTTTATTGTTCAAACTCTAGGAAGCCTGGGAAAGAGCAATGGCCATGCTTTGCTTGCTGGAGCTTTTGGAACTGGGTATGCAAGCCTGCTAGCATCCTGTCAGTTCTACAGCTCTGACTTATGCAAAAGGGGGGAGTGCAGGCCCCTGACTGTAGGCTAAGTGAAGGAAATGTGTGTCCTTTATTGGGTAAGGGCATTGTATCACCTTCAAAGGCAGACATGCTACAGACTCAATTTTTAAAACTTCAGTAGTTACTGTCCTTGGTATATAACACTGGGACAATAAGACATTGGAGGCATACATTTTTAAATAACTAATGATTCACAGCTGGAAAGCACCTCAGAGTTCATACTTCCCAATCTGTGCCTTAGTCAAGTCATGTCAAGTCTAGTCTAGTCAACAAGCATTGATTAATCACTTACTATAAGTAGCAGACACATGCTGATCACTGAGGATGCAAATATAAGCAGAAAGATAATTATATAGTTCTTGCCCTCAAGGAGCTTCTGTTCTAAAGGAGGAAGTTGTTAGGCTGTTTCAGTTTCTGATTCTGTGTTGCCATTTGGGGTTTTCTTGGAAGGATACTGGAGTGATTTTGCCATTTTTTCCTCCAGCTCATTTTACATATAAAGGAAATTGAGGCAAAAGAGTTAAGTGACTTGTGCAGGGTCACCCACTTAGGAAGTGTCTGAGACTGGATTTGAATGCAGGAAGATGAGTCTTCCTTACTCCAGACTCAGCCATTATAACTACCACACTACCTCATCACCCCAATACTTAAAAAGAAGTTGGCAGACAGAAAGGTAATAGGTCAGGATTTTCAAAGAACATCTACAATGTTCTGTGTGTGCTAAGAGAAAGACAGAGGTGAGTCAAATAGTCCCAATTCTCAGCTCTAAGGCTGGTAGTTTTCATAAAGAGATTTGCAAACTTTCAAGCACTATATAAATGTCAGTTATCTGGAGAGAGCAGACACACAGAGCAATGACCTAATGAAAAGTAGATTGGGATAAATGGATGGGAGAAGAGAGCTAAGGGTAAATGTCATCTTCTTGTATCTATTTGGGATTTTGTGGGTCTCATTACTTTTCTTTTTTTTAATCTGCAATAATCACCAAGCCTAAACATTTAAAGCTATGAAGAACAGGGAAGCAGAATTGATCAAAAATATTTTTTTACAATGTGCTGTGTTGTTGCTTTCTGAAAGAAAACTATGTAGGGGTGGCAACTGGATTTGAAATTTCATTGAAAAAGAGGGAAAGGAGGTTTGTGACTATGTAAGGGCATGACTGTGAAAGTCAACGAGTCGGAAAAGGAGCTAAGAAAGAAATAAATACCTGCTGGCCTTGGCCCTTCCTCAATCTCAAATGGAACTCCCTTGAAACTGAGGCTCAATTACATTGCTTAAATTACTTTCTTAAAGTCACACAGAGAATAAACTCCAGAGGCAAGATTTGAACTGAGGTTCTCAGACTCTTGAGTCAGTTTCCACTGTTCCAGAGATAAGGAATCTATTATGCTAGGGTACCCAAGCAGGCTGGGGCAGGCTTGGGACATCAGGAAAATAGTGGTGGAAGGAGATGCAAGAGGCAGACACTGAAGATAAAGTCTGCTACTTTCACACTTTGCTGAAGGCTGTGCTTGCACATTGTTAGCTCCCATTTCTATAGTCCTTTACAATTACAAAACACTTAACAAATGCTGGATCATTCAATTCTAATGATTATTCTGTGATGGAAGCAGAGCAGAAGTCCTCAATCTAGAGGCAGCTTGGTAGCACAGTTCATAGAACTCTGGGCCTGGAGTCAGGAAAACCTGCATTCAAATTCAGCATCAGACATTTACTAGCTATGTGATTCTGGGCAAGTCACTTAACTTGTTTGTCTCAGTTTCCTCATCTGTAATATGGGGATAATTAATAATAACACCTACCTCCTAGGGTTCTTGTAAGGATCAAATGAGACATTTGTGAAGCTTTTAGCAGATGTTGTGAAGCTACTAAAGATATGAAAAAATTTTAATATATGCTTTGAGAAAATGGCAGGTGATGAGGGTTAAATGACTTGACCAAACTAGGAAATGTCAATTCCAAGACTTGCAGAATGTTATTTTAGCTTACATTGTAGAGATCATCTAAGTCCAAATTCCTTCATTTTATTGATCAGAAAGTCAGAAAAAGAGAAATAAGTTGTCCAAGTTCACCCAGCAATCTAGGGAATAGCAGAGTAATAATAATAATAATAACAATCATTGATATAGTGCTTTATGAAAGTACTAGTATAAATATCTCATTTTATCCCCACCACAGTTCTGGGAAGAAAATAGTATTATTATTTCCATTTTACAAATGAGGAAACTGAGGATAAGAAAGTAAGATCTAGGGTCACAAAGGTTGTGGATTTGAACTCAGGTACGCCTTTCAGATTTTGAACTTCCAGGATTTGTACTTAGATCTTGCAAACTCCATAATAGTTGCCCAATCCATTGTAACACCTAGTTGCCCAACAACATATTGGTTTTGGCATTGCGAAGAACTGGGTTCAGTCCTACTTCTGATGTTTATAAGCTCTATCTCTCTCTTGGGACAGGACAATTAGGGTTAAGTGAATTGCACAGATTCACAGAGATAGGAAGTGTTAAGTGTGAGGCTGGATTTGAACGCTGGTCCTCCTGACTCTACCTGCCCTCTACACTGTCTCTTGATGCGGGTTAGTTTCTGAATGGGGACAATAATAACCTGGGATTCCAGGCTCCCAGAGTTGTGGAGAGGTTCAAAAGATATAATGGAGGGAAAGTATTTGCAAAGATGAAAGCACTATGTGCAAGTCATCAAGAAATAGTATAGGAGGCAGCTAGAGTTAAAAGAGAGACACAAAGACACAGAGACACAGAGAGAAACACACACACACACACACACACATACACAGACAGAGACACACAAGAGACAGAGTCACACATAGAGAGATAGAGATGAGAGAAAGAAAGAGAAAGACAGAGAGACAGCGAGAGAATATTAGAAAATAGAGGGGGCCAAAGAGCCAGGAATATCTGAATTCAAGTCCAGTTTCTGACATGGCTGAAATTTCCTTACCCAGAGAGATAGGTCCATCCCCTAACCCAAGCTTATTTATATCTGTCAGTTACCATTGTTAGTGGGAGCAAACTTATAGTTAGATTTTCTGACCACAAGCTAATATCCTTTCAATTATATCATGCAGGTTTTCTTTCTTTCCTTTCCAAAGCTTGGAAAACTGGACTATTAGGAAAAGTCTGGTATAAAATTGCTTCTCTTTCCATTGGATAGTGTTAGACCCAGATCCAAGAATATCTCAGCATGAAATTGCATTAATTACAGCAGAATTGGATTTTTCCTGGCCTCTTGATTAGTTCTTCACCATCATTATCAAGATGCAAGCTATTTTTTGAGATAGATTTTTTTTCATTCTAGTTTCCATTCACTACCCAGGAGTTGACGAGTCAGAACATAGAATGCCAGAGCTTGAAAGGACCTAAGAACATGTAACATTGAATGTTAGAGATGGAAGCCATCTTAAATACAGGCCATAGAATATCATAGGGTCCTTGGAACTTGGAATGTCAGGGCTGAAAGGGATCTTTGAACATAGAGTATTAGAACTCAGATGGGTTTCAGAATGTAGAATGTTGAGGTTGAAAGGAACCCTTCAACATAGAAAATAAAATGCCCGTTCTAGAAGAAATCTGGAAGATGGCTAGAGATGGGAGGGATCTTAAATTAGAAAAAGTCAAAAGTGGGAAGAACCCTAGAACACAGAATATTAGAACAGGAAGAGAACTTAGAATAGAAGATGTCAAAACTTGGAGATAACTTGTTCAAAATCTTGTTTAACAGAAGTGGAAATTGAAGACAAGAGAGGTTAGGTGATTTGAGCCACACTACATTATTACATCCATGTAAGAGTTAGTACTAGGACCCACTTCTCATGGTTTCCCAGATCAAATGAAACATTTATAAAACATTCAGCAAACAGCAGGTATTTAATAAATGCTTATTCCCCACCTTCCTCATTCTCAACTCAGTTCTCTTTCTCTACCTAAAAATGCCAGCCTTCTATACTGAGTGTGAAAAATAATTCAATCGATGGCTTAATTTCTAGTTTGGGACAACATAGTCTTAGGCAAAAAATTTGACTTCAAGAGGTAGAATGCATTTTGAGCAATAGGTTCCTGAGAAATTACCTGCAAACAAAATTCATATTTAAATTTTACCTCAGATGTTGACTAACTGAGCAAATAATAAAACCTGTTTTAGACTCAGTTTTCTCATCTTTAAAATAGGAACAAAAATATCTTATAGGATTGTTGTAAAGTTAAAGTGAGATAATGGATATAAAGTGCTCTGTGAAGCTTGAAAATTAATCATTAGAATTTATATGTTTGAAAGTATACAAAGTATTTTACATGTATTATCTCATTTAATCTTCACAATAATCTTGTAAGGTAGGTCCTATTATTGTTTCCATATTACAGATAAGGAAACTGAATTTAAAAGAAATTAAGAGCTTTGTCTAAGCTCAAATAGCCATCCACATTCAGAGAGAAAACTATTTAGACTGAATGTGGATCAAAACATAGTATTTTCACTTTTTGTTGTTGTTGTTGTATTGCTTATTTTTTATTCTTTCTCATGTTTTTTCCCCTTTTGATCTGATCTTTCTTGTGCAGTTTGACAAATATGGAAATATGTTTACAAGAATTGTACATGCTTAACCTATACAAATAAATTGAATCATATTCAAAGTGTACTAGAGGATTTCAGCCATTAAAGAAATCACATAATGATAATCATTGCTATGCATATTTTTTTTCTCTAAGAGGAGAACCTTTGGGAAACCATCTAACCTTTTGGCCATTCTGCATCTTTAGATATTGGATTTTCCATAAAGCTGGGCTTTCCTATTCCCCAGATTTCTTTCTCAAAACTGCTATCTTTATTACAAAGTGCCAGTTGGCCAACTTTTGTTGGCTTTTGCCAGTGTGGTAGATGAGGATATGGACTACATCCATGATTACATCCTCTAATACTTGTGCTTATGGAAACCTATGGTATATTTGAACAGCTACCCTCCAAAAAGGTTAGTGTATCATCCTTGGACTCCTGCAAACCACATTTCCCAGAGTTAGTGTGTGGAATCAACACAAATCAGGTATGCAGGATCAATTTCTTCACTTAACTACTCAACTTGTTCAGTGGTCAAGAGTTCTATCTGATTCTAGAGCACACTCTAACAGGCAACCCAAAGGACAAAGCTATTACCCATGTTCCTACTTTCCTCTTTTCACAGGCTCTGTCTCTCTCTTTCTCTCTGTCTCTTTCTCTGTGTGTCTAGTCTCTGTCTCTGATTCTGTCTTTGTCTCTGTCCCTCTCTGTTTTTGTCTCAGTATTTCTCTCTATATATGTCTCTCTTTCTCTGTATGTCTCTCTGTCTCTGTCTCTATGTATCTCTCTGTCTCTGGGTCTCTTTCTCTCTGTGTGTCTCTGTCTCTCTCTGTCTCTCTGTATTTCTGTCTCTATTTTGTCTCTATCTTTCTGTTTCTATCTCCCTCCTTCCCTCCCCCCTTCTCTCTCAGACACATACACACACACACATTCACACACACACACACACACCCCTCTCTGAACTTCATGGCCAAATCCCTCATTTGATTGTTACCTGGATCCTGTTATTCATATTTTCTTTCAGAAACTTTCCTCTGGAACAGCAATGCCATATGGCCACTTAGAATTCATGAATAGTAAAATCATAGCTTCTTTGCTCTTGGGTCTTCTGGCTATAAGCATTCTCAGCATCAGCCCTAGCTTTCTCCCAATTCTTTGGTCTCCTTAAATTCCATGACATATTCCTCTACTCCAACTCAGGCACAGATAGGGATTATCACATGCTAGATCTTGCTATTACCCATAAATATTTCATTAATGTAACTAGAAACTGACTCTTCAGTATGTCAGTTAGTCATTCAATAAGCATTTAGATTATATGCCAGACAATGTGCTAAGTGCTGACAATAGATAATACCTGATCTCAAGGAGCTCACAGTCCAATGGGAGAGACAATATGAAAATAGCTATGTATAAATAATTTGTATACAGGATAAATCAGGAATAACCCATTGAAAACATTAAAGAGGATTAGGAAAGATTCATCAGAGAAAGTGGAATTTTAGTTGGAATTTGAAAGAAAGCAAGAAGGACTGGAATTGAAGCTAAGGAGGGACAGTATACCAGGACTTATTAACATCCCTCTCAAATCTGTTATTTCTCCTCATGGAATTAGTCATCTGGCATTTAATAGCACTTGATATGTGTCAGACACTGTGCTTGCCTCTGGAGATTTTTAGTCTCTTCATCTCTCCACACTTTTTCAGGCCATTACCCCTGTTCTGACTTCACTTTTCTACTCACCAACCTCAACCCAGTAGCTAGCCATTTCAACTGAATCCTTTGTCCTGTCACTACTCTTCTGAATCCAGGATTCAGCCTTTAATTACTGCCTATCTGCCCTATCTGCCCCCCACTGCCTATCTCCTACTTAAAGCCCCTGAAGAGATGGAAACAATAACACAACCACTACTGGATACATTAAAAATTCACATTATCCTATCTAGTGAGAACTTCACTACATCAAGGCAATTTTCTTATTCTGTAATTAATTCCACATCTTACTATTCCCTGGAAGTCATTGTAAACTTTGTCTTCTTTTCTCAAGTTAACCACATCTTCCTGTCCTCATCTCCCTCTTTCAGTTGAGGACCTTGCCTTTTACTTTAGTGAGAAAATTGATACCATTCATGTGATTTCTCTCTTCTCCCAATCTCTTCGTGTTAAGTCCTTTTGAATTCATCTTTCTCCAATATTTCTTCCTTTTTCCAAGAAATAGTTATCACCAAAGTCAATCATTCCATAAATATTCTTATCACTTCTCTTCTTCTCCAACTAATTGTCTATTCACTTATCCTTCTCTATCAAATCTTCAATCTCTTATCATTTACTGCTTATTCCCCTATTGCTTGGGGGGGTGGGGGTGGGGGTGGAGCCATGATGGAAGCCAGGAATTTGCTTGAGCTCTCCCAGTTTCCCCCAGAAATCACATGAAACTAAGCCTCTGAACAGTCTGATGGAATGAAACCACTCTCTAGTTCAAGATAGGCTTCAAAAAACTTCAAAAAAAGTCAATCTTCCTGAGGTGTAAAGGGTTTTCAGGCCAGCTCAGATAGACTCTGGAAAAGATCATGACAACAAATAAACAACTAAGACTCTCAATCCTGGTTCAATAGAGGAGAAAATCAGTGGGGTAGTAAATTCTGGGAAACCAGATTATTTCCTAAAAAGGGCAGGCAAAGCTAACTCCTTGCAAACACAAGGGCCCCTGTGCTCAAAGCTAAAGCTCAGAGCTGCACAGGAACTTGAGACAGTGCCTCCTTAACTCCAGGAGAAGAGCTCAATGATAAATCTAAAAAAGAGGAAATACCAAAAGAAAAGGAAAGAAAACGAGCAAGAAACAGAAAAGAACCTTGAAAGCTACTATGGTGACAGGGCAAACGAAAACACAAACTCAGATGAAGACAAAATATGTACAGAAGAAATCTCAGAGTAATATGAATAGGTCTCAAGCCCACAGAGGTTTCTTGGAAGTGCTCATAAAAGACTTCAAAAGATAAATAAGAGAGGTAGAAGAAAAAATGAGAAAGGAGATGAAAGATATATATATATATACACATATATATACATATATATATGTATGTATATATATATATATATATATATATATATATATATATATATCAAAAGCTTGGAAAAAGAAGGAAAAAAATTCTCTGAAGAAAACAACTCCTTAAAAAGTAGAATTAACCAAATAGACTAGTTGATCAATGGAATAGGTTAGGTTCAAAGGACAAAATAGCCAATAACTTTAATAATATAGTGTTTGACAAACCCAAAGACCCTAGTTTCTGGGATAAGAATGCACTATTTGACAAAAATTGCTGGGAAAATTGGAAATTAGTATGGCAGAAACTAGTCATTGACCCACACTTAACACCATACACCAAGATAAGGTCAAAATGAGTTCATGACCTAGGCATAAAGAATGAGATTATAAATAAATCGGAAAAGCATAGGATAGTTTACCTCTCAGACCTGTGGAAGAGGGAGGAATTTATGACCAAAGAAGAACTAGAGGTCACTATTGACCACAAAATAGAAAATTTTGATTATATCAAATTGAAAAGTTTTTGTACAAACAAAACAAATGCAGACAAGATTAGAAGGGAAACAATAAACTGGGAAAACATTTTTACAATCAAAGGTTCTGATAAAGGCCTCATTTCCAAAATATATAGAGAATTGACTCTAATTTATAAGAAATCAAACCATTCTCCAATTGAAAAATGGTCAAAGGATATAAACAGACAATTCTCAGATGAAGAAATTGAAACTATTTATAGACATATGAAAATATGCTCCAAATCATTATTAATCAGAGAAATGCAAATTAAGACAACTCTGAGATACCACTACACACCTGTCAGATTGGCTAGAGTGATAGGGAAAGATAATGTGGAATGTTGGAGGGGATGTGGGAAAACAGGGACACTGATATATTGTTGGTGGAATTGTGAACACATCCAGCCATTCTGGAGAGCAATTTGGAACTGTGCTCAAAAAGTTATCAAACTGTACATACCCTTTGATCCAGCAGTGTTTCTACTGGGCTTATACCCCAAAAAGATACTAAAGAAGGGAAAGGGACCTTGTATGTGCCAAAATGTTTGTGGCAGCCCTGTTTGTAGTGGCTAGAAGCTGGAAAATGAATGGATGCCCATCAATTGGAGAATGATTGGGTAAATTTTGGTATATGAACGTTATGGAATATTATTGTTCTGTAAGAAATGACCAGCAGGATGAATACAGAGAGGACTGGCGAGACTTACATGAACTGATGCTAAGTGAAATGAGCAGAACCAGGAGATCATTATATACCTCAACAATGATACTGTTTGAGGATGTATTCTGATGGAAGTGGATCTCTTCGATAAAGAGAGCTAATTCAGTTTCAATTGATCAAAGATGGGCAGAAGCACCCAAAGAAAGAACACTGGGAGATGAATATAAACTGCTTGCATTTTTGTTTTTCTTCCCGGATTATTTATACCTTCTGAATTCAATTCTCCCTGTGCAACAAGAAAACTGTTCGATTCTGCCGATGTATATTGTATCCAGAATATACTGTAACCTATTCAACATGTAAAGGATTGCTTGCCATCTGGGGGAGGGGATGGAGGGAGAGAGGGGAAAAATCGGAACAGAAGTGAATGCAGGGGATAATGTTGTAAAAAATTACCCTGGCATGAGTTCTATCAATAAAAAGTTATTTTAAAAAAGTAGAATTAACCAAATGGAAAAAGATATACAAAAGCTAACTGAAGAAAATCATACATTAAAAACTAGAACAGGGAAAAGGGAAACTAATGTCTCTGTGAGTTAGCAAGAATCAGTCAAATAAACTAAAAAAAAATGAAAAAAAAATGGAAGAAAATGTGAAATACCTCATTGGAAAAACAGCCAACTTGGAAAATACATCCAGAAGAGACAATTTAAAAACCATCAGCCTACCTGAAAGCCCTGATCAAAAAAGGAGCCTGGATACCACTCTTCAAGAGATCATTAAGGAAAACTGCCCCAATATTCCAGAAACAGAATTGAAAGAATCCATTTATCACCTTTGGGAAGAGATTCCACATGGAAAACCCCAAGGAATATTGTTGTGAAACTACAGAACTATAATCTCAAGGAAAAAATATGGCAAGCTGACAAACAAAAACAATTCAAATATCAAAGAGCAACAGTCATGTTTACCCAGGATCTGGCAACTTCTACAATAAAGTATTGAAGGGCCTGGAATGCCATATTCTGGAAGGCAAAGGACTTAGGGTTACAACCAAGAATTAACTACCCAGCTAGACTCAGTATTATCTTTCAGGGGAGGCAATGGAGCTTCAATAAAGTAAGAGCCTTTTAATTATTTTTATTGAAAAAATCAGAACTAAACAGAAAATTTAATTTACAAACACAGGATTCAAGAGAAGCATAGAAAGGTAAACAAGGGAATGTATATATGTATATATTCTAGGCCCTTTATTGTAGAAGTTGCCAGATCCTGGGTAATACTGACTATTGCTTTTGATATTTGAATTGTTTTCATCTGGTAGCTTGCTACATATATATATATATATATATATATATATATATATATATGTATGTATATATATGTATGTATGTATGTATGTATATAATTTAAAGGTTAAATTGTTTACTTCCCTAGATGGAAAAAAATGATATCTATAACTCTTGAGAACTGTATCTGTCACTGGGACAAACAGAAAGGGGCATCACATGGACTGAGGGTATAGTTCTGAATGGACTCTGATGTGATGATATCAAAGAAAAAGAAATTAAGGGGTAGAAAAAGACCTATAATTGAAAAATAGGAAATGGGAGGAATAATGGGACAATTAGTTCACATAAAGAGGCACAAAAGACCTATTACAATTGAGGGGGGAAAGGGAAGAGGATGAACATTGTCTGAAGCTTGATCTCATCAGTTTTGATTCTAAGAGGGAATAAATTATTCAGTTGGGTATAGAAATTTATCCAACTCTATAAAGAAGTAGGGGGAGAAAGGAAAGAAAATGGAGGGGCAGGATGGAAGGGAGGGCAGAGACACTAGAGAGAAAAAGGTAAGAGAAGGGGGGAGGAATGATAGAAGATAAAGTAATGGGTTAAAAACACTATTAAGAGAAGGGAGGAGGTTGATAGAAGGATAAAAAAAAGCAAGACTAAGGACATGGTAGAAAGAGAGAATAAAAGTACATACAGGGAAAATAGGATAGAAGGATAGAGGGAAATACAGAACTGGTAATCACAACTGTGAATGTGAATGGGATAAAGCCTCCAATAAATGGAAATGAGACATGTATAAGCCTCACCCATTCTTAAAAACCTTCACTAGATGCTACCATTCCTCCATCAGTTCTTCTCCCTTTCTCAACCAAACCCCTTGAAAAAGCTAGCTAGACTCAGTATCCCCTTCCCTTGCTTTCATCACTCCTCAACCCTTTGCAATCTTCCTCCTGAACACATCTCTCACCTGAAACTAGTCTTTCCAAAGTTATCAACAATCTCTTGATTGCCAAATTTAGTGTTTTTCCTTTCCCTCAGTGTTGATCCTTCTTAATCACTGTTGTATTTGACAGTGTTGATCATCCTGTTCTCAATAATCTCCCTTTCTTATGGTTTTTATAATCCTACCCCTGCTTTTCTTCCTATTTTTGACAAATCTCTGTGTTTCTGTCTCTATCTCTGCTCCGTCTCTGTCTCTCTGTCATTCTGTCTCTCTTTGTCTCTATCTGTGTGTGTCTGCCTGTCTCTCTTTCTTGGTTTTTACGACCTTTCTTAAGGTTTTTATGACCTACTCTCCTGATTTTCTTCTTTTTCTGACAACTATTTGTGTCTCTATGTCTCTGTCTCTCCCTCCTTCCCTCCCTTTTTTCTTTCCACCTTTCCCTGTCTCTGCTTTCTGTTTCTCAGTTTGTTACATCTTTCTGTTTTTCTGTCCCTGTCTCTCATTCTCTTTCTTTTTCCCTCCCTTTCTCCCTTTAACTTTACCCTCTCTCTTCTCTGTTTTTCCTGTCTCTTTGTTTTTGTCTCTGTTTCTGTCTTTCTCTCATAGAAAAGAATTTCTTCTCGCTCTGTCTCTGTCTCTGTCTGTCTTTCTTTGTCTTCTTCCTCATGAGCTCAGATGACTTTAATTATCATCTCTGGGCATATGACTCCTAGATCTATATATCCAGATACAGCCTCTATTTGTAGCCTTAGTCAATGTCATCAATCACTTATTGGACAATTTGAGTTGGATAAGCCAGAGACATCCTATTTTCAACATTTCAAACAGTATACTTATGACCTATTCCCTCTTAGTCCACCATTTACCCAATTTTTGTAACACAGAAGGCACCTACTAAATCACAAAAAGGAAAAAGGACCCACATACTCAAAAACATTTATAGCAGCTCTTTTTGTGGTGCCAAGTAATTGGAAATTAAGGAGATGACCATCAATTAGGGGATGACTGAATAAATTGTGGTATATGAATTTAATGGGATATTATTATTCTATAAGAAATGATAAATAAGATTTCAGAACAACATGGAAAGACTTACATGAAGTGATGATGAGTGAAGTAAGCAGAACCAGAACACTGTACACAGTAACAGTAACATTGTGTGATGATATAAACTATGATTGACTTAGCTCTTTCCAGAAAAACCAGTGATGCAAGACAATTTTAGTAGACTTGTGGTGGAAAATACCATCTACGTCCAGAGAAAAAACAGGGAGACTGCAAATTGAAGAATATTATTTTCTTTTTTGTTGTTTTTTCTTTCTCATGTTTTTTCTATTTTGTTCTGATTTTTCTTTCACAACACAACTGATATGGAGGCATATTTAAAATGATTGTATATAAATAGCCTATATGGGGTTACTTGCTGTCTTGGGGAAAAGCAAAGGAAGGGAGAGATTTGAAACTCAAAATCTTGTAGAAGTGGGTGTTAGAGGGTATATATACATGTAATCGGAAAGGACAGAATACTGTTAAGTGAAAAAACATAAAAGGTACCTCCATCCTTCTAATGTTTGAGTTTTATAACTTTGACATTGTCCTTCATTCATTTTTCTCCCACACATCTAAGTTGTCAAATCTTATCATTTCTACCTTCACAACATCTTCCTCATTCAGCCCCCTTTCTTTGCTACCAATTTAGTTCATATCTCCATTATCTCTTGTTGGGCTCTGGGGCAGCCTACAACAACCCCATGGTATCCTCCAGCTTGATTTTCTCATTGCCAACAATGGCCAGAAAGCTTGCCAACAGTCTCTCTTCCCCAGGTTTCTCCCCATTTCAGTCAATGTGGTTTTCCTTAAACAAAGTTCTATGTCATTCCCTATTCAATCATTTATGGTTTCCTATTGCTTCTAGAATAAAATAAAAACTCTACTCAGCTTTTATAGCCTCTCACCACTTGGTCTCTGCCTATCTTTAACACGATAATAACAAACATTGATATAGCACTCCTGTGTGCCAGGAACTGTACTAAGGACTTTACACTACTTGATCCATACAATAACCCTAGGAGTTGGCGCTATTATGATCCCCATTTTGCAAATTAGGGGACTGAGGCAAGCCAAATTAAGCAACTTGCCTAAAGTCATATACATCTAGTGTCTAAGGTCAGATTTGAAGTCAAGTATTGTGATACTAGGATCAATGTGCTATCCATTACACTACCTAATTTGGTGTTTTTTACTCTACAACTCCTCCTATACTCAGTTAACCAACAAAACTGGGTATCTCCCTACTTCTCACACATGGCACTCCATCTTCTATCTCTTTGTCTTTATGCTACCTGTCCACTATACCTAGAATGAACTACTTCTTTCCCTATACTTCAGAGTCCTTCCTTTCTACCAAGACACAGGTCAAGCACCATTTTCTATATGGAATTTTTTTCTGATTCCCTCAATCATTTGTCTTCTTTTTCTCAAATGATCTTATATCTAATTTGTATTTATTCATTTTATATTTACATTATATGTATTTATGTATGCTTACTGTCTCCTCTACCCCTAGTCATTAGAATATAAACTCTTTTTTTTAAAATTTTATTTTATAATAACTTTTTATTGACAGAACCCATGCCAGGGTAATTTTTTTTTACAACATTATCCCTTGCACTCGCTTCTGTTCAGATTTTTCCCCTCCCTCCCTCCACCCCCTTCCCTACATGGCAAGCAGTCCTGTATATGTTAGATATGTTGCAATATATCCTAGATACACTATATGTTTGCAGAACCGAACAGTTCTCTTGTTGCACAAGGAGAATTGGATTCAGAAGGTAAAAATAACCCAGGAAGAAAAACAAAAATGCAAACAGTTTACATTCATTTCTCAGTGTTCTTTCTTTGGGTGTAGCTGCTTCTCTCCATCATTGATCAATTGAAACTGAGTTAGATCACTTTGTTGAAGAAATCCACTTCCATCAGAATACATCCTCATACAATATCATTGTTGAAGTACATAATGATCTCCTGGTTCTGCTCATTTCACTTAGCATCAGTTCATGTAAGTCTCTCCAAGCCTCTCTGTATTCATACTGCTGGTCATTTCTTACAGAACAATAATATTCCATAACATTCATATACCACAACTTACCCAGCCATTCTCCAATTGATGGGCATCCATTCATTTTCCAGCTTCTAGCCACTACAAACAGGGCTGCCACAAACATTTTGGCACATACAGGTTCCTTTCCCTTCTTTAGTATTTCTTTGGGATATAAGCCCAGAAGTAACACTGCTGGATCAAAGGGTATGCACAGTAAAAATAACTTTTGGGGCATAATTCCAGATTGCTCTCCAGAATGGTTGGATTCGTTCACAACTCTACCAACAATGCATCAGTGTCCCAGTTTTCCCACATCCCCTCCAACATTCATCATTATTTTTTCCTGTCATCTTAGCCAATCTAACAGATTTTTAGTGGTATCTCAGAGTTGTCTTAATTTGCATTTCTCTGATCAATAGTGATTTGGAACACTCTTTCATATGAGTGGTAATAGTTTCAATTTCATCATCTGAAAATTGTCTGTTCATATCCTTTGACCATTTATCAATTGCCATCAGAATGGCATCAGAATTTATCAAAAGCCATCAGAATGGCTTGATTTCTTATAAATTTGAGTCAATTCTCTATATATTTTGGAAATGAGGCCTTTATCAGAACTTTTAACTGTGAAGATGTTTTCCCAGTTTGTTGCTTCCCTTCTAATCTTATTTGCATAAGTTTTGTTTGTACAAAGGCTTTTTAATTTGATATAATAAAAATTTTCTATTTTGTGATCAGTAATGGTCTCTAGTTCATCTTTGGTCACAAATTTCTTTCTCCTCCACAAGTCTGAGAGATAAACTATCCTATGTTCCTCTAATTTATTTATAATCTCATTCTTTATGCCTAGACCATAGACCCATTTTGATCTTATCTTGGTATATGGTGTTAAGTGTGGGTCCATGCCTAATTTCTGCCATACTAATTTCCAGTTATCCCAGCAGTTTTTATCAAATAGTGAATTCTTATCCCCAAAATTAGGATCTTTGGGTTTGTCAAACACTAGATTGCTATAGTTGATTGTTCTGTCTTGTGAATATAACCTACTCCACTGATCAACTAATCTATTTCTTAGCCAATACCAAATGGTTTTGGTGACTGCTGTATAAGCTCTTTTTTGAGGAGGGCTTTCATTTTTTATATTTAAACCCCTAGTGTCTGATATAGTGTCTAGAATATAGTAGGCTCTAAATAAGCACTCATTGATTGAGTGCTTCTTGGTTTAGAACTACATGGTCTTAGAGGGGTCTTCCAATGGTGAGATTCTGTGATTCTATATTTGCTATTATAGTATCCCTCATTTCTGAATACTGGTCTTATAACATCAACTGCCTTTTGAACATTTCTTGTTGAATCAATTAATCTACAAGCAATTATTCAGCAATATTAAACACATATTAAATGCCAAGAATTGTGCTATGCTCTGGGAATGTAAAAAGAGGCAAAAGACAATCCCTGCCCTCAAGGAGCTTACAATCTAATGGAGAAGATAACAAATATATACAAAGAAGTATATACAAAACTATACATATATATATACAGACAGACATATATATATACACACACATGTGTTTATATGCATATATATATGCAGGATAAAAAGATAATAGTTAAAAAACGAAAGCACTGAAATTAGAAGGAATTGGGAGAGGCTTCTTATAGAAGCTGGGATCTGGGTTGGTTCTTAAAGGAAGGCAGGAATGTCAGTAGTTAAAGTGAGGGTGAGAGAGAATTCCAGGAATGAAGGACAGCAAGAGAAAATAAGCAATCAAGAGATAGTGTCATTCATGGAATAGCCAGGAGATTGGTGCAATTGAGTTGAAGAGTGTGTTAGGAGACAAGGTAAAAAAAAAAAAAGACTAGAGAGGTAAGAAGAGTTTAGTGAAGATTTTGAATGCCAAATAGTGCATTTTATATTTTATCCTGGAGGCACTAGGGAGGTCACTGGATTTCACTGGATATGAGAGTAAGGTGATGAGATTTGCACTTTAAGAAAATCATTTTGGTGTCTGAATGGAAGAAGGGTTGGAGTGGGGAGAGAATTGGAAAAAGGCAGAGGCACAAGCAAGCTATTACAATAATGTAGGCATCAAGGATGAGGGCCTATTCTAGAGTAGTTGCAGTATCAAAAGAGAAAAAGAGATGTAAACAAGAGATATTGCAAAGATGAAATTGATAGACCTTGGCAATAGATTGGATTTGCACAGTAAAAGATAGGGGTACTGATGACTTCTTAGCTGCAAATCTAAGGAACTGAGAAAATAGTGTTGTCCCTATAGTAATAGAGAAGATAGGAGGTAGGTAGAGAGCACTTGGGGAAAGATAAGTTCCATTTTAGACATATTGAGTTTAAGATACTTATTGGATATGTTGGATATGCAGTTTGAGATGTTTGAGAGGAATCTGGAGATATGAGACTGGAGATCAGCAAAAACATTGGGGAAGGGTAGGTAAATTTGAGAATTATCAGGATAGAGCTGGTAATAAAACCACAGGAACTGATGAAATCATCAAATGAAGTAGAATGGGGGGGAAAGAGAAGAGAGTTCAGGAACCTTGAACTCTCCTATAAAGGGACATCTATGGCTAGAGGGCATGATATGGAAGAAGATTTAATAAAAGAAACTGAGGAGTGGCCAGATAAGAAGGAGAAAAAGCTGGAGAGAGTAGTGTCCCAAAACCTAGAGAAAAGAAAGAATCAATGAGAAGAGAGTAACCAACAATGTCAAAGGCTGCAGAAGTTAAAGAGAAGGAGGAATAAAGAAAAGGCCATTGGATTCGGCAACTAAGACACCATTACCAACTTTAGGAAGAACAGATTAAGTAGAATAAGGTCAGAAACAAGATTATAAGGTATTTAGAAAAGAGCAAGCGGAGAGAAAGAGAAGGTACCGATTGCAGATGACCTTATCAAGCAAGGAGTTTACAAAGGGCAGAAGGATATAAAATGGTAGTTAGGGGAGAGAAAAAGATCAGGTGAGGATTTTTTTTTCAGGATGGAGAAACATAGGCATATTTATAGGGAGTAAAAAATGAACTTATATTTAGAGAAAGATGCAAAATAAGTGATCAAGTGGGAATGAAAGAAAGGACAATCTGTATGGGATAGAATTGGAGCAATTGAACAAGTAAATGGGATAGTCTAGGTAAAGAGTAAAACCACTTTATCAGGTGAAAAGGGTGAAAGAGGAGAAAGTGGCAGAGGACATCTAAATGACTTCAGATAAGAATGGGGAGTACATGGTGAAGGATCTCAACTTTTTCTTTAAAATATGAATTGAGGTTCTCAGTTTAAGAATAGAGAGAAGAGGAAGTTTGAAGATGGAGAAAAAAATTGGAAGAGCTACTGTGAAGAGTAAATATTGAGTCAATAACTGATGTATAGTAGGATTGTTTAATGGCAGTGAGAGTCAAGTTGAAGCTGTAACACAAATTTGTAGTGGACTCAGGTGGATAAGTTGTGTGATTTTTTTCCCACTTTCATTCAGTAAAATATGTGGAAGAGTGAAGGTAATGAATGGTAGGAGTCACCCAGAATTGAAGATTAGTTAGATATAATCACTGATATCATAAGAGAACTAAAGATTCCAGAGAGTAGGACAATGTTCAGTTAAATGGTTCACCAAGAAGCTAAGATGGAGAAAACAGGAAAGAATGGCTGCTATGGAAAGAATTGAGAGGTCAAGGGAATGGAGGTCAAAGTATAAAGGAATATTAGAAATTTGTAAGAGAAAGGAGAGAGAGAGAGAGAAAGAGAGAGAGAGAGAGAAAGAGAGAGAGAGAGAGAGAGAGATGAGAGATTATAGTTAGATAAAGAGATCTAAAAATTCTTGAACATAGAAATGATTTATCTGTGGATGATTGCAAAATCAAGGGTATGACCATCTTTGTGTGAGACTAAATTAGGGTGGGAATTAACATCAAGTAGAAGAATATGAGGGCTACATTGTGAAGGGCTTTAAAAAATAAACAGAAGAATTTGTATTTTATCCTAATGGCAACAGGAAGTGATGTGAGTTGATTGAGTGAGGATCAGTTTTGTGTTTAAGGAAAGTTACTTTGGCAATAGTCTTTGAGACATGGAAATCAATGAGGAGGCTGTTGGCAATTAAGAAGAGAGGATATGAACTAAAATTATATTTGTGAATGGAAAGATGGATCTAGATGAGAAAGATGTTTGGAAGATAAAAATAATGGCAAGATTTAGCAAATGATGGGATGTGAGATAAGGAAAAGTGGCAAGTTAAGAATAATGCTAAAGTTGTGAACCTCAGACATTGGAAGAATGGGGTTGTCTTTGACAGAAAAGGGAAGTTTGGAAGAAGAAAGTGTTTAGAGAAGAAAATTTATAAATTTTGTATCACATATGTTGAGTTTAGGGCATCCAGTCTGAAATATCCATTAGTTAACTGATGATGCAAGACTGAAGCACAGGAGAAAGATTGGGGAAGTGTATATACATAGATAAATACTTACATATATAAATATATACCCACATAAAAATGAATGACAGAAAAAGAATTTGTTAATCACTTACTATATGCAATACACTATGCTAAGTGCTAAGGATACAAATGGAGAAGCAAGATTTGTGAGTTACTTAGTTACATAGGAATAATAATTAAAACTATTAGAATTGATGAGGAGAGAAAAAAAAAGAGAGACAGGGACAGAGAGAGACACAAAAAGAGAATGACGGAGGAGGAAAGTAAAGAAAAAGGAGAGAGGGAGGATAAAGGGGGGGGGGAAGATACAAACAGGCGTAGATAGTGACAGTGACAGATGGAGATAGATAAAGGCAGAAATACAGAAACAGAAAGAGAAAGTAGAACTACAGAAGTTGGTTCAAGATAAAGCAAACACTCATAATTAGGGGGTATGCTGATAAGCCAGCAAAAAAGCCTAAGAAGAAACCATCAGACAAGTAGTAGACAAAATGGGAGAGAGTAACGTGAAGAAAGCCCAGAAAGGTGAGAGGATGCCAAAGTAGAAGACGGAAAGCAAGGTCAAATACAACATGAAATTGAGAAGAATTACAACTGAGAAAAGACAATTTGACAATTAAATTAATGGTAATGACTTTGGAGAAAGCAATTTCTTTGGATGATGAGGTTAGAAGCCATATTGCACAAGAAGAGAGGAAGTAGGTATGTTGATCATTAACTTTTTTTTTAAGTTATTTTTTTTTAGTTTGTTTAAGAAAGGGAGAAGATGTGTAGAATGAGAGTATAAAAGGATGGTAGCATCTAGTTTTTTTTTTTTTTAAGGATGGGGGAAATTCTATTTGTACCATCTACTTCCTATCATCCTACTTTCAGGCTACAGAATGGAGCTTGAGGAAGTCACATAATGATGCTGATTGGGCACTTCACTGGACTGAGGTGTGAAAGGGAGACTTAGGAACAGGAGGATGAGGGATTCCAGAGTATAAAACAGTATCACATTAAATTGGCTTAACCATAGGAAAGTGAAGCCAGAGCAAAGATAATGGCCTGAGAAAGGAATAAGAGATGGGGAGAATAGAAGCCTTGATGAAAAGGAAGAATAAGTTTAGAAGGGATGAGATATAGGAAGAGATCACAAAGGTTATGGTTATCTGGAGGAATGTCAGAGTTGGGTATCTCATCAGAACCAAAAACTGAACATGTCCAAAACAGGACTCATTATCTGTTGCCCTAATTTCATTGGCTTCCAAATTTTCCTATTTCTGTCAAAGATACCTCCATCCTTTGCAAGCTGGATGTTATACTTTATTTTTCTCTTTTCCTCAAGCTACATATGCAATCAATCTCCAAGTCTAACTGATTTCACTTTCACAGCATCTCTCACATAAACACTTATGAAGTTCAAACATCTCTCATCTGTACCCTTGCAATAAATTCCTTTATTAATTTTTAAAATGTTTTCATTGATATATATATACATATATATATATGTAGGTTTTTATATCATCATATTTTTTTCAGTATCTCTCTCAACTCTCAGAGAATCATCTCATATAAAAGATTTTTAAAGACAAATGAGGAAAAAAATCAGTATAACCAATCATTATATTGAAAAAAGTCCCAAACATGTATAATGTACAATATTTGTAGACCACCTGTCTCCATAAAGGGATGATCTGTTGGTGTCCTCTATATTTCTTTATTAAAATCATGCTTGATTTTCATAATTTTATTCCCTTTTGATATTTTGCATGTGGTGTCCTTTCCACATACATTATTGTAATCTTCATGTATATTATTTTTTGGCTATACTTAATTCATTCTGTATCAGTTCATGGAGATCTTTCAGTGCTTCTCTATATTCATTATATTTACCCCTTAATATTTTTAATAGTTTATTACATAAACATACCATAATTTGTTTAGCCATCAGTGGCCATTTAACTGCTAAGATATTTTGATGTAGATAGGTACTTTCTTGTTAATGACTTCCTTACAATAATGGAGTCTCTGAGTTAAAGAGCATGTACATTTTAAGAACTTTATTTGCACGATTCTAAATTGATATCCAAATTAGCTGTGCCAATCCATAATTCTACTAACAATGCATTAGTGTGCCTATCATCTTACTACCCATCTTATTTTCATTGTTTGTAATCTTTGTCAATTTACAAAGTGGAAGGTAAAACCTCAAGATTGTTTAAATTTGCATTTCTCTTAGTGATTTGGAACCATTCTTTTATGAAGTTGTAGCTACTTGGTCATTCTCTTGAGAACTCTATGTTCATATCTTTTGATAGCTTACAATTAAAACTCCAAGGAATATAGTGGCTAAATTTCAGAACTATTGGACCAAGGAAAAATATTACAGAAAAAAAATTCAAATACTGAGAAGCCACAATAAGGATTACTGAGGACTTAGCAGCTTCCAACTTAAAGGATCAAAGGGCCTGAAATCTGATATTCTGAAAGGCAAAGAAACTTGGAAAGCAGCCAAGAATAAACTACCCTGCTAAAATGAGCATTTTCTTCCAGGGAAGAAGATGGGCATTTAATGAAACAGGTGAATTCCATTTATTTCTGATGAAAAGACCAGAGCTAAACAAAAAATTTGACCTCCAAATATTGGACTCAAGAGAAGCATAAAAAGGTAAAAAGAACTCTTGAGAACTGTATTTCTGTTATAGGTATATATAGAGATTGCATGTATTATTTGATTTTACTGTTGTAATATTAAAAAGTAATTAGAGATGGAAAGGGGATTATACCAGAAAAAAGGGAAAGTGGAGGTAAAATGAGGAAAATTTACATCTCATGAAGAGGTGAAAGGAACCTATTATATTAGAGGGAAAGAAGGGAGGGGGGTGAACATTGTGCGAATCTTACTCTCATCAGATTTGGCTCAAAGAAAAAAATATTAGACATATTTGGTTTACAGAGAAACTTCTCTCACCTTATTGAAACGTGGGAGGGGAAAGATGAAAAGGGAAGGGGCAGGCTAAATAGAAGGGAAAACAGAAATAGTAGAGGAAAGGTATAAGAAAGGGGGAGGGATTGTAAAGGGAGAGGAATTCTAAAGTGGGAAGGCTGCTTGAGGCAAGTAGTTCTCATAAGTTATAAGAGAGGAGGGAAAAGGGAAACAAGAAAGAGAAAAGTATAATCTGGGGATAATAAGATGGCAGTAAATACAGAATTAGTAGTTTTAACTGTAAATGCAAATGGAGTGAACTCTCCCATAAAGCATAAGCAGATAGCAGACTGGATTAAAAGCCAGAATCTTACAATATGTTGTTTATAAGAAACACATTTAAAGCAGAGTAATACATACAGAGTAAAGGTAAAAGGCTGGAGCAGAATCTATTATTCTTCAGATGAAGTAAAAAAAAGCAGGGGTAGCCATCCTGATCTCAGATCAAGCAAAAGCAAAAATTGATCTAATTAAAGGAAGGAAACTATATTTTGCTAAAGGGTACCATAGATAATGAAGCAATATCAATACTAAATATATATACACCAAGTGGTATAGGATGGAAATTCCTAAAGGAAAAGTTAAGAGAGCTGCAAGAAGAAATAGACAGCAAAACTATAATAGTGGGAGATCTCAACCTTGCTCTCTCAGAACTAGATAAATCAAACCACAAAATAAATAACAAATGTTAAAGAAGTAAATATTATACTAGAAAAGTTAGATATGATAGATCTTTGAAGAAAATTGAATGGAGACAGAAAGGAGTACATGTTCTTCTCAACATTTCATGGAACCTATATAAAAAGTGACCATATATCAGAACATAAAGACCTCAAAATCAAATGCAGAAAGGCAGAAATAGTAAATGCATTTTTTTCAAATCACAATGCAGTAAAAATTACATTCAATAAAAAGCCAGGAGAAAATAGACCAAAAAATAATTGGAAATGAAATAATCTCATCCTAAAGAATGAATGGATGAAATAGCAAATGATAGACACAATTAATAATTTCATCCAAGAGAATGATAATAATGAGACAACATAATAAATTTTCTGGGATGTAGCCAAAGTGGTTATTAATAAGGGGAAATTTTATATCTCTAGATGCTTACTTGCATAAAACAGAGAAAGAGAAGATTAATGAATTGGGCTTGCAACTAAAAAAGCTAGAAGAAAAAGCAAATTAATCACCCCCAATCAAATATCAAACTTGAAATTCTAAAAATAAAAGGAGAGATTAATAAAATTTAAAGTAAAAAACTATTGAATAAATAAAACTAAGAGTTGGTTTTATGAAAAAAACAACAAAATAGATAAACCTTTAGTAAATTTTATTAGAAAAAGGAAAGAGAAAAATCAAGTTGTTAGTCTTAAAAATGAGAAGGGAGAACTTTCCACCAATGAAGAAGAAATTAGAGCAATAATTAGGAGTTACTTTGCCCAACTTTATGCCAATAAATTTGATAAAACTAAGTGAAATAGAGGAATGCCCAAAAAACATAGATTGCCCAGATTAACAGAGGAAGTAAATTGCTTAAATAGTCCCATTTTTAGAAAAAGAAATAGAACAAGCTACTAATCAACTCCCTAAGAAAAAATCTCCAGGACCAGATGGATTTATATGTGAATTCTATCAAACAGTTAAAGAACAATTAACTCCAATACTATATAAATAATTTGAAAAAATAGGGAACGAAGGACTCCTACCAAATTCCTTTTATGACTCAGACATGGTACTGATACCTAAACCAGGAAGGTTGAAAACAGAGAAAGAAAATTATAGACCAATCTCCCTAATGAATATTGATGCAAATATCTTAAATAAAATATTAGCAAAGAGATTACAGAAAATCATCACCTGGATAATACATCATGACTAAGTAGAATTTATCCTAGGAATGCAGGAGTGGTTCAATATTAGGGAAATTATTAGCATAATTGACTATATCAATAACCAAATTAACAAAAACCATATGATTATCTCAATAGATTCAGAAAAAGCATTTGATGAAACCCAACACCCATTCCTAAAAAAACACTAGAGAGTATAGAAATAAATTGACTTTTCCTTAAAATATTCAGTAGCATTTATTTAAAACATAACTGCATGTGTATAACCTATATCAGATTGTTTGCCCTCTTTAGGGCATCAGTAAACTATCAGTAATGGGAATAAACTGGAACCATTCCCAATAAGATCAAGAATGAAACAAGGTTGCTCAATATCACCATTAATATTCAATTTTATATTAGAAATGTTAGTTTTGGCAATGAGATGAAAAAGAGATTAAAGGAATTAGAGTAGGTAATGAGGAAACCAAATTATCACTCTTTGCAGATGATATGATGATATATTTAGAGAACCTCAGAGAATCAACTAAAAAGCTATTAGAAATAATCCACAACTTTAGCACAGTTGCAGGATACAAAATAAATCCATATAAATTATCATTATTTTTATATATCACTAACAAAATATAACAGCAAGAGATACAAAGAGAAATTCCATTTAAAATAACTGTCAATAGTATAAAATATTTGGGCATCTATTTGCCAAGGGAAAGTCCATGAGCAAAACTACAAAACACTTTCCACACAAATAAAGTCAGATCTAAACAATTAGAAAAATATCAAGTGCTCTTGGATAAGTTGGGTGAATATAATAAAGATGACAATACTACTTAAACTAATCTATTTATTTAGTACTATACTAATCAAACTCCCAAGAAACTATTTTACTATCCTAGAAAAAATAACGACAAAATTCATCTGGAAGAAAATTTAAAAATTTCAAGGGAACTAATAAAAAAAACAAAAACAAATGAAGGTGGCCTAGCTATACCAGATCTAAAACTATATTATAAAGCAGCAATCAGTGGAATAGGTTAGGTTCACGGGACAAAATAGTCAATAATTATAGCAATATAGTGTTTAACAAACCACAGTTCCCCAGCTTTTGGGGTAAGAATTCACTATTTGACAAAAACTCCTGGGAAATTTGGAAACTAATATGGCAGAAAATAGGCATAGACCCCACACCATATGCCAAGATAAGGTCAAAATGGGTTCATGATCTAGACATAAAGAATGATATTATAAACAATTTAGAAAAACATAGGATGGTTTACCTCTAAGATTTATGGAGGAGGAATTTGTGACCAAAGAAAAACTAAAGACCATTAATTCATCATAAAATAGATAATTTTGATTATATCAAGTTAAAAAGGTTTTGTACAAACAAAACTAATGCAGACAAGATTAGAAGGGAAGCAATAAACTGGGAAAACATTTTTACATTCAAAGGTTTTGATAAAGGCCTCATATCCAAAATATATGGAGAATTGATTCAAATTTAAAACAAATCAAGCCATTCTCCAATTGATAAATGGTCAAAGGATATGAACAATTTTCAGACAAAGAAATTGAAACTATTTTTAGTCATATGAAAAGGTGTTCCAAATCACTATTGATCAGAGAAATGCAAAGACAACTCTGAGATATCACTACATATCTCTCAGATTGGCTAAGATGTCAGGAAAAGATTATGTTGAATGTTGGAGGGGATATGGGAAAACTGGGACATTGATACATTGTTGGTGGAACTGTGAAGAATCCAACCATTCTGGAGAGCAATTTGAAACTCTGCTCAAAAAGTTATCAAACTGTGCATACTCTTTGACTCAGCAGTGTTTCTACTGAGATTATATCCCAAAGAGATCTTAAAGGAGGGAAAGAGACCCATATGTACAAAAATGTTTGTGGTAGTCCTTTTTGTAGTGACTAGAAACTGGAAACTGAATGGATATCCATCAATTGGAGAATGGCTGAATAAATTATGGCCTATGAATGTTATGGAATATTATTGCTCTGTAGAAATGACCAACAGTATGATTTCAGAGAGGCCTGGAGAGACTTGCATGAAATGATGCTAAGTAAAATGAACAGAACCAGGAGATCATTATACATGGCAAAAACAAGACTATACAATGATCAGTTCTGAAAGCGTGACTCTCTACAACAATGAGATGATTCAAACCAGTTACAATTGTGCAGTAATGAAGAGAGCCATCTACACCCAGAGAGAGGGCTATGGGAACTGAGTGTGGACCAAAACATAGTATTTCATTCTTTCTGTTATCGTTTGCTTGAATTTTTGTTTTCCTTCCCAGGGTTTTTTTTCTTTCTAGATCTGATTTTTCTTGTGGAGCAAGATAATTGTGTAAATATGTATGCATATATTAGATTCAACATATAGTTTACCATATTTAACATGTATTGGACTACCTATATCTGGGGAGGGGGTAAGGAAAAGAAAGGGAAAATTTGGAACAGAAAGTTTTGCAAGGGTCAATGATGAAAAAATTACCCATGCATATATTTTGTAAATAAAAAGCTATAATAAAAAATAAAATAAAAATTTTCAATAGCTTATGTTTTCACATAACCTTCATTCCAAAACATATTCCTCCCTTTCTCCCTTTCCCCTATCCAGAGAGCCATATTTGTTACAGAGAGTAAAAAAAGAGGGGGGGGAAAGAAGTTGAGCAAAACTAATTAATATACCAACTAAAATATATAATTTTTCATATTCATTGCTTCCTGTGGCTATAAGGAAGGGAGGGGAGATCATTTTCTCATTTCTACTTAGGGACCAAATTTTGCCATTATAATAGCACAGTAGTGATTTTTGCTTTTGTTTAACCTGGATCCAAATCAGTTTTTCGGGCTTACTACATAATATTCCCCTTGCACAGTCAAACTGGCCTTCTTGATAATTCTGTCATGACATGTAAAGATGTCATATGACTGTATATAAGATGTTTCAAATACCTCAAACACTGCTGACTACCTTGTCAAATTACGTATACACATAAGATATATGTGTGTGTGTGTGTGTACACATACACACACAAACACATACACATATGTGTATATAATTTGCATATATTATGTACATATTGTAAACATGTATATGTACATGTTATCTACATATATGTATAGAAAGTGACTATATGTATCATCTTGATAATGTATATGTATATATGCTCACATACATACAAACTATATATATACACATGTATGTATATACATATAAATGTATATGTACAAATATATATATATATATATATATATATATGGAGAGAGACAAACACAGACAGAGATAGAAGAGAAACTAAGAGAATCTCTCCATAAAATGTAAAATCCTTGAAGGCAGAGATGACTTCATTTTTGACCCTGTATTGTCAAAGCCTTACAAAGTCATTGGCATGGAATAGGTACTTAATAAAAATTAAATTGATTGATTGATTATTCTTTCCACTATGAAGTAGAGAAAAGGGAGGGAACATAAATGTGTTTTTTGAGAAATTTAAGTACAATGATTTTCTCACTCAATAGCAAACTATGAATCTGAAACAAGGTCTCTTGACACTAAATTCCTTCTTCCATCCACTTATCTTCAATCTTCTTTCTTTGATTTAAGGAATTTCAATTCTTTTAAAAATTATTTTTTTTTACATTGTCACTTTCCAGTGCTTCTTCTACCCTCAATAGAGCCCTTATTTTTTCAAAAAATTTTAGTGTTTTCTCAATCTATCCTAAGCACAACTCTCAGAATGAGATTCTCTTTTTAAATTAAAGCTGTTTATTTTTAAACATATGCATAGGTAATTTTCAACATTCACCTTTGCAAAACCTTAGGCTTTTCCCTTCTCCTAGATAGTAAGTAATCCAATATGTTAAACATGTGAAATTCTTCTATACATATTTTCACAATTATCATGGTGCACAAGAAAAATCAGATCAAAAAGGAAAAAAAAATGAGAAAGAAAACAAAATGCAAGCAAACAACAATAAAAAAAAAGTGAAAATACTATGTTGTGATCCACACTCAGCCACCACAGTCTTCTCTCTGATGCAGATGGCTCTTTTCATGACAAGATCATTGGAATTGGGCTAAATAACCTCATTGTTGAAAAGAGCAGAATCCACCAGAATTTATTATGACATAGTATTGGTTGCTGTGTAGAATGTTCTACTCACTTCACTTAGCATCAGCTCGTGTAAGTCTCATCAGCTGTAAGTAAGTAAGGATGTAAATCATCCTGCGGATCCTTTCTTATAGAACAGTAATATTCCAGAACACTCATATACCATAACTTATTCAGCCATTCTTCAACTAATGGATAGCCAATCAATTTCCAGTTTTTTGTCACTACAAAGAGGGCTGCTACAAACATTTTTGCATACATAGGTCCTTTTCCTTTTTTTATGATCTCTTTGAGAAGCAGGCCCAGTAGAGACACTGATGGATCAAATGGTATGCACAGTTTGATAGCTCTTTGGACATAGTTCCAAATTGCTCTCCAGAATTGTTGAATCAGTTTACAAATCCACCAACAATGTATTCGTTTTCCAGTTTCCCCACATCCCCTTCAAAATTCACCATCTTTTCCTGTCATCTCAGCCAATCTGAGAGGTGTGTAGTGACATCTCAGAGCTGTCTTAGTTTGCATTCTCTCATCAATGATTTAAAGTATTTTTTCATGTGACTATAAATGGTTTTAATTTCCTCATCTTAAACTTGTTTGTTCATATCCTTTGGCCATTTATCAATTGAAGAATTGCTTGAAAGCTTAGCCTATCCATGAGCACTTGATATTTTTCTAATTGATTAGATCTGATTTTATTTGTGTGGAAACTGTTTTGTAATTGTGTTTATATAGTTAATGACTTTACCTTGGCAGGTAAACTCCCATCTATTTTATATTATCTACAGTTATTTTAAATGAAATTTCTCTTTGTGTCATTTGCTGCTGGACTTTGTAATAACATATAAAAATGCTGATGATTTATGTGGATTTATTTTATATCCTGCAACTCTGCTAAAGTTGTGAATTGTTTCTAGTAGTTTTTCAGTTGATTCTCTAGTATTCTCTAATACTATCATAGTCATCTGCAAAGAGTGATAATTTGTTTCCTCATTTCCTATTCTAATTCCTTTATTTTTTTCTCTTATTGCTAAAGATAACATTTCTAATGCAATATTGAATAGTAATGGTGATAGTGAGTAACCTTGTTTCACCCCGATCTTATTTGGAATGGGGTTCTAGTTTATTCCCATTACATATGTTTACTGATGTTTTAAATAGATGTTACTGATCATTTTAAGGAAAATTCCATTTATTCCTATACTCTTTAATGTTTTCAATAGGAATGGGTGTTGGATTTTGTCAAATTCTTTTTCTGCATCTTTTGAGATAATCCTATGATTTTTGTTAGTTTGGTTATTGATATAGTCAATGATACTAATGGTTTTCCTAATATTGAACCAGTCCTGCATCCCTAGCATAAATCCTTCTTGTTTATGGTATATTATCCTGGGGATAATTTGCTGTAATCTCTTTGCTAATTTTGTATTTAAGATTTTGGCATCAGTATTCATTTGGGAAATGGGTCTATAATTTTTTTCTCTGTTTTTACTCTATAGAGCCTTACTTTATAAAAAATAAGTCCAATTAAACATGACAAATCAACACTTAATCATGTATATACCATTTCTTATCTATAGTTCACCATCCCTCAGCCAAGGCAGGGAACATGCTTTTAACATTTCCCTGAAATCACAACTGAGTACTGCAGAAATCAGAGTTCTAAAAAATTTTGGTACTAATTTTCCTTTACATTGTTGCAGTCATTTTACAAATTTTTCTCTTGGTTCTGTTTCCTTCTCTCTGGGAGTTTGCATCTGGTCAAAAAAACATTTGGGAGTCATCTTTTACACTTCTCTTTCTTTCACTAATCCTAGCAGATTCATTACAATGTGTTATCCATTCTCCTTTGTAACATTCTTTAATTCTATAGATGGCCCTTCTATTTCTTCCTCTGTATTCCCACTGATATCCTCTGAGCATAGACTCTCATGATCAATCACCTCCCCTATTGCTAGACTTCTAATTGGTCTTCCAGTCTTTCCTTTCTCCACTTGCCAAACTATGTTTCATATTGCTACTATACTAATCTTTCTTATACATACATCTGGAAATGTTACTTTGCTCAGAAATCTCTAGTGGCTCCCTATTGACTCTGGAATAAATTCAAATTCTGTTGGCTGGCATTCAACATATTTAGCAATCTGAAAGGGCCTTATCTTTTCAGATTTATCCTGGACTGTTTCACGTCTTTCACTCTATACTCAGCCAAAACTGAGCTCTCTTTTCAAACACTCATCACAGTTTCCTGCCTCCATGTCTTTGTTTATGCTGTCCCTTATGCCTGGAATGCCATCTTCTTTACCTGGTGAATTTCCTTTAATCTTAAAATGAGAAGATCATACTGTTAGAGCTGCAAAGGACCTAACAGGTTACTTCTTCTTCTTTTTATTTTCAGCTGAGAAAGCTGAGACTCAGTGAAGTTGTGACTTGCCTAAGCTAATTTAAAGTCCAACTGAAATGTCATTTCTTCAAATGAAATCTTGACTGTTGTCCTGGTTTCAGTGGCATTTACCTTTCATATTTTGTTGCGTAATTAGACATTTTTGGTACTTCTGTAATGCATGTATCTTGTATTATTAGGTATAAATACTACATAACACATAATATTGAATTAAATTGGACTAAACTGATTTGAGTTAACATGGTCAGACCTGGGCTTCAGGAAGTTTAATTAGTTACTTGTGTTCCTGTGGGCAAGTGCCTTAAAACCTCTGAGGTAGTTATTCATATTTGTGTTTTATCCTTGTACAAGAATGTAAGCTCCTTGAGGAAAGGAACTACTTAAACTCATATTTCCTTCCCCATGGTCCTAAGAGCCTAATACAGTATTAGCTACACTCGGGTTGCTTACTAAATATTTGCAGAATGAATGCACAAACAGGAACTAAATGACTTTCATCAGTAAGATGTAGCCCACTGCATCCAGTATTTCTTTCTTCCTAAGCAAAAGTATCTCTGTGCCATGCATAGGATTCTAAGGTGTCTGTTAACCTTTGGATAGAGAGGAGATGAGTGGTCCAGCTGGAGCCTCTTGTGCATAATGGAACTTCCCCTCTCTCCAGTTGTCATGTGGCTCACCTCTGAAAATATTGGTTGGAATTCTCTCTTCCCTTATATCATTCAGTCCTCCCCATGCACCTGCTCTCACCCCTAGCCATGGTGCTACCATGCTCAGTCTCCCTGACAGAGGTGCCATAGACAGATACCACCCATGGGGTCTTTGCTCCCCCCCTTAGAATAATTAAAATTCAATGCTGGTGGGGAGAAGCCCTCCTCCTCCCCCCCTCCCAGAACAATAGCCAAAAGAGGCCCCAGATTGCAATCTCCGGGCAATGTTGCTGGTTGAAAGAAATGAATGTTGAGCATTGAATGTTAAAAATTGTGTTGAATTAGATAAGAAAATCCCATGTAGACTTTGTTAATGATTCATAATCAGCTAATAAGCTCATCTCCAGAAGAATACTGATCCGTGGACCCGTTAGCTCATTTATCACTATGTTTTACAACATTGGCACAGAAACTAATTAAGTCCCAGCATCATTACACAGAATTCCTTTTAATAGAGATACAATGATGCACGAGAGGCTACAGGCTGCGCTGCAAATCGTACCAAGAGCTTCTGGACAGCGGGCTTTAATTAACATGTTCGTTGGAAGCAGCTCGCTTAAATAATAACCAACCAGGAAACAGCTGTAGCTCAGGAGCTGGGGGAGCACTCTAAGTGTGTGTGTGTGTGTGTGTGTGTGTGTGTGTGTGTGTGTGTGTATGTTGGGAGGGGGAAAGCAAGGAAACTATGAAGACAACAGAGAGAGAGAGAGCGAGAGAGAGAGAAAGAGAGAGAGAGAGAGAGAGAGAGAGAGAGAGAGAGAGAGAGAGAGAGAGAAAGAGAAGAGAGAGAGAGAGATTGTTTCAGGTATGAAAACTTGGCCTGGGAGGGACTTTTGTTGGCTAGAGGAAGTTGGAATAGATCCATCTGTCCCCTAAGTGGGTGGGGGAGAATAAAAAAATTCTGGGCAAATAATTTTTATGGGATCATGGATTTAGAGTGAAAGTGAAATGAGGGAACTTAGGTCCAAGGACTTAATAGCAATTTCATGATTTAACATCTTCAATTATTGGATAAGGAAACTGAGGCTAGATGTTATGTGATTCTCTCAGGTAATGATAGAGAAAACTGGGATTTGAGCCCACTAACCAATATGGTCTTTCACTTAATCTCTGTGCCACAATGGAAACACCTGATGTCCCTGACACTGTAATAATCATCTCATCTTTGGTATTTAACTTTTCTTTATTGCCTTAAAGAGTACATAGTGGCAGGGTTCTGGAACCTGGATTTAGTATCCTAGCTCAATTACTTACTACATAGGAAACTCACTAACTCTCTCTAGGTCTCAGTTTCCTTATTTGTAAAATGGTGAGGAATGGAGGGTTGGATTCAATGGTTTCTAAGCTACCTTCCACTTCTAGTTCTTTGATCTGATGATCCCAGAGTCCTAAAGTTTAGCAAATATTTTTCTCTCAACAAATCTATGAAGTGAGCAATGTAAGCATTACCATCAACCCCATTTGACAGAAGAAGAAACTGAGGTACAGAGATGTTAAGGGACCTGCCCTCAGCTAAGGAATGTTAAAGCCAAGATTTGAATCCCCTTCTCCTTGCTCCAAGCCTAACACCTTAGTGCAGATTCTCATTTCCTCTTGTCCCGAGTAATATAGTATTTTCCTAAACAATGTCCTTTCCTTGATTCAATCTATTTTGGACAAACTGCCTAATTAAACTTACTGAACCTTAGATGTGACTATGTGGATTCAACTCAGTTCAATTCAATTCAGTCTACTCAATCCAATTCAATTCATTTGAGTTCAGCTCAATTCAGGTCAATTCAGTGTACATTTATGAACCACCTACTATGAAATGTAATGGAAAAGAATTTCTTGAGTAAAAACATTGGGCCAGACTAGAGATATAAAAAGATCAGATACATTCCTGCCTTCAGAGAGCTTGAATGCCACTTGGGTGGCCTCATATGTACATAGATAACTAGATTCAAGACAATTAAGAAGGAAAAAAAGCTCTAAGAACTCTGATGAAATTATGGTTCCCCATCTGGCCCCCAACTTACATTTCTAGTCTCAATTTACTCTACTTTCCTTCATGACACCCTAAGTTATTGCCCAAGTGGGTCCTACACCCTGAGCATGTTCTGAGATTTTTTTTTCCCCTCATATCTTTGTACCATTCCATAAGCCAAGGATGCTCTCCTTCCCCCATCTTCATGGCTCCACTTTGCCTGTTCCATTCTTTCCCTCCTTTGAGGTTTACCTCAGATATCAGTTCTTCCATGAAACTCTTCTTTCCCTGTCCCTCACTTTATTCATAATTGGAAGTGATCAGTCTTTTCAAGATCCCACAATTCTTGCTACCTATATTATTGCTCCCTGGTTTGTATCAGAGTTATTGGATGCAGATTTCTTATCTCCTCTACAATGTGAGCTATACGAAGACATAGAATGAATCAATCTCCTCTATCATCTTCCTTATAACAGAGGGATCAGTTTGTGTTTTATGTTTCCTCCATCAGTCTGTGAGGTTTGTGAAGTCAGAATGATGAGTCTTATCCTTCTCTATCAAATCTCTTTTGGCACAGTTTATAGTAGTCTGCAGTCAGTAAATATTTATTGACAATTAATGTCTTTGATCTTTGAGAGACAAATGACAGAGGGAATAGAACCTGACCTTGGGATCAGGAAGACCTGCTTTCAAATCCTGTTTTGGGCCTTTTTTGAGTCTCAGTTTCATTATCTGTAAAAAAATAATACTTGCAGTAGCTATTATATAAGGTAATTGTGAGGACAAAAGAAGCATATTATATAAAAAGTATTTTTTCTTTATAAACTTTAAGGTACTGTATAGATGTGTTAATATGAATGAATATGTCAGTTTTCCTCCTGCTGGAAGAAGAGCAACAAAGCAGAATCAGAGATTTCAAAGTTGAAAGAGACCTAATTAGCCACCTATCCCTGAAGAGAATCCCTGACAAGTGCTTATTTAGTCTCTGAAGATCCATGAGGAGGGGATGCCTACTGCCTCCTGGAGGAGCCACTTCCACTTTTGTTAGGAAGGCTTTCCTGATATCACTCTCAATTTGTATCCATCCACCCATCATTCCTGATTCTAGTCTTTGAGAACAAACAGGACAAGTCCAATCTCTTCAAAAAGGAACATACTTTGTGTATACATCCTCAAGTCAACTTCTCTGGTTTGATTTTGATGCCAATTCCAATGTAATATCTGTTTCAATGGTCTCTTCTTTGTTCCAATAGTTGTTATCCTGCTCTCAGTAGAATAGCCTCTTTACGGATTGTCCTGTTCAGTGCTCATCTTTCTCTTGTCTAGATTCAGAGATTTCTTAATTTCAAATATTATTTCTCTTCTCTGCTAAAAAAAAGAATTTCTAATTTCCTCTCAAATAAAACAAATTCCTTATCCCAGCATTCATAGCTTTTCCCAACCTGGTTTTTCACTTTACTGAGCCATTCATATAATATAGCACCCATCACTACACATACTATATGTTCCATTCAAATGGAACAGCTCTCTGTCCTCTGACATTCTGTGTCCTAAGATCTCTGTCAGCTCTGGCATTCTCTGTTCTCCCCCATTTTATAAAGCTAATTTAACCATCAACACCTACCATGAAGAGCTTTCCTTTTCCTTTTTGTTGGTAATGACTTTCCTGCCTGAATCCCTTTTGACTGTTTTACCTCTCCAGGGTGCTTATCATCTAATACTGTTTATCACAGTCATTTATGTTTGCATTTGTTCTTGCTGGACTCTGGACTCCATGAGGACATATACCTAGAGGACTGAGCAAAGGGATTCGCACATAGTAGGAGTTTCATAAATGCTTATTGTTTTGTTATAATTTCTTGATGTTTTAAGTTTCAAAGACTAGATTACAAAGTTGTCAAAAGAGTCCTGGATTTGGAACTAGACTACTTCCTTTTGAATCGGGACTTTGCCATTTACTATATAAACCTTGAGCAAATACTTTTATTTCTTTGAGTCTCTCTTTCATCTGTGAAATGGGGAGAATAATATTCTGATTATTGTTGTTAGTAGATTCATATAAAATGACAGATGTAAAGAGCTTTGATGATATATAAATGTGTTATTATTTCCATTAGAAGAGCTGCCTTGGGGTGTGTGTGTATGTGTGTGTGTGTGTGTGTGTGTGTGTGTGTGTGTGTGTGGACTGGTGATGCTTTCAATGAGATGTCATAAAAGACAGTTTATGGAATGTCACCTGAAAAGAACTTAAGAATAAAAAATATTAGAGGAGAGAAGACATTAGAATGAACATAAGCTACAGCTGGGAAGGGACCTAAGAAAACTGAACATTAAATATCAGAGTGGAAAGGAGCCTAGAATAAACATAAAATGTTAGAGCTGGGAAGAATCTTGGAATGTAGACTGTCAGAGCTGGAGGAGAGTTTAAAATATGGTGCATAGAATGTCAAAGTAGGCAGGCATTAGAATGAAAATAGAACGATAGAGTTGGAAGGACCTTAGAACATTAAAAAGTCAGAGCTGGGAGAGATCTTAGAACATGGAACAAAACTTGTTAGAGTAGAAAGAACTTTAGAATGAACACAGAATAATTGACTTTACAACACAAAATATAGAATGTCTGTGCTGGAAGACTCTATAGGACTATAGTCTACAAAGTAAGGAGGCCATAGTGTGATCTCAAGAGCAATGTAATCAACCAAATGGAGCTTGGGAGCATTATTATTTACTCCCAATAGTCAATAATGCAGTTTATTATGAGAAAGCTAGATAGTATAGTGAAATGAATTGGTCTGAAATCAGGAAGACTTGACTTCAAATCCTTCATCAGACATTTAGTAGTTGTATGATTCTTGGAATATCTCTTAACCTCTGTTTGTCTTGGTTTCCTCAACTATAAAATGGGGTTATAATAGCACTTATCTCTCAAAGTTATTTTGAGAATCAAACAAGATGATGTATGTGAAGCACTGTGCTTGGTACATAGTAGGTGCTCAATAAATGCTTGTTTCCTTCCTTCTTTTATTTCTAATACAACTTCACAGTTTTGGTCCCCTAACATTCCTCCATTTTGTCTCTTCTCCTTTCTTGAATACTCTTCTCTCTCCTCTCTCCCCAAGTCCAGCTCTAACTAATTAAAAGTATCTGTGCATACACCACTGTAAAAAACTTTCATTTCCAAACTTACCCCCCAATCTGTCAAGATTACCTTGTGTCAACAGCAGACAGGCTAATTCTAGGGAAATGTCCAGTAAGTGAGTCCTTTTGTGTGGGACAGAAAAAGTTGCAGGGGATGAATAAGCACGAGTGAGTTGGGATGTCCCTTACAGACCTTTCTTTATACATTATCTGTCTACTCCCAACCCATCTCTTTTGAACTTCTGCATTTTTTGGTGGGAGAGTAATCCTTCCAACTTCGCAACATTGGTGCCATTTTTGAGTCTTTCCTCTCCCTCCTGTCATCCAAAAAGGCAAATGCCAAATCTTGTCATTTCATCCTTCACAGCAATTCCTCTCTACAAATACATACAGGTTTAGTACCTCACCACCTTTTAGATGATCAAAATACCCTTTTATTTGAACTCTCTTCTTTAAGTTTCTCCCCATCCCAGTTCACCCTCCATCTACTTGCCACAATAATCTTCCTGAAGCATTAGTCTGACCATGTCACTCCCTCTCCCACTTCCACAAGCTCCAGTGACTCTCTATCACACTCAAAATAAAATATGATTTCACTTTTATCTTCTCTTTTAAAATTTTTCTTTTTTGTATATATGTATATATACATGTTCAAAAATTTTACTGACAGAGATACAAGATAAAAGAAGTTTGGAGGTCCCTGCCTTAGGACAGAGGAAATAGAATGTCAGAACTGAGAGGAGAACCTTGAAAAATAAAACGTCAGAAATGGAAGGAATCTTAGAATGGAGAATGCCAAAGCTAAAAGAGATCTTAAAGCATAGAATGTCAGAACTGGGAAGGCTTTTAGAACAAAGAATATGAGAGCTAGAAGGGACCTTAGAGAGTAGATTATAGAATATCTGAGTAGGAAAGATCTTAGTATAAATTTAGAAAGAGCTTTTTTTCTTAAGGACATGGAATATCAAAATTAGGAGGAATCTTAGAACAATGAACATAGACTATCAAAATGGAGCCTTCAGAAATCATCTAGTCAATCCCCCTCATTTTAAGGACACAGGGGCCTGAGGAGAAGTGCCTTGTCTTAGGTGATGTAACTAGGAAATAGCTAAACCAGGATGTGACCCCATTCTCCTGCTTCCAGCATGGAACCCTCTGCACTGCCCCCCACTGCTGGCTGACAGACAGGTATGGCCAGAGATCAAGCACTTACTTAACTATGCTTTGTAATGGAATGCAAGTGCTTTATGGACAGTACATTGATTGCCAATACTGCAAAACACTGTATGGCTTTAATGCAGGCTCGCAGGGTAATGGGAGGCTGTAAACTGCTCTCTTCACTAGTGTTAATGTAGATAAATCCCATGTCTAATAAAATCTGGGTGTTAATGCATTTGTTTCTGTTGCTCAGCCTTGCCCGGACTCTCTGGGGCACAGAGGGGTTAAGTGACTAGTCTGGGGTCACACAGCAAGTCAAGTATTTGGCTGAAGCTTGGATCTGGGTAAGCACAAGACTATCCTTACTTTACTCCCAACCCCCTTTTTGTGAATGTCTTTTCTTTTTGTCATAAGTGCCAGAGGCCCGAATCGAAACCAAATTCCTAAATTAGTCACATTGGCAACTTAGTGTCGGGGGTTCATAGTAAAGTGGAGAGGACACTCACCCTTTGGAGTCATAGGACCCGAATTCAAATTCCATCTTGATCACTTATTACCTGCATGACATTAGGCAGGTTACTGAACCTGCTTTTGCCTCAGTTTATGCTTCTGTAAAATGTAGACTAGAAAGTCTTCAAGATCCCTGGTCCTGTGTGGTCACTCCAATGAGCCCCTTTTTGATTGTGTGGGCAATACTCTGGGATCACAGGAAAGTCATTTCATCGTCTCTGTACCTGACCTTACTTATCATCCTCACTAGCTGATGGGTAGCTCTAAGGGAGCTCTTCCCAAGTTCATGCCCCTTTGCCCCAGAAAGATAGGTTGGTTGCTCTCTTGGGCTCCAGATGTAGCTGGTTTCCACAGCTGCTTCTTCAAATCAGAAGCAAAATGATTCAGAAAAACCTTGGAAACAGATTTAGTGTAAGCCCCATGCAGAACAATAGCCTATTATGAAGACTCCCACCTAATGTTCTGCTGAAGTCGTGATACGTATGGGTTCAATCGGGCTTGAGCTACACGTGACATTCATTTTTAGAGCTGGCAATCTTTCTGTCTTGTGATTCCATGGCAAACATCCCCAAATTTTCACAGCTGGGGCTGCCTTGCCTGGGGAGCTCAGCAAATTTCCTGTCCCCAAATGAAAGGGACATTCAAGGGCCAGTTTGAATGGAGGTGATGTGTTGCTGCCTTGGGACCTAAGAATCTCTTTGGATATAACAGAAAAAAGTTCTGGATTTAGAGTCAAAAGAACTGACTTTTAATCCCACACTCCCTGTGGGACATGGAAGGAGGGCACTTTACCACTGAACCTTATTTCCCTTATCTGTAAAATTAGGAGGTTGGTCAAGATCGGTCTATAAACTTGGTTTAATAAAATTGATTTCCTTTGTAATTGCCTGCATTTAAAAGCATTATTCTCGAAAGGGGTCTTTAGGCTTCTCTACTGCCAAAGGGGTTCATAGTGCAGAAAAGGTTAAGAACCCCCCCTGGACTGAACAATCTCTAAAGTTCTCCACCCAGTTCTAAAATTTTGAGACTCTGATTTTTGATCTTCCTATCTCTAGAGATCTTTGAGCAGAGGCTAGGAGGTTACTTGGCAGGGTTGCCAAAGAAGGATTTTCAATCTGATATGAGGTCCCTTCTAACTTTTGGGTTTTAGGATCCTGGAAATTTATAGGGAAGGAGATTTCACTTCAGTAAAAGGAAGAATCTTCTAATAATTAGCAATACCCTCTAATAAGATGAGATACCTATCAGACTGTGTGTCTTAACACTTCAAAAAGAGACTGAATAATCATTTCTCAGAAATGTGGCTAGACGGTAATTCCTGGTCAGCAAAGGAGCCTTCAAAGCCCCTTAAAGTTCTGTGACTTCTTAAAGGCAAAGCACCATTGGCCCTTCAAGCTCATGCTTTGCCATTCTTCAGGTGGACCATAGAGCAAGCAATGAAAGGAACCTAAGAAGTGTCTACCCTCTGTATATTGCCTAAAGAAAGAAATCCACCTTGGACATCCCTCACAAACCATTCTTTGCTTGAATACCCAATCTGTGGGGAGTTTGCTATACCTGTAGTGATCCATTCTGTTTTAAATAGTAATCATTTGGATAGCCTTAGCCTCTTAATGCTTAGGAAATCTGCCTTGCTATAATTTATTTATTTATTTATTTTTAATTTAAATTTTATTTTAGTTAATAATAACTTTGTATTGACAGAATCCATGCCAGGGTAATTTTTTTTACAACATTATCCCTTGCACTCGCTTATGTTTCGTTTTTTTCCCCTCCCTCCCTCCACCCCCCCCCAAGATGGCAAGCAGTCCTATATATGTTAAATATGTTGCAGTATATCCTAGATACAATACATATTTGCAGAACCTAACAGTTCTCCTGTTCTTGCTAAAATTTAGCATCTAGTAATTTACTAGAATTAAAAAGCCATTTATCTCCAACTTTTCTATTTGACAATTGAAGAAACTGAGCCCTGTGAAGCCCTGTGAGTAATTTGTCTAATGGGGTCAGACAAGTGGTCTCAGAAGTGGGATTTAAATACAAGTTTTTTGATGCCATATCAGCCCTCTTTCTATTATCTTATCTGATTATTTCATTCTTCATCCTGACCTTTGGAATTAAGCAAAACAGTTTCAATTATCTCTTACAGTCAAGTCAATAGTCAACAAGTATTTGTTAAGTGTTTATTATAAAGCCAGGTTCTGTGCTAAGCATTAGGTTAGATCTATATGATATTAGGATAGTGATCATAATATCTTTAAATCTTCATTTCTTCAGGTCATATATCCTCCATTTCTCTGATTGAACATTGTAACATATGGTTTCCAGTCTCATGGTTGTTTTCCTCCATGCCAGTTTGTCAATGTTTCTTGAAATGTAGCACCTGGAGCTAAATAACATGCCATGTGATCTGGTCAAATCATCCCTCTCCCTTTGGACACTATCTCTTTATTGATGAAGCTAAATTTTCATTAGCTTTCTCTAGTTAACTCATGGAAGTGTTACTATATCTGGACTTTAATGATACCAGTCATTGCCAATTTTATTTTGCTTCTCTAAATTTTACATTAAACAGAATTTCATCAATAAGAATAAATATATTTGGTTAATATTGATCATAGCCAGAACTAAGACTTTGGCTATAACTTATATTTAGACAAAGGATCCTTGATATCTCATTTAGAAGTGAATCTAAGGGACATTCCCTGTACCTTTCTAAATGGGTTGTGCCACCAGAGTGAGCCAAGCTCCTCTCCCAATATCCCTAGTCAGAGTTCATCATTCCTCCTTAGTGGCTAGCCTTTCTCTGTGTATATGTCTCTGTCTCTGTCTCTCTCTCTCTCTGTTTGTCTGTCTGTCTGTCTTTCCCTCTCTCTCTCTCCCTCTCTGTCTCTCTCTTTCTCTTTGTCTCCCTGTCTCTCTCTCTGTCTGTCTGTCTGTCTCTCTCTCTCTGTCTCTGCCTCTCAGTCTGTCTCTGTATCTCTCTCTCTCTGCCTCTCTGTCTGTCTGTCTGTCTCTGTATCTCTCTCTCTCTGCCTCTCTGTCTGTCTGTCTCTGTATCTCTTTCTCTCTCTCTCTGACTCTGTCTGTCTCTGTATCTCTCTCTCTGTGTTGTTTCTCTCTGTGTGTCTCTGTCTATCTGTGTGTGTGTGTGTCTCTCGGTAGGAAAAAAAAGAAGGAAAGGCTATGATGTTACATACTGATGAAATCCTCTTTAGAATTATCTCCAAGGGATGGTTATGAAAGAAGATGAATAAGAATGGAAATGGCAAGAAGAACACTAGTCTGGGAGTCAGAAGGGTAAGATATTGATCCCAACACTTCCAGTTAACTATTTGTGTCATTTGTGGAAAGTCCCTTTTCATCTCTGTGTCACAGCTTCATCATTTATAAAATGAAGGGAATGGAATAATGTTCTTTATTCTAAGATCCATGCTAGATCTAATATTCTATATTTGAAGTTTCCTTCTTTTTATGCTAAATCCAATATATGTATATATGTTTATATAATTATCTTGCTGTACAAGAAAAATCAAATCAAACAGGAAAAAAATGAGAAAGTAAATAAAATGCAAGCAAGCAACAACTAAAAGATAGAAAATGCTATGCTATGAAACACACTCAGTTCCCACAGTCCTCTCTCTGGGTGTAGATGGCTTTCTTCATCACAAGATCAATGGAATTGGACTCAATCACCTCATTGTTGAAAAGAGCCACATCCATCAGAATCAATCACCATATAATCTTGCTTTTGCCCAGCATAAAGATATCCTGGTTCTGCTCATTTCACTTAGCATTAGTTCATGTAAATCTCCCTGGGCCTCTCTAAAATCATCCTGCTGATTGTTTCTTACAGAACAATAATATTCCATAACATTCATATACCATAACTCCAACTGATTCTCCATATACATCCATACACCATAACTTATTCAGCCATTCTCCAACTGATGGGCATCCACTCAGTTTCCAGTTTCTAGCCACTACAAAAAGGGCTGCTACAAACATTCTTGCACATATGGATCCTTTTCCCTCCTTTAAGCTCTCTTTGGGCTATAAGCCCAGTAGAAACACTGCTGGGTCAAAGGGGATGCATAGTCTGATAACTCTTTGGGCATAGTTCCAAATTGCTCCCCATGAAGTTTCCTTTCTAATTTGAATTCAGTGTTCTATATATTAATGTTCCTTTCAGCATTTATGTTCTATGTTCTGAAAGCTACTTTTAGATTAAGCTTTCCATGTTCCTTCTAAGGTCCTTCCTACTCTGACATTCTGTATTCTAGGATAGCTCCTAGCTCTGACGTTCTACATTCTATGTTCTAACATCCCTCTCTGGGCTGACATTTTATGTCCTAAGCTCCCTTCCATGTTCTTTGTTATAGAATCCCTCTCAATTCTGATATTCTCCATTCTATGGTTTAAGGGCTTCATGCACTTTGGATGTCCTGTTGCCCGATGAATTCTCAGGGACCACCAAATAATTCGAAGACAAGTGCCCATTGGTGTAATCTTCTCACTGGAGCCTTGCTTCCTTCCTCTTATTGATTTGGCTGGGACTTTTATTGTCTGCTCCAATGTAATTAAAGACTTCTCTGATGGTGCCAATTAAAAGGCTTGGAGGGACGGGTGCGGGCGCTCCCATTATCACATGGTACAACGCAGTGGAGCTGTAAACATCCATTAGCCATTACAGCTCTCATTAGTCCTTGAAAAACAACTCATTAGTGTCCATAGAACTGACAGGTAAATACAACTAATGGGATGAATCTATCAATAAATTCATTGTGTGCAAAATCAGGGTTTCTATCATTGCGCAGCTCACGGTGACTGATCAGAAGGTTAAATACTCCTCCTGCAAAAATATATATAAGTTGCAAAGCACTTAGCCTGATAGACTGTGAAAAAATGGCATGTGAGAAACTAATGAAGACATCAAAGGCTTTATTTATACGTAGGGTGGGTTCATTTCAAGTTCAGGTTGCTATGAATTGTCACAGCTGTTTAGCTGAGACTAAATTTTAGAAAGCATATTGATTTGTTTTAATTTAAATGGGGTAGTTTACAAAAGCGGCTTGAATCTGAAGCAATGCCACTGATGATGGCTCAGTGCATGATGGGGGCAGAGGGCCAGGGTTCTCAGCACTACTTGCCAGACTCCCTGAAAAGCACCTTCTGAAATGGCTTCATGGTACACGGAGTGAAAAGGGTGGTTCTCAGCAAGAATTTCCTGAGAGAGATGTAGATGGAGGAAGGTGTGCTTCACTTGGGGCTTATTCAGTTAGACTGTCCCATGTTAGCATGGGATAATTAGGATGTCCAGAATCCTAGAAGGTCAGAACTACAAAGGACCTTATTGATCTTTTAGGCTAAATCTCTAATATTGCAGATAATAAGGAAACCTAATAATGGAATTGGAAGTTATTTAGAGGCCATTATGTCTCACCTACTCATTTTTTACAGACAAGGGAACTGAGGCACAGAAAATTTAATTACTTTCCCAGGATCCCAAAGCTAAAAATTTGAATTAGGATTTGAACCTAGTTTTTATGACTCCATCTCCACAACTGTCCAAGATCACCAAGGTACAAGTAAGGAGGCAAAACAGTATTGAAACTCAGATACTTTAATTACAGGTCTTCATCAGATCTATATTAGCAGTTTTGGGCTTTCTACCTATTCTTCCCTTGGATCGAGAGCCTTCATGGAGCTAGTTTAAATTCCAATAGCCAGTCTGATCTGGGTAGAATTGTCTAAAGGGATAACATCTTAAATGGAAGTGTGGAGCAAAAGCAAGAGTGAGTCATGCAAGACAATAGAATAGGGTCTATTATTAGAGTAAGCAACATAAAGTAACCAAAAATAGGGACCAGAGGCAGGAAGTATATGTCTCAAATTCTGAGTAAAAGTTAGTGATGTGGAAGTAATTAGATCCATATGACCAAACAGAAAGTGCTGGCCTAAGGCTAAGCAAGAGGTCAAGAAATTGAGATCTAAGAAGGTTTGAGTTTAGATAAAGAATCAAACTTCTAAAGGGTCTCACTCAATGTAGCCAAGTGATCACTGTCTTTCTGAAACACAGGATTTGAAACTAACACAACTCCCTTGATTTTTGAACAAGAAACATCTTGATTAGACTTATGCTTCAAGAAGATTACTTTGACAGTTAACTAGGAAAAAGAAGAGAGGAGAAATATCATGGTACAGAGACTAGTTATAAGGATATTATGATGGCTTATATTAGAGGTTTGGTGAGGGGATGGGCTTGGGCTAAGATAGTGGTCATATGAGTAGGGAGAAGGATTTAGCAACTGATTAGGTACAGTTAAGAGTTGGGAGAGAGGAAGAGAAAAGAGCTAAAGATGAATCAATTTATAAACTTAGCTGACTAGGAGGGGACTAAATAGTACCCTCAACGGAAAAAAAAAGAAGCTTGAAGTAGAGAATGGTTTATTTGGGAAGATGACAAGATCACCAAGAAAGAGAAAGAGCATAGAAAGAGAGGAGGATTCAGAATAGAGGCTTGAGATGCACCCATTTTTAGGGGTAGAAGGCAGATGATAATCCAAAAGATTGAAAAGGAGTGGTGAGATTGGTGGGGGAAATGGGAAGAACTTGAAGGGAGTGATGTATCACAGAAGCCAAAGGAGAAAGTGTTTCCTGGAAGAAGACAAAGTTGGTGGAATTCCAAAACTTTAGAAATGAAGATGAGAATTGAGAGGTTATCAGATTTATAATTGAGCAATCAGTGAAACTCTTGTGAAAACAATTTTAGAAGTATGGTAGAATTAGAAGCTATTCAATAAGCAGTCATTAATTGCTTATTATGCAAAAGATACTGCACTAAACCAGATTACTAGGGTTAAGAAGTGAGTTTAATGTTGAAAACAGAAGCACCTAGAGTAACTGACTCTTCCTAAGAATTTAGCGGTGAAAAGGAAGAAAGACATTGGGCAGGAGCTTGAGGAGACACTATAGTTCAATTGAGTTGCTAAGTTTCATCTACTCTACCTTCATGGCTTCTCATCCATCTATCTCCTCTCTCCTCAAATGGATATCACCTTATTTTATGGCTGCTACACAAACAAATATCATTACCTTTCCCTTGACCTGTTAGAGTAGCCTTTTACTCAGGTCTTGGTTAAAACTCTCTCTCTCTCTCTCTCTCTCTCTCTCTCTCTCTCTCTCTCTCTCTCTCTCTCATCATCATCATTCTCTCTTTACCATGGCTACCAGAGTAAGGTTTATAAAGCACAAGTCTGACCATGTCACTTCTCTGTTCAAGAATTTCTGAGTGGAGACCTTCCATATTATCTCCAGGATCAAATCTAAATTCCAGATTGGTACTCAAAGCTTTTCACAAATTGGCTCCAACCCCACCTTTCTAGACTTATTTTACATTATTCCCCCTAACAAATTACTTAATATATCATTCCCCTACACTATACTCCAGCCAAGCTATTCTGTTTAGTGCTCCTTATACAAAGCATTCCATGTCCTATTTCTGTGCCTTTGTACAGGTTTCCTTCAGGTTTAAATGCACCTCATCCTCATCTCTGTCTCCTAGAATCTCTGTCTCCTGAAATCTCAAAGTTCAGTCCCAGTACCACTTCCGACATGAAACCTTCCCGCTGCCCTCTTACCAAATAATTTTGTAACACACGTGTACATATAGATGTATGTGTGTACATGCAAAAACATACTACTTTGTATTACATATAATATATAGTTGTATATAACATGTGTAGGACACATTCTACATGCACATATATATGTGTATAGATATAGTATAGCTATATCTATACACACACGTACAACTTATACACACATACACATACACACACATTGTTTACCTTGTTAGAAATTTAGATTCCTTTCTGGACTTCAAAATCATGCTTCTATTGATGTCTCATCTTGGAATTTATCTCAGTACCTGGAATATCCTTGTCCTAGGACATCCTACTACTGCTGTGGCCTGCTTACCCTGAAATGTCACTCTTCAAAGTTTACTTTTTTTTTTCCATCGATGAATTCTTCCTGGAATTCCATTCTGTGAAGGGGTCCTAGCCAGCCTGCTGTCATTCTCCTTTCAGACTTTACTTTCTAGACTTCAAGATTATATACTTGGATTGGGTACCTTTATCTCTTTCATCACTTTTCATGCCTATTTTGTAAATTGTCTTTCCCCATTAAAATGTAAACTCCTGAAGGGAAGGGACTGATGGTATTTTTGTTTTATTTTGTTTTATTTATTTTTGCTTATATTTGTATCCCTAGTGCTTAACACAGGGCCTAACACACAGTAAATACTTAATAAATGCTCATTTTCCCTCCCTCACTTCCTCCCTCCCTTCCTTCCTCCCTTCCTCACTCCTTTTCTCTCTCCCTCCTTCCTTCCTACTTTCCTTCCCTCCTTCCCTCCTTCTATCCTTCCCTCCTTCCCTCCTTCCCTCTTTCCCTCCCTCTCTTCTCTCTTTTCCTCCCTCCCTTCTATCTTTTCCTCCCTCTCTTCCATCTTTTCCTTCCTTCCTTCCTTCCTTCCTTCCTTCCTTCCTTTTTTCCTTCTTTCCTTCCTCCCTTCTTCCTTCCTTCCTTCCTTCCTTCCTTCCTTCCTTCCTTCCTTCCTTCCTTCCTTCCTTCCTTCCTTCCTTCCTTCCTTCCTTCTTCCCTCCCTCCCTTCCTTCCTTTCTTCTTTCCTTTCTTCTTCCCAGCTACTTTAGGATACAAGGGCATCATAACTCAGTATGAGCAATGAATGAATAGCCCAGAAACTCATTATAACATGTATCTGATGAGCTCTATTTATCTTCAATCAACCATAGAAGTCCTTGGTTAAACCTTTGATGATGATGATGATGACAATGATGGCAACTGCTACACAAACAAATAATGGTAAAGTAATATGGTGTAGTAGACAGAGAACTGCCTTCAAAGTCAAAAATGACTCAGTTCAAATCTTGCTTTTAACATATCTTTGTGACCTTGAGGTCAAGTTACTTAACCTTTCAGTGTCTCAGATAACTTTCCAAGACTATAAAGATACGCAAGAGCTATCCATCTGCAAAATTTCTCCATTGGGAAGACCCTTCTCTTTGTGTATTCCCAGATTTGGATAAAACTCTAAACTTCACAAAATATTTTATATAGAAGAGTCTTGGGGTAGGTAGCATTTATTATTATCCCTATTTTTATAGACAAGAGAAAGGGAAATCAACTTGCCCAAGTCATTCTTGCCACATAGTTTTATAGGGCTTAACATAGTATAACTTAACAAAGTATACCTTAATGGAGAACAGAATTATAGTGAGCATTTATACAGGTTTATAGTAGTTTATTATACAGTAGGCATTTATATAGGTTTTCAACATGCTTTTCAGACATTATCTCATTGAAATTTCATGATAACTATGTGGAGTGAGATGTATCTTTGGTGAGAATTAAAATCAGGTACTCCTGACTACAATCCAAAGCTTTAACCACTATCCCACACTGCTTCTTATTTTCAAATGGATAAAAGCATGTTAGCTTTGCAATACCTTGGGGTGGAAGTAGGGGTTGGTAGAAGTAGTATAATTATTCCTTTGCTTAAAAAAGAATATTTTATTGATAACTTTGGTCTTCATGTTATAGTCATTAGAACCCCTTTAAACCACCAACCCATACTGAACTCTCTTGGGAAAAAAAGAAACAAGTAAAAAATATCTGTTAAAATAACCACTTCAAACATTGCATAAAATATTTTGCCATAAAAATATTTTGAGTTCTCTGGGACTTTCATTTGTTTTTCAGTTACTCCAAGATGACTCTTGTTTAGTAATCCAGTGTTGCAATCTTCATCTATATGCTTTTAATCTAATTTAATTTTGGGTCTGTCCATTTCATTGCTCATCAATTCATACAAATCTTCCTATATTTCTCTGAATTTCCCATTTTTCTCATGTCTTACTGAATAAAATTTTTTATCACATTCATTTGCCATAATTTTTTTCAACCATTCCAATAATAGATACCCATCATCCCTCAATTCTTTGCTACCATAAAAAGTGCTCCTATGAATATTTTAACATATTTTGGACCTTTGCCTCTGTCTTTTCCTCCTTTAAGAAAAGTGTTTAGAAATGGAATTTCTAAGTCAAATAGTACAAGTAGCCTTGTTGTGCATGATTTTTATTTAATATCTGGAACAGCCGGTCCATCAAACAGTTCCACTGTCTGTGTATTAGTGAGCCTGTCTTCCCACAGTCCCTTCAACCTTGAATGTTTCTATATTTTATCACCTTTGATAATTTGCATGATTTGAAGTGAAACCTTAGAGTTGTTTCTATTCTGTTTCTCTGATTTGGAGTGTTTTCACATGGCCATTTGTAGTATGCAATTCTTTTGAAAATGTTTGTTAAAGTCTTTGTTACATATTGGCGAATGACTTAACTATGTAGTGATATCAAATCTCTATATAGTTTGGATATCAGACTTTTAACAGTGATAGTTAATGTAAATATTTCCCCATTCTGCTATTTTGATTCTAACTTCAGTGCTTTTATTCATGCAAAACCTTTTAAATTTTGTCATTAAAATATTTTCTCTTTTGTGCTTTCCTCAATCTATTGTCTAGTTAATAATTCTCCTCCTAGCAAAAGTTGTGGAAGGCATCTGATTCTCTTCTATTTTTTTCCCCTAAATTGTATGAGCTTTATCCTCATGCCATGTATCCATTTTTGTATTTTTTGGGACATATGATGTAACAGGTTGGTCTAAACCAAATTTCTGCCAGATTGCTTTCCAGTTTTCCCCAGAAGCTTTTTGTCAAGAAGGGGTATCTTACCTCTGCTATTTCATATTCTTTATGTTCTCACATATAAGGTCAGTGGTTTGGACTGTTTTTGGTGGAATGGAGAACCCATTGGTCTTAGAATCAGGAAAATACAAGTTTGAATGCCACCTCAGACATTTCCTATCCATTTGATTATGGATAAGTCACTATAATTCTGTTTCCATTTCCTAAAGTGCTATACCAATAATCTTCCATTTTTCCTGTTTTTTAAAAATACCAAATCATTTTTATGACTACTACCTTATGGTATACTTTAAGAGTGGAAAATGTTATACTGGCATCGTCTTTATTTGGTTATTATTTGTTCAGTCATTTTTATTTTGCATCTGATTCTTTGTAATTACCAGTCGGGATTTTTTTTTTGCCAGAGCTACTAGAGTGGTTTGCCATTTCCTTCTCTAGCTCATTTTACAGATGAGGAAACTGAGGCAAACAGGGTTAAGGGTCTTGTCCAGGTTTACATATCTAGGAAATATCAGATATGAATTGAAGAACATGTCAAGACCAGCATTCTATTCACTGTGACACCTAGCTCTTCCATCTATTTGACTTAGAAACAATGAGGAAACATGGTGTCATTCTTAGATAAGTGGTCTTTCAGAAGGCTTGGGGTCAAGTCTTACTTCTGAGATGTATTTGCTATGAAATACAGAGCAAGACATTAATCTCTCAGTATTCTAATCAGAATTGAAATTTCAGAAAAGGTATCGATTTGCCTTTATTTATTTTATGTTGCAAATGAAGTAATTTATCCTCAGCCACAGAATTAATAAGTGCTATGTAGAGTCAAGACTTGAACCCAGGTCCTGAGTCTATCTGTGTAGACATAGTTTTCTGGGACACTATTAAAAAGAAGCCTTCTGGGAGAGCCCTGACTCAAATTCTACTTAACCTATGAACTCTTTCCCACTTCCAAGCAGGCAGGCAGGCAGCTAGTGTGTGCAGCTGTCTGCTGCTATTTTTCATACCCGCACCTTCAGACCATATATCTTACCTTATCATTCCAATCCATTTAGAATGATCCACATACCCCACTCACATGAAGAACTTTAACTTAATTAATTTTAGATTTAAAGCAACAAGACATCTTTATATTAAAAAGGAAGTGGGGGGAGAAGAGCTTGTTAATTAAAATGTCAGCTAGGGCGTTCCTGGGAAAACTATGAGTGGTGGGTGTTGCCTCTGCTTATGAGGCCTTGGGCAGTAATCTCTCCTGGACCAATTTAAAGACACACACACACACACAGAGAGAGAGAGAGAGAGAGAGAGAGAGAGAGAGAGAGAGGGGGGGGGGGGAGAGGCTTTGAGGGCATAGAGACACAATGGGTCTCACCCTCTGAGTTTGAAGGGCTGCTGTTCATTACCTATATGTTTCTAACAACTATAAACTATTCCTTTTAAAGACTAAAACACCCCTTTGAGGGACTGCTTGAATGTATAAATAATTGGAGTTCTAATATTCATATCCCTTCCCCATTTGGGGCCTAGGTTTGCAAAGAGTGAGCAGAGTTCTTTTCTGGCAAGATGACCCTGTAGAGTGGGGCATTCTGCAGGCACTACAAAACTGCAGACATCTTGATTCCTTTGCAAAATCTGGGGTGGGTAATTTCTGCTAATAAGTCCTCTATTCTTCAAATTCTGTGGGAGGAACTTGTGTAATCTTTCCACCTCAAAAATGACAGACTAAAGAGTAGAAAGGGACCTTTGAGACCATCTAGTCTGACCCCTCTCATTTTACAAATAGGGAAACTAAGACCCACAGAGGGAAAGTGACCCTGAAGATCTCTTAGCCAGTAAGTGACTGAAGTAAGTTTTGAAACCAGGTCTCTGGTCCTGAAATCTGGGCTTTGCCTTGTACTCTGCTGCTTCCTGCCATACTGGCTTCTGAATCTTGGTCTTCTTGTTTCTTTTCACCTTCTTACTCTAATATAAATCTAGTTCTCCTCTGAGGATGCTATTGACCATAGCTCCTCCCTACTAGAAATAACTCTTCCTTAGACACAGGACAAGGGACAGGCATACTTTTTAGTCCTTAATATCACTTTTAGACCAACTCACTATTATCGTTCAATCTAATCCAGTCCAATCTAGTTCCAATCTAATTCAATTAAACAAACTTTAAAAACAATTATAGCTAGGACAAATTAGGTTCCATGTACAAAAACCAACCTCCTAAAATTAAATTCTTGCCCTCCTGGAGATTATATTCTTTTTCTTTTTTTCTGAAGCAATTGGAGGTAAGTGATTTGCCCATGATTACACAGCTAGAAGTCTCCAAGTCTCTGCCTCTGAGGCCCGACGTTAACTCAGATCCTCCTGACTTTACGGTTAGGGTTCTAGCTGCCCCTAGAAATTATATTTCAATGGAGATATTACATGTGGCACAACTCAACACACATACTTTCCATTCTAACCAAACTGTTCTGTTTTCAGTTCATCATACATGACATTTGCTCTCCAGCCTCCACATCTTTGCATGGGTTTTCTGGCTTACTTGAAAAGGGCTTCCTTCTCACTTCAACTTCCTAGAATTCCAAGATCCATTTAGAGCTCTGCTCAAATGTCTTTTCTGATTACCCTTGTTGTTGCTGGTCTCCTAAACTATTTTGTTTCTACTTTGTATTTTTTCCTTTCTTGGTTCCTACAAGTAGGATGAATACATCTTGAAGATGGTCACTGTTTCCTTGTTAACTTTGTATCCTCAGCCCCTTACACAGAGTGTGCTACATAGTAGGTATTTAATAGTGAATTTAAAGGTGATACTTAATTAGTTAAATGAATGCAGTCAAGAGCCTTAAATATGGGAGCATTAGGAAAGGCTTCATACAGGAAATATGGCACCTCTGTTTGAAGAAAGACAAAAAAGATGTCAAAGATGAAGAGTATTTTTTAAATACTGAGAGAGATTTTGCTGAGATAGAAAAGTAAAACATCAAGTTTAGGGAACTCACAAGATTCCTCTTTGGCTGGAATATAGTTTATAAGAGGACTAGTAAAAAAAAAGTCAGACAGGAAAAGTATAAAGGATTGTTTCTTTTGTGGTCTGGGCAATCTATTCATATCAACTTCCCAATAGTAAAAACCACTTTCAAATTTATACAATTGCTTTCTATGTATCTGTCTACCCATCTATTCAATGTATCTATCTATCTATCTATCTATCTATCTATCTATCTATCTATCTATCTGATTTATACAAGTACTCTGAAAAAGAGGTACAATTATTATCTTCATTTTACAAAAAAGGAAACCGAATGTTTCCTGAAATGCTAAATGAAAAATGACTTGCTCAGTGACTTACAACTAATACGTGATTGATACAGGATTTGAACTCAGCTCTTCCTGATTCCAGACCCAGTTTTCTATACTTTATATTACTTGGTTGCCTCTCCCTTATTGCTATTACCTAATCAATTCCGGATCTTGATGTCATATTTGTGAAAAAATGCATTAACTTCATTATTTATAGTGATACCTCCTCTACTAATTATTTTTCTCTCAGTTCTTCAACCTTCTCAGGTTAATAATAATAATCTTCATCTCTATGGTAACTCTATGGCCAATCTTTAGACCTCATCAAGGATCTAAATGCACAAAAACATTTAAAGCAGCTCTTTTGGTGGTGACAAAGAATTGGAAATGGTGGAGATGCCCATCAACTGGAGAATGACTGAATAAGTTGTGGTACATGAATGTAATGGAATACTATTGTCCTATAAGAAATGATGAGGAGGCAGATTTCATAAAAACCTGCAGAGACTTACATGAATTGATGCTGAGTGAAGCGAGCAGAACCCAGAGAACATTGAACACAGTAATAGCAACATTGTGTGAGGATTGGCCACAATAGATTTAACTCTTGTCAGCAATACAATGATCTAAAATCATTTTAAAAGAGTCATGCTGGAAAATGCCATCCAGAGAAAGAACAATGGATGATTGAAGATTGAAACATACTCTTTTCTCCTTTAAGATTTTTTTATTTCTCCTGGTTTTCCCCTTTTGTTCTGATTCTTCTTTCATGACATGACTAATATAGAAAGATACTTAACACAATTACACATATATAGCCTATAAAAAGTTCACCTTAAGAATTTGGAAACTAAGTTTCCTAGTCTTATTCCCTCTCTCAAACATGAAATCTACCTTTAGTCCCTTGATCTATCCCTGTTTTTGCTGTTCATTTTATTCTGGTGTCCCCAAATTTGATTCTATAGCAAGCTGGTCAGTCACTTATCAGCAGAGATTCCTTTGGCCAATTGACAAGTTATTTCCCCCAATTTCAAACCCTATCTCCCTGGGTAACTTCCATCATCCAATTTCTCTGTTCCTATTCTACAATTGCTGAGTGCCACTAGAGAAAATCACAAAATTGAGTTCACTTTGATACTCCTCTACAGGACTTGCTGAGAGCTGTTAGAGAAAAATCACAAAATCAACTTGACTTTACCCACTAAAAATTGATGTTACACAATGTTACCTGGGCCATCACTCCTATTAAACAAGCCTACTCCTGACTTACTATCTCATTCTCTACAGCATTTATTCCAAAATCTTTCTTCTCTTTCCTCCCTCCCAACTGCATCCTCATCCTTGACCATTAAAGTAGATAATATCCTGGCTTCCTATTTCTTTTTTTAAACAATGCTAAGCATATATGTAACAAGTGATATAGCATCCAAATTCTTTTTTAAAAATCCTCCACAAAATTTTTTTATGTTTTATTTCTGGTTTATACATGTTGATTTTTTTTAAAATTATACATTTCTTTATGAATCATGTTGAAAGGGAAAAATCAGAACAAAAGGGAAAACCATGAGAGAAAAAAAAAGTGAACATGATATGTATTGCTTTACATTCATTCTCCACAGTTCTCTCTCTAGATGCAGATGGAATTTTCTATCCAAAGTTTATTGATATTGCCTTGGATCCCTGAACCACTGAGAAGAACAGTCTTTCATAGTTGATCATCGCAAATATTGCTGTTACTGTGTATAGTGAATTCCTGATTCTATTTGTTTCATTCAGCTTCAGTTTGTGTAAATCTTTCCAGGCTCTTTTAAAATCAGCTTGTCCATTTTTTTCTGTGAGGCAATTGGAGTTCAGTGACTTGCCCAGGGTCACACATCTAGGGAGTGTTAAGTGACTGAGTCCATATTTGAATTCAAGTCCTCCTGACTTCAGGACTAGTGCTCTATCCACTGCGCCACCTAGCTGCCCCTTGTTCATTTTTTTTTTTATAGAACAATAATATTTCCTTACTTTCTATACCATAATTTATTCAGCCATTCTCCAACTAATAGTCATTTTCTCATTCTTTCTAGTTTCCTGTTTCAAAAAGGAGTTGAAACCATTCAATATGATGTCCCTCTGGTATCTTCCATTACTCAAAACTTTTCAGCATTATCACAAAATTTCTGTTTTTCTTTGGTTAGAGAAGAACAAGTATCCTTCCTCCTCACTAAGGCTAATTTTTCCTTTTGTGCTCTCAAGTCTATGCTATCCTGACTTTTGAAGATACTGACCTAACAATTTATTATATCTTCTCCCCCCCCGCCAGAATTTCAGGGATGGGAAAAACTTTGGAGGGTAAATCCAGACCAATCAAAGCATATCTAGAACAAATCACCTGATAAGTTGTCATCCAACTTATGCTAGAAGAATTCTACTGATGAAGACACTCCCATAGTAGTATATATTCCATTTTGGAATATCTTTAATTGTTAGGAATGTCTCTCACATATTTTAAATCTCTCTTTCAGTGGTTCTTTCCTCTTCGCTACAGATATTCTCAGGTCTCTTCAATTCCCCCCAAAAGCCTTCTCTTTATAGTACCCAGATATAGTCTCACTCCTTTCTTCAAGTCCATAGCTAAACTCCTTGAAAAAGCTATCCACACTCAATTTCTCTTCTTACTTATCACTCACTTTATTTCTAACCCTTTGCAATTTGACTTCTGTCCTCACCACTTTTTTTTTAAGTATTCTTCAGTGGCTTTCTATTACTAAGTCAAATTCAAAAGCCTCCTACCTGGCCTTCGAGGAATCATACAATCAGGCCTCACTCTCCATGTATAATCTGATCTGATGTTCCCAGTCAAACAGTATAGCTCTATATCCCCTGTACACACTCAGTGCTCTTCCAACCCTGTGACTGATCACACTCTTTCTTATTCCTAGAATGTCCTCTCTTTCTCTCTTCTCTCTACTCAGTTCCTACCCATTTAAAAAAAATCTCAATTTTAATGTTCAAAGAAAGCTTCTCTGATCATTTCTGTCAGTAACAACCTCCCCCTCAGATCTCAAATAGTACTTTGCCTGAACAAGTCTAAAACAGTCGTCACATAATACTGCATGTTGTAGTTATCTTTTTGTTTGATATTCCTACTAGATTATAAGCTCCATGAGGGAAGAAACTGGACCTTAAGCTTTTTATATCCCCAGGTGCTGAGAATAGAACTCTGTATGCAACTGGCTTTTAATAAACATTTAAGTGTATTTGCTGAATTTGAAAATAAAAGTGCTGTATCATGGGATATATAATGACCCTTTTAGGTTTGAGTAATATTGATCTATGATCAACAGGCCTGCCTTAAAAATCTGAATATGACTCTTGAACAATAAACTAGCACTTATTAATTATCTATTATTGTGACCAACTTGATATATATAACATATATATATATATATATATATATACATATATATATATATATATATATATGTCTGAACAATGTGTTCTAGAAAGATTGAGGAAGGAGAGATCTTTAGAACTAGTGACATCAGGAAAGGCTGCCTGGAGGAACAAGCACTTGAATTGAGCCTTGAGAGATGAATATGATTTCAATGGGTAGGAATTTGTGTATTGGACTGGAGTGAAAGTTGTTCCAGACTTAAGAGGTGACATAAACAGGAACGGGAAAGGATAGAGCAAATTAGAGGAACAGTGAATGGTCCATGATAGCACAAGTCTAGATTACAAGTGAGTATTGCTGTTTATTATTAAAGACCAGGACTTTAATAATAAAAGAATCAGTGATTGTATCAGAAAAAGGGAAAATAAAATATTTATTAAATGCATACTATGTACCAGATACCGTGCTAACTGCTAGAGATTAAAATGTTAACAAGCAAGACAATTCCTGGCCTCAAGAAGCTTACATTCGAAGACAGAAAGACAGCATGTGTCCAGGGAGAAAGATTTTGGATAGGGCAATCAGAGGAAATAGTGACTGGAGTAATAGAGCAATTAAAGAGATTGGCAGGCCTGACAATGTTGATTTGATTACTATTCAGAGTCAGAATTGGAAACAAGGAAGGGGCATGGATAGTATTCCTGGAACAGCATGGCATGGAGAAAGCCATAAAGACATGTGGTGGACTTGGCAAGACAGTGCCTGGCACACAGTAATTAATAAATATTTGTTAGATTAAGTGAGCATTCACCAATCAAAAGGTTCCAGAGTGGGGATCAGAGTCCTAAGTTAGTCTTCTACAAGGAGCTGATGCAGTATTAAATATGAATTTTGGCCACATTTTGGAAACATGGAGTTCAAATATGCCTTCATAAGTTTATCACCCTTTCTCATCTTGCTGCATATTTATTCTATCTCTCACTTATGAGTTACTTTAAGGATACCATGGGGCTTAAGACCTTTGTCAAAGACCCTGATAACTTCTGAATTGATCTCTAGGGGCTCAGGTCCTGGATTTCACACTCGATAGAAAAGCTGGCTCTCAATATTCAAACAAATTCAATTCAACAGGCAATTTAAAATTAAATATTAAATATCTATTATATGCAGGGTGCTGGGGATTTAGAATTTTAAAGTGATTCAATTCCTCTCTTCAAGGAGAATTTAATTCTTAAAAAAACAACTTATTTTTCAATTAACAAGAATGATTTTTTCTCTTCCCACTCTTTTTAAAAAACTCTTTTTAAAGGCATTTTTTCTTCAATTAACAATTATTGTGTTTACTTTCCCTTCCTCCTCTCTATCTTACAAAAAAGAAGGAAAACAAAACTTTGGGGAAATATGCACAAACAGCAAGATTATATGATGATCAATTCTGATGGATGTGGCCCTTTTTAACAATGAGATGATTCAGGCCAGTTCCAATGGTCTTGTGATTAAGATAGCCATGTATACCCAGAGAGAGGATTATAAAACTGTTAAGTATCACAACATAGTATTTTCACTCTTTGTTGTTGTTTGCTTGCATTTTGTTTTGTTTCTTTTTTTTCTTTTTGATGGGATTTTTCTTGTGCAGTATGATAATTGTGGAAATATGTATAGAAAAATTGTGCATGTTTAACATATATTGAATTACTTGCCGTGTAGAGGAAGGAGTGGGAGAAAGGAATTAAAAAATTTGGAATACAAGATTTTGCAAGGGTGAATGTTGAAAATTATCCATGCATATGTTTTGAAAATAAAAAAAAACTTTAATTAAAAAGTAAAAATATGAACAATTAAGCAAAACAAACAACCACATTGACCATATAAAAGTGTATATCTCTTGAATCTCTAGTCCATCACCTCTGTGAAGAGGTGGGTAGCTTACTTTCATTATGAGTCTTTTGGAGTCATGGTTGGTTATGATTTTCTTGATCAGATTAAATTTTTCAAAGTTGTTCATTTTTTTCCGTGTTCTTGCTACTGTATAAATTGTTCTCTCTGAGACTTACTGATACTAAGTGAAATGAGCAGAACCAGGAGACCATTGTACACAGCAACAACAAAATTATACGATGATCAATTCTGATGCACATGACTCTTCTCAACAATGAGATGATTCAAACCAATTCCAAAGATCTTGTGATGAAGAGAGCCATTTGCACCCAGAGAGGAGTATGGGAACTGAGTGTGGTTCACAACATAGCATTTTCATTCTTTTTGTTGTTATTTGCTTGCATTTTATCTTCTCTCTTATTTTTTTTCCTGTTTGATCTGATTTTTCTTGAGCAGCAAGACAATAGTATAAATATGTGTCCATATATTGGGAAAAATAAATTTTGTCACTCTTTTTAAAAACATAAAAAATTAATTGTTCTCCTTGCTCCTATTCATTTCCTTTTGTTTCAGTCCATATGAGTGTCCCTAGATTTATGAGGCTAGATTTGAACTCTATTCATTACTAAACTGCCTCAATGAGAATAGCATTAAAAACACCCTTTCTTTGTTAATTATCTCTGGCTCTTTCCAACTTTCTTTACAGCTTTAAAAAATTAAATTTTGTTTTCAATTGTCTAGCATTTCTTACTTTCTCCTCTTCTGCTCCAAAAATAAAGGATAATGAAAAAATTAAACTCTGTAACAAATACGCATAGTAAAATAAAACAAAAAATATTCCTATATTGGTCACATTCAAAACATGCAGCTTCTTCTGCATCATAGTATTAATTATTTTCCTGGTTCTGCTCATTTCACTCTGCATCAGTTCATACAGATCTTCTCAGTTTCTTTTTCATTTCTTACAGAATAATAGTATTCTTCTTCACATTGTTTTTAAAGGCTGCCAAGTCAAACAGATCATGATATTCCAAGCATTTCAAAAGTGTTGATGGTAATGATCAGTCTTTCTTGACTTCCTCCTCTGTGATGCCACAGAGTGCATACTTGTCCCTGGTTTTTTAAAGGTTATGCATATGGGGCACTAGCTTTAGATGTCCTACCAAGTTAGAAAAACTTTGAGGATGAGCACAGGGGGTTAGATCAAGTGAGGACTGACCTAGAAAAGTGACAATAGATAGGTTCACTACTAGAGGGTTGACCACCAAGGGATGATTTATTTTTTCTTCTAAAAACTCACACAACTTGGTGAAAGAAATGAGGAAACATTTTTCTTCCTAGAACTTTTTTACAATTTACAAAGCCCATCTAGTTCTTCCTTTGATTCTGTGTGGAGGTGGGCCAGGGGTATTTCCCCTCTTTTACAAGTAAGGAACAAACTCAGAGGGACTAAAGTGATTTGCACAAAGGTTACATAATGGATGGTCATAAAGGGCAGAGCTGAGACTCCAATCTAGGGTCATTTTTAAGTCTCAGTCTCTTTTCTATTTGTATCCCCAGTAATTTTGACTTATATTTCCCTTGTACCCTATGTGTCTGCTGTAATATTAACAAAGCATAGAATGAAACTTAAAGACCTTCTACTTCAACTCTCCTCTTTTATGGAGGAGAAAACTGAAGCCCAGAGAAGGGAATGGTCTTGCTAAGCATAGTTTTGGTTTATAATAGGTCCTTAATAAATGTTTGTTGACTGACTGCTCCAAGTCACAGAAGGAGTTAGCATCAGATCTGGGATTCAAACCCAGCTCCTCTTTCTCCAGGCTTTTCCCATTATAATGTTCTGCTCTTCTGGATGACTAGTTCTATTCTTTTTTTTTTTTTTTGGATAACTTTTTATTGATAGAACGCAAGCCAGGGTAATTTTTACAGCATTATCCCTTGCATTCACTTCTGTTCCGATTTTTCCCCTCCCTCCCTCCACCCCTTCCCCCAGATGGCAAGCAGTCCTTTACATGTTGAATGGGTTGCAGTATATCCTAGATACAATATATGTGTGCAGAACCGAACAGTTTTCTTGTTGCACAGGGAGAATTGAATTCAGAAGGTATAAATAACCCGGGAAGAAAAACCAAAATGCAAGCAGTTTATATTCATTTCCCAGTGTTCTTTCTCTGGGTGTAGCTGCTTCTGTCCATCTTTGATCAATTAAGGCTCTCTTTATCGAAGAGATCCACTTCCATCAGAATACATCCTCAAACAGTATCATTGTTGAGGTATATAATGATCTCCTGGTTCTGCTCATTTCACTCAGCATCAGTTCATGTCAGTCTCACCAGTCTTCTCTGTATTCATCCTGCTGGTCATTCCTTACAGAACAATAATAGTCCATAACATTCATATACCACAATTTACCCAACTATTCTCCAATTGATGGACATCCTTTCATTTTCCAGCTTCTAGCCACTACAAACAGGGCTGCCACAAACATTTTGGCACATACAGGTCCCTTTCCTTTCTTTAGTATCTCTTTGAGGTATAAGCCCAGTAGAAACACTACTGGATCAAAGGGTATGCACAGTTTGATAACTTTTTGAGCATAGTTCCAGATTGCTCTCCAGAATGGCTGGATGTGTTCACAATTCCACCAACAATGTATCAGTGTCCCTGTTTTCCCACATCCCCTCCAACATTCCGCATTATCTTTCCCTGTCATTCTAGCCAATCTGACAGGTGTGTAGTGGTATCTCAGAGTTGTCTTAATTTGCATTTCTCTGATTAATAATGATTTGGAGCATATTTTCATATGTCTATAAATAGTTTCAATTTCTTCATCTGAGAATTGTCTGTTCATATCCTTTGACCATTTATCAATTGGAGAATGGTTTGATTTCTTATGACTAGTTCTATTCTTGCTTCTTTATTTACTAAGATAGCTCAGAAGAAAGAGGAACAAAATTAGACTAAACTGATGAAAAAGAGTGTGAAGAATTTTGATAATAGAGAGCCAGGAAGCTGGAAAGGAAGAGATCTCTAGTTTGTTTAGAGCCAGAAGATGTATCTGAGACTATCTATTCTATCCCCCCTTTTAAAGAGAAGAGGAAACTGAAGTCCAGAAAGGGTCCCAGGCTACCCAGAGAGTTTGTGTACAAGAGACTTTGTATTCAAACTCAGGCCTCTTGAGTCCCATCCACTGCTCTATATCTCCGGCTTTCCCCATGCACAGAAACATGATCCTCTTTAGATCCTCTAAGCCCAACAGGTTTGCTATGAATTAATTTAATCAAATATCTCTGATAATCACAATGGATCCAATCCTGCAAGGTTGATCCATGGGCTTTGTTAGTTACCAGGCAGGATAATTTAACTAATGATAGTTGGCCGTATTGGGGAAAGATTTCCATTCTGTCTCTGTTTTATGCAAGGGGCTTTCTCCTAGATCTTTCCCTACTCCCTCTGAGTTCTGCTCTGGTGGCCATTTCATTATGAGGATGTGGGTGGGTTGGGGCTCTGGGGAGGCCAAGGGGACAGGGCAGCCCCAGGAAGACAAAAGCTTTTGTTAACACCCTTTCTGAAAACACAACTGGGCAGACCCCAGTGCTTTTCCCTCGGAATTGGAAGGGGATTCAGGATGAAGGCTGAAGCTTAGATTTTTGAACAGAGGTAATTTCTGAAGGAGGATTCATAGCTTAAGGAACCCTCAGGAGAATTTTCCTGATGCAAAGCTAACAAGACATTGTGATAATTTCTGTGGAGCTGGCCTCATTCCAAGTTGGATTTTAAACACAGATTATAAAGCAAACACCATCCCCCACAAGTATTAAAGAAGGAGAAAATAACAGAACGGGGGCTGCAAAAATGGTCTCTATTGTGGGACCAAAAGCCGTCAATCAAGCGGGTTGACAGGCATCATGGATTGACAGACAGGCCCTCTCTCCTGACTTCAGTTATCAAGGGGAATGGGAAAAGTGTCTGGAAGAACATGTGAAATTGCCGAAGTCATTACCAGTCACCAATTACCAAAGAAAAGATAACAAGGTGTATTTTAGAAAAATCGATGCAACAACATGCATTTCAATAAAGCGAGTTTTTTAGAACTTTGGAAAACAAAATGAACTATTTAGGGAATACACAATGGTTTTCGGTGAATACCAAACATCCCTCTTTGTAGATTCATCAATAGGTCCTTTATATTTGAGGCATGTATGGGGAGGGGAGAGCAAAGGTCATTCAACAAAAATCTTTCACTTTATTTCTTTTCTAGATTGACCCAAAAGGGGAAAAAAAGAGAAAAACAAGATCCAGCCAAAGCTCAGTGACCATCCCTCAGGGTCTGGGCTGGGCAGTTCCCAAAAGAAAACCTGACCAGGGAATATGCATAGATTTTTTTCTTTTGCTTCCTGGCAACTACAAATTAGATAAGATTCTAGCCAGCTATGGGACCAGGCAGCAAACTGTTATGTGGGGTGGAGCATCCATCAACTAGTGCCACCAGTACAGAGAAAAAAATGCTTCTGGGTGAAAGAACCTTAGGAAAGAGCCATTCACATAATTGCCTACCAGGTTAGAAGGAAGAATTATCCTGCCAGATATACATGAAAAATAAAAGAATATCAGTAAAGTTTTGGGGAGGTGAGCTGAAAGGAACTTGGAATCAGGAGTCTGAGGTTAGAGATTCAACTCTTTCCTAAATCTACTGGATCAACTTGAGCAAGTCTCTTACCCTCTATGGGCCTCAGTTTGCCCTCTGTAAAATGGCTGGATTAAGTAATCTTCAAGGTCTCTTTCATTTCTGACCCCTTCTATTCTAAATAGCCACCCTTCTCGGATAATCAGTGTTTTTATGTCCTATATCTTAAGAGTTCTTCCTGCCTTGGCATTCTCTAAGTCTGTTATGAAATTCTGTATTCTAAAATTCCTTCCAATTTCATCACTGTGTTCTACTACATACTTTGAGATCCTTAACTAATGCATTCAAGATCAAAAGGTAACCAATAAATTGGGAAATCATTTTTACATTTAAGGATTCTGATAAAGGCCTCATTTCTAAACTATATAGAGAACTGACTCAAATTTGTAAGAATCCAAGCCATGAACAGACAATTTTCAGATGAAGAAAACTATTTCTAATCATATGAGAAGGTGCTTCAAATCACTATTGATCAGAGAAATGCAAATTAAGACAATTCTGAGATACCATTATACACCTCTTAGATTGGCTAAGATGACAGGAAAAGATAAGTACGAATGTTGGAAGGGATGTGGGAAAACTGGGAAACTGATACATTGTTGGTGGAGTTGTAAATGGATCCAGCCATTCTGAAGAGCAATTTAGAACTATGTTCAAAAAGTTATCAAACTGTGCATACCCTTTGACCCAGCAATGTTTCTACTGAGTTTATATCCCAAAGAGATCTTAAAGGAAGGAAAGGAAGCCACATGTACAAAAATGTTTGTGGCAGCCCTTTTCATAGTGGCAAGAAGCTGGAAACTGAGTGAATGCCCATCAGTTGGAGAATGGATGAATAACTTATGATATATGAATGTTATGGAATATTATTGTTCTATAAGAAATGATTATGAGGATGATTTTAGAGAGCTTATAGAGAGTTAACATGAACTGATGCTGAATGAAATGAGCAGAACCAAGAGATCACTGTACATGGCAACAAGATTATAAGATGATCAATTCTGATGGATGTGGCTCTTTCCAACAATGAGATGATTGAGTCCAATTCCAATGATCTTGTGATGATGAGAGCCATCTACACCCAGAGAGAGGACTGTAGGAATTGAATGTGGATCTTAACATTCTTACTCTTTTTGTTGTTGTTCACTTGTGCTTTGTTTTCTTACTCATTTATTTTCTTTTTTTTGAACTGATTTCTCTTGTGCAGCAAGAGAATTATATAAATATGATTATACATATTGGATTTCACATATATTTTAACATGTTTAACATATATTGAATTACTTGCCATCTGAGGTAAGGGGTGGGGGGAAGGAGAAGAAAATCTGAAACATGAGATTATGGAAGGGTCAATATTGTCAAAGCATGTGTGCATATGTTTTGAAAATAAAAAGCTTTATTAAAAATGAAAAGAAACAATTAAAAAATAAATACATAGAATTTTTTAAAAGATCCCTGTTAATTTTGGCAATTTATGTCCTATGTTCAAAGGATTCTTCATAGTTCTTAGAAATTCTCTTTCAAAGTCCTTAGAATTTCAGAGTCTTTCAGACTCTGAAGTTCTCTGAATCTGCATTCTAATTCTTTGTTTTTATTCTTATGTTTTACATGCTAAGGGTTCTCCCATCGTCATTACATGTTCTATGCTCAATAGCACTCCTTGCTTCAAGTTCTGACATTTTTGTATTCTAAGAATGTTCCAAACTCTGATATTCTGAGCTCTGAGATCCCTCCCACCTCTGATATTCTGCATTCAGTGTTCTGAAACTCCTTCCAATTTTAACATTACGTGGATTTTCCTTTCAAGAGAGCTGGATTTATCCTTAGTTAAGAACATTTTGGATAAAATGTGGTAGTAAATGGCTTTGGAAAACTAAAGTTACTGAACCTTCAATATACTGTTACCTCTAATAGACATATTTTGCAGAAATCAAAGAAGAAGAAAAATCAGAATATACCCCCCAAAAAATTGTAGTTCTTTTTGTGATGGGAAAGAACTGGAAATCAAGAGGGTGCTCATCAATTGAGATATACTTGAGCAAATTATGGCATATGAATGGAATGTTATCATATTTTAAGAAATGATGAAAGGAACAATTTCAGAGGAATTTGGGAAGACTTATATGAACTGATGCAGAGTGATGATAATAGAACTAGGATAACAGTTCATATAATAACAGCAATATTATAAAAACAAATAACTTTGACAGACAAGAATTTTGTCTTGTTTCTACCTACTTCCTGACCAAGAGATAATGAACTCAGAACAGAATAAGATACGTATTTTTGAACATGGGAATTTTTCTTTCTTACTATGAATGTATCTTATTTTTTATTTTTTTCAAGGATGAATGAAATAGAAAGGGGAGAAAGTATAAATGCTTGCTAATAAAATAAAATCAGCTAACATTAAATCTCTAGACTCTTAATTTTTCTCTTTGTTGTAGACTCCTTTGGCAACTAGTGAAGCCTATGGGACCCTTTTTTGAATCACCTTTTTAAGTTATAAAATGAAACATTCAGAATTATAGAGATTATTGAAATGCTTAAATCTATTGAAATAAAACCAAACTATTTAAAAGTTTATGGGCCCTTAGTTAAAAGCCCTTGTTTTAGTGTAACTCTTTCCTCTTATAGACAATGAAGTTGAATCTCAAAGAAATGGTTGCTCAAGGACACAGTGGGAAAAAGTAGCAGAGTCTGGTTTCACACTGAGACACATTAAAGCTAGTACACCTTTTACTATATCATCAGAGCACATACTACATAATCACTGAATTTCAGAATGAGGAGAAATCTACCAGGGTAGTTAATCCCAACAAAATCTTTTCTACAGCATCACTAAAAAGTATGCATTCCAGTGTCCTGTGATGGACAGTTCCAATTGTTGGGAGTCTTCTTCACTTGGGCAGTGCATCAGGCAATGCTTTTTAACAACGATATCTATTGAATTTTAATAGATATTAAAAATATCTATTTAACTTTCAAATATTTTTTTCTTTCTCAACTAGATTCACTGAGAAGAAGCATTGTAATACTCTGCACTGTCCACTTCAGGGATGTGCGTTACAACTGATGGATTCTCCTTTTGGCTATTGCTATATACAAAGACTATCTCAGGAAGCAGAGATTAACAATATTTTTCCTGGAAGGGGAGATTGGTTATGGGAAACACCCTGCTCTCCTTGATTCCCTTGCAGGAATCACAGAATGATCTCCATGACCAGAAGAGTGCTAACCTTGGATTATCTGCAGAATATCAACCAGAGTGCTCAGGCTAAGCGGGGAATAGAGCCACAAAAGATGGTCGGTTGAATAATACTTGAGATACTTATATGGAAGAGTTAGCTCTTTGTATCCTATCTCTTTTTTATGGGAAGTAGACTAGGGAGATGGGTTGGTGGGGTATATTGAAAAGTCTGTATTTCATGAATATGTGCATATGCACAGTCTTAATAAAGTATTTATGCAAAACATCTACAAGGACCAAACACTTTCCTTTTAATCTAAAATGTCTTCCTGAAAGATAATCTCAAAATTTCCTATACTCCATTTGTTGAAATGTTGGGAAAAGTTTAGCCTATAGATAGACTCAAAGATTATCAGGGCTGGGAGGGATCTTAAAACATAAGATATTGGAGCTAGGAGGTACTTTAAAACATAAGATATCAGAGCTGGGAATGGACCTTTGAAAGTAGAATGTCAGAACTAGGGGAGGTTTCAGATTATAGAACATATCATGTCAGAACTGTGAGGAATCTTAGAACAGAGAACATTACAAAATAAAGCATTACAGGACACTCAGTGGCATAGTAGATAGAGAGTCAGGCCTAGAGTCAAAAAGATCTGAGTTCAAACTGATCTCAGACAATTACTTAATAGCACTTGATCCTATTTGTCCCAGTTTACTCATTTGCAAAATGAACTGGAGAAGAAAATGACAGACCACTCCAGTATCTTTGACAAGAAAACCCCAAATGGGTCACAAAGAGTCTTATACAACTGAACAACAAAAAAGATTGCTATAGCCCAGGAAAATACCCAGAACAATGCAGTGTTAGAACTGGAAAGCACTTAAAGACAAGTGAATGTTATAACCTAGAACTTTAGAAATGGAAAGAACCATATGTATCCCATAGTTCAATGCCCTGATTGAACAGAAGGGGAAACTAAAAGATAGGAAATTCTGGTATGATAACTTGTCTGTGGTTCCACAGAAAGTCTGAGGAAAATCCAAGACTAGAACCAAAGTGTCTTGCCTGCCAGTACATGAGTATTTCTTCTTCTTCTTCTTCTTCTTCTTCTTCTTCTTCTTCTTCTTCTTCTTCTTCTTCTTCTTCTTCTTCTTCTTCTTCTTCTTCTTCTTCTTCTTCTTCTTCTTCTTCTTCTTCTTCTTCTTCTTCTTCTTCTTCTTTTTTTTTTTATAAAACCACCTTATCAATTTAGATATCTTTTAGAAAAGGAATACCATTTCTGGTAGGGCATTATCACTCCTCAGGAAATTCAGGTGCATGGAATCCAGCTTTTAGTAGCAAGCCATTCAGGATTAGAAGGAGCTAAGCTGAGGGGGCAGTGAAAAAATATCTAGAAATATCTAGATCTACAATTTTGCTACTTAACTAGGATCTAAAACTGGAAGGGTATCAGGAGATGTTTCCTATTCCAGTGGCAAGGAGGAACTTTGAGCCTACCACCACCACAATCAAGGGGACCAAATGTTGATATTGATGGATATCTGCAATGTCCACACTAGCTTTCTGGAGGATCTCTGGATGGGCCTTGGTCTTTAGGTGGAGAAGTGATGAATGCAGGAGAGCTAACATGAGGCTGGTAAAAGATGGAATCTGGAATTTGGAGTCTGAAGTCTTCTCTGTGTATATGACTGAGACTCTCTAATTCCAGTCCTCTCAGCCTTTAAATATTTCAGTACAATTACATTACTATAGCAAATGACCTTGTACCAACTGTTTAACAAGAGAACCCATTATTCCATCAATTACACTGAGTAGATGCTTAACTATAAGCTCCCTGCTGTCCTTGATTTAAATATATCTTTCCAGAGTTACAGCCTTCTACATCTCCTGTTTTCTTTTGTTTTAGAACACAGGTAATCATGCCCTCCCTGACTTCTCAGGAAGGGAGGGGGAAACGCCAAAGGGAAATGGGGAGTCAAACCAGATATTGTTAACAGATATCCTCTGGGCTGAAGGGTAATTGAAACAGGTATATATAAATCCATCAGCATGGGAGGTATTACACAAGCACATAGTAATATAACACAGGCTAGTAGCGATGCAACAAACAACATGAATCAACATGACGAATTATATATGTCCTAGAAGGAAGGTATATAAATAACAATCACACATATACCTCCTTCAGTCCAAAACCAATCTATTGTCCATTGCTTCATGTATCAGGGAATCCAATGATTCCTGCAAATTTTTAAGTCCTGCAAGAATCTCATCATGTATCAGGGAATCCAATGATTCCTGCTGGTTTTAAGGTCCTGCAACAATCTCATTGATAATTTTTGATGTTCATGAGTCAATTGTCATATACATGGGGTTAACAGCTATACCTTTTAAATGGCACACATAGTCAGAGATGGAACCATCTGATGTTTCTTGGATCTTCTCCTTCGTTTCAAGAGTCTGCTCCATCTCTCTCCAATGGATAAGGTGAATATGGATTGTTGACCCCGTATAATTCCTTCTCCAACTGTAGAGATACAAGCAAACCCTCTCCCCCAAGCAGTTAACCTATCTGGCCCCTTCTGTTCACCACTTTCTGGATCTCTCCACATCATGTGGTGATTATCTAAAGATAGCGGAGCTGCTCGCACTGGACACTGCCCATCTGATGGGTTATAAAACCTGTCTCCTGGAGCCAGTGCATCTTTATCAAAAATCAATTGTATAAAGAGCTAAATTTAGAAGCTCTCTAGGGTTACTTGTGGCTTCCCCTTTCTTTTGTTTCTGGAGGAGTGTCTTGATGTCTCTGTTTCTCCTCTCTGCTATTGCCTGTCCTTGAGGATTAATGAGTATGCTAGTGGTGTGTAAAATTTGATACTGTGCACAAAAGTGTGCAAAATATTTAGAAGTATATGCAGGTCCATTATCTGTTTTTATTGCTTATGACACACCCATAATTGTAAATGCTTGTATAAGGAATTCAGTGACCACTTGGGCTGTCTCTTTTGTTGCTGGTATTGCAGAAATAAATCCTGAAAAGATATCTATTACAACATGGATAAAAGACAGATGACCAAAAGATTTATAATGGGCCACATCCATTTGCCAAATTTCACTGGGTCTCAAATCACTAGGGTTCTTCCCTGGAAGGAGCATAGGAGCATGGAAAGGAAGGCAAGCTGTATAGGCTTTTACTATGCTCCTAGCTTCCTTGTTGATTATCCCAAACTGCAAACTTAAAGCTCCAGCAGCCTGATGATATTTAGAATGACATTCTTGGGCTGCCTGAAATAAAGGAGTACTGGCCAATACGGCTAGAGGACAATTTGCCTTTGAATTTCTATCAAAAATAGGTCCTGGAAGTCCATTATGAGAGTGGACATGCAAAATATAAATCTTACCTGGATGCTTTATCACTTGCTTTTGAAATTCCTTAAAGAGCTGATATATATTGGAAGCTATAAATTTTATTTGGGCTGTGGCAATTATTTGTACCACATCTACTGAATAGGCCCAATCAGATATTATATTTACATCTCCTGGATAATAATTAAGAGCTAGAACGATTGCATATAATTCATTCTGCTGAGTGGACTGAAAAGGAGTTCTGACTACTCTCCCTCTCTTTTTTTTAATTTTTAATTTTTAATTAATTAATTTATTTTAAATAACTTTTTATTGACAGAACCCATGCCAGGGTAATTTTTTACAACATTATCCCTTGCACTCACTTCTGTTCTGATTTTTCCCCTCCCTCCCTCCACTCCCTCCCCCAGATGGCAAGCAGTACTATACATGTTAAATAGGTTACAGTATATCCTAGATACAATATATGTGTGCAGAACTGAACAGCTCTCTTGTTGCACAGGGAGAATTGGATTCAGAAGGTATAAATAACCCGAGAAGAAAAACAAAAATGCAAGCAGTTTATACTCATTTCCTAGTGTTCTTTCTTTGGGTGTAGCTGCTTCTGCCCATTCTTGATCAATTGAAACTGAGTTAGATTTTCTCTTTGTCGAAGAAATCCACTTCCATCAGAATATATCCTCATACAGTTTCATTGTTGAGGTATATAATGATCTCCTGGTTCTGCTCATTTCACTTAGCATCAGTTCATGTAAGTCTTGCCAGTCCTCTCTGTATTCATCCTGCTGGTCATTTCTTACAGAGCAATAATATTCCATAACATTCATATACCACAATTTACTCAACCATTCTCCAATTGATGGGCATCCATTCATTTTCCAGCTTCTAGCCACTACAGACAGGGCTGCCACAAACATTTTGGCACATACAGGTCCCTTTCCCTTCTTTAGTATCTCTTTGGGGTATAAGCCCAGTAGAAACACTTCTGGATCAAAGGGTATGCACAGTTTGATAACTTTTTGAGCATAGTTCCAGATTGCTCTCCAGAATGGCTGGATGTGTTCACAATTCCACCAACAATGTATCAGTGTCCCTGTTTTCCCACATCCCCTCCAACATTCCGCATTATCTTTCCCTGTCATTCTAGCCAATCTGACAGGTGTGTAGTGGTATCTCAGAGTTGTCTTAATTTGCATTTCTCTGATTAATAATGATTTGGAGCATATTTTCATATGTCTATAAATAGTTTCAATTTCTTCATCTGAGAATTGTCTGTTCATATCCTTTGACCATTTATCAATTGGAGAATGGTTTGATTTCTTATAAATTAGAGTCAATTCTCTATATATTTTGGAAATGAGGCCTTTATCAGAACCTTTGATTGTAAAAATGTTTTCCCAGTTTATTGTTTCCCTTCTAATCTTGTCTGCATTAGTTTTGTTTCTACAAAAACTTTTCAATTTGATATAATCAAAATTTTCTATTTTGTACTGAGTACTCTCTTTATAGTTAAATCACGAGAGTATACAACACAAATGTTATGTTTGGATGCATCTATAAAGATAGTTGATCCTTTAAGAGGAACCTTAGAAACCTTTCTTCAAAAATCCATTGCCAATTATATAACAGGTTATCTTTAAAGGAGACCTGTGTGTAAAATTTGGAGCCATGGCCAATAAAATTTGACACTCTGGGATAGTTTCACAGCATACATTAATTTGTACAATGGTATAAAAGGTATATATCTTGTCAGGTCTTATCCCAGATAATTGTACTGCTCACTTAATGGCCTTTAATAAAATTCTAGCCACAAGCACTGGTTAAGGACTAAGGCTTTGTTCTGGTTGTGCTGAGAGATTCACCCACTCTATCACATTGTCTCCTTGATGAAGGACTGCTGTGGGTGCCTCTTTTGTAGCAAAAACTGTTATTTCCAAGGGTTTTTGAGCAACTCTTTCAATCATATTGGATAAAGCCAGTATCTCTCAAACCTTCTTGAGCTTTTTGTGTAAGCTAGCATGGTGAGTTTAAAGCACTGTCTCCCCTTAAAATGTCATATAATGGTTGTAATTGACAGGTAGTTAACCCTAACACTGGGCACATCAATTGGATGTCTCCTATCAATTTCTGAAAGTCATTTAAGGTGCTCAACTTCTCTGTTCTTAAAGAAAACTTTTGTACTGTAAGCACCTTAGTATATATATGTCATATCCTAAATATTGAAAAGGAGCATGTCGTTGAATTTTTTCTGGAGCTATATATGTAATTTGTAGTTCTTTAGTGTTTCTATGGTCTTTTATAGACATGCTTCTAACATTTGCTCCTCAGGTGTACAATCTAATATATCATCCATGTAATATAACAACAGAACTTTTGGAAATTATTTTCTTACTGGGGTAAGAGCAGCAGCAACATACATTTGACACAGAGAGGGCTATTTTTCATTCCCTGTGGCAAAAACATACATAAGGCTCACCTAAATTAATGCTGGGCACTGAAAAGGCAAATCTTTCCATATCTTCCTTATCTAGAGGAATAGAATAGAAACAATCCTTAATGTCTATAACCCAAAGAGGCCATTCTCTAGGCAATTGAGTAGGAGATAGAAGTCCAGCTGAAGAGTTCCCATAGTTTCCATCTGTTCATTTACCTTTCTTAAATCAGTCAACATCCTCCATTTTCCAGATTTCTTTTTTACAACAAATACATGGGAATTTCAAAGACTTGGAGAAGGTTGTAAGTGTCCTTGGTCAAGTTGCTCCTGTACTATATCTAATAAGGCTTGAATTTTTTTTTCATCCCAGTCCTCTCAGCCCTTAAATACCTCAGTAGATTACATCATTACAGCAACTGAGCATGTGCCAACTGTTTAACTAGAGAACCATTATTTCATCAATCACACTGAGTAGGTGCTTAACTATAAGCATCCTGCAGTCCTTGATTCAAGTATACCTTTCCAGAATTCTGGGTCCTCTACCAGATATTCATCAATAAACATTTATGAAGCACTTAGTATGTGCCAGCACCATACTAAGTACTGGAGATTCAAAAATCAAAAAAGATATTGCCTACCCCAAAAGGAGCTAATAGTGTAATGAAAGAGATGGCATGCAAACATATATATATATATATATATATATATATATATATATATATATATATATATATATATTTAGTTATATACAGAATAAATAGGAAATAACTAAAGGAAGGCACTAAAATTAAGAAGAGTTGGGGTACCTATAGAAGTTAAGATTTTATCTGGGATTTGAGGAAATCAGCAAGGTCAATGGTCAGAGATGAGAGGGAAGAACATTCTAAGCATAGGGGATAACCAGAGAGAATGCCTCAAGTTAAGAGATGGAGAGTCTTATTTGTGAAATAGCCAGGAAGCCAGTGCCACTGGATTGAAGAGTGCATCTTAGGGAATAAGATTTTAAGAGGACTGGAAAAATAGGCTAGGGCTAGGTTATAAAGGGCTTTGAATATCAAACAGTGTATTTTGCATTAAATCCTAGATTAAGCAATAGGAGGTCATTGTAGTTTATTATGTGGAGTAGGGAGTGACATTCCAACATTTTAGGAAGATCATTTTGGTGACTGAATAGAAGATGAATTGACTGGAGTAGGGAAAGACTTGAGGCAAGCAGAATCATCAGCAAGTTATTACAATAATACAGCCATGAGGTGATGAGGGACTGTACTAGGATGGTGGCAATCTCAGAATAGAGAAGGGGGTCCATTTGAAAGATGTTGCAAAGGTGAAATCAACAGGCCTTGGCAATAGCTTGGATATAGGGGTGAGAGATGAGGAGGAGTCCAGGAAGTTCCTAGGTTGTGAGCCTAAGAGACTGGGAGGATGGTGTTGTTCTCTACAGCAATAGGGAAGGTAGAAAGGGGTGGGGGGTTTAGGGGAAAAGCTAATGAGTTCCATTTTATTTTTTGAGATAAGGACTATTTTATTTTCATCTTTGAATCATCAATGACTAATATAGTGCCTTGTGGATATTAGGTACTTAATAAATATTTGATTAGTATAGCAAGTCACAATTTTGCTGAGAGTCAGCCCTAGACAGTATCAAGAAGGAAATCAGTATTGTATTTGTCATTACAAGGCCCAGAAAGGTTAGAATCATAACTTTGTCATTTATTCTTCTTCTAATATTGAATAAGACCTTTATCCTCCTTCAACCTCAGTTTCCTCATCTAGAAAAATATGGTAATTGGACTAGATGATCTTTTAGGTGTCATTCAGGTCTATATTCTAGATCTCTATGAAATATAAATATGGCATTGTATAACACTTAGTATTTATTAAGAAATGATAGTTTTTTCCCCCAGAAGGTATAGTATGTACAATTTCTATAGTTTGTCAAAATTCTTTTTTTTTAATAGTTTTTTTTATCTTCAAAATACATGCAAAGATAATTTTCAACATTCACTCTTGCAAAACCTTGTGTTCAAATTTTTTTCTCCCTCCCTTTCCTCTACTTCCTCCTCCAGACAGCAAGAAATCCAATATATGTCAAACAACTACAATTCTACTATACATATTTCCATATTTTTCATGTTGCAAAAGAAAAATCAGATCAAAAAGGAAAAAAATTGAGAAAGAGAAAAAAGCAAGCAAACAGTAACAAAAAAGGGTGAAAATACTATGTTGTGATCCACATTTAGTCCTCACTGTCTCTTTCTGGATGCAGATGGCTCGCTCCATCCCAAGTATATTGGATTGGCTGAATCACTTCATTGTTGAAAAGAGCCAAGTCCATCAGAGTTGATGATCAAATAATCTTTTCATTGTTGTTTTTTGGTTCTATTTCCTTCACTTAGCATCAGTTTGTATAAATATGAGATCAATTTTATACATACTGAGTTTAGGATAATCCAGTTTGAGATGTCTGAAAGGCATTTGAAGATGTGATTGGATATTAGCACAGAGATTGGGGCAAGACAGGTAGATTTGAGAATCATCTGCATAAAGAGGATAATTAAATCCTTAGGAGCTAATGAAACCATCAAATAAAGTAATATTTAGAGAGAAGAGGACTCAGGATAAAACTCTTGAGAGATACTTATTAATTCAGAGGCATGATCTGGAGAAAGAATTAGCAAAGGAGAAGAAGAAAAACTGGGGAAGACAAAAGAGAATATTAAGGAGGAGAGAATTTTCCAGAGAGAACAAAGAGAATGAATATTAAGAAAATTATTAAGAAAAATGGCAACTTATGTAATCAGTACTGACTTTGAAGAGAACATTTTTTGGTGGAATGATAAAGTAAAAAGCCAGATTGTAAGGGATTAAGAAGAGGGTGAGAGGAGATAAAATAGAAGCATCTATTGTATATGACCTTTGAATTTCAAGGAATTTGGTTACAGTGGGCAGAAGAGACATAGGAAGTTAGAAAGATGGAAGGATCAAGTGAGGGTTTTTTTTTCCAGCATGGAAAAATATGGGCATTCTTGTAGGCAATAGAAAATGAGTAAGGAGGAGGAGGAAAGAAAGAAGAGTGAGCAAAAATGAGTGAGAGTGAGTGGGAGAGAGAGAGAGAGAGAGAGAGAGAGAGAGAGAGGAACAGAGAGATTGAGAGATTGAAAATAAATGAAAGTAGGGATGATGGGACAATCTGTTGAAAGAGATAGGATGGAATGGATTTCATAAGCTTGAATAAGTTGAGAGGAGCATCTTGGTAACAAGTCAGGTCCCTTCATCATGTGAGACAGGAGTGAAGAAGGAGAAAAGGCAGAAGGCATGAGTCACAGGAGATGAAGAAGAGAGAAAAAGGTGTTCATGGTGAACAACTCCTCTCTAGTCAGCACCTGGAATATGGGTCCCAAGGGCCAAGCTGAGGTAAGATAACAAAACTGTGTGCCCCAATGAATAACCACCAGCCATTTACTGAGAGGTGGGGGTTGCTAATGATGACTAATTTGCAACTTATTAAAGCTGTGGTAATTAAGAATATTCATTTGATCAAAAGCCATCTATTGCAATAGTGCGTGTAAATCTGAATAATTGTATTGTGCTCACGTATAAATTGACATGGTTGTCTATTGTGGGTCTATTGATGACGGTTTGCCACATCATTAATTGTTAAGAGTTTAGGGGTCTAATTTTAAACCCTTTTTAATTCCATTTGAAATAATTGCCCTAATGAAATTCAAAGCACTCCTTGGCATTGAGCAGAATCACTCCCTTGTATTGTTGCTCCTCAGCCCTGATCTAAGAGGTGAACGATGTTCTGGAGAATAATATTAACCCACCATGCAGTATCATCCCACGTGCCCCTGGTGTTTCAGGCACACCAAGCCCATGCCTATTGTTTTAAGCTGATTCTAACCATGCACACCTTTTGCAACTGTGTCTTAAGATGAGATTGAGGAAAGGAATAAAACTTTCCAAAGTGGCTGAAGCAGGGAAACTTTAAGCACAATTTATGGAAACCATAATCTTTAGGCCACAGAATGGTCCAAAGTTGATGCAGAAACTTACTTGATTCAAACTATGCCCACCTATTTATAATAGGATCCGACCAGGCTTCAGACCATTCCAGATCAGGACCAGCAGTCTTTAAAAGTGGGCTAAGCCTGAAAAGCTTTGGCAATTAAGCCAAACAATCTCCTTCATTTTCTGATGAGCAAATTGAAAAATTAAGTGGCTTGCCAAGGTAAGATAAGACTTGGAAGACATACACACACATGGAGAAAGAGATACAGAGACAGACCAAGACCAAGATTGAGAAACAGAGATAGAGACACAGACCAGAGTCAGAGAAAAGGAGAAAGATAGAGCCAGAAGACAGATGGATAGAGAGAGAAGAAAGACAGAGAAATAGAATGAGGAAAGAGAGAGAAAGAGAGACAGGGCTAAATTGGCAAGGAGTCAGAGAAAAGGGAAGCCCTGCACCCGGGCCAATGCTCTACATGACAGAAAAATACTTACTGTCCTATGTGCATCTTCCCTATATGTTCTCCATTAATTCTTCTCTAGACTCATTGCATATAAAGGAGCCAAGCAGTTTCTCAATTCTAAACCATCCAGTGCCTTAAAATGGGAATGTCATTCCTCTAACTGACCCCCTTGACCATCAGATTTGGTCTGGAGCTTGGAATGTAAAACCTAAAATTTTGCCTCTAGCCCTAAGTGGAGCAGAGGGCCAGGACATAGAGATGAACCTTGATGTTTCATTGGAATCATAGTGGGAAAGGATTAAGCTACTAAAAGTCTAGGGCAAGGGAATGATCTGGATGACCTGGAAGTGAGAGATCGCAAAAATCACATTAAGCTGAGATACATAGTGATAAGATACAAAAGACAGATCTCTTTGTACTAAAGCAGCTCCTGCAGTGTCCTTCAGGCTTCAGCAAAGGCTTTGCACCCCTATTAGCTGATACTAATGATACTGTCATACTGAGAAGACACAATGGGAGAAGATGTTAGGGTCCATGAGGAGATGTCTCCTACAACATCAGGAAATCTTCTGTTTAAGGGGATCCTAGACCATTTGTTCAGACATTCAAACTTTAGTCACTGGATAGCTCCTTCCTGACACAGGCAGATGATATCTTTCCTTTTCTTGAAGGCCATTAGGAAAGATTTTCCATTTTCTTGTATTCAACATCTCTCAATACTAATGGTCTAGAAGGACCCAAGTCAAATCAGTAAGCATTTATTAAGCACCTTATATGTGTCAAGTACTGTACTAAATGATGAGGAGACAAAGAAAGACAAAAGAATAGTTCTTGTCCTCAAGAAGTTTACAGTACAATGAGGGAAATGGCATGTAAACAATTAGGCACATATAAGACATATGCAAAATGTGTGGAAGACACTTTGAGAAAGAAAGACATTGGAGCAGCATTGGAGAGCTAGTGGATAGAGTACCAGCCTTCAAGTCAGGAGGACCTGAGTTCAAATCTTATCGCAGACACTTAACACTTCCTAGCTGGGTAACCCTAAGCAAGTCTTAACCCTAATTGCCTTAGAGAGAGAGAGAGAGAGAGAGAGAGAGAGAGAGAGAGAGAGAGAGAGAGAAGAGAAGAGAAGAGAAGAGAAGAGAAGAGAAGAGAAGAGAAGAGAAGAGAAGAGAAGAGAAGAGGAGAGGAGAGGAGAGGAGAGGAGAGGAGAGGAGAGGAGAGGAGAGGAGAGGAGAGGAGAGGAGAGGAGAGGAGAGGAGAGGAGAGGAGAGGAGAGAGAGGAGAGGAGAGGAGAGGAGAGGAGAGAGAGGAGAGGAGAGGAGAGGAGAGGAGAGGAGAGAGAAGAGGAGAGGAGAGGAGGAGAGAAGAGGAGAGGAGAAGAGAAGGGGAGGGGAGGGGAGGGGAGGGAAGGGGAGGGGAGGGGAGGGGAGAGGAGAGGAGAGGAGAGGAGAGGAGAGGAGAGAGAGAGAGAGAGGAGAGAGAGAGAGAGAGAGGAGAGAAGAGAGAGGGGGAAGAGGGGGAGAGAGAGAAGAGAAAAGAGAGGAAAGAGAGAGAAGAGAGAAGAGAAGAGAAGAGAAGAAGAGAAGAGAAGAGAAGAGAAGAGAAGAGAAGAGAAGAGAAGAGAAGAGAAGAGAAGAGAAGAGAAGAGAAGAGAAGAGAAGAGAAGAGAAGAGAAGAGAAGAGAGAGAGAAAGCATCTGAGGAAGCCAGGAAAAAGCCTCTAAGAGTAGGTGGCACTTAAGTTGAATCTTATAGCAAGCCAGGAAAACTAATGAAAGGAGGTGAGGGGGCAGAGTATTTCAGACTAGGGGGACAGATAATGGAAAGACATGGGTGTGGGAGATGCTGTATCATGTTCAAAAAACTGCAAATAGTCCCATGTTGCTGAAACAGAAAGTACAAACCCCCTGTGTTAATAATAATAATTAGCCTAATGATAATAGCACTATCATCATAATTGTAATAATACTTGGAAGATTCAATGACCTCACTAATAAGAGCTCCTACTTGCATAGTCATTTGAAGTTCATAAAAAAAATTTTCTTCCCAATTGTCTGGTAAAGGATAGTAGATAGGTCAAATATTATTGACCTCATTTTACAGGTGAGAAAACTAAGGCTCTGTGTTTATCCAGCCATGTCTCATAAAGCTGGTAAGCATCACAGCTTGTGTGCTTCCTACCATCATGGTCATCATTCTCCCTATTATAAAATATTGCCTTTCTGTAAAATGAGTACTTCTGCCACTGATATGAATCCCAATGACCTTCTGATTTCAGACAATTTGAGTCTGTGCCATTACTGTGATTGAGACTTTTCCTCTGATTTTTCTGGTATCTTGGACTTCCTTTGTAGCACTGGGATATGACTCTGGGGCTTTTTATTCTCCTTAGATTACCAGTTCATCTCCTTTTCCAAATATATCTCTTTTAAGATGCACCTATTATATACAAATCATCCCTAGAAATATACTGCTGTCTACTTATGCCCCAAATAAGTCTCTTCGATACTCTTTGGTTTATTGACTAACAAACCAATTGATTACTATCTGTTATAATTTCTATGTGTCAAGTGTTAACTTGATGTACAAAATAAAAATAGATGCTGCACATATGAAGTCAAAAGCAAAACACTTTTTCCATGAGCTCACAGCCGAGTCTGGTGAGATAATGTGTACATATTTAGACATACACAAAATAAACACAGGATAATTTGAAGGAGTTATTATCAACCGGATGGAAGAAGAAAGGTTTCATATAGAAGGTAGCACCTGAGCTGAGACTCAAAGGAAACTTACAATTTTAAGAAGTAGAGGTGATCTGGAGAGCAATTTGGAACTATGCTCAAAAAGTTAACAAACTGCATATCCTTTGACCCAGCAGTGTTACTACTGGGCTTATTAAAGAAGGGAAAGGACCTGTATGTGCAAGAATGTTTGTGGCAGCCCTCTTTGTAGTGGCCAGAAACTGGAAACTGAGTGGATGCCCATCAATTGGAGAATGGATGAATAAATTATGGTATATGAATGATATGGAATATTATTTTTTGGTAAGAAATGACCAACAGGATAATTTCAGAAAGGTCTGGAGAGACTTACATGAACTGATGCTGAGTGAAATGAGCAGGACCAGGAGATCATTATATATTTCAACAACAATACTATATGATGATCAGTTCTGATGGATCTTACCATCTTCAGCAATGAGATGAACCAAATAGGTTCCAATGGAGCAGTAATGAACTAAACCAGCTATGCCCAGCGAAAGAACTCTGGAAGATGACTAAGAGCCATTACATTGAATTCCCAATCCCTGTATTTTTGCCCACCTGCATTTTTGATTTCCTTCACAGGCTACCTGCACAACATTTTGGAGTCCGATTCTTTTTGTACAGCAAAATAATGGTTTGGACATGAATACTTACTTTGTATTTAATTTATACTCTAATATATTTAACATGTATTGGTCATCCTGCCATCTAGGGGAGGGGGTGGAGGAAAGGAGAGGAAAAATTGGAACAAAAGGTTGGCAATTGTCAATGCTGTAAAATTACCTATGCATATAACTTGTAAATAAAAAGCTATTAAAATTTAAAAAAGAAGAAGTAGAGGTGATGAGGGAATGCATTTTAGGCATGGGTGATAATCAGTCAAGGGCATTGAAATGAGATGGAACACTATGGACAAAGAACAATAAAAAGGCCAGGTTGGCTGTACCAAAGTGAGGGCCAAAAAGCGTATTGTGTTATAAGGATGAAAAAGCAGATTGGGGCCAGGTCATGAAGGATTTTAATAGCTAAATAGAAAGAGTTTCTATTTGATCCTACTGGCAATGAAGAACCAGTGGCATTTATTGAGTAAGGTTTGGGCATGGCTAGACATGCACTGTAGAAAAATCACTTTTTTCCTGTGAATTTGATGTTCCCCGATTCATAGCAATATAGTATTACTAGGATAAAATTGGTGTTAAAGCAATGGGCTATTTTAGAAGCAAGTAATTTATATGATTGAAAGTATTTTTCAGATGATAATAGTGATACTAATAATAGCAGAGATTATGTAGTGCTTTAAAATTTGCAAAGCACTTTGCATATATCACTTGGTCCTCATGTCAGTGAGGTAAGTAAAACTAATTTTATTATCTTAAAATTTACTGAGGAAACTGAGGCTCAGAACAGTGAAACTCCTTGCTCAAATGAGAACCAGGCTGGCATCCTTCTAATATGTTATTCTGGGCCCAGTTTACTAATCACATAAATGCATGTGTTTGGAGGGGGATGTATGGATGTATGGATGTGCATGTACACATATATATATATATTTCTATATATATATATATAGAAATATATATATGTATATATGGGTGTGCATGTATGTTTGTATAAAGAGATAGAAGGGAGAGAATGAGAGAAAAAGAGAGAGGCGAGAGGCACAGAGAGAGACAGAGACACACAGAAAGAGATACACACAGAGACAGAGAGACAAAGAATAAGATAGAATGAGACAGAGATAGATGTTTATATATATATATATATATATATATATATATATATATATATGTACACACACACACATATGTAATAAAAGATATAGGGCTAATTACATTGAACATCAAGATACTACAGAGTCAGTTCAACAAAATCCACAGCAACATGGAAGAAATGAGTCTAACTATCGAGACTCAGGGTGGGAGGAAACATGGTAAGTGTGGCAAATGCACAGTGCCTAGATTATAACAAATAGGCAAAGACATTCAGAAGGTCTAATTTCAAATCTTACCTCGACTCTTTATCATTTGTGTAACCTTGGGGAAATAATTTAATCTTTCTGAGCCTCAGTTTCCTCATCTGTAAAATGATGAAGTGATCTAAGTTTTCTTTCTATTCTAAATCTATGATCCTGTGACAGTCAGCTCATGGAGTTTCTTCACTAATAGTAACATAAGTTATAATAATAATTCTGCTTATTCTTCCTAATCTAATCTATTGCTAGCCTAGTACATTGCCGTCTGCAGTACCTGTCCAAGATACACAATAGTTGGAATAATCTGATAGATTGACCATTTAGCTCTATGCCATAGTCTAGGCAATTTTCAACTCATGAAATAGCTGACAATTGGAATATAGTGATAAAAATCATAGTACAATAATGATTATGATCATAATGATACCATAATAATAATATTATGTTATCAAATTAATACTATAATGTTACTATAAACTGCTAATAATACCAAGGAATATGGGAAAGATCAATGGAAATGGAGTCGAGACTTGATTTGAAACCAGTGTTCTAAAACTTATTAATTGTGGGATCCAGATTGTCTTTCAGTTCCTTCATCTGTAAAATGGGGATGATAATAATCATGCTATTTGTTTCAGTGTCATTGTGAGAAAAGTCCTTTGTGAATGTTTAATGATATCTAAATGTGATTAATTAATCACGGAAATGTTAGAGCCAGCTTGAATTGGGTCTGATTGTTAAATTCTCATTGTGAATATTTGCACTCTGATAATCAGCAAATGCTACAAATTAGGGCTTGGTTTGTTATTTTGTTGATTTCTAGACTTAAGAAAGGGAAGGAGAATGTGTCAATAATGCAGATTAAACATAAAATTGTGCATCTATACATTTCCCCCAGAGATCTAGTCATTAAATACTTAATGGCATACTCCTGTCTTATGATAACCATGATAAAAATGCTATGAATTATAATAATTGAACATTTAACCACTCAAAGCTTCATACCATATTCTAAGTGGTTAATACTGCATGTATCTCTTTCTCTGTGTGTCTCTGTTTCTCTGTGTCTTTGTCTCTCTCTGTGCCTCTCTGTCTCTGTTTTCCTTTCACTCTCTCCTTTCTATCAGTAATGTAAAGACAGTAGTGTAAAGAATATTTTAAAATATTTTCTTTAAGAACACATTTTGTCAATGCCTTTTGGTTCTTTACACTACTGTCATTTCTTACAACCCTCCTCCTACAGTTGAACTCTCTTTTGTGTCAAAGAAAAACAATTAGGCAAAACTACTGACAAAGTGGATATGTGTGATAGCACATGCAACATTCTGCAACTTTAATGCTCTCTCTCCAGCACTGAGGCTCTTAATGTGTTTGTATGTATGGCATAAATTCATTTTGCAAATCTAATGAAACCTATGGATCCCTTCTGAGAATGTTTTTGAATGCATAAAATAAGATACATACAAAGGAAACAAATTATGTTGGAATACAATTATAAATTTTTTTTAAGTTCACAGAACCCAGATCAAAAACTATTGAATTGGGTGGGTTTCATCATCTGTTTTCCAAGACTTAGATTGATTATTACAATTAAATTGAGTCCCCACTGCCTGTTAGTGTTATTTTCATTTAGAAAGAGAATACTTTCTTCAAGAAGAGAGTTGGAAGGTGCTGGATGTCATGAATACTGAACATCACAAAATGAAATTGATTATATCTTAATAGACAGCAAATGACTGATTACAAATGTGGGAGTAATTTTTGAATCAGTTGTCTATGTATAGTTAGACCATCAACTGATTAAAACAAAAGTAAAATCAATACCAAATTAGGGAAAAGGATAAAGATAAAAAGACCTTGCATATTATTTACATAGCATTCACTAGTATGACCTGCTTAAACAATCTGTCAATTCCAAAAAATAACAGTGGTGATAAATGATTAAAAGTAAAGACATTGTCTCTAACATTCATATTTAGAGAAGTTTAATAAATGCAAAAAGGTCATCATAACCATAAGATTCTACAAACTGTGTTAACCATTAAGTATTTGATTTCTTTGTCAAGAAAAGAGAAATGATAGTCAACAATAACACTGGTTCCAAATACCAGATATTTTATAATCTGTGTGTAAAATATCATTAAATATGACAGAAGATTAATAATAGCACTCCATAAAATGCAAAAAGGAATTGAGAGGAAAATGACTCAGTGAAAAGCTTGGTATTAAGTTCATATAAGCCAAATCAAACTGACAGCATTTGTATACAAAACTAGAAGGACAACAAATAGAAGTGAGATGGTACAGATCTGCTGGTGTTTCTTTGGTAATCTATTCTCATCAGTGGCAGTAGTAGAACCTTTTCCCTTTTTATTTAATGTGCTATGTAATTAAGGAAAATTAAATTGTCAAATAATAAACACCCAGCTTGTTGAGGCATTATAAAGAAGCCTGACTTCTCTTTTTAATCTATTTTACATCAAATCCAGGCTCTTCTTTCAAAAAATATTTTTTATAAACTTAAACAGTAACAAATATAAAAATGCCATTCTAAAAAACAAAAAACTTTTCTATGTTAAATCATGAACTTCTATTATATGCACTTTTAAAAGGATATATTAAATTTAATGTTGTATTAACAAAATTGGCCTGCTTATTTATAAATAATCTTTTTTTTTCCCTGCTTGTCCATTTCTACTTCTGAACTTCTTTCTGACTAATCCTTGAGGAAGCCAAATCTTTCCTGATTGTGCTATAGGCATGACAGCTACATTTAGGTTAGATAGCTCTCTCCAAAGCTGATTTGCTTCTTACACGCTTTTAATTTATATATATATATATATATATATATATATATATATATATATATATATATACACACATACATACACACATATACATACATACATATATATGTGTGTGTGTGTGTGTGTGTGTGTGTGTGTGTGTGTAAGAGAGAGAGAGAGAGAAAGAGAGAGAGAGAGAGAGAGAGAGAGAGAGAGAGAGAGAGAGATTGGAAAGAGATTAAATCTATCCTATTTTGTCCCTATTTATTTTGTTCCAGAGGAGAAAATAAGACCAAGGACCGATAGTTACAATGTGTCAGATTTCAGCTTAGTTTAATGAATTTTCTAATAATTAGAGATGTTCTAAAATGGAATAGGCATTCAAGCAGACTCTTTATATGTACTTGTAATGAATTTTATAATATACATACATCAAAACTAGATGAGCTTTACAAAACTATAGTCTTGAAATGTCAAAGCACCAGGGTTCAATGTAATAAGATCAATATATTTGGGGTCAAAGTTTGATTCCCAGTTTGTCTCTTTTCACCTATGTGACTTTATGTAAATTACCAAATTTCTCTTGGCCTGAATTTCCTTATCCTTAAAAGGAAGGAATTGGATTACACGATCTCTAGTAAGCTATGCTGTTTTCCTCTTATTTATAGAATGACAACAACAACTTTCCTACTTCCCTCATAGGATTAAATGTAATAATATATGTGAAAAGTTTTCTGTAAATTGTAAAGTGATATACACATGGTCATGGGTGTTGTCCATGGTACCACTCTACTATAGATTCTCTTTTGCCCTTTTATTATCTTATATTCACTAGCTACTGTTCTGAGGGATTCTGAATTCAGAGGTGTTGGTAATCTAGTTTCACTCTGTCTATCAAACCTTATTTCCATGATCTCTAAACACATACATTTTGGATCCTTCATTCTGGCCAGGTTAACTACCTATTGTCCTATTTCACCTCCATTCTCAACATGCACCATTCCTATCACAATGTCTTTAGTATTCTATCCCATCCAACAAATAATTACCAAGTGCCTATTGTGAGTTTAGTTATGTGTCCCATAATAAAAGAGATATAAAGTAGAATTAAGATGGGATTCCTACCCACATGGAGCTCACAATCTGGAAGGAATTTGACATATAGAATGATTCTTTTAATCATTCTTTCTTTCTGTCTATGACTTTATTCATCAAAAAATTAAATGAAAGGGAGGCAACATTGAGCTACAGAAAGACTTTAGGCAAACCACTGAACTTCTCTGGATCTAAGTTTCTTCATGTCTATTTAAAATGGGAAAATTAGACTAAATGATTTAGGGTCAGAGGACCTGGATTAAAATTTTGGCTCTGCTACTTATTACCTGTGCCATTTTGAGTAAGTTATATTATCTCTCTGCTTCTCAATTTCCTCAACTGTAAATGAAATACTTGAATTAGTTGACTTCTGAGGTCTCTTCTATCTCTAAGTCCATACTCAATGAAAATGAATCAAATCAACAAATAATTGTCTTGAGCCTACTATGAGCACCATTACAACTTTCCCTCCCTCTTTTCTTCAGAATATTCTCACTGTCCCTTTCTGCTATCCAATTATACCCATCCTTCAAGATTGAACTCCATTCCCATATCCTCTGCCTAAATTTTCCCACACATTTCATTTCCATAGTGATTTTTCCTTTCCTTGAATTGCCTAAAACATTTATAGTCTCTACCATATAGCCAAGCACTTAATAATTCTTTGTGGATGAGTTTCCCTACATGCAATAAAAGTACTGGAAAGTACTGGAAAGAGTCCTGGACTTCTAGGCCAGATGGGCCTGTATGTGAATCTTGCTGTCATTATTACGATCTGTGTGAACAAGTAACTGAATTGCTCTCACTCTTAATCCTATGTTCATTGCAAGAATCAAGGAAATGGATGTGAAATACTCATAAATTATAAAGCTTAATCATGAACTATTAAATCTAAAAACAATACCAAGATTGTTGCTACATCCTGTATAAATATCTATTGTTATTATGATAATACATATGTTAGTGGTATGGCTCATAGCTCTATTGTATTCATCTGGGGTCTCTAACTTAGTAACATAGGAAAAAAATAAAAAATCTGTTGTTGGTTGATCAGTTGATTCACTGAATAAAAGAAAGTGGGTCCCAAGATTTCAGAATTCCAGATTTCAGCACCTGGTGAAGTGGTGTTAATATTTTTTCAATTAATATGTAAACAATATGTTTGCAATGTTTACATTCCTCCTTCTTTCCTTTCCTTCTAAAAAATAACTCCCTTCTCCATACCTTTGCTCACATTTTCATTAATTCCATGGAATCCATTTCTCCTCCCCCTCCTAGAAATCCTAGCTTCCTTTAAAGTGGAAGTCACTTTCACCTTCTGCATGAGGCCTTTCTTCAGGCAGCATCCCCTGTTTTCTTTCCAGTTGCTAATGACTTTCTGTTCCCCATGCAAATCACCAAAATTTATTTTGTGAATATTTTGTATACATTATTTTGTATGTACTTATAGGTCTACACTCTTTCTCCTCTGGTAGGATTTAAGTTCCCTGAGAGCAAGAATTGATTGATTTTTGTCTCTATTTCTTAGCACCTAGTACAATAGCTAATCCATAGTGGGTGATTTAAAATGTTTGTTGATTGATTCATTAATTAGTATCTGTGTAATCTTAAACAAAAACCTTCATCTTTCTAGGCCTCAGTTCTGTATCCTTAAAATGATGGAGCAAAACTAATGATCTCTAAGGTCCCTTCTTGCTCTTCTAGTCTGTGAATAATAATTCCTTAGTTTCTAAGTACAACATGCTCCAAGAAGTGAATTACTCTTATTTTAAAGATGAAGAAGTTCAGGCACAGAGAGATTACCAGAACTGCAGAGGATCACACATCATATGAAGGACAAAAACAAAAACAGGTCTTTTTGATTAGGAAGCACGTGATCAACTTGTAAGAGCTCCCCAAAATTCAGTTTCCGTTGGGAACACAAGATAGACACAACAGGGCCAATCAGGAGAAAACAGATGAAGGAAACAGAGATGTAGAGAGAAGCAGCATTCTCAGCCAAGGTATCATAAAGTTGGCATTAGTTCCAGGGAAAAAGGGATGCTCTCTCCCCTATCTCCTCTCTAAGCCAGGACATAGTGTTCTGAGCAAAGCCACAAAGGGCCCAGGGAAACATGGAGTTGATACACTCCTTGTTCTTTACAAGGAATTTACTTAAATTTATTTAAATTTCCATTAAGTGGAAATTTATATCCAGAGATGTTTGGTGAATTTTTAAAGCAACAAGTCTACAATTCTTTTTTTTTTAAATTATAGATTTTTATTTTTAAAACATATATATGGATAATTTTCTGCATTCATCCCTACAAAACTCTGTGTTCCAATTTCCCCCTCCTTTCCCTACCTCAGTTAGCAAGTGATCCAATATATGTTAAACATATGCAATTTCTCTATTCATATTTCCACAAATATCATGCTGCACAAGAAAAATCAGATCCAAAAGGAAACAAAATGAAAAAAAAATGCAAGCAAACAACAACAAAAAGAGTGAAAATACTGTGTCGTGGTCCATATTCAGTTCCCACTATTCTCTCTCTGCATGCAGATGTCTCTCTTCATCATAAAATCATTGGAACTGGTCTGAATCACTTCATTGTTGATGAGAGCCATGTCCATCAGTATCAATCATCATATAATCTTGCTGTTGCCTTATAAAGTGATCTTCTGGTTCTGCTCATTTCACTTAGCATCAATTCATGTAAGTCTCTCCAGGCCTCTCTGAAATTATTCTGCTGATCATTTCTTACAGAATAATAATATTCCATAACAGTCATAAACCATAATTTCTTTGGCCATTCTCCAATTGATGAGCACCCACTCAGTTTCCAGTTTCTTACCACTACAAAAAGGGCTGCCACAAACACTTTTTTACATGATGGTCCTTTTCCTTCCTTTTTGATCTCTTTAGGATACAAGCCCAGTAGAGATTCTGCTGGATCAAAGAGTATACACTTTGGGCATAGTTCCAAATTACTCTCCAGAATGGGTGAATCAGTTCACTACTCCACCAACATTGTATTAGTGTCTCAGTTTTCCCTCATCCCGTCCAACATTCATCATTATCTTTTCCTGTCATTTTAGCCAATTTGAGAGGTGTGTAGTGATACTTCAGAGTTGTTTAATTTGCATTTCTCTGATCAATAATGATTTAGAGCACCTTTTCATATGACTAGAAATGGTCTTAATTTCTTTATCTGAAAATTGCCTGTTCATATCCTTTGACCATTTATCAATTGGAAAATGAAAAGCTCTTTCTTGAATCCAAAAAGAGCTCTACCTAGGGTGAGTCTGCCAGGAATTTGCCTCAGCACACTGGGTAATTCTGACTCCAAATCATCAAGCCAGGCTCTTTTACATTAAGTGGAAATTTATATCCAGAGATGTTCAGTGAATTTTTAAGGCAATAAGAATGTACAATTCTTTAGCAGCATAAAAACTTAGTATCTACTTAGCAAGAATATTTAATAGAAGGAAGTTAGCAGGCTGGACATGGGAGAGATGAGAAGAATACTCCTACCATAATGTTCCCTGCTCCTATCCAGTAGTGGTCTTATGTGGCTAAGCCATAGCCTATGACTCTTCACCCAAGAGGCAGTATTTTTCCTACACGGACAGACCTTTGGGATATATTCTGTACCACTTGCTAGCAGTCTGGGGAGCTTACCCTGGGTAAAAATTTCTAGTTATAGAGCTGTGCTCAGGCATAGTTTTCTGATTCCTGGAAGTGCTGGGGGCAGTGAGGCAGATAATCGGCAACCAGGGTCTACATCTATCTCCAGGTTGATGTTCAATTCTGCACCTTGGCCTCCAAACAGAGGCCTCTCAGTCACCAAATAATGTGATCAAATCCAAGCTTCTTTCCATACAATTAGGAAACAGAACAGGTTACAGCACAAGAATGCAAGACCTCCAGAGCAGCTCAAAGCTAATTAATTTCTATTACAAGTGAGAGAAGAACCACTTAACATGTCTTTTCTTATTCAAATTGCCATTGACGGCACCTGCTTTTTTATTCTTGGGAAATCCTGCTACAATACTGGTTAAATTATGTAAGACTGTAGAATTTATGAAGATAAGGCAATTAGCATTACAAAAACAATTCCGGGTTACAATTTATGGTGAAAATAGAGTTATGATGCTCTGCTAAGCGACCGGTGATGCATCACATATTTAGTTAATCCTTGTTGTAGTTGTGGAAATTTAAGGCTAAACGGTGTAATTATGTGGGGGTAATTAATTATTTTGTTTCATTCGATAGCACTCCATCTCCTCATTAGGGAAAGAGGAGCTTTTGTAGTGAGAGAAAGAGGACTGGCCTGGGAGTCAGAAGACCTGGGCTCCATAATTAGAAATCATGTACTCGTTGTGGGATATTGTGTAAATCATTTCTGTCTCAGACTCAATTTCCTCCTCCACAAAATGGGAATAACAACCCCTGCCCTGTCTACCTCTCAAGGTTGTTATAAGATTCAAATGGGAGAATAAAGGTAAAACATTTTATGAAATATAAAGTTTTCTACAAGAAACATAAGAGGGCTAAGAAGCAATAGATCCTGAAGATCTAGGGAAGATTGATTCTGTTGAGAAAGAAAAGGATTGAAGAGACTGATGAGGGTCAGGAGTGCAATTCCTCATATCAGAGAGCATGTGGATACATAGGGAATTCATTAGCAAACTTAAGTTTTAAACATAAGGGAATAAAAGATGGTTGTGGAGGTCAGTAACTGAGGATACATTTGAAAAATGAACTAGTACTGTAAGAATCATGTCACAGAGCACAGAATGAGTTGAATCTGGTAATGTGTGCTAAGGATTACAAAAAGGCTTTTAAAAAAATTGTTGGTTTTCATATATCTCTTGTATCTTGGTAGGTTAAAACCTCCTTGATACATTTTTGTCTTTACTGTAAAGAATATTTCTCTTTCCACACATTTTTTCTGATTTTGGTTAGTATGATTTCATGAATTTTATGAGTTTTTCTTATGTGTTGCTAAGAGGCACCTAGTAGAATAGTAGGCAGAGAGCTGCACCTAGAGTCAGGATAATCTGAGTTCAAATCCAATACTTACTAGCTATGTGACTCTGTGCAAATTATTTAATCTGTCTGACTCAGTTTCTTCAACTGTTTAATGGGGGTAATTAATAACACCTACCTCCCAGAGGATTGTTGTGATGCTTAAATGAGATAACAATTGTAAAACACTTTGCACAGTGCCTGGCACATGGTAGGTACTATAGAAATAATATTCCATTCTATCTTGCTAGTTTAACTCATTATTCTGATTAAAAAATGAAATCTATTTTGGGAACAAGGGCAAGATCAAAGAAGACATGTCTCAGTTGACGGTGACTGATGACAGAGAGAAGGTAGAACTATTTAATTCATTTTGCTGAGGATAATTATTTGTGGGCTGGGAAGGTAGAAGAAAAATAGTGAACAGAGAGATTAGCCCAAGATATGTAAGGAGATGGTGAACATTTGGCTACCCTTGATGATTATGTCATTAGGCTAAATGGAAGCTATATTGCAGAGGTTTTACAAATTTCCCAGATGTGCCTTCTCAATTGCTCTCAAGAAACTTAAAAAAAATCCTGAAGAGATGATTTTCACTTGAAAATAGGAAATAGTTGTCTTTATTTATTTAAAAGGAGGCAAGGGAAGAAAGTAAAAGCTTCATACTCTCAGCTGATGAGCTTGACTTTAATTAATGGTAAAATCCCAGATTTAATTACCAAAGGGATGATTTGTGAACATTAGAAAGGGAAATTCTGATCACTAAGAGCCAACATGGGTTCATCAAAGAAAGATTATGCCAAACTGGACTCATTTCCCTTTTTGTCAGGGAGTCAAAACTAGTCATTCATGGTAATACCACAGATCAGTAACACACCTTTTTGATTCATGGAATTAAGGGAAATGCTGAATTTCAATTAGAGTTTAGAGAAAGTAAAGATGCATTTTTTTTCCATCCAAGTGGATGGACCCCTTCAGGGTCTATAAACTTCAGATTAAGAACCCCTGCCATAGATATGTAGACTGTACTCTTTTATGGTGTCTTTTCCATGATAAGATGACGTAATGGGGATTAGAGGGTAGCATAGGGAAATTGACTCAAAATTGGTTGCATCACAAAGAGTTAATGGATAGATATCAACTTAGAGTGGAATTGGAGTTCCTGAGGGATCTGTCCTTGGTCCTAGCCAGCTTAACGTTAGGGGAAAAACAACAGTGACTTGACTGAAGGTACAGATGGCATGCTTCCCAGATTCTCAGCTTGCACAAAGGTAGGGAGGATAATTAAAATGTTGTATGACAAATGCAATCTAGGAAGAGCACAACTAGAACCATGTGCTCACCTTCAGAGGAGGGACTCCAAGTGTGGCAATGAGTGGACCTTTAATATGGGTGTGTGCAAGGTCCTATGCATGGGCTGGAGAGAAAGAACAGTTATGTCAAAATAGATAATGGATGACTTGACAATACTGTGGTCCACTAGTTGAGGGACCAAGAAAGAAAGAAGGGGAAGGAAGGTAGAAAGAGACAGAGAAGCAGAGAGACAGATAGAGATGTAAAGACAGAGAAAGACACACAGAAACAGGAATAAAGCGAGAGATGGTAAGATGGACAAAAAGACAGAGTCAGAGAGAACATTTATTGAACACTTACTTTGTGCCAAGAATTATGCTAAGCATTGGGAGATGAAAAAAGGCAGGTAGTATGGTTTTTAATCTCAAGGAGCTTACATTGTAATAGGGTGTATTTAGAGTATATCTATAGGTGACATATTTACATATGTTGGTGTGAGTGTATGCACATACACAAACATGTATCTACATATGTTTCTACCCAGATAGAATACAATCTCTTTGAGAAAGGGCAGAGACAGTTTTTGCCTTTGTATCTTTAGTGTCAAGTACAACACCTGGCACTAGACAGTCACTAAATAAATGCTTATTGATTTATTAATTCCTTACTTGCCTGATGAACACTCACTCCTCTCCATCCTTTAAAGTTCAAAATATACAACCTCCTAAAAGAATCTTTAAGGGATCCTTACAAATGGTAACAACTTTCCTTCTCAGATCTCACAAAACTTTTGATTTGCACCGCTCTAATTCACTTGTGCTCAAGTATTTTTGCAAGATCATTCTTTGGATTGAGAACTGGAAGGGACCTTAGAAACCATCAGGTTCAACTCTTTCATTTTCCTTGTGAAGAACTAAGGTGCAGAAAAGTTAGGTGACTTGGGTTCCCATGGCTAGCAAATATCTGAGGCCAAATTCAAGTAAAGGCCTTTCTACACCCAGATCTAGTACTCTATTCACCATACTGCCTAATTACCATCTAGCTGTCTCTAATTCATTTTGTCTAATTCCTTCATTTTACAGAGAAGGAAACTGAGGCCTGGAGAAGATTAGGAACTTGCCTAAAGTCACAAAATGAGTTAATTTCTGTTTCCATTATGCCTTGGTATTCTTCTCTTCAGCAGATGCTCAGCTGTTCTCTTGGGCTTATTTCATGACTACCTTCACTGAGATCCCTTCCTCACTACTGCCAAGGACCTGATCATTAAAACACCTCTGTTTATTGATAAAGTCCAGTGACAGGCTGCAGAGGATGCTCTGGGGCTGAGGTCACTGTTTAGTACAAGATTTTGGCAGCTACAGTGAGGTTTGTGACTTCAAAAGCAGTTTCAGGCCATTAACCTATCACTTACCTCTTCTATACAAAGCAGAATTAGCCCATTTTGCAAGAGGGAATGCCAGGACAATGTTCTTTGGGGCTTCCAATGTGTCTTCACATAGCTAAGGCATGCTGGATGTGCTGGAAAGGAAACATTTTCATTCAAGCCAACACTAACTTTGTATATTGCCATAGAACAGATCCAAGATGAAACAAACAAAGAAACAAAACAAAACAAAACAAAAACAAAAATAGAAATCTTTGAAAGAATCTGTGGAGTAGTGACAAAGATAAAAGTCCTTCTTTTGCCTTCAGCCAGCTAGATAGTTACCTCAGTCAACCCAAAATCTATTGAAGACCTTAGTTTAAAAAGACCAAAGTCTCCCATTTCACTGAGGGCCATCTTCAGTCATCTTGATCTATAAATTGCCACTGGACTCAGCTGGCTCTGGAGGGAAAGTGAGGCAGATGCCTTCTACAGCCCTCCCTCCCTCCCTTAAATCCAATCCATTCTCATGTCATGGCATCACCTTCCTGATGTCATGGTCCCCTTCAAAAATACAGGCCAAGCAACAATAGATGGGTTAACCCATCTCAACTCCAATTCCTGTGCCTACCACACAGAAGAAACCATATAACTTACTGAGTGTGTGACCATGGGTGAGACAATTTACCTGTCTCAGCCTCAGCTTTGTCATCTGTAAAATGAGTCTAATAAATCTTACACTTAGCTCATAGGATTGTAGTAAGAAAAGTGCTTTGTAAAGCTACAAACACTACATAAATGTCAGTTATTATTACATTTTCATCATTCTGATAGTGAAAAATCTCTTCCATTATTTCATTGGTGTATGTATTCTTTCCATCAGGATAGAATCTTAACTATGCACACTTTCTCACTCTTATCCATGTTTTCCCCTCATAAATCCTTTGAAGCATGTGCCAATACACCAGAGGCCTTCCTGTATAATCTTTTTTGAACATCAGGTCAAGTATTGGGCTGTCCATTGGTCAGCATTCACTCTCGTTCCACCACTTGACACATTTCCTTTCCTGATATTACATAGAATCACTGAAGAGATTAGAGTATCAACAAATTAGACCTGTCAAGAACCACAGAGACCATCTGGCTTAAACCTTTCATTTTCTTTAGAGGAAAATGAGATCCAGAGAGGTTGGTTAGCTTGCTGAAGGTCAAATGGACCATGAATGACAGAGGTAGGATTTGAAACCAGGCTCTTTGATTCTGATAAAAATGTTAATAACATGGGTCCATGTGCCTATATATTGTACCATTATCACTTCTTCTTGGGTTCCAACCAACCAAAAACAATAATGAACTCACTACTATCTCAGAAATCATCTAGATCATCCTATTGTATATAGGATAATATTCAGGGTTTATTAATAATAATTAAAATAATAATAACAATAATAATTATCAATGGAAAGTGGAAAGATAAATGGTGAATGGAAGTAAATTATGGCATATTACCAATAATGGGAGGCAGTGTGGAATAATGGTATACTGTATCTATTATTTCAAATATTGTCCTTTAGGGAGAAACCCTGTTTCTCATGGTTTCTTGCCTGCTACATCACAACTATCACCACAGTCCCCTAAAATGCATGAAATTTTTCATTTCCTTCAGAAACATTTTAGGAAGGATAAGGGGATGGATTAATATTGTTTTAGGTGGACCCCAATAAAGCTTTATTCCACTTTTCATCACATTCACCCCGGCCACTAGGACCAAAAACTATATTCACAGGATTTAATCCTTTCATCTATGAAGTATACACCCTGACATCTCCTGATACGATTGGATGACATGATCCACACTTTAAGCGACTCCTTGGCCATCATCTCACTACCTGTCTAGCATACCTATCCATTACCATTACAATCACCCAAATTCCAGAATTATAATCAAATCAATATTAACATTATTCTTGTGTCAACCTATCTTATTGTTCCACTCATCAAATAATTTGACAAATCAAAATTATCATTTCCCTGGCTAGAATTCCCTTATTTGTATAGTGGTATGGAGGTTAGCATGGTGGGCTTGGAATTAGGATAACTCATTTAAACTCATGGGTTTAAATCTGGCATGAAACACTTTCTAGTGGCATAACCCTGGACAAGTCATTTAACTCTATTTGCCTCACTTTTCTCATCTGTAAAATGAGTTGGAGAAAAAAATAGCAAAGTACTCTTGTACCTTTGCCAAGAAAATCCCAAAATAGGATTATGAAGCATTGGACATGACTAAACAACAATTAGATTTAGAACAGAGAGACTGTTTTCACTTGGGACTGAGTTCTCATTGATTAACACAAGGATCAAAGTGCTTTTTGAATAATTTTCCACAAATGGCTTTCTGTAGAATTATTAGATCTTGCTTTTAGAACTGAAAGTTACCTTAAAAATTATCTAATTCAATTTTCTTTATTTTTACAAAAGAGGGAATTTTTATTTTGATTCTTCCTAAAATGGGATACCAAGAAGTGAATTCAATATCAGATGCAGTATGATCACAGATATGTAAAAAACTGTATCTGTATTTCTGCACTACAAGTGCCATATAAGTTCTTCTATTTGGCATTTAAAATCCTTCCACATATAACTCCAACCTTCCCCCTTCTTCCCCATACTTGTTTCATATTACTCCCTTTCACACACTCAATGGTCCAACCAAATTAATCTACTTCTTGTTCTTCCCAAATGATTCTCCATTTCCCAATGCAGGGTCATGGAGGGCAGGAAATATCTTTCTTTTGTTTGCATTTGTATCTCCAGAACTTAGCATAATGCCTCAAAAATGGGGCTTCATATATACATAATGCCTATTGATCAAATGACTGAGCTAGTAAATGTCTGAAGCACAATTAGAACTCAGTCCTCATTCGATTGCTGGCTCTTCAGGTATATTTTAAAGTATTTTTAATATCATAAAATTTGAACAGTATTACTTTTCCCTCAACTCTGTTCGTTGTTCTCTTTCCTTTTCTACTTTTGAATCAGCAGCCCTGGAGATGCCTCTCCCTGTGCTATCCACTGCTCCAAATGGTGAGCTCCTATTTGAGAACCCTATTTCAGAAAATGTCCAACTCACTGGAAACTGAATGGATGCCCATCAATTGGAGAATGACTGAATAAGTTATGGTATATGAATGTTGTAGAATATTATTGTTTTGTAAGAAATGATCAGGAGGATGATTAGAGAGTCCTGGAGAGACTTAAATGAACTGATGTTAAGTGAAGTGAGTAGAACCAAGAGAATATTGAATACAGTAACAACAAAATTATGCAGCGATTAATTCTGATAGACATGGCTCTTTTCACCAATGAGATGATTCAGGGCAATCAGGGCAATTCCAATAAATGTGTGATGGAGAGAATTATCTGCATCCAGAAAGAGGATTATAGGAATTGAATGTGGATCATAGCATAGTGTTTTCACCTTTTTTGTGGTTTGCTTGCTTTTTTTCTTTCTCATTTTTCTTTTTTGTTCAGATTTTTCTTGTGCAGCATGAAAATTGTAGAATTATATATAAAAGAATTGCACATGTTTAACATATATTGAATTACTTTCTGTCTAAGGAAAGGGATGGGGGGAAGGGAGGGAGAAAAAGTTGGGAACATAAGTTTTTGCAAGGTTGAATGTTAAAAACTATTTTGGCATAAATTTTGAAAATAAAAAGCTATTATTTTTAAAAAGTCCCCCATCTCATTCAAGATGAGAAAAGAAAAAAAAAAAGATGTCCAACTCACTTCACTCTTGGATGTAGTCCTCACTCTGGCCCTTTCCAACTGACTTCCTTAGTAGGATCTTTCCTCATCATCCCTTCCCAACTTTCCTTCAAAAGCTGCCTTCTCTCAGAATATACAGAGTAAAGGCTTTGAGTGTAGACTGTCTTTTTATTTGCATTTGTATTTTTAGTGCTCAGCAGAGTTTCTGGTACAATAGTAAGTGCTTAGTAAATGTTCTTTCTATCTCAATGATGTAGAACTCAAATAGAAATGGGGGCCTCTAATACATACATAGGATCCCTGTGGGCCACATATTGACTTATTCTTAAAATGTAAATTATCTAAATTTCGTTGTAATTTTATTTATTTTGTTAAATATTTCTCAGTTACATTTAATCTAACTTGGGATGCACTCTGGAAATATTTCTGGCCTTGTTTTTGAAATCTCTTGTGTATCTATTCTAGGATAGAAAGGGTCAGAAACAGAAATGACCATGCCAAATAGGACTCTGGGCTTCAGAAATTCAATCCACCTTGCATTTATTAAATGCTTCCTAGGTCAGTACCTACTCAATGAAGGAAAGAGAATAAACATTTATTAACCTATCAAATGCCTACAAATATTTCCTTTATTAAAGCTTTTTTAAAATTTTTCAAAACACATGCATGGAGAATTATTCAACATTAGCCCTTGCAAAACCTTGTGTTCCAATTTTCTCCCCCCTTTCCCCAACCCCTCCCCAAATGCCAAGTAGTTCAATATATGTTAAACATGGTAGAAATATATTTTAAATCCAATATATGCATACAAAATTTAAACAATTATTTTGCTGTGCAAGAAAAATCTAATCAAACCAAAAGAGAAAGAGAGAGAGAGAGAGAGAGAGAGAGAGAGAGAGAGAGAGAGATGAGAAGCAAAATAAAATGCAAGCAAACATAAACAAAGAGTGAAAATGCTAAGTTGTGAATCAACCTCAGTTCCCACAGTCCCCTCTCTGAGCGTAGACAGCTCTCTTCATCACTAAACAATTGTGCCTACAAATATAATTTCCTTTGATCTGCATAGCACCCCTGGAAGATAGGTGCTGTTATTTTCTGCATTTTATAGCTAAGAAAACTGAGGCAGACAGTACTTTTTTAAAAGATGGGGTCAAACAGCTTAGTAAATGTCTGGGTCTACATGTGATTCCCAGCTTTCTTTCCACAGCACCACCTAGTTGCATCTGGCATCTAGCCCCCAAGTGTTGCCAAATAAAGGGTATTAAAAAAATAAAGCAGTCCGTGACCTCTGGGAGTTTATTTCCTACCAGAAGTCTCTCTATTCCAGGCTAACGGCAGAAGGGACCCATAGCCCATCCTTGTACGTTCAGGACCTGCCAGGCTCTGCTCCCCTCCCAGAAGCCATTCCCCATTCCTGGCTTTCAATGCCCCAGAACCAGGGCTGTAAAGGGAGCTGGGCAAGGCTCCTCCTGCACGTTGACAAATAAAACTTTGAAATACTGCCTGTATAATGAGCCTTCCCCATAAACGTACAGCTGCTAAATGGCCTCACCAGAGTGTAATTGACCAGCGATTAACGTTACTTAAAAGCTCGAGCCATAGGCATCTAAGGTATGAAAGCAGATTATTTTCTGGGTTTTTTTAAAAGACATTTATAAAGTTTGACCAAAGTGCTTCTTATAATCAGTGAGGATTGTTCCTTCGAACATCAGGAACTTGGGAATTCTGCTCTCTTTTTAGCTGGGGTTAAAATGAAAGCAGTCAGCACTCTGCTGGGGAAGTATAGCTTCTCCTGGACTCTGGCTGCCATCAGCTCAGGGGTTCAGGGGCACTTTTTACCTGGCCCTCTGATCGGATGCCAGGCTGTTGAGGTGAGATTCATTTAAGGTTGGAATCAATCGATCAATTAATGGCTGCTCTGTGTCAGGCATCATACTAGGAGATAGAGATAGATTAAAAAGACCAGAAAATGAAGAAAGCATCCTCACTCTCAGAAGCACACTCTCTCTTGGACTAGAGGCGGAGTCTTTGTGTTCTTCACCTTTATCACTGGACAAACTCATTTTCACAATGATCGGTTCTCATGGTTTTCTTTTGGTTTCTCTGGGCTCCTGATTGAGGCTGCTGCTGGTAGACAGAGGTTTCCCTTTGATCTGTCTACTCAGTTAGGTCCCGTTGATAGAAACCTGGCTAGCTATTCTTATTCTTGGGTGAGGAAGTGCAAGATATAAATGATAAGCAGAATGCTCCCAAATCACAATTTAAAGATAAATTCAGTTAGAAGAGAGACCCTTAGACATAACTGCAAGAAGTAGAGACACCACAAACTGAAAAGAACTTTAGAAATCATTTATCTATTTTCCTAGTCCCCCATAATACAGAAGAGAAAATTGACTGTCGATATAGTTAGTATTCTCAGCCTCCTGAATTTACTTTGTACTTTCTTGTTTGTATACTTGGGAAACTAGATGATACAGTGAATAGAAGGCTGAGCCTAGAGCAAAAAAAATCTGAATTCAAATCTAAGTTCAGACATTTACTATAGGCAAGTCACTTAATTCTTTTTGCCAAGTTTTCTCATCTGTAAAATGAGCTGGAGAAGAAAATGGCAAAGCAGCCCAGTGTCTTTGCCAAGAAAATCCAAAATGGGATCGCGAAGGGTCAGACACAATTGAATAGCACATGTTATTTCCCCCTCAACCTACTAAAATGAATGTAAGCTTGAGGGAGGCACTTTTTCTTATTTGTTTTTGTATTCTAGACAAATAACATAGGACCTGGCATGTAGTAGGTGTTTAGTAAATACTGAATTGAATTAAATATAGGATATGGAAGTGACTTGACCAATGTTAATCAGCTTATTAGTGGCAATGCTGAGACTAGAGTATGGCATCATGAAAGGAAAGCTGAACTTGAATTGTCAGTCACAAGACACAGGTCTTTTGAGTCCTGGCTCTGTCACAATCTGTGTGATCTTGGGTAAGTTCCTTCACTTGTTATCTGTAATAAAAGGATGGGCCTTAAGTGAATGCCAGTTTTGGATCAATGATTCTCTGAGTGCTAAATATAACATCAGTGGATCTGGTTTCAAAGCCTCACTCTGTTATCAAATATCTGTATAAACTTGAGCAAATAAAAATAGCTAGATTTATGTTTTACAGTGCTTTGAAGTTTACAAAGAGATTTGGGTATATTAAGACATTTGATCATTACAATTCTTGTGGGAAGCAACAGCTAATATTATCCCCAACTTACAAATGGGGCAACTAGGTGGTTGTGTCTGGAGTCAGGAAGGCTCATCTTTCTGAGTTCAAGTCTGATCTCAGAATCCTTGCTAGCTGTGTGACCCTGAGCAAGTCACTTAAATCTGTTTACTTCAGTTTCCTTATCTGTAAAGAGAGTTGGAGAAGGAAATTGCAAACCACTTTAGTATCTTTGCCAAGAAAGCCCCAGATGGAATCATAAACTGTTGGATACGACTTAACAAGATGACCTTTCTAGCTGGAAATCTATAATACTGAATCACCCTCTCTAAACCTCCAATTTCCTCATCAGCAAAATGAGGGAAGCACACATTCGTTAAGTAACATCTAGGTGAAAGGCATTAATGCAGACCCATGGCTCTCAAAGTCTGGTGGACCCCTGGAGGTCCCCAAGATTCTTTTAAGGGTTCATGTAAAAAATGAGCTGAATAAGGAAATGGCAAACTACTCCAGTATGTTTGTCAAGAAAACCCCAGATGGGACATGACAAACAACTGAATAACAGATGAGGAAACTGAGGCACCAAGAGTAGGTGATTTGTTCAGAATTGTATAGCAAAGTATCTGAGGCAGGATTCAAATTCAGGTGGTCCTGGGATCAAATTAAATAATATTTGTAAAAGCCTTATTCAGCTCCTGATACTTAATAAATGCTTGCTTTCTTCCCCATTCCTTTCCTGACTTTGGTGCCCATGATTGACCCACCAAGCTATCTAATGTAACTAAACCCACTGGACCTCAATTTCCTTCTTTGCAAAATAAAGGGATTGGATTTGGGGATCCTTGTCAAGTTCTGAATCTATGATTCTATGAATTTAGGACTCCTGACTTTCAGTGGTATTTTTCCTCTGCTACCTCTCCTATCCTGGATAATTTTATTCCATAAAATACATTCTTTTTGAAAATATTTGAGAGTTTTTGAATATCTTGAATTCCAAGCAATTTTTTTTTGCTTGATATTTTCCTCCATGGCCATCCTTAGAAACCAGTCACCCTGGAATCCCACCCAACCAATTATGCCTTTTGAACATCCAAAAGAAGTGGGTCAAGACACCCTCCCCTGGGAGGTAACAGAACCTTTCCTGGAATCTATTTTTGCTGTGAGATTGGGTACCAACCAAGTTTTCATCCTTCTAGGGTTTATAGATAAACTGAGGTGCTCAACCCCTCATTTCCTCCATTCCCTCTATGCTAACAGGACCAGCACCCAAACTGACATCTCAACTCTGATAAAGGTCCATTCTCAGTGTACACATAGATACATAGGGGTCTGTTTCTCAGAGACTGTCTTAACTTTCTCAGTAGATGGGGAGATGATGTCTTGGCATAAAAACCATGACACTGCAGTGCGAGGCTTAGCAGTAGGGAGATCTGGATTCAAATTCTCCCTTTGATACAACTATGTGACCATGGGGAACTCACTTAAATTTTCTAAGATCCTACTTTTTCCCCTGTAGAATGAAGATAGCATTGGTAGTATCTACCTTACAGGGTTGGAGTGGGACTTTAATAAGATAATGGATATAAAGAGTTGTATAAATGTCAGATATTATTATTATAGCATGTCAGACCTGAAAGGACCTCAGAGACAATCTAGTCTAATTACCTCATTTTACAGATGGGAAAACTTAGATCTAAGAAAGGGAGGGGCTGGCCCAAGGTCACATGGCAAGTTGGAACAGATTCAGGACTGGAGCCCAAGTTTCTAAACTTACAGGTCAGGTATTTTGCACACTATAGTTTATATTGGGTATTCCAGCCCAATCTCCTTTGGGTTTTTGGAAGAATCATTAAATGTTAAATGAATTAAGACCATCAGGAGGGGAAGGTCAGTTACTAGAGACTTTCTGTGAGAGTTAGTCTGCATATTAATCCAGTACAATCTAGCTATCATTTATTAAGGCAGGTGACTCAGTGGATAGAGTGCTGGGCCTAGAGGCTGGAAGACTCATCTTCCTGAGTCCAAATCCAGTTTCACACACTTGCCAGCTGTGTGACCCCAAGCAAGTCATGTCACCCAGTTTGGCTCAGTTTTTTCCTATGTTAAATGAACTGGAGAAGGAAATGGCAAACCACTCTAATATCTATGCCAAGAAAACCCCAAATGGGTCAGGAAGCGTCAGACACAATTGAAAAATGACTAAATAATGGCAAATAATTTATTAAGAGTACCCAGTATGCTAGGTGTTTGGAGACTTAAAGAAAACATAAAACAGGGATGGGGAAACATAATATCTGTCCTCATGGAACTTAAACTCTGCTGGATAAATACAACATGTAAACAGAGAATTTACATGATCATTTAGGGTGGAGAGAGCACATAAGTAAAGGCTTATGAAAGAAGGAAGTTCATGAGTAGAACCTTGGAGAAAAATAGGTTAATAGAACTGAGGAGCTCAGAGGTTCCTTGATTCAGTAAATATTAAAACTGGATTTCAAGACCAGGTTCAAATCTAGCCTTCTTTTCCTTTATCATGCTGAAGGGGAGTATTCTGGCAAAAAGCACAAAGGTGGGAATTCCTGAATCTGAGAAAAAGTAGAGTGATTCTATGTGACTTATTATATTCTCGAAGTACTATAGAAACACAGGATTTGTAGCAGTAAAGGACTTTACAATCCAATGCCATTTTAAATGAGCAACCTGGAGGAAGAAATATCCATATTAGGGGTCAACAATGTTCTGTTGCCATACTCTCCTTGACACTAGAGTGGAACAAGGAAAAAAAGGGAAAATATCTTCCTCCCACCATGGGATCCAGTACACATCTATTATTGCTCCAAAATAGGTAGCTATTGGTAGCATGGCTCAGAAACAATCAAAGGTATTAGGATTTACTCAAAGAGCTTTATAAACTTAACCATTTTCCAACCCCATTAAAGGAAGAATCAAACATGGCAGTCCATCTTCATTTTACTTAGAAGTCCATAGGAAGACCATAGAATCAAATGCTATGCTTGAAGGAAGAAGGCTAAGATTTCACCTTTATCAAGTACTCTTCCACCAAAAGCTTCCCTTCCTCAAAATGTCCCTTTCTGTTGAGGATTTTACTATTCTTCCAATAACCCAGTCATGAAACTTTGGAGTCATCCTCAATGTTTCCCTCTTCTTCACTATCCATTTACAATAATTTTCCAGATGTTATTCATTCTGATGCAACCACATCTCTGTGTCCTTTTCAATCATGTAGCCACCAAGCAAGTTTAGGCCTTCATCATTTGTTCTATTGCAACAACCTCTTAATTGGTTTCTCTGTCACCAATCTCTTCCCTCTCCAATTTATCCAATGCCAATTCCTTCTTTTCATTCTTTTATCTTTTCTTCTTTTCTTCCTTCCTTTCTTTCCTTCTCAATTCCTTTTCCCCTTCCTCTCTTCCCTCCTTTCTCCCTTCCTTTCATCCTTCTTCCCTTCATTCCTTCCTTCCTTAGCTTATTTTTTGGTGAGGCAATTGGAGTTAAGTGACTTACCCAGGGCCATACGTTTCATAAATGTTGTGTCTAAGGCTGAATTTGAACTCAGATCCTGTGCTATTTAGCTGCCTCCTTCTTTCTTTCTGTCCCTTTCTCCCTCCTTCATGCCTTCCTTCCCTTCCCTTCCCTCCCTCCTTCCCTTCCTTCTTTCTTTCTTTCCTTTCTTCCTTTCCTCCCTCCCTTCCTCCCTTCCTTTCCTCCCTCCCTCCCTTCCCTCCTTCACTTCCTTCCTTCTCTCCTTCCTTCCTTTCTTCCTTCCTTTTTTTCTTTTTTCCATTCATTCACTGCAGCACTGCTTATAAAGTCTAACTTTGTGCTATTACTTTGTATTCTAGTTATCAGTGTATGTGTCTATCCCACTCCTACTAAACCATGAGCTCTTGGAGGAAAGGGACTATGTCTCATTCATCTTCGTGCCTTCCTCTGGGTGTAGCACAGTGCTATGTGCAGAATAAATGAGCAATCAAGCTTTTTTTTTTTTTAAGCAGAATTAAATGTAGCCTTTCTGTCCTTCTAGTTTCCTGTGTTATAATGGAAATACTAATAATAATAGCTCATACTTATATAGCACTTTAAGATATACAAAATGCTTTCTAATATTGCATCATTTGAATCTCAAAATTCTTCTGCTATTCTTGTCCTTTTATGGATGAGGAAACAGAGGAAGATAGGTTAAGTAGAGTGCCTGAAGACATGTAGCCAATAAGAGTTTGATGCAGGATTGATCTCAGGTCTCTCTGGATTCTCTCCATCATATCACAAAAGAGAAAAAGCAAAGTGGGTGGGAGCATTAGGTGGGACTCTTGACAAATCAATTCACTGCCCTAAGCCTTAGTCAAGTCATCAAGACAGATCCAGATGGGCAAGTTACTTATGCTTTTTGAGTCTCAGTTTCACTGTCTATGCAATGGGTATAAATATGTAGGGTTTGCATGTGTGTGTGTGTGTGTGTGTAAAATCATACTTGCACTCCTTATCTCAAAGAGTTGTCATGTGCTGTCTAACCTTAGAAAGTATAAAAATGGAATCCATTCTCTCAGTCTTTGTAAAATATGGATTGCTGCCTCTCTTCAGCATAGGATATGTATCTGTGGTTACAAATTTAGATTTTCCCAATCCAATCTAACCAGTGAAGAAAGAGGAGTTAGACAAATGCATTGATGGAAAGCTTAATGAAACTAAGGAAGGAATGATGATTTCAAGCCACCTCAAAAAATCATTTCTTAAAGGCAGGCTGGTCAAGAAATGGGTCTCACGGAGGTCTCTGTAGGAAAGTAGAACTGAGGTCCTCTCATTGCAACTCTCCTCCCATATATCTCTCCTCCCATATATCTCCTCATTCTGCTTCTTCTCACATTGCAGGAGGTGATAGAAAGAAATCCAAACTAGAAAGAAGGGAATCACAGAATCTCATAGTTTTAGGAAAGCCTCACTGGATATATAAGCTGTCTCCTTCCTGGACAGGAACCATCTTTATAATATCTTTGCCAAATGGTCACTCATGTTTGCCTAAGAACTTTTGGGGATCATTCAATTACTACCTCATGAGGTTTTCTATTCCATTTCAAACATCTATATTTGTTAGCAAGTTTCCTTAAATCCAATCAAAATCTACCTTTCTTCAACTTCCATTCCATTCCTGGTTCCCATTGTTTCTAGCATCGCCATGGGATCAAACTCACATGCCTTTGATCCTTCAGATGTTTGAAAACAATTATCATATAATCCTCTCCCACTTCCTTTCTTTCCAGTCTCCACTGTGGAAAGGCACCCCAGTCTTCTTTTCTCGAGGTTAAATAGTCTCCATTTGCAATCAGAAAATATGGATTTGAGTCCCTGCTCTAACACTTATAAAAGCTGTGTGACCCTTTCTAGATTTTCCTCTCTTCACGGCATAAGGGAAAGTTATACTCATTTGTTAATTCATTCATTCAGGTGGGATAATGGTTCTGAAACAATTTGGAACCCCAAAGTATTACCTTAATGGGAAGTATTTTTATTTTGGTATCTCTCCCAACCAAGTAAAACTTGGCCTTAAAAAATATACTATAGGGCTTCTGTTGAGTGAATCTCATAAAGACATTATTTCAGGAAGAAATATCAATATCTGTTTATATTTTAAATTTATTACCTAACTTATTCAAAACCATGAACCTTTATAGGAAATCAGGATGTCACCCAAGGCCTCAAATGAGTCTTACTTAAAGCCAAGCTGTCTTTCTATCACTGAAGCACAGTGTGGCAAGACCAATGATTTTAGAGTCAAGGGTCCTGGGTTGAATCCTGATGCTGACATTTATTAGCTAAATGACACTGAGAAAATAATTTGTTTCTGACCCTTATTTTCTCTATGTGTAAAATGGAGTTAATAATACATGGACGATCTCCTTTAAGTAGTATGTTGCTAAAATAAAATGTTTTAGAAGCCTTAACATGACAGTAGTAACAGAAATTAATGATTGATCATTGTCATTGAAAAACATGCCCTTGTTGGTTATGGATACTCAGAGTAAAAGAATTCAGTAAATATTTCCAGAAACAATGTTATTTTTCTTTCCTGTTCAGATGCAGGGAAATTGAATACTACTTCCTCTTATACCTCTGCTCCATTCAAGCCACTGGTCATTATTACACAGTGAAATTTTGTCCCTTTTAGTAAAATCTCATTAAAATAGATCTGACCTCCAGAGGTGGTATCTTGTTAATGCAGAGAAACCAAGCCAAAAGGTTGGATCAAAGAGAGATTCTTAAGGACTGGCATGGTAGGGAACTGCTCTGAGGCAGTCTTGTACGAGCCAGAAAAAGGAGATCAGGTCTGTAAACAGGTGCTGTGCCTTTGGAAACATCCATCCTGCCTACTGCAATAATGGAAAAAGAAAACTTTCAAATATCACAATTTGCAAATGAAGACCTTTAGAATAATGGGACGCCTGCTCAGGAATGGGATTATTAGGATAATGTGATGTTTAAGTGGGCCTCTTTCCCTCTCAAAGGACTTGGCTAGATTCTGCTGAGCTCATTCCACAAGAGACCTCAGCAAGATCACTTATGACTTTTATTAAAGTCAAACCAATACCTGTACTCGCAAGAGCCTAAAGGAAATTTCTTTCGGTAACTCCCATTGAAGTGTAATGGGGACTACACAAAGAAAATTTACTTAACCTCCTCACCCATCTCTTCCACTGTGGAAGACTGCTTGTCACGTGCTCCATTCCCCAGAGACACCATCAAAGAGGCCACTTCTCAATTTCATAATATTGTTCTGAGAAAAGCGAGCAGGCGGCAGCTCTTCCATCCTCCAACCAGAAGCCCACACTCAGTCAGCATCTACCTTTCCTTATAAGGATGGTGGAGTTTTGCAGGATGACTTTAAGTCTGTTGAATAATGGGAATTTCTGAAATCTCCTAGCTGCATACATATACAAGTAAAAATTTATAAAAACAAACAAATAAATAAACAAACAAAAAAAACCAAATCTTACAGTATGGATTCTCTTTAGCTCAACTAGACTATAGTGTCCATGAATATGGCAGCATGAGTCTTGGCTGTTTTTTCTCTCTCTTGCCCTTGGTAAACTGATCTATTTCCTTAATTTCTATGACCATATTGCTGCAGATGATTCTAAAATTTCCAATTCAAGTTTTAAAGTCTCTGCTGAACTCTAGGTTCATTACCAAGTACTATGGGTTGGAGACCTCTATTACCAATATCTCAAACTCAAGATGCCCCAAAGAGAACTCATTGTCTTCCTTCCAAACTTACTTTTCCTCCAACTTCTTTATTTCAATTAATTAAACTGCTATGTTCCCAGTCTTCCAGTATAAAGGATAAAGTTAAAGGAACACTAGTTTTAGAATCTGATACCTTGCCAAATAGGTCACTTAATGTTCTTGCGCCTCAGTTTCCTTACTTGTCAAATGAGAGGATTGGACAATATGCCTCAGAGGTTTTCTTCAGGTCTATGTCGATGAACCTATGTTCAATCCATATATAAAAAGATACAGGAATATAAAGCAGGTGAGTCAGATATGCTGTCCCCCACTCTGGGGGCTTTGGCTTCTCCTTTACTTGTCAGGGAATACTTCCATTAAAGTGTGCCACAAAACCATCCAATATTCAATACATAGGATAGTGGATATTAGGAAAACCTGGGATCAAATATCACTTCATATGTTTACTAGCTATATGATCGCAGCCAAATCACTCTAAGCCTCAGTTTCCTCATTTGTAAAATGAGAAATAATATATCTTTCAACCAGGATCCAGTAAGAATGAATACTGGGCTTGAAAGAAGACATCCTGACTTTAAATCCACACTCAAATATTAGCTGTGTGATCATGGGTAAGACACTTAACCTTAAACTGCTATCTGCTTCAGTTCCTTTGTATATAAAATGGGTATGACAATAGCATCTATTTCCCAGTGTTGTAGGATGAATTAAATGAAATAATATTTGTAAGGTGCCTTGCAAACTTTAAAGTATTTTATAAATGCTCTTGTTATTATTATTGTTATATGAAATACTTTGTAAATCTTGACATGCTTTAAAAATGTCAGCTATTATTATTACCTCCAACTTCATATTCACTAAGATGGCAGGTATTATAGATTTTTCTTCTATAATATATCTCACAATTGTCTTCTCTATTCCAATGGTCACCTCTTTTTGTGGCTGTCTTTTATATTTTATAATAACAGCTTCTTATTTTTCAAAATGCATTCAAAGATAGTTTTCAACATTCACTCTTGCAAAACCTTGTGTTCCAAAGTTTTCTCCCTCCATTCCCCCACTTCCCTCCTCCCCTAGAGGGCAAGTAATCCAATATATGTTGAACACATGCAATTCTTCTATATATATTTTCACAATTATCATGATGCACAAGAAAAATCAGAGCAAAAGGGGAAAATGACAAAGAAAAAAAGAAGCAAACAACAACATCAACAAAACAACAACAAAAAGGTGAAAATACTATGTTGTGATCCACATTAAGTCCCCACAGTTCTCTCTCTGGATGCAAATGGCTCTATCACAATCTCTGGGAATTGCTTTGAATCACCTCATTGTTGAAAAGAGCCAAGTCTATCACAGTTGATCATCACATAATCTTGTTGTTGCGTGTACAATGTTCTCTTGGTTCTACTTACTTCTCTTAGCATCAGTACATCCTTAATAAATGTTTATTTAATTTATATTATCAGTGTCATACATAAGGTCTTTCATGCAGTAAGTGCTTAATTAATATTGGATAAATATATGACTGATTTTGAATGATGGAATTTGAAAGATCTCAGAGATGTTTTGGTCCAACTTCTTTATCTATAAATCCACTCTATGATGTCCCTAACTATGATTTCTAACAAGAGGTCACTCAACTTTTTGCTGGATGGAAAGGTCCCTGGTTTTGCTTCCAAGACAAGTGGTCATATAGATATTACTTCCAATAATAAGGAGCTCCCTGCATAGTGAGGCAGCCCATTTCACTGCTGGATAGCTCTGAATGTAAGAAAATTTTTTATAGGAAGATGAAACATTGAGCTGTGAGTTCCTCCCCTTGATTCTGTTTTTCTCTTCTCTAGTAGCTACACAGAAAAAATCTAATCATTCTTCATCATGACAATTCCTCAGTTACTTGAAGACATCTATCATGATCTCTCCCTCTTCTACTTACCCCCTACAAAACTTCTCTTCTTCAGGTTAATTATTCTTAGTCTCATAATTCTTTTTGCATCTAGTATGATCTAGTGATCCTTCCTCATCCTCATCTAGTGACTATCCATTCTCTAGATGTGCTTCATTTTGTCCATATCTTTCTTAAAATATACCTCAAAATGAACACAATGTGCAAGATGAGATGTGACAGGATCCTCACGTATACATACATGATATATAAGATCTCTGTTTTGCTGAAACATGAAAAAGATGCAAAGTAGATGATTGTCTCTGTCTCTGGATCCTAGAGCATAGTAACATAAGAGAAAAGATAGTATGATATGATAACCAGAGGTTATCATACTATGGGCCAAATGAACCTCTTACTGTTTTTATATGTCCTGTAAAACATGATTTTTTTTACATTTATCAAATATATAATAAACTTATACAGTTATATTATTGTATTTAAAAATGTAAAGACCATTCTAGGCTAATAGATTGTGTAAAAATAGACCTTTGCAAGTGGATTTGAAAACTGGATTTAGAGTCAGGAGGTGTTGGCTTCCTTTCTGCCTTTGACATTTTCAAGCAGCTGTGGTACCATGGATAAGACCCTTTACCCCTTATAAGCCTTGGCAAAATTATAGCGCAGATTATCTTGGCACCAGATGTGCAAAGGTCCCCTCTTTTTTGGAAGTCTTTAAGTAGAGGATTGATAATCATTTGTTGGGAAAGCATTAATAGGAAATCCTTTCCCAAATATGAGTTGAACTAAATACCTGCTGAGGTCACTTAAAACTCTCAATTTCTATGGTTCGGAGGTTCCAGGTTCAAATCCTGCTTATGACAACTATTAGGCAATTCCTTCACTAGTTTCCACAGCCTAGCTATGCCTTCTTTCTTATCCTATATTATTTTTGTACAGGACCATGGGATCTTTCCATAAGGCTTATGTCTGAAACTTTTCTTGAATATTGTTCTCCTCAGGAGAATGTGAGTTCCTTGAGAATAATGGCTATATTACTTTTCTGATTTTCTGATTCCAGAACTTAGCATCATACTTTGTACATACTAGGCATTTTAATATATGATTCATTAATAATAATAATAGCAGTTATCTGATAGCATTGGTTTAGCATCTATTATTATCTTCAGCACCATGCTAAGTTCTTTATAAATGTTAAGTTATTTTATTTTCACAACAACCTTGTAAAATATGCTATTATTATCCCCATTTTACAGATGAGGAAATCTGGGTGATCATATATTAATCAGAGATAAAGTAACTTACCCAAGACCACATAACTAGTAAGTGTCTGAGGCTGGATTTGAACTCAGGTTTTCTGGATTCCAAGCCCTCCTAGCTGCCTCAGTCATTCATTCATATCTCTCAGCAAATCCTCCATAGAAGCAGCTAGATGGCATTGGAATCAGTTACTGGTGTTCAGTAGTTTTAGTTTTGTCTCACGATGTGTCATGCATTTTGGGGAATTTTCCAGACAAAGATACTGAAGTGATTTGAAATTTCCTTCTCTAGCTTATTTTACAGATGAGGAAACTGAGGCAGAGTTAAATGACTTGCTCAGAGTCTCATTACTCATGGGAGGCTGAATTTGAATTCATAAGGATGCCTTCCTGATTCCAAGTACAGTGTTCTATCCACTACACCATTTAACTGCTCATAGTCCTGGGTTTAAATCCAGCATCAGACACTTACTATTTGCATGGTCTTGGACAGGTCACATCACCTATTCGACCCTGATTTCCTCATTTACCAAGTAAAGATAATAATGTGCGGTCCCTTCCTCACAAGGATATTGTAAGGCTCAAAAGAAATGATGAATGCCCTGCAAACTCTGAGAAACTATAGAAATGTCAGCTATTGTTATTTTTGTAATATTTATGTATACACAGAGACCAAAGCTGTTGGGCCTGAGAGTGACACATGCCATCCTTTCCATTGGTAGGTCCCATAATAACAGTATTTTCCACTATGCTGAACTAATGTGAATTCACAATTCACTGAATCATTTGCATGGGCTGACAGGCGGCTGGCCCTCTGAGATACCTTTTTTCCCCTTCTTTGGCCAAGAGAACACAGCCAGAGCTCAAGGTCTAGTTTGGCCACCTGGGAAGCTCAATAACCCAAGATTCTTTTCACCTTTGCAGTATTTTAAAGTTTCTACTCTTCCATTTGGAGGTGGGTTCAAGAGGCAAGAATAAAGGCATTTTTGCTTGCTAACTTCCTAGTGGGCTTTGGGAAAAAACCCTCTGGATCTAGCCCTGGTACATAAGTTTTGTTGTTCTGGGGCTGACAAGCTCTGACATCTGGCTCTGGAACTGGCTCTGTAATCCCTTTCTGAATTCTAGGCTTCTTATTGGGGGATGTTGGTTCCTCTCTAAAAACCTATGGACTTCCTTCCCACTGTACCCAGCTGAGCCCTTGGAGAATGGAAGACTGAGGTAATTGAGAGTTAGCCTTTTAAGCCTTTATTGTATTTTGCTCATTATCTACTAGTTTCATATGGTGTCTTGCTTTTCCACTTTCACCCCCATCCACTCCCATTGGTAGTGAATATTAAAGAATAAACCAAACACTATTTTTAAAAACTCTAACTCTCTGAGGCTCAGCATCCTCATCTATAATATTACTGATTGAATCTGGTGACTTCTGTGGTCCCTTTCCAGATATATGATTCTGTGATTCTTTTGGTCTTGGTAGGTGTCCAGGCTCATTCCATGACACCCAGACTGAATAAAGAAGGAGGACAACCTTGGAAGCTACAACTCTTTAGGTCCAAACACTTGTGGCACAGAACTGGCCAAATTCCCCCGAACCAGCCACAATTGACTCCTCTCCCACTTTGCTTACATTTTGGCAAATGGCATCTTCCCCAGGTGACTCACTTTTCCAACCCCCAGGTTTTCCCTCCAGTCACAGACCAGGGCCAAGCAGGCTAGCCTAGACTTGGGCAGCCTGGCTCTAGCCTGGATTGATGACAAAAGGTCAATAAACTCCATATGCTCAATTACTCCATTAATGTGGCATTAAATTGTAACAATTCAAGGGAAAATGTGGGAGAAGGAAGGGGAGGGGAGAGAGAGGGCCTTGGAACACCCAGAGCCTGAATCCTCATAATCCATTATAGGGCTATTATGCCATGCTAAAGGAATTGGAAACAAAATACAAGCTCTCATTTATGTAACATCTATACATAGTGCCTAGCACACAATAAGTGCTTAATAAATACTTATTGGTTGATTGATAATGCTTTGTATTTATAAAGTGTTTTAATTAATTTTTTAATGAATAAGCATTTTCTTTCTTTACTTCCCACCTCCCCCATTTTTGAAAAGAAAGGAGCAAAATTTTTACAACAAATGAACATAGTCAAACAAAATAGATTCCAATATTTTTCACAAATGTGTATCACATTATACATTTTATCCATCACCTCTCAATTTAGCATTTGGATGGTATCCTTCATCAATGGTTTTCTGGCATCCGGCATCATGGTTGGTCATTGCACTGATTCAAGTGCCAAGTGGTTAGCGGCTCTGAAACATAGGAAGTACTTAATAAATATTTATCCATTGATTTATTGGAGTGTGAATTGGTCCAACCATTCTGGAAAGTAATTTGGTACTGTACTCCAAAAGTTACTAAATTGTGCTTACTCTTTAACCCAGTGACAGCACTAATAGGTCTATGACCCAAAAAAAAACTAAGAGGAAAAAGTCCTGTAGGTACAAATATGTTTAGAATAACTCTTTTTGTGGTGACAAAGAAGTGGAAACAAAAGGGGTGTCTATCAATTGTAGGATGGTTGAACAAACTGGGGTAATCTATTGTGTTTTCAGAAATAAAGAAAATGGGGTCAAAGAAATTCAAGAAGCCATATATGAGACAATGCGGAGTGAAGTGAGTGGAACTAACAACAATTTATTTCATAAGAATAATTTAACTTTGAAAATTATAAAATATTATTCATCCTTTCTCTCCTTTGATCCACATCACTGGCTTGTAAGGTAGGTCATTCAAGGCCCTATCATTCTCACTTTACAGATGAGAAAATCATATTCATATTGTCATATTAATATGTCAAAGACCATAAACTGGCAATGGTTATCACATAATATTGCATGTTTTAGTTCATGGAAATGAGTCAAAATTCAATGCTTTTTGAAATCAGAGAGATGAAGCAATTTGATTATTTGACTTCTAGGAATCATATCATAATACAAGATTTACACATTTATACAATCCTAGATTCACAGAGCATTTTAATCATAATAGCCTTATAAGGTGGGTAGTGTAAATTGGATTATTCCCATTTTACAGATTAGGAAATGAAAAAATTGAGATGAGTTGTCCAAAAACACATAGAAGGTTAGGAACCGGATCCAAGATTTTCAACCTATGCTACCTCTTGTCTGGGTTTCTTTGCAATACAAGTCACCTTGCTCTCTTGAGAAGTCACATGTTCAAAGTAAATGTGTTTTCTGGGTGGGGTTTTTTGTATTGTTTGCATAAAGGTAGGGAAAGGTGACTGTGCTAGAGGACAAAGATGAAACCTGATGATGTTCACCCAGAACAAGGAAACCTCCAGCTCCAAGTCTGGGTGATTCAGGCATGCAGGACAGAGAAGCCTGGATATGATGTGGGGCTTGCAGGCCAGGGTGCAGCTGGCTGAGGCTGTTGGAGGACAGGGTCACTTTGCAGCTCAATTACATGCAGACCGCCACCTCCGGGGAAGGCGACTGACCTTTAGAGTGATGCTGAGCTGTGTGAGTAAACAGATATTAGCCAGGCAGGACGCTGGCTCAATGAGGGAAAATGAATCCTTGACTCACAGGAAGGTGGCCTAAGTAAGGCAGTGACTGCCCGAGGGCCAGAGCAGCTTTGAGCTGGGGAAAGTCTGGTCCCTGAGTGGTGTGAACTGCCCAAAGACTCACATATTTAGCCATTGCTAGACAACCAAGGACAAAGACAATGGATACCTAAATCAGGGATGATTTCCTATCCCTCCATCCCATACCTGGATCCTAGGACCTGAGAGAGAACCATTTCCCCACACCAGGTTCTTTTTGAGAGAAGAATGAAAAGAGAGATATTCAGATATATTACAGGACTTTTATTTCCTGTACAAACTTAAGCAGGGTCCCCCAGTCCCAAGCCAAAGACTCACTTATAGTCTTCCTCTGTAAAAAAGTCTGTTAGACTAGACCTGGGATTTTTACCCCAAGATTGATAGATCTCAAGCAAATCTTGTACTCAATTTGGAGAGGGGGATTATAATTTTCTTTTCATCAACCTCTAGCTGAAATTTAGCAGTTCTTTCTATTATAAATTAGACAACAAAACATTACTCTGAGCAGGAATCCACAGGTTTGTCAGGCTGCTGAAGGTGTTCATGACCCCCTCCCCCAAACATTAATTAAAATATTAAGGATCCTTGGTTCTGATGATTACTAAGACCTCTCCCAGATCCCTGTGTTCTTAAACCCTTCCAGCTATGATATTCTATGTTCTAAGACCCTCCCAGTTCCATCATCCTATACCCCTTCTAATTCTGACATTCTTTGTTCTAAATCCCTTCCAGTTCTTCTGTTTTAAGGATCTTCTCAACTTTGATGATCTCTGTTCTAAGGTCTCTCTCACCTCTGTTATCCCAGGATTCTAACATGTTTCCCTGAAGCATCAGTTAACTCACAGATAGGTATGCCCCATGACATGATACCTAAGTATTTCTTGTGGCACCCTGCTGCTGGCCACTTTCCTGTAGGGGATTTGTGTGTGTAAGGGGAAAGACAGAGCAGAGACAGCAGTAACTCAATGGTTACTTGTGATTGCATTAATGTCTGAGTCAGTTCATGCTATCAAAGATGCTCTGACTTTTAGCTACAGATTGTAAGGGATCCCTTCAGCAAACAATCCCAGCAACTCTCCAGTGTGTTATTCATCAGTGATACCCTCAGGGATTTCCAAGCTCCTGCGATAAAATCTATCAGAGGTTCCCTCCTGGAGTGGTTCTCCAAATAGCCAGAACTGAGACAGGCCAGAAGCAGATATCCCCACAGTTTAAACAGAATCAAGGGAAGCAGCAAGATTCAGTGGATGTGTGCTGTTCCTTATGACCCTGCTCAGAAGATCTGAACCTACTTCTGTAAGCATCAAAAGCATCAGAATAAGAATGATGAAGGAGTGAGGGGTAACTATGTATTATACACAGCCAGGTATCAACAAGGAAGTTCAAGGATGCCCTAAGGTTAGACAGGAACTTCAGGTAGGTATCAGGGGAACAAGATCTGATTGTAAAGTTGTTCACAACTTGCTACCCTCAGTGTTCTTTGAGAATATGAGGTTGGCCTTGCCTTCCTCCTTCCCAGAGAACAACAAGATATCTCATAGCATCATGGATTTAAAACTTGTCTAATCCAGCTCTTAACTCTCTGACAGTCTCTGGCAATCTTGTGAAGCCTATAGATTCCTCAGAATCATGTTTTAAATGCTTACAATAAAACATACTGTATAACTTAGGAAACGAAAGCTTAGTGAAACTGAAGATTTTCCCATTCAAGTTCATGGACCTCCTGAAACCTATTACTAGATGAAACTCTGATCCAGTCTAACCACTTTATATTACAGATGAAGAAAAAGGCCAAGAGGTAAAGTGACATTTCTGAGATCACATAGCTGGTAAATGTCATGATCAAAGTCAAGTCCTCTGACTCCAAATACAATGTTCTTTTTTTAATTGACTCACTTTATTTTATTGTTTAATTCAACAAGCATTTGTTAAATACCTACTATATTCCATTGCTTGTGTAAGAAGCTGGGGCTACAAAGACAAATATGAAATGATCCCTTCCTTCTAATAGGGCATGCTACTATTCTGTTTTCCTCAATTATCTTATATATTAGTAAGTTCTATTAGCATCTTTTATGTCACAGTAAATTCTGGATAGTATTGCCCCAACCCCTAAATTAAATCATTCCTCGCAAGAAAGAAAACTATTTAAGATTAAAAAAATACACTGACTATACCTGGCAACATTCTGCCTTCATAGATAACCACCTCTCTGATAAAGGGAGAGGACTATGTTTCATTATCTGCTCTCAGGGGCCCAAATTAGTCATCATTGTTACTTAGAATTTAGTTTCATTTAAGCACTCTTTTCACTTCCATCATAGTAGTCATTGTGTGAATTGTTCAGATCCTGTTTTTGTTTTGCATCAGTTTATGCAAGTCCTCTCAGGTCATGGCACACTAATATTCTATCACATTCATATGTCAAAAGTTGTTTAATCATTCTTTGATTGATGGCCATCAGTCCCTTACGGGGGGAGAGGAGGGAAAGAACAAAAAAGGAAGGAGAAAGTGAGGGAAGGAAAGAGAGAGTGACAGAGAGAGATGGAGATACAGGATGTGGAGACAAAGAGAGACAGACAGAAAGGGAAAGACAGAGAGAGACAGAGAGACATGGAGAAACAGAAAGAAAGAGACAGAGACTAGTGCTGCTTTCATTCCCTTCAGACAGCTCTGGTCACTGCTAACACTATTCAGAAGAGAAATATTCATTACTGGTGGACAAAAGCATCAGACTTGATATTGGGAGAACTGTCCAAATCCTGACTTTCATTACTCTTAATGGATAGCTCAATCGCCTGTTCCTCCATGAGATTTCTCTGAATTCTCATAATTCTTGATACTCTTTTTCTCTTGAAATTAATTTGCATCTACCTGATGATGTAAATGTTGTATACACACACACACACACACACACACACACACCCTCTATCCAAGTAGAACAGAGATTAGGGACTGTTTCCCATTTGTATCTTTAGCATCTACCACAGGGCTTTGCACAGCAGGTAATTAATAAATGCTTGTTGAAAGCATTACTAACTATGTAAATTAAAGGGACCTTAGAGATTGAGGGGTTTTTTAACTGTTTCTTATGTGATATCTTCTCACTTTGGGTAAATCTTTTTCTGAGCCTTAGGGTCCTCATCTGTAAATTGGTGATACTTTCTGCTCTGTCCCCCTCTCACAATCAAATAGATGAACCAGTGTGAACTAATAGTCCCCATAACCCCATGTTAAGAGCATCATGAGAGTATGAAGACCTAGCTCTGCGTGCAGACTTTGTTTTTTGCTGCTCTTGCTTATCTTGGTCAAGACTCCTCCTTTCTAAAAGCATCTGTTTCCTCTGGAGGATGAGGGGCTTTGCTGGATCTCCAAAATTCCTTTCCACCCTAAATCCTTTGTTCCTGAGTTTCAGGTTTCCTATGTATCCAATGATAGATTAGAATAAGAGTTCTCTAAGGTTCCCCCCAGATTTAACAGCTTATGTTCTATGGTTCTTCCCAGCGACAGCATTCTAAGACCCCTTCCAGTTCTAAATCTTATTAGCCTACAGAGAAAAAGGAAGGCGGAGAAGTCGGTGATGTTAACAGCATTTCTCACACATTGCTCATGTTAGTTAGGCAGCTTACTTCTGACTGTCTGAAGTTTTTAGTTTAAATTGATTACCAGGAGCTGACCTGACTCCCAATGATCCATGCTGTGTGTGTCCTGATCAGGATCAGATCTCACCACAGGAAGGCTACCGCAATATTTATTAGTGAGACAGGAGGAGGCAACTACAGGATTAATCTCCTTCTGACAGAGAGAGGAGGCCAACAAGCAGCCTGTGGAGGAGCCAACCTTGCAGAGCCTCTCTTAATTCACTTACAAAAGTTTAAGTCAACTTTTCCCAGCAGTGCTTAAATAGATGCAAAGGCAAACTTGTGTCAGCGACAGGCAACTTTCCTACACACTTTAGAGCACGGGATAATATCTGTGAACAAAGAGCTCTGGATTTGAGTCAGAGGACTTGGAATTAGCATGTTGACTGTTACTTCCTGCCTGTGTGCCCTTGGACAAGTGGGTTCCAGTTTCCTCCCCTGTAAGATGAGAGGAAATGAGCTTTTGGGTTCCTTCCTGAGGAAACTTCTAAATCCTACAATCCTTGGATATGGGACCCCTTATCCTGAAAGAAAGTTGGATCTACAAATAGGAAAATTACAATTTGCTTTATGATAGTCAATTTTCCCTCTAAAGTTGTACTGATTTGGGAACCTACCAAGATCAGAGTCTTGGCTTGTAAACCAGAACATGTCCTTTAAAATAAGGAGTACTGTGCAACAAGAAAACTGTTCGGTTCTGCACACATATATTGTATCTAGGATATAGTGTAACCTATTCAACATGTAAAGGACTGCTTGCCATCTGGGGGAGGGGGTGGAGGGACAGAGGGGAAAAATTGGAACAGAAGTTAGTGCAAGGGATAATGCTGTAAAAAATTACCTTGGCGTGGGTTCTATCAATAAAAAGTTATTTTAAAAAAATTTAAAAATAAAATAAAATAAAATAAAATAAGGAGTAGCAGGTAGAACCATGCAGTCTGGGATAGCTCATTGATGGGGAAGAGATATTTCTATAAAGCTCTGCTCAGGAAAATATTCCTCTACTTTCTTCACAAACATTTTTAAATTTATACCTTTATTTTTATATTGCTTTTATTTCTATCAACACATAATATATACATACTCTCTCTTTATATATATACACACATACATGTGTGTATGTATATGTGTATTTGTATACATATATATACATATATATCCATCCTTCCTTTCTTACCCAGACAGCCAATTTATATATGTGTGCATATATATACATATCCATGTGTTTTATAAAACACAAATATTTTTAAAAGATCATGAAGAAAGCATATTCAGCAAGATTAACCAATTCATGAATTGAGCTTTAGGCCAATGTCCAATATTCCCAGTCCTCCACCTATGTAAAGATGGGAGGTTAATTTTTAATTCTTTTCTCAAATGCCAAAGTTAATAGTAATAATTATACAATAAATAGAAGTTTTTAAATTTGGGAGCTGATATAGTTTAAATAGGCAACCAGAATGAGCTTGACACATTCTGGATATGTGATTCAGGGCAAGTCACTCAACTTTTTAGTGCTCTGGGGAATTATCTAATACTATTTGGTGAAGGAAAGATGCTGACCTGAATTGATAGAAGCAATTTTCTTATCTGGAAATTCCCTACATCAATGAAATCATAGGTGTACTTCTGTCCATATCTTTCCATAGTCACTGTGTGTGTAATTTTCCTGGTTCTACTTCATTCTGTCTCTGTCCATGTTCATTTTTCTGTGCTTTTCTGTGTTTTTCATTTGCATAGTTTCTTATCTCTTAGTAATATCCTATCACAATGAAGTATCATAACTTATTTAATTCTTCCCCAGTTCATGGACATCTTTGATGTTTCCATTTTTTTTGCTACCACAAAAAGATTTTCCCAAATTTGGGCAAAGCAGCAACTGAGGGTACCTACAAGAAAGTGTACCCACAAGAAAAATATCAGAACTTTTGACAAAATTCAAATATGAAGTGAATCTCCAGGAAATAACTTTAGGCTGGCAAACAGAATATTTTTCAATTGTCTTTATTTTATCCTTTGCTTACCTCATCCTTTCTCATTACTCTCCCAAATAAGGACCTCATGATCATTTAAAGTCCACTAGATTAAGAGTCAGGAGATTTGTGTCTTAGTCCCAGCTCTATCAATGAGTCACTGTTAAGACTTTGGGCAAGTCATTTGACTACATGAGATTCTAAGTCTGTTCTGGCTCTAACATCCTATTTACTAAATCCTAAGCCTTCTCCAAACTCTGACTGCTATGTTCTGAAAGCACTCCCAGTTGATATTCTATGACATTGAGCACTCCATGCTCTGATATTCTAGGGCTCTTAGCAAATCTGAAAATATTCTAAAGTCACATATAGTTCTTATCATCTATGTTCTAAGTTGTCTCCCACCTCTGACATTCTTCTAATTCTGAACATTAAACTAGAACTAAGATGTGAACTTCAAAAGGAAAACAAAAATACTATTTACCTTCACCTCCAAATGAAAGGAGTTTCTTAGGATCAGATGGTGTGAGCCTAGAAGATCTAATCACTGGAGAAGGTGACAATGTTAGATAACTACATACACCATGAGAGAATAAGTTGTGGGTAGGGAAGCAGGATTTGCCTCATTTAATGTTTCTGATGAGATGGCTATTGTCTCCCTTCTCATAGAATAATTTCATAATTATTTATGAATTCTGAACATAATTCAGATTTGGGAACTAGAGAAGTGTACAAATCCTAAATGAGAGGGGTAAAGGGAAGAAGTTTTGTCTCTACCCTGATATTTGTTAAATCACCAAAAAAATTTGTCCTTTAGAATGAATTGAAATGCCATAATTCTTTTTAATGTTTTGAGATGTTCATCACTCCATAGGTGGCTCGTTTCTTTCCTGGGGGAGTAGCGACACTTTGATTATGGCTTCATGATCTAAAGGACTCAGTCATAAGAATGGTTAGTGAAGACATGAATTAATATTCTTTCTCATCTTTTAATTTTCAAAATTAGTACCTTTTCTTAAAAATAGGTAACTAAAGTGACATTAAATACTATCTTCAAGAAATGTTATTTCCTTAGAACAAAATTGAAATAAATAAACCCTTAGGAACAATTGGGTACCTTTTTTCATCTTTACTTTCTGCTAATCATCACTGCTTAATCTAATTCAGGTTTTATTACCAGGTATATGTAAAATACTTCTCGACTTGCAGATCTCCATCTTGGAGGTCAAGTCCAAGTACTTTAATTCATTCTTGCTCTCTGAGATTTGAAACAAATCTAGTATGTAAAACCCTCAAAGCTTCTCACGTCTTTTAGCAATGACTCTCCAATATGAGCCTTCTGATTGCCAGAAACTTTCATTTAGGCAGATTGCTACTATTTGCCCAGTGTGCCCTACTACTAAGGTTAAAATATAGAAAAGAGAATAGGTATAAAAGAAGCAGATTCAGTAGTATCAGACCTAAGACCATATTAAAGGTGAGAGGTTTGTAGAAGTATTAAGTGAATAATTTTTGAATAATTTTGATTGTTTCAAATTAAATTTTTCTTATATAAATCAAACCTGTGTAGCCAAGAATAGAAGGAATGCAGAAAAATAGAGAAAAAATTTTCATAGACAATATCTTACACATAATGTGATTGAATTGGAATATTGCTATAGTCTAAGAAATGATGAACTGGTTGATTTAGAAAAACATGGAAATACTTGGACTTATGAAATAAGATGCTATCTACCTCTGAGAAATAGATTACAAGTGGAAATAAGCATAACACAGCTTAACATAAATATGAATAAATGTGTTTGTGTATGTTTATAAATGTCAAGGAATGAGTATATATGTATGTAGTACGTATAAATATATACTAATTGTGGCCTCATTTAGTGGGTAGAAGAGTTAAAAATGCACAGCAGAGCACCAAAAAACTCTAAAGGAGCAAAGAAAAATAGGACAGCATTGAAAACAATGTTTTGTGTTTATTAAATAAGTTTTCTAGAAAAGGAAATTCATTGCTTGATATTGAATCCTCTCATATTCAACTGTGTATACAGATAGTTTTTTCCTTTTCTTATTTTGTACTTAAGTTTAAAATAAATTTAAAAATTTAAAAGAAGTGTAGGGAGAAAAAAGACATGATACTTCTTTTATGTCTTCTCTTGCAATGAATACTCCTTTTTGGCAATTAAATGACATTGGCTAGACAGCTAGATTTGGAGTCAGGAAGACCTGGGTTCAAATCCTGCCTTAGAAATTTACCAGCTGAATAACCCTGAACAAGTCTTAAAAAGCCTGGCTCAGCTTTGGTATTCTCATTTGTAAAGTAGGAATAATCAAAGAACTAATCACACAGAGTTGTTGTGAGGATCAAATGAGTACTCATAAAATTGCAAGTCTCAAATTACTTTATAAATACTAGCTATTATTACTGTTTTTGATTTAAAGTAGCAGAAATAAAAAAGATTATAGCTACTCTTTCTGAATTACAAATTCCTTTGGTCTTGGTATCAGAATCAGGAGTTCTGGGTTTGCGTTCCTGACTCCATCATTTACAAACTATATCTCACTTTCCTTATCTGTAAAATGGAAATAATAGTAACTGTCTTTACTATTTTTCAAGGTTTTGAATGAGTACTAAATGCTATAGTACTTGAATAAACTCATCTGCTCCTTGAATTTTGGTCTCTCCAGAAAAATAAGAACTACAGTATAACTTACAAACTCATTAAGAGAAATTCTAGTCTCTCGTGACCATTAGCATTGAACAAAATAATAGGAAGATGTTGAATGAGGCTGGATTGGGAGTGTAATGGAAATAGTTCTGTCTGGAATTTGAGAAACCTGTATTTTAATCTTAGCTTTAGTATTAGCTCATTGAATAATGTTGAATAAGTTACATACCTTTACTCAGTCTTACTAATTCTAATGAAGGCATCAGATTAGTCTACTATTTCCCAACCCAAATGATACTGTAATCTAAGGAATAATTTAAATTCCCTACACTAAATAGTTCTGCTCTCTGACAATCCAGCAGCTCACAAAGACACACAGAGGGAGAGAACAAGAGCATGGTATGGATGAGATGGATTGAATCAGATCAGAGGAGAATTTCTAGATATCTGTATGTAGACCAGTAGTTTTAGAAGCACTGACCTGGACAATTGTGAAGATTCTAAAATGCCATCATCATCAACTCATTAATCCCACATCCCTTCTTCTTCCAGCATCTTTCTAACCTTCTGACCTCCCCTTTCCTTCCTCTTTCTTTTGTTTGCTTCTCCTGCTTATTTCCCTCCTCATTAGTCTTCCTAGCTACAACCATTTCTTTGGTGTGGTGTACTGCTTATTGCTCTCACCTTTATTTCCTAGACAGGACTTAACTCTCAATTCCTTTTTCATCTTGAACTTTCAGGTAGGATATTGTTAAATGTTTTTTCTCAGGTGATATCCCTGTTTATAACCAACTTACTTTAAAACTTTAGATTCAGAGGATGTTAGATCAAGAAAGAACCTTGGAACATAGAATAACCCGAAATGAACAGAGACTCTCAACATAGATGTAGAAAACTGGGGCAGGGGTAGAATTGAGTTAAGGGATAGATTAACTGATGCTAAATAGTAAACTTTTCCTCAAATGAATTATCTTCTTAAGAAATATGTAAATAAAGGTTATTTTACCTATTCTTCTTTAGCTTTTCAGAGCAGATGGAAGATCTGGTGCCATACAAACCAACACCATTTGACATCACCTGATCTTTGTTTGTTTGCTTTCTTTCAGGGGAAGACAGAAAGATCATAGAAGATTGCTTCTTATGAATCCTTGCTACACTGCTTAAGAGCTATATCCTTTCCCCTTAGCAAAGCAGTGCTTTACTTACACATCTAGGAGAGAGAATGTCAGAAATGGAAAGTATTGTAGAATGTAATAACATAGGATGGTGTAAGTTGAAGGGACTTTAGGACATAGATCATAGAACTAGAAGATACTTTAGAACAAAGAACCTTAGAACATGGAAATTTAAATATGAGAGCTAGATCTTGGAACACAGAGTGTTACATTGCTTATTTTCTCAATAGGTAGAGAAAGACTGGCAGTGGGGAGAGAATTTTAAGTGAAAAATTTTAGAAAATGTATGTTAAAAATAGATGCATGCTTTATGAGGAAAAGAGAATATAAAACAATTTAAATAATCAGAGGGATATTGAATGTTCATGGTTGGGTTGAACCAATATGAGGAAAATTATAATACTGCCAAAATTTAATGTTATTCCAATTAAACTAGTGGAATAATTTTTTACAAATAGATAAAAGAATTATAAAAAAAATGTTAAAAGAAAACAAAATGGTAGAACTCACAAAATAGAATATTGATACAATAAAATCTAGAACACAAAATATTATAATCTGGAAGAACTTTAGAAATGGAATGCTAAGACATAGAAAATTAATGCTGGAAGGGATTTTTAGGTCATAGAATGTTAGAATATTCCATTTCCAGCATTGGTGAATTCCTCCTATGTAATGGGCTGAAGCTCTTGAGTCATTGCACTGAGGTCCCAGCACTTGAGGCTAATTAACAATTGAACAATACTCTATTAATATATGCCTGGAGAAAGAATGGCCCCACTCACTCTCTGTGCAAGTTTAATGTGTTGTATAGGAGATTGCTTGGAGGATTTGGTGGGTGGAGTGTGAGAGTGAGAGGCACTGCTGGCCGGATTCGTGTTGCAATTGTTCTCACTTAGTCATGCCATTCCCCTTCACCTCTGCAAAGAATAAAGATCAAGGATTTTCCCTTATTCTGACTCTGGTTGATTTTAATATACTCGGTGCTAAATGCAGTCATCACACTCCTGAGACCATAAATTTTGTGGAGAAACTCAATCCAGCTTTTTTCACCCTCTTGACTTTGTTTCTGACTTCTGAACTTGAAGGGGCATGAAATCCATATCCCTCAGCTAGATAACTTCCTCCTCTCCCCACCTTCCTCCTCTCCCCACCTTCCATCCTTCATTTTTCAGCTTCTTTTTATATATTGTCTTCTTCTTCCATTAGAATATAATCTCCCTGAGGGCAGGGATGCTTTTCTTTTTATTAGTACTGTATCTTTAGCATTTATCATGGTGCCTAGCGTATATGAATTACTTAATAAATTCTTCTTCCCTCCCTCCCTCTCTCCTTTTCTCTCTTCCCTCCCTTCCTCCTTTCCTCCTTACTTTCTTCCCTCCTTTTTTTCTTCCTTCCTTCCCTCCTTCCTTCCTTTCTTCCTTCCCCACTCCCTCCTTTCCTTCTTCCTTCCTTCCTTCCTTTCTTCCTTCCTTCATTCCTCCCTCCCTTCCTTCCTTCCATCTTCATTTCCTTCCTGTCCTACATGACAAGTGCATAGTGCTTTCTTTGTGCTTGGAATCCAAAGACAAAAATAGGGTATTTCTTGCACCCATGTAGCTTACATCCTATTAGCAGAAAACATCACAAATCCACATCAGTAAATACAGAATATATGCAAAATAATTTTTTAGCATTTATTTTCCCAAGTTGCATGTCAAACAATTTTGAACATTTGTTTTTAAAACTTTGAGTTCTGGATTCTCTCACATCCTCCCTCTCCACTGCTCCTTCCCCACTGAGCAGGCATATGAGAAGTCATGCAAAACATGTGATAAATCATGTGATGAAAGAAAACATAGATTTCCCCCAAAAAATTCAAGAAAAATAAAGTTTAAAAATGCAAAATAAATTCTAAAAAATGTACCCAGTCTTATAAAATATCAGAGCTGAGAGAGGTTTTATAATATAGAACATTAGGACATAAAAGCACAGAATTTCATATTTAGAAGACTTCTTAAAACTCAACTAATCTAATCTTTTAATTTTGGAAATGGGGGAAACAGGTCCAGAAGAAAAACAAGAAACACTTTCCTTCAGAACTTAGTTCATGCATGATGTTCTTCATGAGGTATTTCCTAACTACTCCCACCCTACCCCCACCCCGTTTCTAAGGCCTCCCCTAAAATAGATTTGCACTTATTTTTCATTTACTTATATGTGCACCTGTTTCTCTTCCCTGCACACACACACACACACACACACACACACACACACACACACACACTGCCACTATCTTGAAGGTAGAGACAACTGAGAAACCTTCCTCTGGATCCTTTTGGTGGGAAGAAGACATCATAGAGGTGCCCATCAAAACGTAAATCTGACCCTGCTTTTGTTCCCTCCAGACCCACAGGTTGTTGACACACCCTATCATTTCACCTACTGATGAAACCTCAGAACTCACTTGCCACTTACCACACTGCTGAGCCCTTAGGACTGCTGAGTCTTTCCAGCCACTCTACAGTTGAACTTTCTTTCATGTATGTGTGTGAATGTGTATGTGTATATGTTGGTCCTTCCTTTGAGTCCTCAGATTTTAGCAGAGTGCCTAGTGCATCTTAGGTGTTTAATAAATTCTTGTTGACTTGATGAATCATTTTCCCCAATTAGATTCTGAGCTCCTTGAGAGAAAGAATTGTATGACTTCTTTTCTGTTTCAATTCTCTGTGCTTGGCACCTAGTAAGTACTGAATAAAGTCTTTTTTCACTCATTCATTTATGCTGTTCCAAAGAAGTTTTCTCTATAATAAAGCTGATCCCAAGTTCTGACAGGAAATACAGAGCTATTGTGTTGTGAATCTATACAACTAATGCTTTCTCTGGTTCCATTCCATGCCACAGCAACTCTCCCTTTGGGAAGTACCTGATGGTGTGCTTTGTGTTTTAAAGGAAAGAGGAGATGACCAGGATGCTTTGCAATGCTTTTGTTCGGTGATCTCACCACAATTGTCTTTTGACTGCTCTCATTCCTCTCACTCATCCTGTCTTAAAACACCCTCAGATCACTCACCAAAATGACAAAGGATCCACACCAGAGATCTAGCAGTTTCTAAGAAGAAAGCAATGGGGGTGGTGCATATGTGACAATTATCTCTTTGCCTTAGTGGGATTAAAGTGCTGCTTTTCACTTTTTAATTCATCCCAGAGAAGCAAGACAGTCACATTATTTAAAAGGAGAATTTGGAGGGACCCTAGAGATCCTTTAGCCCTACTCACTCATTCTTTTTTTTTAAATAAAATTTTATTGATATTCTTTTGTTTTTACATCATGTAAATAAATCTCTTCCAGTCTCCCTCCTAGAGAACCATTCTATTTAACTAAAAATATTTTTAAAGAAAAAAAGGAACGAGGGAAAATCCAAGAAACCTGTCCAATATACTGAAAAAGTCTGAAAACATATGCAATGTTTTATGTCTGTAGAAATTCTATCTTTGCAGATAAATAGGCAGAGGTGTTTTATATATATGTGCTTGTTCTTGGTAATTCAGCAACATTCATTTTTTTTATTATATTGTGGGTTTTGTTCATTCCATTTACATTGTTGTAGTCAAGGTATAAATTGTTTTATTGGCCCTACTTTATTCTGTATCAGTCCACTGAAGTCTTCCCATGCTTTTCTGTATTCATTCTATTCATCATTTTTTTCACTATGGTGATATATAATTACCTTTATATACCACAGCTTGTTTATCAATTCTCCAACTAACTTTTCAATTCTCTGCTAATACAAAAATATTGTTATACAACTTCCATTGCTAGGAATTTAGGTGCATATCTGTTTCTTATCAAACATCTCTTTAAGGATATATACTATCTAGCAGAATCTCTGAGTCAAAAGGTATAAATATTTTAATCACTTTGCATAACTGCAAATTGCTTTCCAGAGTTGTTGTATTGATTCACAGATCCACCAACAATATACTAGTATGCTTAACTTTCTATCACCCCTATAATACTGACTAATTCCATCTTTTGTCATCTTTGTCAATTTGCTGCAGAAGAAACAACTAAATTCCAGAGAAGGAAAACAATTTCCCCAAAGTAACAAATGGACTTAGTTTATCTCTACCTCCCAAAGACTGGTAATGTTATTTTATGAACATAATCACTAAAACAAAATTTCATTACAACAAAACAATTGAGATGCTTGAGGAAGTTGTTGAAACAAGATTTTGCCTGTGGTTGTTTAAATATTTTCTCAAGAGACACAACCTAAGTCAGCATATACACAATATCCTATGACAGAATAATTGTTGTTTTTTAGCTGCCATCCATACTCCAAAGAGTACAGTGTCTGCTATTACACTAAACTGAGGTAGAAAGACACAGGAGAGAGATGGGAGGGAGAGAGAGAAGGAGGAAAGAAGGGAGAAAGAGGTAGGGAAGAAGAAAGAGAGAGAGAAAGAAAGGAAAAGATAGAGAGAGACAGATACAGAGAGACATACACAGAGATATACAGAGACAGAGAAAGATATAGACACAAAAGAGAAGGAGACAAAGAGTTACAGAGAAAGAGTTAGAGAAAGATGGGTCAAGAGAAAAAATGAGAGAAATAGAGAGGAAAAAAGATACAGTGAGAGATGCATTAAGAAAGACAGAAGAAGAGAGATAGTGTCATTCAGAAAAAAAGTGAAAGAGAGAGAAAGAGGAAAGTTAAAAAGAGAAATAAGAGAAAAAAGAAATAAATGAAGAGGAAGGGAGGCAGAAGAACAAAGGGGAACAGGAAGATTTAAAAAGAGAGAGAATTACAAGGAGATAAGACCAAAAATCAAGTATCCTAAAGACCTCATGAAAACAATTTCTTCATGCCCTGGATATGTATTCCTGAGCACCCTTCTTGGTTCCCCACCCAAATTGATGGGAGAAACAAAAATAAGAGGGAGGGAGGAAAGAAGGAAGAGAGGGAGTTAAACAGGGACAGAGGAAGAAAGGGAAGGAGACAGAGACAGACAGACAGACAAACAGATTAAAACAAATAGTCAGTGACAGAGAAACAGACAGAGAGACACAGAGAGACAGGGAGAGAGAGAAGGAGAGAGGGAGGGAGAGAAAGAGAATCTCTGACTTGGGCCACTCAGTAAGGACTTCTCAAGAATAGGGTAATGTTTGCATATTTGTCTGGTTGGTCTGTCTGGTATTGAAAAAGGAGAAGGAATCTTAAATCAGTCTCCCAAATGGGAAGAGTTGGCACTCAGAATGAACTGGCAGGCCCTATCTAAGCAGATCCTAGGGAAGGCACCTGGCCAAGGCTCCTGTTTAGCCAAACCTGAAAGGGTTAAGGTGGCCCAGGAGCGGTGCTATGTAAAGGAGAAATTTCCCTGTCCTTGCCTAAGTGAATGGCTGGGATTAAGCTGACAGCCCACCTTAGTGATGGCGGAATAATTGGTAGCTCAGCTCTGTCCTTGTCAGAGCGCTGACAGTTCTGCAGATGTCCTGCTCAGCTCTCCAAAGGTTAGCCTCAGCTGGCGCTGCTGTTCATTAATCATTCCTCCCTGACAGGACTCGGAGCAGCCCACATCTGCCATGCCGTCCCCCTCAATCCCTGTCGCACCCGGCCTGGGTGTAATCAGCATTGGGCTCCCTAAGAGGATACTTGATAAGGGAATATGCCCTGAGAGAGGAGACAAACAGCCCTCCTGTCCCCTTGGCCCCTCCTGGCAGCCCAGGGAGGGAGACTGATGAATTTACCTTTGTTTCTCCTTGCCAAGATTCCAGATTCAATGCCTCTTGAAAGCCAGTCACTTTGTCTGGGTCTCAGTTTCCTCACATGTAAAATGAAGAGATTGGACTCTACTGTCTATACGATTCTTCCTAACAATTACAACATGCTAAGTACTAATCTATAGTTTATGTTTTAGCATTGCATGTCCTAAGACCTTTCCTGCTCTAACATTCCATGTTCTCTGATCAAACACCCTGTGTTCTATATTTGAACATTCCCTACAGATCTTCTGAAGTCTCACATTCTATGTTTTAGTGCCCCTTCTTACTCTAACTTTCTATGTTTGTGACCAAATGTTCCATATTTTAAGATCTCTTTTAGCTGTATGATCATGATGTCCAAGCGCTCTCATACTTGGACCTTTCCCCTGCCTGGGAGGATAAATGAATAACCTGGTTTGAAATTATGAACATGTCCAATGAAACGTTCAGACTGAACCTAAACTCATTTTTTGAATATTCTAAAATTTTCTTAACTTTTCATATTTTTTAAAGTTCAAAAGGAAAAAAAAACATGTGTTTTTGTGAGTTTGATTGTAGCCTCAAAGTGTGTGGAGGGAGATATTCATGTGGGCACTAAACTAAAGTTGAGACACTTGGATCTTATTTTTAGTGCTATTACAAGCTTTCTGTGTGATCTTGGCCAAGTCTCTTCTCTCTGGACCCTAATTTTTTCTTCAATTAAGTACTAATAGACTTTGGATATATGTTCCCATGGCACCAGCTCTGAGATTCTTTATTCTAAGATCCCTCTCAACCTTGATACTTTGTTTTAAAATCCTTTAATCTATGAGATCCTGTGCTCTGTTTTAAGATCCCTTTCATCACTGACCTGTATGTGCCAAAATGTTTGTGGCAGCCCTTTTTGTGGTGGCTAGAAACTGGATAATGATGGATACCCATCAGTTGGACAATGGTTGGGTAAATTGTGGTATATGAATGTTATGGAATATTATTGTTCTGTAAGAAATGACCAGCAGGATGAATACAGAGAGACTTGGAAAGACTTATATGAACTGATGCTGAGTGAAATGAGCAGAACCAGAAGATCATTATACACTTCAAAAATAATACTGTATGAGGATGTATTCTGATGGAAGTGGATTTCTTCAACAAAGAGAAGATCTAATTCAGTTCCAATTGATCAATGATGGACAGAATCAGCTATACCCAAAGAAGGAACACTGGGAAATGAGTGTGAATTGTTTGCATTTTTGCTTTTTTCCTCAGGTTATTTTTACCTTCTAAATCCAATTCTTCCTGTGCAACAAGAGAACCATTCAGTTCTGCACACATATATTGTATCTAGGATATACTATAACATATTTAACATGTATATGACTGCCTGCCATCAAGGGGAGGGGGTGAAGGGAGGGAAGGGAAAAGTCGGAACAGAAGTGAGTGCAAGGGAAAATGTTGTAAAAAATTACCCATGCATATGTACTGTCGATAAAAAGTTATTTTAAAAATATCCCTTTCATCTTTGACATCCTATAATTCCAAAATATTGTTATCCTTAATGTTTCTGATTAGACCTAGACTACACTCTATGAAAAGGATGTAAACTTTTCTCTTGTAAGTTCTAATTATGCATTCCAGATTTGACTTAGAATAAATATTCTACACTTTTATGTCTTTTTATCCTTTTGTTTTCCTCCTTACCCTTTTCCATGGAAAAAAAATGGTGAATTGATTTGCCATGCTACCAGGTACAAAGTTTTCCACAAACTCACCTCCCAACTGTTTTCTAATTCCTGCTCTTGCTTTGGGAATAATAATCAAATCAATGCCACCATTTTGACTTGAAAGAGCATGATAATTGACTTCCTTATGGCTCTACTCACAACCTAACTGCCTGCTTAGAACAAAATCCCATTCATTAGCACATGGAACTTTATATAAATGGCATTATGTTATTTATAGAGGTAGATAGGTGGCCCAGAAGATAGAGCCCTAGATGTGGAGTCCAGTTGAAATTCTGCCTCAAATACTTACTAGCTAAGTCACTTATGATCTGCCTCAACTTCCTCATCTGTTACATAAAGGTGACACTAGCACTTTGTTGTAAAAATAAATTAATATTTGTAAATCATTCTACAAATCTTAAAGTGGTATATAAACGTTTATTATTATATAACCTCACTAGAATGAAAGTTCTATGAGGGCAGGAACCATTTCATTTTAACATCTGTATTCTCAACATCTAGTACTACACTAACTGTTTTTTCATTCATTCATTCATTCATTCACTCATAGAAAATATAGTCAGAGATGCATATCAGTATCATGGCTAGATGCAGTGATGCAGCTAAAAACAAGTTGGGGCAGCACCAAGGCTAGAGACAATTCATTTGGACTGTATCATTCTGTCATTGTAAGATTGTAGTAGTGACTTGTAGAGGAAATTTAAGGGGAATAGAGAATGTTTCTTACTAGATTGACAACTATTGTGGAGCCCTGTAGTGTTTTAGTTGATTTTGAAAAGTGACTTGGACCCAGATGAGCCTTCTAGATTTGGGAAAAATATGACATCACTGTCAGAATTCCAGTGCTATTGGCATGTTTCAATGCATCTCCCCTAGGATATCAACTCTTAGAAAAGTCACCAAGGGATCTCATGCATATTTGAATTTTTTCTCCCTCTAAGAATTTTATATGTTGAGGAGATACTAGGTGCCTACCCATTGGCTGGAGTTGGACTTTCTGATACAAGTTATTATACAGTTCTTTTGGAGACTTAGGTTCCATATCAACACATGCTCTGTCCTATGCCCCAATAACCTATCAGGTTATTGAAAACTTTTGACATAATAATGTGGTCTAGGACAGATTGGTGAGAATATTCCAAATACTCTAGTCCTTTCCTTTTTGAATCTCTATCCCTGTTTCACAAAACATTCCAAATCTATTGGAATTTTCAAAGCTTTTCCAATTTCAACAAACCCTTCCCCACTGAAGCATCCTCTCCTTTGGAAACAGCATATTATCATACATATCCAATGGGGGCTCCCAGTCCTCTTTGAATCACTTGAATTGAAATTGAGTCCCACTTTGCATAAGCAAGTCACACTAGCTCACTATTTGAATAATTGTAGACATGTACATGTCATGTTAGCTTCAAAGATCTCATCAATATAGTGTTTACTTACCCATGTAACTGCAACAAGAAGAAAAAAATCAAAGAGTATTATTAGATATGCAAGGGACTTTAGAACTTGGAGTCAGAGAATAATAGCTGGAAAGGAGTTTAAAGATTATCTACTCTTGTCCCTTTGTTTTATTGGTGAAGAAACTGATTAAGACCCATGAAAATGAAGTGACTTTTAATAATTTCCTTGATAAATATTATTTTCATATTGTATATGAGGCATTGAGGATACAGAAAATAATGACTAAGTCCCTATCCTTAAGAAGCTTACATTTGATTGAAGGTGAAAAATAGGTATACAGAAAAATACAAATTATGTATGATAGAATTACTAAAAAGAGATACCACTAGAAATTGGGATGATCAAGATTACAAGATTATATTTCTTTTAAGAAGTGGCATATTAATTCACCTTTTAGGATTTCCTCCAATCACACAGGTGATAAATAGAATAGCCAAAATCTGGACCCACCAAATCCAAAACTCTTTCCTGTGCAATGTTGCTTCTCAAACAATATCAAAGCTGCCATGAACCTTAAAACATAGAAAATGAAGTGGGAAAGGACTTCAGAAATCTCTTAGTCCAATTCTCTCACTTTAAACAGGAATAAAATTGAACTCATTGGAAGGAAAATGGTCCCAAGGTGAAATAGAGAGCTGCCATGATTTCCCAGCCATATATTATAGTGAAAAAATGTTGATGTTCATTAAAACACTAACCCTTTGCTTTAGAGAAAAGTTTGGGTCATTCAAAGCATGGCAGTTTCCTGAATGTAATCTAATCTGTTTTCTTCCTATTCCATTCAGAGTCAATTCATAGAGTCTGTCCAAGATATATGTCCTGAGGACCCAGGTGTATGGAACATTCATTCAACTATATATCATAGCTTGGACATGTGGTATTCTTCATCCATGCAGTTTTTCATGTGTGACATATCAGGCCAAATTATTTTGTATGAATATGGAGCCAATGGTGCAGTCAGAATGTAAATTCATTACTTCTTATTCTTTTTCCATTTCTATTGCCCATTGGCTGTCATTTAAGGCCTAAAAAGTGCTACTTCCACTATGAAGTCTACACGATCTCTCCTCAGAAATGTCCTTATCTTCCTTGGACCTCTCAACTGGCATTTTGTGAATCCATGCATTTATCACATTCCATTTTGTATTCTAATTATTTGTATATGGGCTTCATTCCTTATTTGTCTTTATTTTTCCTTCATTTTTGAAGAACAACAATAACATCATAGGGTGATTTCTTAACTTACCTATGAATCATATTTAAGTGAGGCACAGCCTCACCTCATTCTCTCTTCCAGAGTCAGAGAAGTTCAGTTGCAAGACAAAAATGATGGAGACTGGTAATGTTTCAGGATGGGGCATCTTGGATATCTGACCATGTTCTAAGCACATTAAACTATCTATTCCAGCTGCCTTTATGGCTGTTGGAACAAATTGTTCTCATCCATTTATTTCTCTGGGGAAAGTCTTCATATACTTGGGGTAGACATCTCCCTATCTCACCAAAAATTCGAGGATTGTTGTTTACCCCAATTTGTTTTAGTCCATCTGCCAAGATAATTTTTACCAGGGTGTGGCTGCCACACAAGCTATAACTTCTTGGTATCACAGGTGAGAGTTGGATGAAGGTGGGCATCAAATTTTGAAAGACAACCCTGAAAAGGCTCAACAAATTCTCATTCTAGAAGTGCAATAGAGTATCATTTAATAACTGTGTCCCCCTCAGCACCAGCGATAGTTCTGTATGAAATATCTGCTTAGTAAATGTTCAGTGGGTTATGTATAATTAAGCACTTTCATATGATTTTAATAGGCTGAATGGTCAATGAAAAGAATACTTGTTTTTAGTTCTGGAATAACCAAACCTCCAAAGAATAGAGTTATAGGTCACTAAAAGGACAATGGAGAGGCCCATGGTAGGCACAAGTAGGCTATAGCATATTACCAAAATAAATGTACAGAACTGCATAAAAGATATCACTCCCTTAAAAAGTTTATTTATAAAAAGAAGTGGGACTAGCCATGTGGTTAGCATAATGGTAGCAAAAATAGGGACAGTCTGTATTCTGTAATAATGCCTATGTAAATTTAAAATTTCTAGAGAAAACCCCAAGCCCATTGAGTTACCCACTGTGAATGAGTTATGGGAGAACATGAATACAATATAGATACAATCTATATCATTGGAGAGAATGTATATTAAGAAGATCACATTGATGCAACTCATCAAAATAGTGAAGATAAAAATCATTTTAAGGCCCTACCTAATATTGATTATATGATCTAATGATCCTCTGTGATAGAATTTCAACAGGTAGAAATGGAAAGGAAAGGACCTATATTTGGGGGAGAAATCAAAGGGAATGATCAAAGGCTTTCACAGGAAGCCAAAATAAAACAACACAATATTTTGAGAAGTTAGAAGCATGAGCTAAATCCAAAACAATAAAATTTAATAGACATAAATGTAAAGTCTTTCATGTAGATACAATCAACTTTACAAGTTAGCAATTAAGGAGGCTGAGAGAGACAAAAATTGCTGTAGAAAAGACTGTAGGACTAGAGACCACAGAGATCATCACAGAGAAACTGAGATATGTGAGCTTTATTGGACTACAAGTTCAGTATCAATCGATAGTCTTTTAGAAATGGTTTTAAAAACTAATTGATATTAGGTTGCACTAAGAATCAGAATCATAGAATTATAGAATCATTCAGTTTTGGGTTTGAAGAAACTTGAGTGGATATCTAATGCAATCCTTCCCCTTACAAAAAATAATCTTTACCATTCAAATCATCACCTAGTTCTTGCTTGAAAAACCTCCACAAAGGAGAACATCATTCCCTGTGAAATAAGCCATTCTACTTTTAGATTTTGCTAATAGTTACATTTTTGCTGATGTCAATATTAAATTTGCCTCTTTTTCACTCCTAGTCCTGCCCCGTGGAAACCAATAAAAGAAGTCTATTTTCTCTTTCACAAAATGAACTTCTAAGAATTCAAAGGTCCCAAAATGCCTCTGCTGAATCTGTTCTTATTCTTGATAAGCATACTCAGTTCCCTCAAATTATTTTCATATAAACTGATATGATATGGACAAGTTCATTTATCATTCTGGTTGCCTCTTCTGGTCATTGCCTCGATTAGCAGTATCTTTTCCATGATGTGATGCTCAAAACTGAACATGATATTTCAGCTGTGGTTTGATAAAGGCAAAACAGTGGAACAATCAACTCCTTAATTCCAGGAGCTCTATCTCTTAACATATCCCAAATTATATTTTTCTTCTTTGTCTATCATAGAATTCACTTGACCCATTCAGTCAGTTGAAATGCATTTGTTAAGCACTATGTTCCTGGCATTATCTAAGTTCTAGAGATAAAATAAAGGCAAAAACAGATTCTTGTTTCAAGGAATTCATAATCTAATGGAAGTGATATCATTCAGACAATTATGAGGATAAAAAAATAAATAGATATACATATATAGGTGAGAGAATGCAGACCAGAAAAATTAGTTGGATTCGAACAGAATGTTGAAGAATTCAGGGAGTACAGAAGATGAAGATAAGAGGGAGATCATTCTAGGAAAGGGGAACAGTTAGTTTAAAAAAAAAAGGTACAATTAGGAAACAGTATCATATGAGAAATAGCAATAAGACCAGTGTTGCAAGATCTTAGAGTCTTCATAGGGGAATAAAGACAAAAAGGTCCAGGTTGTCTAAGGCTTTAAAAGCCAAACAGAAGAAATTATCTGGACAAGGAAATGGTAAACCTTTGCTAAGAAAAGTCCAAATGGGGTCACAAAGAGTTGGACAAGACTGGGAACAACCGAACAAAGAAGAAATTCTATTTGATCCTGGAGATAATATTGAGTTTGTATTCTACTAGACTCTCTTGTTTCAGATCTCATTTATTCTCTGTTTTACAGATAAGGACATGTGCTCTTTTTTGAAAAAAAAAATTATATTTCTCAAATTACATGTAAAGACAAATGTTGACATTCATTTTTCAAAAAAAAAATGAGTTTCAGATTTTCTCTCTCTTTCCTATATCTTCCCCACCCTGAGACAGTAAGCAATTTCATATAGATTATACATGTTCAATTATGCAAAACACATTCCCACATTAGTCATGTTGTGAAAGGACACAGACACAAGGGGGGGAACACCAAAAAATACAGAAAATGAAAAGTAGTATTTTCGTGTAGATCAAAAAATTCTATCGGTTCTTTCTCAGGAAGTGGATAGCATTCTTTGTCATGAGATCTTTGGAACTGTCTTGAATAGATATATAACTGAGAATAGCTAAGGCATTCACAATTCACCACTACAATGTACATTACACAATGTTCTCCTGGTTCTGCTCACTTCGGTTTGCATCATTTCATATGTCTTTCCAGATTTTTCTGAAATTTGCCTGTGCATCATTTCTTATAGCACAGCAATATTCCATTATAATAATATGCCATAGTTTATCCAGACATCCCCCAATTAATGTTATGTGCCCTTCTTAAGTCCTGCAATATCTACTTAGAATTCAATACTTATCTGTTTCTATTAAGGGACCCACCATCTTTGCAGCCGCAGTTCAAAGATTTTGAACTCTTTATTTGACTCTTTACTGTTTATTATCTAGCTCCAAATCATTTCAATCTTAGGGTCAGTCAGCCTCTAGGATTAGACTTAGTCCACATGAGGATAGATAGAGAAGGAGATAGGCTGACTTATGGGTTACATTTAATCAAATCTATCGCTACTTTTCTACCATTCAACCATTGTTCTTACTTCTGTCTTCTGGAGCCAGGGAGAAGCTGTGTGATAACCTTTCAAATATGTAAAGACTTCTTTTGTGACCCTCATCTATCTTCTATTTTCAACTGATATTCATAGGGCATGATTTTAATTGTTCTTCATCATTTGCTACTCCAGGTTTTACTGTAGGGAAATTTCCAAATTAAAGCCAAGTATAGCTCATGCCTTGGTTTCCCCAAATGGAGTATAACAGGATTTCCCATTACCATATTGGTAGTCAGTGTTCTAAATGCACATAGATGATTTTACGCTAAATAAAATACATAAGATGCAAAAGGATTACAGGAACCCATGAGAAGAGACAAAAACTCATCTAGTCCTTGACTAGCTCAAAAGAATCCCCATGAAAGTTAATTGTACCAGGAGTGGTGATGCTAAATAAGCATTCCCTCTTCCCATCAAATCTACACTGTCTGATTAACTCATGGCAATAGCAGGAAGGGTCAGCAAGGTCAAGATCTCCTGGTCCCTCATAATGAGACGCTAGCTCTCCAGTTGTATGAGCCACAGTGGTGATTATCTTCCTTCTCCAAGAATTGCATTGTGAGGAAATATCCCTAAAAGAGTAGAGCACTTAACTATCAAATTCAGGAATTCTTGTTCTCTCAGTAACTTGAATTTGGAATTACCTATGAGATTACCCCCAAAGTCTGGGAAAATCCATTCTCAGAAACTGTTTTCTGAACTGTGCTCAGAAAAGGAAATGTAAAGAAGAAAGTGACCAAGAACTCAAGGTCCAAGAACCTTCTCAAATTACCTGGACAATTTTTCTTCCATGTACTTCTGTCCACCACTGTTAATTACTCTTTAAAAAGGAAACTACAGAGAGAAATCACATATAAAGGATTTTATAGGAGTTTCTTTTTTAAGCATAGGATGGTTTAGAAAGTCTCGAGATTCTTTCTAACTTTTGAGATATTCTATAATACTGTGAAACTAAACTTTTTTTCCTATTACAAGAAGGAAAAATGCATTTTGTTATTATCATAAATATGTTTTCTTGGTTCATAGACTTAGAGGGCTATCACTGACACTACACATAGGGAAATTATGATTGGATACATATGACATATGATTAAAAGATACATATTAATAATTTTATCTTGCATTAAGTTGTTCAAGTCCTATCTGGGAAGCATTTGGCTATTTACCAACTTTATTATTTGTTCATTCATTTACTAATTCATTTGCTCATTCACTTATTCCTGCACTAGTTAAAATATACTTCATACTGACTGACTATCAAATAGGAACTAAGTCCTATTTTCTCATTTGATTTCTATGTAAATAATTATTCATCTTTATGGTGTTTTAATATCCAGCAAGACCCAGCTTCAAGAATTTCATTATTTCCCATTGCACAGCATTCCGCCAGGAGTGTCTAGTGGCTCTAGGAGACCTACACTTCACTGGGGAGGGGGGTGTACCAGTTAATATGTGAGCTGTGCAGGAGTCATCATTTCATGGCATTGATTAGCTGTCCAGGCTGCAAAGTTTTCAGAGGAACAAACAAGGACACTCTGAGATTAGCATTCTGCTTTTAATTCGGATGTCCCGTCTTTCCGGCTAAAGCCTCCAACACTTAGATTTCCATTTCCAAGGACTCTGAATATAACCAGCCTAGTAACAAAGATCTTAAGGAAATTCAAGCTAAGCATCCCTTAGAAAGAAATCATAGGATCATCGGCTCTACTCTCTCCAACTCCATTCCTCTTAGTATGTACACAGACAGGACCCATTTAGTGTACTCCCTGTCTTATAGTTAGAACCCAAAGGAAGCTATATAACTGATGTAAATGGACATTAGAGAAAGCAATTCAACATCATTGTAGCCTACAGAAATAGATCTTTGTATGAGATCTTAAGTCATTGAATTTAAATAGCAAAAGAATCACCATAAGATCTCATGTCTAGAAAGATCCCAAACACCAGTTAGTCTAACCACCTTCACTTTCCTGATAAGGCTCAAGGATTTTAAATGACTTTGCAAAATCACACAGCTATTGTATATCTCAGATGGGATTGAAACTCAGGTTCTCTGACTGCAGAGCCAGTCTTCTTCCTATGGCATATAATGCTACTACCCATTAATGTCATTTAAAAAGAACTATCATCACTGTTGCTCTATCATCATTGACAGAAGTGGTTTACTGTAGCTACACTAGCTGTTCAATGTTGATCAGCTATTTCAGCCCTGTCTCACTTTTCATAACCCCATATGGGGTTTTCTTGGCAAAGATACTAGAGCATTTTGCCATTTTCCTCTCAAGCTCATCAAGTGGCTTTTCCAAAGTGGCCCAGTTAGTAAGTGTCTGAAGCTGGATTTGAACTCAGGAAGCTGAGGTTCCTGACTCCAGACAGGTGCTCTGTGCACTAGGGCTCCACCTAGCTGCACTCTCTCTGCTATCTGGTCTACAATTAACCCAATGACCACCCCCGTCCAACTTTGAAATGTAATTATTCCTGGGCAAATCCAAACTGGTGGCAATCCTTTACCTTTGACTATGGATTTATTTCCCTCTATTGACAGTCATCATGCTAATACAGAAGGTACATCTACCCTAGGTCCACAACACTCTATTATTGGTGGCTATTTGCACATGCCATCTCTTCTATAGGCTATAAACTCCTTAAGTTTGTGTATGTCCACAAATTCAAACATGACAAATATTTATTTAGCGCTTATTGTGTCTAGAGTCTTCTGCTGGCCTTTTGAGGAAATGGGAAATTTCAATGAGCTCACCTTTGTTATCATAGACTTATAGTAAGAGTCTATAGACTACCTATAGTCTAGTAGGAGATCTCAGGCCAAGCAAAGGAGTTTTTGGATTTTTATGTATGAAGTAGTAAAGATCCCCTGAAGGCTTTTGAGTCAAACTGCAGCCTGACTCTTATGAAGAAGAATGCTCTGACAGCACTGCCAAGGAAGGATTGGATGGAGGTCAAGAGAGCAACCAAGGGAAAACCTGTTTCCTATATCTTACCCAATGTTACATATGCAGTTGTATTAATGAGGCAAAATAGATGTTTGATAACTTTGTTAAATGTCCCAAGAACACCAGAAGGTGAGGTTTAAGCCCCTGTTAGTACAACAGGGAAGCAGGATAGTAGTCATTTGGAGGCAGAAGCAACAGAGGTGATTGCACTATTTGTCTCTCTAATGTTTTAGCATTGGTGGCAGGCGGCTCATATGCATATATAAGCCTCAAAGCAATCAGCTGTTCTGGTGTTCAGGCCTTTGAACTAAAGGGTAGACCCCAAGTCTCTCATTGTTGCAGAAGACAGAATTATCTAGACCTAGGTCTTCCGCCCACTGTTTTCTCCTTCGTTTCACTTTGGGGCCTGCCAGGAAGCTCCCTTTATAAGACAGCCTCTGGGGGAACATGTTCTGTATGACATGTTTAAGTTTTATGTGCCTACATCCTGCTGGTCTAGCAGCTTGGGGGCCTCTGCCACAGAAATCACCCAAAGGGAATTGGCTGTGATGAATCTATATTGTAAGATCAGTGAAGGTTCCGTTCTTGACAGCTATTCCCTCTCCCATGGGATAAGCTTGTGTCAGAGGTCAGGGACTTTTGACAGCCCCAAAGATGGCAGAATGTGGGTCTGTCAATGTACAACCTACTCAAGATTTCCAAGGGAAAACGTTGAATCTTCAGATGCCAAAATTACAGCTATGTGTTTAAATTTATATATTTATGTGTGTGTGTATGTGTATGTATGTGTGTGTGTGTGTGTGTGTGTGTGTGTGTGTGTGTGTGTATATATATATATATATATAGTATGTATATAGTATGTATATGTATATGTGTGTGTGTGTATGAAAGAATGAAAAAGAGGGTAGACCAAAGAAGGGGGCACAGAGAAAAGGAATGGTGGGTACTACACAGGAGTTGAGTGGGCACAGGTATAGTAAAGGAAGAATAACTATGTAGATAGTGTATCTGGAGTCTTTATTTCATCAACTGCCACTCCTACTGGAGACCATTAGTCTAGAATAATAAGAATCAGTGGCCTGAAATTTTCTGGTGCTGGTGATCCGAGCAGCCACTGTTTTCAGTTTTGGAGAGGGACATGGCACTATTGGAACTCTAGGCTTCCACAGGGAGCCACTTGTTCAGGATTGTGTAAAAAATGTATTTCTTTCTGCTGTGTCTCGAATCTTTCTCTCAAGTGGTCCATTGTACGTTTTTCAATCTGGGTTGGCCCCCCTGAAACTGGCACAAATAAGACATATTCTGGTCTTGGTTTTCCTGACAGAATGGGAACCTATAGGTAGGGGAGCCCAGCTAATTTTGGGTATTTAGAAGAAAAAAACACCCTGATTCAGTTATATTTCTAGGGATTATGGCCAGAAATGATAATGGACACAATAATAGGTTAACTGTAGCTCACCAATGTCTCTTATCAAGGATAACAATCATCTGAAAAAGAAATATCCTCCGATGGGGTGTGGAAAAGAGACAGAATAACACATTTGCATATATTTTAAGATTGGCAAATCACCTTCTTCTAAAAACCCTGCTTCTTAGTCCAAGTATCCTATCTCCATGGTTACAAATGAGGAAACTGAGGCTCAAAGGAATAAAGAGATTTTCCAAAAGTCATGGAACTAGTAAATGTTGGCACTCAAATGTAAACCAAGCTCTTATTGTTCCAACTCCAGCTCTCATTCCATATAACCCCATCACTGGAGAGCTAATTCTCTCAATGCACAGACCTCAAACAAATCCTTCCTACTCATCCAGGCTGTCTTCCCACTGATGTCAAGGGGTCAGAATAAAGTAAATGGCAAAGACACCTGGGAAATATGCCTGCTTAGTCTTTAATGTTAAAAAATAATAATGCAAAGGTGATGAATTAGGCAAATTGGCTGATGTCAAATTGTACCCATCAGAATGATTCAGGGCTGGAGATGACTAATAGTGATAGAGGAAAGGCTGTTACTTTGAGTAACCAAATTAGCATAAACTGAAGAGAAAGTGGAAAAAGCAGCTTCCAGACTCACCTGGGCTCCTGCTCTTGACAAAAGCTATGGATCATCCACACTTTCCTTGAAGGCTTTCCATTAAGGTTGCTACTTATGTCAAGAGTTCAGTGTGTATATTTTGAGAACTTCTGAAATCCAGGTAGGCTTTGGAGGAGAGGACAGGCATAGCAGAAATTAGTATGTATGGATGAAGCTTTCTCAGGTGCCAACATCCAAAAACAGAGTTCCTTCTTCACCCCAGCTCCAACCCCTTGCAGAGCACTCACCACTAACCCATTTGTTCACCCACTCTGCAAGGGTTCTTGGCTATCATATCCTTTTCCTAAATCCTGCTTACCCACTGGGTTGGATTATCTAATGTATTGCCCTCTCCCAGCCCGAAGTCCTATACCACAGAATGCATTTATCAAGTGTATATTCTATGCAAAATCTGTGCTAAGGTAATGAGGATGCAAATAGAACCAATCATTTTCTTCCCAAATCTGCCTTTCCCTTCTAAATTCCTTGCTTTGATAGGCAGTAGTGAAGAAAACAGCTTTAGATATCTTAACCTAGATATCTTCCGCCGATATCATGTTTGTCCATGCAAATCATCAGAAGTGGGTAGCAGACATCTGGTTTGACAAGTTTGGGGCTGTTTTCTGTCATATTGTGCATTATATCCTGGGAAGGCAGCTGAACTCTTTCCCATCATTATCAAATCAACAAATAGTTACCTTAGAGCCCCTCAGAAGAAAGTCTCCAACTGACCCTTTTTGTATGAGTTATTGTTGAATAACAAACACCTGCACACATGAGAGGAAGCAACTGCTTCTTCTTCAAAACATCCAGCTTTCTTCACTTCAGATCATTATGCATATCTGTTAGCTCCTAATTTTCAATCTTCTTTCTTCCTTCTTTCCTCTGTGTGATCTTTTTCTACATGTGAGCCTTCTAACACAGGTTAAAATTCTCCTCTTCTTCCTCACTTGCTTTATTCCCTTTATTTTTGCATTGAAACTCTCCTACCATTTTAATTAATTTTTTTCAATTCACAAGTAGTTATTTTTTCCACCTCCAACCTCACCTCTCCAATTTAAAAGATCAACAAAGCCTTTTTAACAAAAAATACCATCATAGAAAAATAATTATCACATTGGCAATGTCCAAAATTGTGTGTCTCAGTCAGCAACCTGAGTTCATTATTTCTTTCTCAGGAAGTGGGCAACATTCTTCATCAGTTCTCTGGAATCAGGATTGATCATTAAGTGTAAGGTAAATCTTTCAGAATCATTTATTTATATCATGTTATTACAGTATAATCTGTCCGTCCTTCACTTTACATCAGATAAGCCTTCTCAGATTTCTCTAAAACTATCCTACTATGTTTTTTTAAAAAAAGACATCATTGTCTCTGATTACTTGGAGAGCAAAGAAACATTTCTTGAATTCATTTATTTATTTATTTTCTTAAGGGAGAGAAATCATCTGAGAAGCCGAGAATAGCTAATAATCACATGATCATAGCAGAATTTTTTTTAAAAAAAAATCATATACTTGAACAAACAAGATAATAGTTCAAATAATTTGCAAACCTAAAAGATCTATATAACTTCTATAATCATAATTTTTACAGTTATTGAAAACTTGTCCTCAAGCTCTATACTTGATGGAAATAATTTCCTCAGTCTTTTGTTGTTCCTGCTCTTAGCCTTTCTAGAGAACTCCTGTGGCAAAAAGATAGTAACTTCAATATCAGAGCCATCATTCTCCTTATTTCCTCCTAAAATTTTGAAATCGCAGAATTTCCTTTACTTTGTCTTACTAGTTTCTTCCCTTGTCTCCTAAAATTGTTTTACTTTGTCTTGCCAGTTTTCTTCTTTTTCTTGAGTTCTACCCTTCCTCTGAGTCCTTCTTTTTTATTTTCTCATTCCGTTTTTCCTTTCCCCTCTTTCTCTTTCAACTTGAGTTCTTCACTACTTTTTTTTTCCTTTTTATTCCCTTCAAGTCTTTCTTCTCAAATCTTGTTTTTTTTTAAACTTTGGCTCAAATTCTTTTCTTTCTTTAGCTGGAACTGAATAGTTAGGCCAAACTCTTTTGAGTGATTACACTGATAGGCTATAAATTCAACTCTTTTGCATTTTCAATTCAGCTAAGGTGCTAATTTTTCTATGACATCATTCAAGGCCCAACTAATATGTCATTGCCTCTTGCAGTACAATTATAATACCAGATGTTGAAGGATACATCTTGAGAAGTGTAAGATTACACTGGCATAATCAGCATTGATGATAATTTTGGATAATCCTTATGTATTTTCAGGTGTCAGTGACCCAATCTTGGATTGTCATAATAAATCCCTCCATTTTCATATATAAATCAGCATAACTCTGTAATTTGACACTTTTTTGCTGAAACATTGTTAATAGCATTTTAAGAGTGGCAAATCACCATCTTCTAACAACCCTGCATGATAGTACAAGTATCCTATCTCCATGATTACAAATGAGGAGACTGAGGCTCAAAGAAACAGAGATGTCCCAAAGTGGACATCTCCACTGGGGCCTTTTGATACTACTCTCATATCAGAGCTGTAATCTGACATTGCTCACTTACTAGCCATATGACACTAGGTATTAGGGTCCTTTATTAACCTATTTCCTAATCTGTAAAATAGGGATAATAATAGCCCCTGCCTCCCCAGATCAGCACAATACACATGGCATTTAGTAAACACTCTACAAATGTTAGTTATCATTATCATAATCATCATCAATCTTCTTTTCAGCCTGTATTGTTAATTTGGGAAGTCATGTTTGTTGCAAAACCACTTCTGTACAATTTAAATTGCTTATCAAATGTTTCAAGAACATCTGTCAATGTAATGGTATATTATTGAACCTTAAAAAAGTCATAAATATGATTAATACAAAGAAGCATGGGAAGACTTCTATAAACTGAGAATTATAAAACCAAGAAGAACCAAGAGAAACCATATATACCTGACTGCAACAGTGTAAATGGAAAGAATAGTGAAACTGGGTAGTATGTAATTATAATCATTACATTTAGACCTAGAGAAGAGTTGAAAAATTCTCTAGTCTCCATTCATTGCAAAAGTGGAAAAACTATATTTGTAGAATACTGTATCTACTTTTCTAGTGCAGCTGATGTTTTGGTTGATTTTACTGAATATTTTCCTCCTTCTTTTAAAATCTTTGTTGTCAGGCAATGTTGGAGAGGTAAAGAAGATATATATATATAGAAATGGATGCAATATAAAATTAAAAGGTATTAATAAAAATAATATATATTTAAATTGTCAAAGAAGTCAATATAAATAAACCTTCTCCTAGAAGCCTAGAAATACTGGGACCCCCTGAATGGAGGAACACATGCAGCTTCTGGCTCAGAATCACAATTGCATCAAAGAAAGTTCAGAGCCTGAGTGTCAGGCTTCTAACTATGGGTCTTGATCTCTAGAAGTCTGGACCAAGGTTGCAGGGAGAATGTAAATTGACAGAGAGTTTTTGTTTTTAAAGGCAAAAATGACAGATGTCCTCTGCAGGGGTTGGTGTAAAGGACAATAGCCCTGGGAGCTCGGTGGCAAAATAGGGGATGCTTGCCCAGCTGAAAGGTTTTGTAAAAAAAAAAATACAAATAATACCAGTGCACATTTTACTGCAATTGAAGGTTTATAGAGCACTTTCCTTCTGACAATTTCTGTGAAGCAGGCGGTATAAATACATATATTTTCTTTTTTTTTTTAGAAAAGAAAACTGAGGCTTAGAACAAGGGACTGTCTGGGCCAAGAATGTGAAAGTTTGAAGTTTAAAAGTTGGGATTTGAACTTAGGTCTCCTGACTCCAAATTCAATATTCTTTTCACTGATCATGTTGCCTACCATAAAACCATGACACTATAGCATCTCCAAGTTGGAAGCATATCTAGCCCACCACGTGCCTATCTGAGCAGCACATCTCTCTATATCATCCTTGGTAAGTGTCCATGCACCCTCTTCTTGAGGAGCTTTGGATAGTGCTATAAGCCTTAGACTTGAAGTTGGGGATCTTGGGTTCTAATTCAAGCTTTGCTATTAACTTGTGATCTGGCTTTAGTCACCCTCCCTCTCTAGTCTTACCATTTTTCATCTGCAAAATCAAAAAACAACAAATGCCTATTAAGCACTTACTTTGTGCTTAGCACTGTTTGGGGAATACAAATAAAGGAAAAATCAGTTCTTGCCTTCAAGTAACTCATACTCTAATGGGAGAGGCAATAAGTAAATAACTAATTTTTGTTTGCTCTTTGTTTTCTAAAAAAAAATCCAAACTATTGACATCTGAGGCAGTGTTGCACAAAATTATTATCTCTTCCATAGTCATTGAAATTGGCAAGAAAAAATCAAGATGATTAGTGATGGCTTGGGATGCAGTGGATGATCTTGACATCTTTGACATCTGACCAAGCTCTTAGTATTTCATAACACCTGCTTTAGCTGCCTTCATGGTTGCCACAAATTGTTCTTATCCACCCATTCTGCTAGAGAAAGTCTTCACATGCTTGGGGTAGACTTCCTCCTAACTCAGCAACAGGTGTGAGCATACAGATTTACCTTCAACCTGGTTCAGCCATCTGCTGAAATGATTTTACTAGGACGTGGCAGATGCACATGTGTAGCTTCTTGAAGCCACAGGTGAGAGCTAGGTGACAAATAGACACCTACAATGAATAAGCAGCCCTGAAAAAGGCTTGGTAAGCCCTCACACTAGAGGGGCTAGTCCTCCTTTAGCACCCCATACACCCAAGATATATAAAGAGTAAGTGGGGGGGAAAGTAAATGAAAGGTTACATCAGAAAAGATAACCACTGAGATATGGCCATGGGATGGAGATGAGAGAATATGAAAAGCCTCCAATAGAAGGTGAAATTTGAACTGAGTTTTGAAGGATACTAGGGAAACTAAGAGGTGCTAGTGAGGAGAAGAGCCAAGGGAGATTTCTAGTACAAACGAAGAAGGATGGGAAATGATGCATCCGTATGAAAAACAGTTAGAAGGTCAGTGTTGCTGAGTCAGTGGAATATTTGGTTAGAATCCTCTTGGGTCCCTTCCAGTTTAAAATAAGTTACTTTATGATGTCCAGTTATGGGATTTCCATAACTCTTGAATTATCCTAGTCTACTTTTTGGTACCAATTGTTTGGAAGTTTTTTATTTCATTGAAACATGTACAACTTCCACTCACTACTCATAGTTCTTTTCACTGAAGCCAAATTAAACAAGCCTAATCCCTCTTCCATATTCCAACCCTTCAAATATCTGAAGGCAATTTGGATGTTCCTCTTAGGTCTTCTCTCTAAGCTTCTGATTCCCATGTCCTTCAACTGATCCTCCTAAGGAATATTTCCAAGTCCCTCATCATTCTGATTATCTCCTATTGCACAGCAATCAGTTAATTTGTCCCAAAATATGATGTCCAGAACTTGCTAAAATAATCTAGAAGGGATCTAAGCAAAGCAGAGGACAAAAAACCTGACCACTCCCCTTAAGCTGGACACTCTGAGACAAGTACTGAAATAGATGACATGCTGGGCTTTAGATGTGAAGAGGCTCAGAGTTCAACTCCTGCCTCAGACATTTCCTTCCTTTATGATCCTAGACAGATCACATATAGTCTCTGAGTCCCAGTTCCCCTTCTGAGAAGTGGGAATTATAATGACACCTACTTCCTAAAATTGTAATGAGATTCACATGAGATAATATATGTTAAAACTTTATAAACTTTAAGCATTAACTACTGGTTATTATTATCATCATTATTATTATAATCTAATTTCTATTAGCTTTTTTGACTGCCATGTCATACTATATTCTCATAATTGAATTTGCAAATAATCAGAACCCCAATTTATTTTTCACATAAACCATTGGCTTTGAAGAAATGATCATTAAGGTCTCTTTCAACTCTAATTTCTCTGTAACTCTAATATTGTGCATTCATTCACCTTAAACTTTTTGAATCCAACTGTATCTATGACTTTAATTTACCCCTATCATCCTTCATCCCCAAATGATCAAATGATTTCAAGTTGCCAAGATGTTTTTTGGGACCTGACTTTCATCCAATTTCTTAGCTGTCTCTCTCATATCGAGTCATCTGATAACAAAGGTATAATTAACATCTATATCAATATTATTTATTAAAAAAAAGTTGAGTCCATAAGGCTAAGGATACATCAAAGGGACTCTTTAAGGTTGATATTAATCCATTGTTTCTACTATTTGGGTGATTATCACTCAAACAATTCCAAATACATCAAGGGCTCTTCATTAAGGATCCCAAATCTCTTTATCTTGTCCCCAAGGATAGCACAGGGAGGAGCTTGCTGAAATCCAGTTATTCTGTGTCTATTCTGTGCTCCCCAGCTTCCTCATCTGTAAAATTAAAGATGGAGTTAGATGATTTCTAAGGCCTATCTCTATTCTAATATTTTAGGATTCTAACTAAAGGATTCTAACTCAGAACTTGAGTACTTTTTTTAGACTGTCTTAATTCTGAGTGGATATAAATGAAAATGGCCTATCTACAGATAGATTAGGTGGATACTGACCAGATTCAATTTCAAGACCATTGGGAAAGTCTCCTTCTTTCTCCATACCCTGATTACCTTCTCCCATCTGCTGGGAAGTTCTCCAAAATCCTTTTGCTAGGGCATCAAATTTGTCTTTGCCCATCATTGATTGATCAGATCGAGAATTAAGATATCTTTGAAAAAGGGAAAGCAGTGACTTACATTTGCTCTAATGGATAAAGACTGAATGAATGAAAAAGCATTTATTAAACACTTGCTATATGCTAGGAATTTTACCATGTTCTGGGAATAAAAATACAGACTAGTAAAGGTATCCCTCCTTGGAATAATAGCACATAAAGAGGAGCTAGAAAGAGGGAAGGGAAATGGTTTCCTGGAAGTGACCTGGAAGTTTGGCTTCAGGCAAGATAAAGTAAAAGCATATTTATCTGAACTGATAGTTAATCAATCCTGCAATAAAACTTTAATAAGAGGTGGGAATAGGAAGGAAGAGCACTGGGAAGCCCTAAAAGTCTTAGCAATTGGGTAGAGATAAAGGAAAAAAGAAATAACAGTGATGGGGCCTCTGTCCTCTCTACTCTGGTCAGACCACATCTGTAGAACTATGTTCAGTCTTGGCTGCCACATGTTGGAAAAGGCTCTGAAAGCTCAAAAGCATGCAGAAGGAAAAAAAACAATAAAAATGTCTGAGCTGATGAGGAACCTTTGAAAGAGCTGGGATATTTAGCCTGAAGAAGAAAAGATTCAGGGAAAACCTCTTAAAGAAATGCCAGTGGCTCCCTATCACCTCCAGGATAAAACAGTAAATCTGCCTGGCATTCAAAGCCCTTCATAACTTTGCCTCCTCCTCTTTCCAGTCTTTTTATGTCCCACTTCTGAGCATACGCTCTTAATCCAGGGAAACTGGCCTCCTAGCTGTTCCATAAACAATTACCTTTTATTCCTTAATTCTGGACATTTTCTCTGTCTCCCATGCCTAGAACTATCTTCATCTTCAATTCCATTTTCTGGCTTCTCTGACTTACTTCAACACTCAGTTAAAAATCTTATCTTTTATAAAAAGGCTTTCCCAGCCCCTCTTCATCTTAGTGATTCCCTCTCTTAATTATTTCCTATTTATGCAATATATAGCCTCTTTCTCCGTATTTAATTACATGTTGTCAGTCCTGTTAAATTGTAAGCTCCTTGAGGGTAGACTGTGTCTTTTGTATCTTTTCATATTCCCAGCACTTAGTGCAATATCTGACACATAGTATCTTCTTAAGAAATACTATTGACTTTCAAGTGCTTAAAAGGCTTTCATGTGGAAGAAAGGATCTGCTATCTTTGAACAAAGAGATGAATTAGAGGTTGTCGAATTCAACTTCATTCTACTAGATGGAAAAACCTAGTAACAATTAACAACATCTCAAAGTGGAATGGGCTGCCTCAGGAAGTAGTGAGTTCTCCATCACTGGAGGTCTTCAACCAAAGTCCTTGTTGAATATATGGCAAAAACAGTTCTTTGAAGGTGGAGAAGAGATATGGATTGAATTAGAAAGCCTTAAAAGTCCTTTTAAGTTCTTCAATCAAATAGTCAATCAATCAAAAAGCATTTGTCAAACATCTCCCCATTCTCAAGGCTATGGATATAAAGACAAAAAAATAGTCCTTGCTTTCTTGGAGGTATCATTTTATGATTACACATAAAATAATAATAATAACTAGCACTTACATAGTACTTTGAAGTTGTAAAGCACATTACTTATATTATTTTGTTTGAGTAACAACTCTGTGTGGTAGGTGCTCTTATTATTGCTATTTTTCATATAAGGAAACTGAGGCATAGAGTGATTATAAGATGTCTTGCTCAATGTCAAACAGCTTTATTAAGTGTCTAAGGCTGGATTTGAATTCAATACTCTTTCCAATTTGCCACCAACTGCCATATGTGTGTATAATATGTAAACATCTATAATTGGTTGGTAGTGGTTGTCCTTCATTCTTGAAAAGGACCAAAATAGCATCTCTATGTTATAGTCAAGGTCAGTGTGTCCAAATATGGCTGACCAGACCAACATGAGCTTGGAATGCTCTACAACAGGTCAGGCACATATAGTCCAAGTGAATAGTTGTGGTGGGTTTCTAAATATGTGCACCTCATGTTCCTTCTGAGCTACTTCAATTCTGCTTTGCTCAAAGAGCACAGCAGCTTCTCTGATAAGGGCATGCCATGTCAGTCCTGTATCGATATCTTCCATATCAAACAACCAATTCCATATGTATAACATAATATTACCCATGCATATAATATAGTCACACATATATCTATATATATCTATATCTATATCTATATATATGTGGACATACACGCCTGTATAGATACAAATCTATTACATGCACATATACATGTATGAACATATAAACATATAAATATACACACATCTATTAAAATATATAAATACACACACATACATATGTAAGTATATAATTCATTATGTGTTCCTGTGATACTGATTGTAGGGGAAAATCTTCCATGGCACAGAAAGACAAGGCTGGATCATAGACTTATTTCCCCTTCCTCCCAATGTTGACCATCCCTGAATACAAACTTCTCCTAATTCCCATCTTTTATTTTTTTGCACTGTCCTTTCCTCTAATCTTCCTGTTTCTCAACAAACCTCCAAGTCCGAGGGCTGCAGACATTATGAACTCTAGGCTGAAAGGGATACTGAATCTACATCTTCAATTTTGGAGACTGGGAGTGGCATAAGGGCACAGATGGCTGGTATGGAAGATACAGATTCACCTTCAGGCCCAGAATCTCAGAGCTGGAAGATATTTCAGAGGGCTGTCAAGGCAAACCAGGACCTGAAGCAATGAACCTTTTTTAGAACACCACTGACAAATAGTCATCCAGCCTTCAATAGTGTGCCTTCAGCGACAGAGAACTCACTACTTCCTGAGACAGCAGATTCCATTTTGGGACATCTCTGCTTATTAGAAATATTTTCCTTATATTGGGACAAAATCTGTCTCCCTGTAAGTTTCTATCCACACCCCCTACTTCTATTTATCTTTAGCAGAGTAACTCAATATGGTCTGGTGGAAAGAACACTCATTCTGGAGTCAGAATTTGGAAGAATTCAGTTCAAATCAGTTCTCTGACACTTATGAGCTCTGTGACTTTGGACAAGTCATATCACCTCCAAGGTTCTCAGTTTCCTTATCTGTAAAATGAAGATGACAAACTAAATCATCTCAGAGGAATCATCTAGATCTATAATCCTATATCTTTCTCCTATTTGAAAATCCTATAGATTAGAAGATCTTAATCATTTTTGTGCCATGGGCCATCTGAGCAGTATAGTGGACTTCTCAGAATAATTTTACTAAATACAGAAAGTAAAATAGATAGGATTATAAAGGAAATGAATGATATTGAAATAATGATGTAATTTTTTCCCATCTAAGTTCACAGATCTCTTGAAATCCATCCATGGACTCCATTTTTTAAAATTCCATCCAGAGTTTAAAAAACTCTGCTACATATATTTTAACTCAAATCACACCTTTTTCTCTAGGCAATTAGGTAAAAGAAGATAGAGGACTGACTTTGGAGTCAAAAAGATTTGAGTTCAAATTTGCCTTCAGATACTTACAAGTTGTTTGATTCTGAATGTCACAACCTCCATTTGACTTAGTTTCCTCAACTATAAAATAAGGGCTGCTTATTTTCTTCCTCTCTCCCCTCCAGTATTTTCTTCTTCAGACTAAATATCTTCAGCTCCTTTAACTATTTCTTATGACTTGGTTTCCAGTCTATTCCTTGTCTTTATTATTTTCCTCTGGACATGTTCCAGATTGTGGTTCTCCTTTTTAAAATGAGATACTCCGTACTGAACATAATGTTCAATTTCTTAATCAGCCTCTCTTCCTGAATGAATCAGATAGCAAAGTAGAGTGGCGAGAATGCAGAACTTTAGATTAGGAAAAAGTGGGTTTGAATCCCCCTTCAGATAGTTAATTAGTTGTGCAACCCTGGGCAGGCCAGTGATTCAGCTTTTATAAAATCGAGATGGGAGCTGCAAAAACCCACCTTAATGAGTCACTGAATGACTAAAATGAGATAACACATGGAAATCACTTTGCAACCTCTAAAGAGCTCTGTGTGAATGTAATTCTTATTAATAAGTGCTCTTTCACTGGAGGCTATAGGCTACAAGATAAATGACCACTTCTCAGGAAGGTAAACTACTGATGCCAGATCATTTCCTAAGAGTAGCCTCTGATGGATGAGAAGTACTTTTCATGACCAACATAACCCATTTCACTGTTGGACAGCTCTAATTGTTGAGAAGTTTCTCCTTATAGTAAAATGAAACCTATTTCTCCATAATTCCTCTCAACTATCTTTAGAAGCTGTTTTTTGTTCTGCCTTGTAGGATGGAGCAAATGAAATTGCTTTGCAAGTTCAAACTCTCTTCCACCTGAGACTCCTTCAGATATTTGAATACAGCTGTCATGTTCCCTGAACTCTCTTTTCTTTGACTGCAAAGTTACAAAGAGGTTTTGATAGATATAACAATAACAGCAATAATAATAATAATAATAATAATAATAATAATAATAATGTCATCATCTCACTGGTAGCTTTCTATTCCAACACTATATAAATTGAATTTATTTTTCCTGAGAATACAAGAAATTATGGCTATAGTTTTATTCCTTCCCTAATAATTTTGAGATTGCCTACCTCTCTTCTTGGAGATCCTGATTGAGAGGCCTTGAGGGAGTCTGTGGCTTAAATAAGCTATTCCAGATATTACTGTTCAGCCACTCAACTGAGAATCATCTTAAGATAGTTAGTTAAAACAATGAATTTGACTCAGGAGACCTGACTTCCACACCTAAACCTTTGAGGTGCTACCAATATGACCCTAGAAAGTGCTCTCATCTTTTGTATCCTTTCCTGTAAAATCAAGGAGGGGGAGTAGGCGCAATGGTCCATGTCATTCTTCTGCTCAAGAAGCTTCAATGACTCCCTAGTTCTTCTAAAACAAACTGCCAACCCTTTATGCCTTCTAAAATTCTTTCTAATTTGATTCTAGCTTATTACTTCCCCTCAGGCATTCTATTCGATGCTCCAGACAAACTTGATACTCAGCATATATCACATACAATCTTCCACATTCACAGCTTTGTGGAGGCTTTACCCACCACCTGAAATGCTTTCCTTCCTCTCCTCCAACTCTTAGACTCTCTTGCTTCCTTTAGATCTCAGCTCTTAACACCTCCTCCTCCAGCAGTCTTTTTCTTCCATACTTTAGTCAGCCCTATAGTTCCTTTGTCATTTTTTTGTAGACAGTTTTATCTACTTATTTGCTCATATTGCTGAATTCTCTCAGTAAACTGTAAGCACCAGGAATATAGCAAATAGTTTTAAAAATGCATATTGAGTCCTTTTTCATCAATAATTATTTATTACACACTTTGCCAGGCACTATACTAGGTTTTCTACACTGGTTTTCTTTTCAGTTCTAACAACATCCCACAATCTTATAAACTGCATAGAAAACCAAAACTGATTCTTATACCCATTCTGCCTCTCCTCCCTTTGCCCCTCCGTCACTACCTCCACAGACAGAGTTATCCTGCATGGTCTGCAGACAGAAGATCAAACACTGGCTAGAACCTCCTGTGTGCTATGCAAATACTAATAGCAAGAAGTATAAATATCCAGCAGCATTCTTACCTTGAACTGGAAGGGAAGAAAACTGGATGATAAAAATGCTTCCCCATCATCTGTGAATCTGAAGGTTGGCCACATATATATGCATTATATTGTTCCATAGAAAACTGTCTGCATGTACCACCAGGGCTTATTAACCTTCTGCAGGGCTCTGAAACAGTGCTTCTCGTAGGTAGTTTTCACCTGGTTATGTATATTAAAAGAAGAGCAGGAAACCCACTATTGACAGTGACAATGAAAAGCATCTCAGCTTTAGTTTTGGAGAATTATTTCTTATAGCTTTAGCCCCCAGATAAAGTGCTCTAATGGCCAAATGAACACAAGAAGATTGGGATATTATGAGATATATTCCTGGTAATAATAATAGTACTAATTCTAATATTACTAACAAGTATTATTGCATTTATATAGTGCTTTAAGGTTATCTCATTTTGTTCTCACAAAAGTTCTGGAAAGAAGGTCTGTTTGTTATTCCATTTTGCAGATGAAGAAACTGAGTCAGGAAATGGTTCAACTGAGTAATCCAGGATCATAGAGCTTATAGTACCTCTGGATGGATTTTAACTCAGGATTTTCTGACTCTAAATGCATCACTCTAATCACTGCCCTACTTACCTCCAGTGCAGACAACCATTACTAATTATGGGGGAGGGAGCAAAAAGATGAAACAGTAGAAAGAGTGCTGGACTTGGAACCAAGAAAATCTAGATTTGATTTTTGCCTCAGATAGACATCTATTAGCTGTGTGATGCAAGTCAAGTTACATAAATTCTCTCAGTCTCAGTTTTTTCAGCTGTAAATAATAAGAATACCCATTTCACAGGGATGTTACGAGGAAATAATGCATGTAAAATGCTTTGTAAACCCTAATGTCCTGTATATCTTCACTATAACTATTCTTTATCCAAATTCCTCCACAACCTAGCTTCAACTTACCTTTTTAACTTTGTTATAGCTTATTCCTCTTCATATACTCTACAGTCTAGCCAAACTAGCCTTGATGCTGTTCCTCACACAAGACATTCTATCTCTGACTTCCTTATCTTTACAAAGACCATGCCTGATACTTGGAGTGAACCCCCTTTTCATACCTACCTCTTGAAATTCCTATGTATTTTTAGCACCTAACATAATGCCTGGCACAGAGTATGTGCTTAATAAATACTTTTTAATTGGCCGATTAATGGAAGAGCAGAGAATCAAAGGATCATTGATTTTGAACTGGAAGGAGCCTTAGAGATTAGCACATGATCTGATGTCTTCATAAAATATAGACTCCGACACTTACTAGCTGGGTAAGTCATTTCCCCACAATTTGCCTCAGTGTGCTCATCAGTAAAAATAAGGATAATAATAGTACCTATCTCACAAGATTGAAGATCAAATAAAAGAATACTTGTAAAGCTCTTAGCACAAGGTCTGGCACATGGTAAGCATTATGTAAATGTTAACTGTTGTTTTTATTTTTAAATAGGGGACTTTCGGTGTGGAATATGGTACATATTGTGATTGCTGTTTTTGCTGATCTTCTTTTTCTTTGTAAATCTTTGTCTCAAGGGAAGACTCACCAAGTAGATGGAGGAGCAGGATAATTAGAGATGTATAGAATATAAAAAACAAAAGGCATCATTAAAAATAATGCATGAGGCATAACAGATGAACTGTGCACCTACATTGAAGATCTCATGGATCCTTGAGAGTATTGAAGTATTGTTATTATAATTGTTTGATCCGAGTATTCCAACATTCATAGATCTTTTATAAAGTCAGCATTCATAACTCTTTCAGCCTTTTCTCTGGATTTTTCAATTCTCACTAAAGATAGGAAAATAAGTTCTAGGGGCAGTTTAGATTACACAATAGATAGAGCACTGGCCCAGGAATTAGGAGGACCTAAGTTTAAAATGTGGCTTCAAACACTTAATACTTTCTATCTGAATAACCCTGAACAAACCACTTCACTTTAATTGCCAGAAGAAGAAGGAGAAGTAAAAGGAGAAAGAGGAAGAGGAGGAGGAGGAGGAGGAGGAGGAGGAGGAGGAGGAGGAGGAGGAGGAGGAGGAGGAGGAGGAGGAGGAGGAGGAGGAGGAGAAGGAGAAGAAGAAGAAGAAGAAGAAGAAGAAAAAGAAGAAGAAGAAGAAGAAGAAGAAGAAGAAGAAGAAGAAGAAGAAGAAGAAGAAGAAGAAGAAGAAAAGGAGGAGGAGGAGGAGAAGAAGAAGAAAAGGAGGAGGAGGAGGAGAAGAAGAAGAAAAGGAGGAGGAGGAGGAGAAGAAGAAGAAGAAGAAGAAAAGGAGGAGGAGGAGGAGAAAGAGAAGAAGAAGGAAAAGAAGAGAAATTAAGTTCTAATACCATTTAACATTAAATATCTATCAGAGTTATCACTGGGGCTGAGCCTTTGGACCAAACTTAACATAAAGAATGTATGCAATTTCACTTAAAACTAATGTGTATCAGCAACAAGATTATATGAAGATCAATTCTGATGGCTGTGGCTCTTTTCAACAATAAGATCATTCAGGCCGGTTCCAATGATCTTGTGAGGGAGAGAGCCATCTACACCCAAAGAGAGGACTGGGAACTGAGTATGAATCACAACATAGCATTCTCACTCTTTTTGTTGTTGTTCACTTGCATTTTGTTTTCTTTCTCACTTTTTTTCCTTTTTGATCTAATTTTTCTTGTGCAGCATGATAATTGTAGAAATATGTGCAAAAGAATTGCACATGTTTAACATATATTGGATTAGTTACTTGCCCTTTAGGGGATGGAGTAGGGGGAAAGGAGGGAAAATTTGGAACCCAAGGTTTTGCAAGGGTCAATGTTGAAAAATTATTCATGCATATATTTTGAAAATAAAAAGCTTTAATTAAAAAGGCCAAAAAGAGTAATGTGTATGCCTCATCCATCCATTAGTTTAATACCCAGGAACTATTCTGAGTGAACTTAGGCCCATCCCTTGAGCTTTCCCTTCACTAAAGGATAAAAATAATCACACAGATGATTTATTTTATTTTTGTCTTTATTCCTCCCAGCACTAGCACAGATCCTAGCCCATAGTAGAAGCTTAATAGATTCTTGTTGATCACTGAGGAGTTAAATGATACAGTCAAAAATGAATCTTATCACTTGCCTGTCTTCAGGCAATGGAATATGTGGTGATAGAAATCACAGAACTTAGAAGTAGTAGAGGACCTGAGCCCTTCATTTGCAGAGTAGGGAAATGAAGCTTACCCAACATTACATAGCAACTCAGTGGAAAAGTTTAGTCTAAACTAGAACCTAGATTTCTTGAATGTCAGTTTGATTATCTTTTTAATACACCACACAGTTAACCTAATCCAACTCAGTTGAGGTCTCTTACTTTAAATCCACATATCTATAGGATTCCAGTCCAAGGACACTGTTACTGTCCCCCATCCTTTTCTCAGAAAAGAAATGCTTTCTCATGGTGATTCAGTAGATTTTATTTTTATTCCTCTCTTAAAAGACATGGAGAAAGCCTGGTTTAGTAGGTTGAGCATTAGACAGTATTAGTCAGAAGAGCTTCATTCAAATCTTGGCTCTGACATTAATTTACTTTTTGATCTTGAGCAAACAATTTTTCTTTTCTATGCCTCAGTTTTCCCATCTGTGATATGAGTAGGTTGAATGTAGTGTTCTTCTAGGGCACTTCCAGCTCTGTCCCTTTTTGCTCTGTGTTCTAAGCTGTGGCTATCAATAGATATCATTATATTTTATGAGTGGGAGAAGTCTAAGTGCTTGTGGTTATTTTAGCAGATTTATGGCTTATTTAATGTATGAAGAGTTAAGATAAATGGTTTTCTCCTGAGGGCTATGCTACAAAATGGATTTTTGTCTCTGTGGGCTGTTTAAACAGGCTAGTGGAAATGCCCTCAAAGAAGGATTTTCTATTGTCTGTTTCCAGCTTTTCCAGGCTGGCAATTCATATGAAGCTCAGTCAAAAGGTTTAGACATCCCTGTCATGGCACTGATACTGATGAAAATTTTCAGAAGTTCCACATTGACACTGGAAAGCCACCTCAGCTAGCTGCCTGACTTGCCTGGGGTTTCCTTGGAGGCAATAATGGGAAAATATCAGTGTGACAACTTGAGGGGTGGAGTGAAAGATGCTGGTGTTTGGGTTAACAGATGGAAGCAAGACATGGCTCAGGGAAAAAGAAAAAACCAGAAGATCTGTCTAAAAATTATTTGTTATGGTAAATATGAAGAATATAGGGAAGCATGGGAAGGTTTTTATGAATTGATGCAGAGTGAAGTAAGCAGAACCAGGAAATTTATATACACAATCACTACAAAATACAAGATAATTTACACAATGACTATAATATTCATGATTACAACACAAAAATAATATATACAATAAACCCAATGACTATGAATATGTAAATGGAAAGAAAAATACATATGTATACACATACACATATGTGTATATACTTGTGTGTGCATGTATATTTATGTGTGTACATATGCATATGTATACACATTGTTTATACATGATTTTTTCATGTTCTCTCTATTAACTATGAAATACTATCTGTCTCTCTTTCTTGCTCTGCTTCCTCTTTCTGTCTCTGTCTGTCTTTCGCTCCTGGTGATTAGCACAGTGTGCCTGGAAAGATAGTAAAACTGAATGACCCTGATCCCCTTCCTCCACTGTGAGTACTGTTGTGCCCATATGTTGTCTTTTCCCTTCTTTAGAACCAAATTCCTTGGTTCTGGGCAGTATTGAATTATTTTTCTTTGTCTCTATATCCCCAATGCTTTGCACATAGCAGATGCTTAATAAATAAATGTGTATTGAGTCATTCAACTTAACTGAATTGGCTTGATGATCTCGTAAAATCAAAAAAATTTAAGTTGCTGACTCTTTATGGGAAATTGCCAAGTTAGTGGGGTCGGGCAGATAGGGTAAATGCTTGCAGTTCTGACATGTTCTATTCTAGGATTTCTCTCAGCCCTGACATTCTGTGTTCTAAGGGCCCTTCCAGCCCTGACATTCTATGTTCTAAGGGCCCTTCCCTCTTTGATTTTCTCTGTTCCATGGTCTGTTTAAGGTCACCTTTAGCTATAACTTCCTTCAATTCTATCGAGGGCGGAAGAGACTGGTTCACTCTATCCACCTTTCTTTCCAGCTGGCAGCCAGCTGAACTCGCCAACACTGCCATTCTAGAACGATCCTCCAACGGGCTCACTGCTGCATTATATTTCATAAATGCAAATGTATAATTAATATTTTCCTCCCCTGATTCTGATTTCATTCTGACTGTTTGTGATTATACTGATGGCAACAGTTGAAGGGATTAAAAAAAACTATTTTAATTTACGCCTGGATTTTTTTTTAACTTTGCTGATAAATTTCAAATGTCAAGTGCTTTATACTCACAAGGATGTGGAGTCCAAATAAGAAGTCCAAGGATAGAAGCCTGAGGCTTGGGAATAGAATGAAACAGAATGTGGCTAGGCATTCTAATCCTTGCACTGTGACTCACCCCCAAAAGCATTCAGTTGCATTGTGACTATATTCAATTCAAATCAATAAGTATTTCCTGAGTATTAGGTGGTGGACATAAAAAGATAAAAAAAAATGAAAACAACCCCTTCCCTTAAGTATCTTAAATTCTATTAGTTGGAAGTATCACATATGTAGATAAATGAATGGAAAATAGATACAGAACAAATGAGAAGCAGTGTGGAGGGTGAGCCGGCACCATAGTTGCTCAATACAAGACCCATGTCCCATATTTGCTGTTACTTCATAGAGAAATCACTTCTCCCAATGGGAAATAGCCATGCTACAGCCATGAAAAAACCCCAAAGGCAATAACAAAGAGTCTAGGTCTTCTTCCAAACCATTAGAGTAATTGTAGCAACTGATTCTTCAGAGGTCAAGTCCCAAAAATTCATTGTGGCTCATGGAATTCTTTGCTATGTCATCTAATGGCTATTCCTTTTCCTATACATGTTGTTGTTATTGTTGAATCATTTCAGTCATGATCAATTATTTGTGATTCCATTTGGGGTTTTCTTGGCAAAGATACTAGAGTCTTTGCCATTTCCAACTCATTTTACAGATGAGGAAACTGAGGCAAATAGGATTAAGTAATATGTCCAGGGTGTGAGTAGCTGAGGCCAGATTTTAACTCAGGTTCTCCTGAGTCCAGGGTCTGTGCTCTGCCCACTGTACCAACTAGCTACCCCTGGTTAATGGAGTATTATATTTCTTCTTAAGACAACATCCAGAGTTAAAAAGTTTATATATTCTCAGGAAAATGAAAACCTTTCATAAAAGCAGCTGTGGGACAGTAAAGGGAAACAAAAGAGAGTCCTGAGCTGGTCAAATTTCCAGGGATCAGATGATGAGGCTTGTTCTCAGCTTAGTTTGCAAATGTGTCTCTGATAACATATCCTGAGACATTCCCCTCACCCATTTCAAATCTAGAAAGAGGGGAATCAAATGGAGAAAAGATAATACCCTTGCATTTACTGCCATTTGATTGGCAACAGATCCCAAAATCTTAGCTTAAAGTCCAGATAATAGGCACATGTTTAAAAACACAAGAGCAGATTTTTTTATTTAAGAGAATCATTCAGTGAAGATGCAGCATCTGCATTAAATCATCTTCTGATTGACTTGTTTTGCAAGACTGAATTCTTAATATCTGGACAGATCATGCTCAATGTCACCAATTGCTTCTATTGAAATGGAACAATAATTATAACAGTGTTTTAAAATTGATCAATAGCTTTCCAATACTCCTGTTAGAAAAGAAATGTAAGTATAGTTATTCCCATTTTAACATATGGAAGAAATGAAGCTCATAAAGCGTTAATGACTTATTCAAGATAAAACAATTAGTAAGTGGAAGATCTGATATTTAAACCTCAGCTTCCTAACTCTGAGCCCAGCACTTTTTCCGGCTAGAATAACATTACTTGAGGAAATGCATGCCAGAGAAACCAATTGCAAATGCCATAAGAGCATGGATTTTACCTAAACTTCTAATTCTGCAGCTATTGTTATTTTTATTATTAAATTAAAACATTATTAAACATTTATTGAATTGATTGATTAGCATTTGAATCTTTGGAAATTAGTTGAATAATAGGTGATGGAAAGGGTTTAGTAATGAGATAATGATGATAAATGATAAAATAATGATAAGTTATAACTTATAAATCCCATAGACATCTCAACCTCAACAAATCAAAAATGGATCACATGATCCTTTCCCCTAAAACAACCCTTCTTATTATCTTCTTTCACTTAAGGGTGCCACCATTCATTCAGCCTAAGGTGATGTCCGATGAGTTGCTAGGTCTTATAAAATTCTACCTCCATGATATCTCTCTCATTTACTTCTCTTCATTCAATCACAGCTACCTTCATTCAGTCCTTCAGCATCTGTCATCTGAACTGTTGCAATAGCTTTCTAATGGGTCTTCTTGCTTCCAATCCTCTCCAAACTTTCTCCCATACAGCTGCCAAATTAAAATTCTCCAAGTGTAGTCTAGCCGGTGAGTCCTATGGCCTCTAGGAGAAAGACAAAGTCTTCTCTTTGACATTTAAAATTTCTCACATTCTGACCCCAGTCTACATATCTGGGAATATAGAGCAGTACTCCTCTTCACACACTATCTCACCCCCCTCATTGCTTTTCCTCACAGAAGGCATGTCATCGCTCACCACTATTCCTTTGGCCAGGCTCTCCCACCCATGCCTGAATTGATTTCTCCATTAAAGCTCTTGAAATTCACAGGTTCTTTGAATGCTACATCAAGTGCCACTTTCTACAAAAGGCTTTTCATGTTTCCCAAATGTCAGCAAACTCCTTCCCCAATCCCAATAATTATTTTGGATTTGCTTTGTAAATACTCAGATTGACTAATCTGGGTCCCTGATGTCCCCCCCCCCAATTAGATATAAATTCCTCATGTGCAAGGACAGTTTTATTTCTGTATCCCCAGCATTGAACTCAGTTCTGGCACGTGGTAGGTATTTAATAAACACTCTTTGAATTGAACAAATATGGTATTGTAAAACAATGGGGAAGAGAATATAATGTAGAATACATGTATGCTAAGTTTGATTAAGGAAGGCCCATTACTCCTTCCCAAGGACTCAAGTTTCCCCACCTTCCTCACAGTGTAATAGCAAAATCCATAAGGAGAACTCAGAGCCCCTCCAGCTCCAAGGGAAACATGGGTGCAGACTTTCCCACGCTGAAGGTGTTATGTTTGGAGAGCACAAGCTGGAGGCTGCCAGCTCATACCTGAGAAATGAAGTATATTCATTGTGTTAAAGAAGGATCGGTCTTGTTTTCATTCTCGGCGGTAAATCCAAAGTGCAATGATTATTTCATCTTAATTTTCCACCGAACCTGTTACTGTGGATGAATAGAACTGTCCTGCAGTGAGAGAAGAGAGGACAATGTGCATGTGGTTCATGGACAAACAGGTCCATGGAAGCAATCAGAGAAATGACAGTGCAGACTCTGAATTTCTGTTACATAAATCCTACAGGCTTCATTTTCCACATGTTAGAGCTCATGTTGGTAAAAGGACTTGTCCAGGATTACACAACTAATAATCTGAGATCTGGGATCTGGGATCAAGTGCTGGGATCTAGTCCTCTTCTGTGGAACACTGTTTCTTCCTACATAAAGTGAGGAGCTTGAGCTAGATATTCTCTAGAGTCTGTTTTATATATTCTGTGTCCTAAGGTCCCCTTCCAAGCTGAATGTGTTATTCCTTGGAATATAAGCATGCTTTTTAAAAAATGATTATAAAAGATAATGATTGTTGATCCTTGCCTGAATATGGACTGAGTGTTTTTCATCCAAGTACCTGAAAAACTGCTCATGCTAAGGCCCATCTCTTGAGGACTGGTCACCAGGGGAAGAAATTGTAACTGCATGCAATAACTGTCTGCATTGTCTCACTTGGGGATCTCATTGGCTCCCATGAGTTCCATGATTATCTCTAGGAAGTGACTCTCAGACTTATTTATCCCAGTCAAAATCCTCTCTTGAGCTCCAGTCTCTCATCATCAACTATCCTTTGGACATCTTGAACTGGATGTCCTGAAGGCATTTCAAATTTAACATGTCCAAAACAGAATTCATTATCTTTTCCCCAAAACCAACCCCTTTTATGAACTTTATTTTATTGTTGAGATTATCATTACCCTTCCAGTCTTCCATATTCACAACCAGTCTCATAGACTCTTTCCTCATTCCCCCCACTCTACATATCCAATCAGTAGCCATATTTTGTTATTCTATTTCCACAACTTTTATATATGTCCCTTCTTCTCTCTTCACTCATCCAGACACCAATGCTAATTCATGAACACATTGCCTTTTCCTGGATTATTATAATAACCTCCTTTCCCACCCACCCCCTCTCGATACTTATCCATCCTCCTTACTAAAGTAATTTTTACAAAGGTCTGCCTTTGGCATACTCTGTCTCTGAATTCCAATGCCTTTTAATTACCTTTAGGATTGTATATAAATTCTACTCTTTTAACAAAAACTATTTATTTATTTCTAACATTCTTTTACTTTTAAATTTCAAGTTCCTGATTCTCCACCCTTCCCCTATCCACTGGCAAGGCAAACAATACTATATCAATTATACATATGAAATCATGCAAAACATATTTCTATATGTCATATTACCAAAAAAGCACAAAATAGAGAAAAATTATACTTCAATTTGTACTCAGAGTTCATCAGCTCATCCGTTCTCTTTCTGGAGGTGCATAGCATTTTTTCATTATGAGTCCTTTGGAATTGCCTTGGATCACTGTATTGATCAGAATAGTCAAGTCTTTCACAGTTGATTATCATTACAACATTGCTGTTACTGTGCACAATGATCTCTCACTTCTTCCCATTTGATTTTGCATCAGGTTATATAGGTCTTGAAATGTTTTGTTTTTCCTGAAATTACCCCCTCCATTATTTTTTATAGTATAATCATATGCCACAGCTTGTTCCATCATTCCCCAATTGATGGGCATCCCCTCAACTTCTAATTTTTTGCCTCCACACAAAGAACTAATATAAATATTTTGGGACATACAGCTCCTTTTTCTTTTTCTCATTTCTTTTCCCAACTTTCCTCTTTCTTTAACTTTTCTAGGAATTCTTTCTGACCTTGAGTTCCATTAACATTTTTCTTTGAGATTTTTTAGTTATAGATGTTTTTACATTGTTTTCTTCTAAGTTTATATCTTTCCTGCCAGTGTAGTAACTTGTTATGGTTGTTATTGTTTGTTCATTTTCACAACCTATTTTTTAGCTTTGAACTTTATGTTTGACAGAAATGGGCTCTGTTTACCTGGGGGTAGTGCCAAGTTTCAGGCTTTTTTGTGCTGTTGTTTTTATTGTTAGTTCTGGGGTCTGCAAGTTTTTGGTGTTCCAAGATAATATCCTTGGGAGGTGTAGTCACTGCTGTCCTGGTCTGTTTTCTAGTCTTTCCCCAAGAAGGGTCCCTAATCTCCTGCAGCCACAAATGACCTTTATAACTAAGTCCCCTTCTTCTTTGTATACAATCCCAAGCACTCCTTTCCATTCTAGAACTGCTTATGGGCAGTACATTTGTCCATGAGCACTAACTAGCTGCACTCAGTGCCAGCAAAGGGTTCTCTAATTTCTTTCTGACCACATGTACCCAGTACTAACAGACCTTTGCTGAGGACCTCCTAACTTGTTTTAGGTTGAAAAAGTGTCTTCTTCCTATATTTTATTGGCTTTTCCACTCCAAATTTGATTTGAAGTGTTATTTTATAATTAGAGGGAAATGTTGGGAGAATTCAGCTGGGTTCCACCCAGATCAGCTGTATTCCATTATCTTGGCTCTACTCCATACAATCAAATTCATCCCCCCCCCAACATTCATACATTCAACATTCTTCATCATCTGGTCCCTTCCTCTTTTTCCAGTTTTCCTAAACAATATTCCTCTTCATATATCCTGTGATTCAGTTGTACTGGTCCATGTACTGTTCCTCATAGAAAATGATTTTCACTGGCTGTCCCTCATTCCTAGAATGCCCTTTCTCCTCCTTTTCACTTTCAAGTCTCAATTCACAGTTCAAATGATGTTTTTGGCAGAAGGTCTTTCTCTACCTTTCCCACTCTCACCTACTCCCCCCTCATTCCCCTACTCCCCCTTTCCCCCACCCAGCTTTCTTTGTAACTATTTGGTATATATCTTTAATATACTAATATATGAATATGCATATTTTCTGCCCATCAGAATGTAAACCCCTGAAGGCAAGAATGTTTGGGGTTTGCTGCCCCAGCACTTAGCACAGTAGCTAGTATGTACACACTAGTAAGTATTTTTAAAAGGTGTGTTGATTGATTGAAATCTCATTGGTGGTTGGAGCAATCACACCAGTGAAACCCCAAAATTTAGAGGATGTTGCCAAAGAAACATTTTTGCTTCTCTAGTGTATTATGGATTATATCCAATTACTTGATGCCAAGGCCTTAATGACAATTGACAATTCTATAGCCCTTTAAGATGTGTAAAGAATTGTATTGCATCATCTCATTTGAGTCTTGCAACAACACAGTGAAATTCTTTAGTACATAACATCATCATCATGTATTATCATCATCATTCCCATTTTACAGATAAAGAAACTGAGAGTTTAAAAGGTCAAGTGATTTGTCTGGGACCACACAGCTATCAAGTATCAGAAGAGGAATCTGAATCCAAGTCTTTGTAACTCTAAGCCAAGCACTCTATAGATGATATCACATTACCCCTCTCTGTGAGTATAAATGAGGCCTGGGCAATAAATACATACTTAAAGACAACACTGAAAATCTGCAAAATATGATTAGCTTCCTATGACCCAGGTTCCAAGTACACACGTGAAAATGAATTTTTTAAAAATTTATTGATGTCTTTCATTTTTACACCACATAGATTTTCTCCTGTATCATTCTCTTGCTTATTCCAGGTGTATTCTCTAGTGTATTATGGATTATATTATTTAATTTTTTTAATAAAAAAAGAGAAAGGGAAAAATTTCAATAAAACCCTACAATACACAAAAAACTTAATATTATGTCCAATGTTTCTTACCCAAGGATCCCCATCTCAGCAAAAGGATGGGAGAAATCTCTTCTCATATCTCTTCCTTGGGGACATCCTCATCCTTTATAATTTTACATTTATTTTTATTGTTCTGTTGTTGTTCTTCCAATTTGAATTTTTTAGTCATTGATTATATTGTTTCCTGATTCTGCTGACTTCACTTTGCATCTGTTCATTTAATTCTTTCTCTACTTCTCTAAATTGACCTTATTTATCTTTTCTTACAATGCAGGAATATTCCATTACATTTATGGACCACAATTTGTTTAGCCATTCCCCAATTGATGGGCAGCAACTTTGCTTCCACTTTATTTTTCTACCACAATAAGCACTGCTATAAACATTTTGGTGAAGATGAGACCTTCCTTTCTATTTCTGACCTCCCTGAAATACATGCCCAGCAGGGGAATCTCTGGGTCAAAAGTGTAGACATTTTAGCCACTTCATTTACATAATTCCAAATTGCTTTTCATAATGGTCTCACTAAGCAACCTTAGCATTTTCAAATATGTATAGTCATCCTGTTCCCTGGGATGATCCAAAAAATGTTTTACTAACCTAATTTCATGAGAAGATAAGTCCCACTTGTAATTAGTACATTTGTTATATACAAATGGAAACTTCTAAATTTTCAAAACAGTTTGCTCCCTTAAGTGAAATATTTTGTCCCACAATTCTCTTTAGCTAGCTAAGAATTTGGAACCTGACTCCATAGGCACTATAATACGGGATTGAAATTAGGTGGAGTAAGAAGAACTTTTTACCACAGTGGAAATTATCTAAGGTTCTGACAATACTTCTTCTATCATACCCCGGACTGTGGTAATAGCCACTGCTCATCTTGTCCATCAGCATCCTTGGTCCCATGATTAGATCGACTTCTAGCAAAGGCAGAAGGTCTCTTCTCCTGCCCATTCTTAAGGTCTCTTCTGCTGATATCCTTACTCCATGTGCAGCCCCAACTAACTGCTGGACTTTTAGCTGGGGAGAAACCTTGAGATATCCTAGACTAGACTTCTTGTTCCCATCTATCCCATTCCACTTTCCTTTTCATCAAACTTCCTTTCCATCAAAACATTCCTCCAAAATTTGAACTTACCACTTCACCAATGTTATCTGGGTCTTGTTTCAGTATTTTAATGGATTCATTATGTAACTGGCATGTGCCCCACCACACACCTTCTTATTTATCTTTGTCCAAAATTCTATACCAAGGATCCCCATGAAGCATTTGGGGGGGGGGGTCTGTGTCTGCGTACAATACATACCTTCTAATATTTCATGGCTACCGTGATTTGGTCAAGATTTCTGATTTAATTAGTGTGGGGAAATCCAGGTGTGGAAATTCCCTCCACTGTTACAAATTAGCTAGTCATTTTAAATTATAGTTAAAGAGCGTTTTCTGCCTAGGGCTATTTCAGAGTATTGAGTAGTAAGGTGGAGGTGCCCATAATGACACAGCTAGATATGTAGCAGAGGCATATAATATAATTAAGCTTTTCTGCCCTAAAAGTCATATTGGAAAAGAAAGAAGGAAGGAAGAAAGGAAGGAAGGAAGGAAGGAAGGAAGGAAGGAAGGAAGGAAGGAAGGAAGGAAGGAAGGAAGGAAGGAAGGAAGGAAGGAAGGAAGGAAGGAAGGAAGGAAGGAAGGAAGGAAGGAAGGAAGAAGATAAGAGAGGGAAGGAGAAGAAGGGAGGGAAGGAGAAAAGAAGGAATGAAAGAAGGGAGAGAAGAAGGAAGAAAGAATGAAGGAAGGGAAAAAAAGGAAAGAAAAAATGAAGGAAGGGAAGAGGGAGAGAGGAAGGAATGGAGGAGGAAGGGAGGAAGAAATAAAGGAAGGGAGAAAAGGAGGGAAGGAAGGGAGAAAGGAGGACATAAGGAAGGGAGAATGGGAGGGAGAGAGGAAGGGAGGGAAGAAGGAAGAAGAGAAGGAGGGAGAGGGGGAAAAGGAGGGGAAAGGGAAAGAAGAAATGAGCAAAAATTTATTAAATATCTGCTCTGTGCTATGCTCCATGCTTAGTGTTTTACAAATATTATCTCAGGGAATTTTTACAAGGACCCTGGCAGGTAGGTGTTATTAGCAGCTGGATGGCATAGTGGATAGATTGCCAACCCTGTGGTCAGGAAGACCTGAGTTCAAATCTAGCTTTTCACTTACTAACTCATATTATTACTAGCTGTGTGACTCTGATCATCAATTAATTTCTGCTTGTCTCAGTTTCCTTCTCTGTAAAACAGGGATAATAATAGTACCTATCTTCCAGGAACGTTGTGAGAATCGGAAAACTAAAGCATTTGGCACATAGTAATTACTATGCAAATGTGCGCCATCACAACTCCCATTTTACAACTGAAGAAACTGAGGCAGACTGAGTTTGGGATTTGAGCAGAATCATAGTGTTTATGGCTGGATTGGAGCCAGGGCCTCCTGACTGCAGACCCCATTCTCTGTGCATTGTAGTGCCCCCTCGCAGCCATTAGCCTACCCTTTCTTTGCACATGGGCATTTGGTCTGCTCTTCCTCCCTCACCGCTTCTGCATCCCATCAGCTTTTCCAGTTAGATCTAAGCCGGAAAGTACCATTTACGCTACTCTTCAAGGTTTCTACATTGAAAGGAGCGTGGTGCAGGTTTCCCTTTGGGCTCTCCTAAAAGTCTGAATCCAGGAGTTGTGTCTACAATGTCCATGCTTTGGACAAGTGGAAGGTTCAAACCATTGGATTCTGAGTCCTTAAAAATCTTGGATGAGGCTTTTAGACAGAAAGGAGCGCTGTTTACCCAGGAGACCCCCAAAATGAGGAAATAGACTCTAAAAACTTCCAGTCCCATCACAGAGATACGCGGTCCTGTGAATTAATTCTCAATCATCTTTTGATGCTAGAATTAAAGATTGCTTGTGACAATCTAGGGGAAAAAACAGCCTCTCAGTCCCTGAAGGGGCTGGGCCTTCTCCTTCATTAGGGATTAATTAAAGATACTGTACAGAGCCTGCTCTGTTCTTGATTTAGTCAAGGGAGTGGGAATATAATTTCCCAAGGAGAGTCCCTAAACCAGGTGGTCATCTAAAAATATCTTCAGTTTGGTAATAAAAATCTATCGCAGGCTTTAAAAAAAACCAAAATTTTGCAGGAAGGAAGGAAAATGCAGGGGCAGAAAGTTATTAATGTTACCAAATAGAGAAAAAAATTGTGTTGGTTGCTGTCCATTGACTGGCTAAAGTCCATAAATGAGTTAATGTCCATCAGTGATCAAGAGACATAACATCATACATCTACTTGCTCATTCAAGTCTTCAGAGGGATTTCCCATCGATTTGCTTATCTGATCTTCACACTAGTCTTATGAGATAGCCAGGGTAAGGATGATAACACGTCTGTGTTCCTGGGGTTGAAGGGATTTCACCATTAACTAGCCAGCTACTACCCAATCAGGACTCCCCTTTGGGCATCTTTGACAAATAATAACAGAGCCACTGCTTGAAGACTTTTACATGGAGAGAACCTGCTACCTCCCAAGGAAGCCCATTCCACTTTTGGATGTGGAATTTTTGGAACTACTTGTTTGGAACTTCTTCCCATTATTAATTCACCTTCCCATATTATTTCACCTTTTGCTCTAGACTCTTAACTTCTTAGTCCAAATGGAGCAAACCTAAGACCTCTTTGTCATGAGCAAGGCATGACCTCAAGATATAAAATGATTTGCTGAAGGCCATACAGCTCATAAGAGACATATCACAGATGAAAATCCAAGCCTTTTGGCTTCTAGTTCAGAGAAAACTGTTCAATCCTGAGTCATCCTTTCACTCCCATGACAGAAGGGTTTGATGTTCTGTGACCCAGAGGTATACTATTCTTGACCAACTCTATTTTTTATTTTTATAGATGTCTTTTGTTTTTATATAATTTTAATTATTTTTATTGTTTAAAAATTCTGAATTTAAAAATCAAATAAAATGGGTGTTTCCATATTCATTGGAAGAAAAGAAGGAAGAAAAGAACAGCTAGTTGGTGCGGTAGATAGAGCACCAGCCTTGAAGTCTGGAGGACCTGACTTCATATCTGGTCTCAGACACTTAACACTTCCCTGGCTGTGTGACCCTGAGCAAGTCATTTAACCCCAATTGCTCTAGCTAAACAAACAGACAAACAAACGAATGAATGAATGAATAAGTGAATAAATTAATAAATAAATGGATGAGTGAATAAATGAATAGATAAATAGATAAATAAATAAATAAGAAAGAAAAGAATACATTTATTAGCACCTGTTACATTCCTAGCCCATTGCAAATATCTCATTTGATCCTCACAGCCATCCTGGAAGGTAGGTGCTATTATTACCCAAATTTCACAAATGAAGAAACTGAGACAAATAGAGTGATCTTCCCAGGCTCACCTAACTACTACTACTAATAATAATAATGATGAATTTGATGATAACAATAATATCCAGGTACTGTGTTAAGCATTTTGCAATCATTACCTCATTTGATCCTCATTTGTTGTGAGGACAACAATCCTGGGGGATCGGTGTTATTGTTATCCCCATTTCACAGATGAAGAAACTGAGGCCAACAGAGGTTAAGTACCTTGTCCAAAGCCACATAACTACACAACCCTCTGTAGCTAGATTTGAATTTAACACTTCTTGGATCCAGGTCCAGTGCTCTATCCACAGTGCCCTCTAGGCCTGTTCAGGAAACTACAAATCTCTGTTATATGCAGCTTCCTTTTCTTTTTAAGTGTACAATACAATTTATTCAATTTGTAACTTTCAAAGCTGTACTGCTTATCTGTGCTTCTTTCTGACCTTTTTTATGTTCTAGTCTATGATTTTATTTTTTTTAAATGCTTCTTTTTTCCTTTTCTCTTTATTTCCTTTCTCTTACCCCCACAATGGAGGGGATCCAGGAGATGAGAAAAACCAAGCTTTTGTTACAAATATACACAGTCAAACAAAACAAATTCCCATATTGGATGTGTGTGAGGGGGAAAGTATTCTGCAACTTAAATCCACCACCTACCTGTCTGTCTAAAGGTGGGCAGCATATGCATCTTTAGTACTTGACCAATTTTTAAAGGAGAAGTTTTGTAAATGAGGAACATTCCATCCAAGTTATCAAATATTTTTAAGGCCTAATGCTCAATGTTGGGAAAAGAGCAAGTCCTTACTCTCAGGAAACTCAGAGTCTAGTAGGAAAGAAAGACAGAAACATGCATATCATGACACAAAATAGATCATAATAAAAGCACAAGCACCCCATGTAGGGCTCCGAGAATAAAAAGAAACAATAACAGAAGGTTTTATGAAAGAGGAAATATTTCTGCTGGATAGGCAAGGAAAAGAGAGGATGCATATTCTATTCCTATGGAACAATATAAGCAAAACCACAAAGTTCATGATAAGATTGAAGACCAGTGAATAGACCACTGGCTGATATGTGATGTATATTGAAGCAGAGGGAAAGAAGTGGGAAGGTGAAAGATTGAGGAAAGCTCTGAATGGCAGGCTGAGTTTGGTTTTCATTTGATGGGCAATAAGAAACTCCTTAAGCATTTTGAGAAGAGAAGTGAAAAATACGGAACAGCAAAAAAGAATATTGGATATAGTGTAAACTGAGCTGCGTTCAAATCCTAGCTAAATTCATCTGTGTAAACTTGTGAGTTATTGTATCTCCCTAGACCTCATTTTCCTTGCCTGAAAAATGTGACAGTTGCACTAAATGATTTCTGATACTATAACTCTATGATCAGAACTGATTATTAGAAGGATTTAACTAGAACATGTAAGAAGAGAAAAGAAGGAGCAACTGGTCTTGTAGTGGATAGAACACTGGATCTATAGTCAGGTAAACATGAGTTTAAATCAAACCTTAGACACTTACTAGTTGTATGACCCGGGGCAAGCCATTTAACTTCTGCCTCATTTTCCTCATCTATAAAATGAGGATAATATTAGCACATATTCCCCAAGATAAGATATTATTTGTAAAGCACTTAACATAGTTTAGGTGCTTAATAAATACTTTTTTCTATCTCCTTAATATAACTCTGGCTTTGAGTGATAATAATATACTAGAATTTCAAAGTTGGGAGAGATTTCACAGAGTCTCCAATCCAACCTTTTCATTTTCCTGATGTCCATGAAGGAGAAGGGACAGCGGGTAGGAGACTGAGCCAAGACTTCTGACTCTGATTTCATAGAATGACATGTTACAAACCTGTTTCATCCCAACCTACATCTAGTCCCAGGTATTTGAGAGGATGTAAACATTCAGTGGATGAAGAGCAGGTTCTGTAGCATGTTAACATGCACACAGACCCTGAGGCCAAGAGGGTATTTAAAGGTAAATAGAATGAACCTGCAGCATCAGGTGCCTTCTGCCTTCAAAAATAGCTAGCAGTTATAAAGAGTTATTTACATACTGATTTCATGCTAACTTTGTAATGGGATCTGCTACCTGCCTGAAAACTAACAACTGTCATAATAATTTCTGCTAAAAATACAGTCAGAAAAAAACACCAGGCTAATCCCTTGCCAAAGAGGCTGACACAGGAGACCTGGGAACCTAGCACTTTCCTTCCAACCTTCAGATCACTGAATGCGCTAGTGTAGAGACCAAAGAAAGTCATTACAGACTGGATAACCTCAGTTCCCCCTGTATTATTTTATACAGAAGAATAAGGACCATTACTTTCCTATAGTCAATAAGGATGGCCACTGCCCAAAAGTTTATCCAATCCCATAGCAGTAAGTGACAAGCAGCTAAGGTGGGATGGAAGAATCATGGCCCTAGGAACCTGGGGTTTGAAGCTCGGCTGTGCTCCTGAATGTCTGGATACTTTTGAGTAAGTCCCTTCCACTCTGTAACCCTTGAAGGCTCACATGGAGGTGGGACAGGTTGGAATGGGTGGCTTACAGATTCCTTTCAGCCCTAATTCACCATGAATTATGTGATTTGGTGATTCATTGTACACATCACCTTGTGGGAAAATGCCAATTTGTCCCAGAATCAGAAATTACACATGGGATGAAATGGATGTGCTGATTTCTCTGTCTAGACTTAAGCATCTTCTGGGGCTCAGTAGATGTAACTTGGTTTTGTTGATGTAGCTACCTCCAAATGAGTCACTTCCTTCGCAAACCCTGATTTGCTCATCCATCAGGTGTGATAAATTCATCTGCTGGCTTAACTCACTTTAGCTTACTTCTTAGTGTGGCTGTGAGATCCAATCAACAAATCTCTAAGTAACAGAAGTTGATAATTAATATAGCATTCTGCCAGACTTCACTTAAGCTTCACAATTATTATCTCATTTGATCCTCAAGACAACCCTGAGAGGTGGAAGTTATTACTATCTCCATTTTACAGATCGGGGAACTGAGGCAAACAGGGTTAAGTGACATAGGTAGGGTTAGACACCTAGAAAGTATCTGAGGTCAAATTTTAATTTAGATCTTTTTTACTCCAGGCCTTATTCCATCCACTTTGCTACTTAGATGACTGCTATTATTTAACATAATATAGTATTAGGTACCTAGCTGTACTAGATACTCGCCTGCTATTAAATATCTATTAAGTACTCTATGTTGGGGATATAAAAACCAAATTAAAATAGAACCTGCCTTTAAGGACCTTACAATGCATCAAGGAAACATGAATGTATGAACATGTACAGTATACTAGTTAGGTGCTGCCATAGTGCACAGAGCACTGGACTTAGAGGCAGGAATTCTCATCTTCCTGAATTCAAATTTGGCCTCAGACTTAACTAGCTGTATGACCCTGGGCAATTCACTTAACTCTGTTTCCCTCTGTTTCCTCATCTGTCAAATGGGCTGGAGAAGGGAAGGACAAACCTCTCCAGTATTTCTTTGAAGAAAATCCCAAGTGGGATCACAAAGTGTGAGATATGACAAAAATAACTGAATGGCAATATTATTACGATATTATATTATCACATGATATATTATATTAATATAAAGTAAAATTGGGATGGGAGATGTGAAGAGGGGACTAGCAGCTAGAGTTAAATGAGATAATACTAATTACCATTTTCATAATGGTCTAAAATTGACAAACGCAATCTGGGATCTTGGGTATCATCTCTTAAAACTCTCTCATTTTCTACACATAAAAACCAAGTCCCAGAGAATTTTAGGGATTTTCCTAAGATCACACAAGTAATAAGGTGAGAGCCACAGTGTAAATTCAAGCCTCCTTTGATGCTAAATCTAAAGTAAAGAATTCAACTCAAAAGGACCCTAGGAAGGAGGTACTGGAAATATTGTTCTAAAACTTAGAAAAGGAATCTGAGGCTACATGATCACACTTCAGGAGTAGACATGAGGCAGGATTTAAATCCACGTTCCCTGACTTCAGACTAGTTCTGGTTCCACTTGGTCACCACCACACTAGGCTTTATAAATATACATTATTGTTAATGTTATGCCATTTTCTCCTTTCGCTTGCCTGTCCCCAAACCCATGCGATTTCCACCCTGGCCTTTGGACTCCCGTTCTGAGAACCTGCCACCGTTGCCTGCTGGCACCCCTGCTACAGCCCCCTTCTCCCCCCAACTTCCTTGCAATCATCCCGTGAAATTATTTTTTATTTAATCTCAGCCCTGGACTCCCTCGTTAGGTATGTGTCCGTGATTTCACCGGCCCTGATCAGTGGTATATCTGTCAACATGCTCCCTGGAACGCCATTAGCAATTTAAATGTCTCCTTCCCAGGCCTGACTGCAGGGTTTGAGTTGGGATCCCCGGCATATGGCCGGCATATTTGCTGTGAGCTAGGTGAGGCGAGTCCCAGATGGATGCTCCCCTCCCCCTAACCTCCCCCACGTCTCCCCAGTGGTGTGAGCAGTTAAATCGGCCTGAGCTGCCAGTAATTGCTGCTGACACTGTTTGGAGCCTGGCCTTTCTGTAAGGGACAAATATTCCATTCATGGAGAAGAGCTTGTTAGCCCAACTCTGGACTCCAAAATCACTTAATTAAATTGCTGGAGAAAAAAAAAAAGTTGCTTGGCCCGGTGGGAAATTTGCACACAAAGGCCCCGGGCTCGGCTAGTCCCTGGGCTATTGTGCAATAGCCAACAGTTACACAACAGTGCAGCGTCTTGCCCCCTCTAGACCCTCTCATCCACCCCCCCATGTCTCCCCCCTTCCCCCCCAACTGCAGGAGAGCCAGGGCTGACCCTCATTAAAGGGCCGGTTTCTCCGGGAATGTTTTCCCAATGATTCACCAAGAGGCCTTGGCTTCTTTTTCCTTCGCAATCAAGGGCCCCGCGCAAGGGCTGGCTGAGAGCCCTCCAAGGCCTGATTGCTGAAAGGGCTTCCCAAAGCAAAGAGCGTAAACAGGTACATTGAAAAAGCCTCTTTTGCACAAGTATGTCAACATTCCGAGCACTATTTGGAAACTTCCACAGAAGAAACTGTCAAAGCTGAGCTTCCCCTTTAATTATAGCAGACAATGGCCACCGAGCTTGCCCCGGCCTCCCCGGCCCCCTCCCCAACCTCCCTGAAGCTAGGGCTGGGCTCCCCAGAGAGCATCACTGTCTGTATCGGGGTGGGCTGGTACAGGAAAGAAGCTTGGGAAACTTGGAAATGAACATAATAGTGAAAATGGGGTCTACGGGCCTCTGAACTGGGCCTCCATTTCCCTAGAAGGATAGAGGACCAATCAGTCAGTAAAGACCCCACAAGTTCAAACATGTTTTAAAATCTGATGTTCCGTGTTCCAGTGTTCCAAATCTCTCTTTCTCTCTTCCTAGCTCCCACATCTTTTGCCTAAGCTTCCTTGAAGCTCTGACATTCTATATTCTATGGCCCCTTCGAATTTTGACATTCTCTGTTTTAAGGTTCCTTCCAGATCCAACATTCTGTATCCCCAGATTTCTTCCAGCTCCCTGCTCTGACATTCAATGTTCTCACTCTGGCTCTGATTTTTTTTTATGTTCTAAGGTATCTTCTTCCAATTCTTGACATCCTTTGTTACAAAATGTCTTCCACCTTTGACATTCTACAAGATTCGCAATAAATTATGTCACATTGACAAAATTACTCCAAGTAACTCTTCCAATTAGTATCTTGCTAGGCTGGGTAAGAGCCATGCCCATGGGATTTTTGCTTTCCCTCTTCAAACACAGTTGGAGTAAGGTCCAGAACTCTCTACTATGTAAGTTGCCCCCTTCCCCTTCAACTGCACCTATTGTAGGAAACCATTTCCTATATGTGCCTTCCCCAATCCCCAATTCAATCCATGGACTAAAATTTTTTAATGTTTTGATATCTTTGCATGTTTTTTGTTTATTTTTTTGCTTTTTTAAAATTTCATTTCCAAATGTATTCTGGGAGCTAGGTACTATTATTATCATGATTTTACAGGTGAAGTAATTGGTGACTTTCCTAGGGTTACACAGCCAATAAGGCTGGATTTGAATTAAGGCCTTCCAGACTCCAGGTCTAGCATTCTATCGATTTCACCACCCAGCAAACCATTTGTTGCTACTTGAGTGCTCTGGTCAGGAAAGGCCATTTTGGCCTTGTCAACACCAGAAAGCAGGCGTGGAAGCAGTAAGATCTTCCAAGTAAAACATGAGGCCATCCTTGGAAGAGGTTGAGCAATGGGATGACCTCCAACCTATCACATTTGCCTGATCCACTGGAATGTTCTTCACAAGGACCTCACTTGGCAAGGTGAGAGGGGGAGTCATCAAATCTGTCCTGGAAACAAATTCCTCAGAGCAGACAGGAACCAAATTCAGTCTAACAGACCATTTATCAAGATCAGAGGTCATGCTGGACTTGGAGAGACAAAGGCAGGTAAAAAAATATTCCTTGCCCTCAAGGAGCAAAACTCTCGTGCCCTTCTCTTGAATGTCAGGGAAAGGAATATGACATGATCCCAGAATCACCATGAATGAAGAAGCTGCCTCAGTTCCTAATCTGGGAAGAATCAAAACAAGTAGTAAACAAATTGTATCTGAAGATTGTCTCAGTATTACCTCAGGCTAGAAAATGCAACTTGGAGAGAGGAGTCAGCTTTTGTTCCATATCATGTTCTTCTACCCTCTTACCCCGGTTTGTCATTATTGTTGTTTGTCTTTCATTCTCAAAGAGCACCATGACAAGAGATGGGGGATGTCATGCCATGCAAATGAGTTGGATTTCAGTGAGAGAGGGCTGGGCAAGATCCCTTCCTTCACTTTCTTCTCTGGGCTTAATGGCCACATAGAGCTGGATGATTGGAGATGGCTCTCCTTTAGGTTAGGAAGGCCCTTGGAGGAAGTATTGTCATAGTGGATGATGCACTGAACTAAGAATTAGGTAGATCTGTGACAAAATCCCACCTCAGACACTTATTAATTAATTTCTTAGAGCCTCAGTTTCCTCATTTATAAAAAAAAAAAATTGAGAAGGTTGTACTTGATTAACTCTTAGTTTCCTCTGAGGTCTAAATCTAAGTTCTTTCCCATGAGCTCAGACCATTCTGAATTGGCTTTGTCAAAACTCTTGTGCCCTTCTCTTGGATGTCTCCATGGTTACTGACCCTGCAAGTTCAATGTTGTCCCTGCTCACTTTCTTTTTGTCCAATGGTCCATGAATGTTAATCGCCCAGGAAGAAAATGGCTGACATAATCACATGCAGTGTGCAGAGGCAGAGGATAAGAGTTCTGTGAAGTCATTCTGACTGTCTCCATTGGCCACAGCTATAGCTGGTGGGTCCCCTTCCTCTTACCAACTCAGAAAAGCCAGAGAAACTGAGGCAGAAATGGAGACAAAACTTCCCTGTCAACTCTCAATCTTGGAATGCATACTGCTATCATCCCAGGAAAAGCAAAATAGAAAGAACACTGGATTTGGAGTCAATCTGAGACCATGGATTTGAATCCTGGCTCTGATATTTTGCTGCTCATGTCACTTTCAGGAAAGTCCCTTCATTTCTCTGGACCTTGGTTTGCCCATGCCTAAAACAAGATTATCTCAGAGGTCACTTCCAGTTCTAAAATCTATGATCTAGGGCTCCCACCCTATCCTTACCCCAGAAGTCCTCTGTATACAACCCTCTGTGTCAAAACAGGGGTAAGCCCCCACCCCTTACCACATGACACAATTAACCTTTAGTTTACTGAAGCCGATGTTACAATCAGCCTTCCTCCCCCTTGAATTTCATATTCCCTTATGGTCTTTGTAGTAGTTAGAATTCTTTACTATCATTTTTTTCTTCAAGACCTTTTCTCCACTCTCTACTCAAACCTAGTTCTAGCTAATCACTAATTAATCCCTGGAAAGTTGCCACATTCTCTACCAAGAATATGTTGGGGAGAAAACAAGAGAATAGTTCTCACAGCTTCCCTGAAGGCAACAGGTATATAAGTGGTCTTTGCATCCCTGGACATGAGCCCATTCTTACCAGGCTTACCTTACTATTTTCTGTCCAATATAACTCCCTGGCTGCTATAATAGTATAGGTCAGACTCATTAGCCCACTGATAAGACTTGACCTAAAGTTAAGCTTTTTTTCTCCTTCAGTGACATGGAGGTCTGCCCTTAATCCAAAGGGCCACCATGATCCATGGGAGCCTGGCCTATGATGACGAATTCAGAACTATAGACAGTTCCTGGAAACTGTCATACAACAGCTAGTTCTTAGTGTATTTGGAGAGTTAAAATGATGAACATTCTTTGGTCCAATAACAAAACATAGCGCATTCATGAGCCATGCTGCCAGCTCCACACATTTATCAAGGTATATCTCCCTGCTCAGAAACCTCATCCACAATTTAATTTTCAGTGTTCAGGGACAGAAATGCTTTTAAACACAAAGTCATAATATCAACAAAATATGTAGATGTGAAAAATGGGTGGTATTTGTGGGGAGAGAAGGAAAAAGAGAGACAGAGACTGAGACAGAGATAGAGACAGACAGAGACAGAGACAGAGATAGAGTAAGACAGAGGCAAAGAGAGACAGACAGGAAGAGCAAGGGAGAAAGGGAAAAAAGGAAAGAAGGACTGGGAGAGTGAGAAGGAGACAGAGACAGAAAAAGAGACACAGAGAGACAGAAAGGAGATGGACAAAGAGATAGATAAAAAAGTACAACCCTTCATGAATATAAATTGGTTAGAATAGGCACTCCAAGAAGAAATATGTAAACAACTTGAGCTTTTGTATTTGGAATTCAAAGAGAAAGATAGACATACAGAATCAAATGAACATAGGGAGAGATCTAGACAAGGGGAAAAGGAAATGAAGGAGTAAAAGAAAAAGGCAAAAAGAAGGAAGGAAGGGAAGAGAAGAAGAAAAAGGAGAAAGAGATAAAAAAGGGGAAATAATGTAAGAGAAATAAAAAAATTGAGAAAAAAGAGAAAAGGAAAAAAGAAAAAGAAATGGAAAGAGGGGAAGGAAGGAAAAAAGAGCAGGGAGAATGCATGAGAGGGAAAAACAAAAGGGACTGATAGCAAAAAGAGAGAAGAGAGGGAGAAAGATAAAAGAAAGAGTGGAAAAATGTAAGGATGACAGAAAAGGAGAGGGATCCAAAGGGGAAATAATAAAAAGATGATGGAAAGAAAGATGGAAGGAAAAGGGAAATTAAGAAAGGAAGGGAAGAAAGGAGTGAGGAAAGGAGAAAGGAAGAAAGGAAAGATAACAAAGAGTGAGCTGCTATTTGTGATGTTCATCTCCAGATCCTGGACTATAACAGCCCCACTATTTTTGAATTAGACTCAGTGTAATATTCTTCTTTAGCAATCCAGAGGGGCTTGAAAGAAAGGCTGGATGCCCATCTTGTCTCTTGGTAAAGCACTGTAGAGGCCAGACAATAGCTGCCCTAACTCGTGCTAAAAGTAAAAAGAAGAAAAGAAACAGATACTTGGCCGCTGTTCATGCAAAGCTCCTAAAAGCCAAAAAACTTTCCAACAGATCCGCCCAAAGCACATTCACACATTAATTCCAGCATGCTATCTGTTACAACTTTGAGCATGTAAATACAGGATGCGGCTCCCCAGACGGAGCTGGCTGTGTAAAACTTAAACACGAGCGATATTGGCCCTTTTGATTTCACAGACACCCCTCCACCAACACAAACACACACACACACACACACACACACACACACACACACACACACACACACTATCATCATGCTTCCATGGCATGTAATCAGAGCTACTGTTAAAATGGGAATTTAAGCTTCCATCTCTGGAAGGCTGAGAGCTCCTTCCTGGTTTTGGAGCTGTTACAGTTGCCAGGTTGCAAGGTTTTAAGTCATTTTGTTTAGTATTGGATTACTCTGGTCTTTTCTCAGAAGTCACAACACTAGTATCAGGGTCTCAGAATTAGAACCAATGTATAAAAGTTCCAAAGAGTGGAGAGGTAGATAGAAGGGGAAAATGTATGTGTGTGTGTGTGTGTGTGTGTGTGTGTGTGTGTACACAGATGGAGAAAGAGGCAGAAAGAATGACAAAGAAAGAAGATAATCTTTGAGATTACACATAAGTACTCATTGAAGTGGGCAGTTGGATGGTGCCATAATGCATAGAGCATCAGGACTGGAATTGGGAAGACTTTTGTCTGAGTTCAAATCTGGCCTTAGACATTTACTAGCTGTGTGATCCTGGGCAACTTGACTTAGTCCTGTATGCCTTGGTTTCCTCATCTGTAAAGTGAGTTGGAGAAAGAAGTGGCAAATCATTCTAGAAAATCCCAAAGAAGGAAGTCGCAAAAAGTCAGACACAAGTGGAAAATGATTGAATAGCCAACAGCAGACCAATGAGGTAGTTCATAGGTGTCAAGGCTGCAATGGCTTTCAAAATGATGTTTCTAGAGTTCAGGACTAACCATATTATATTCCTACCCCACCTCATCCTATTACATCTAGTACCAAATATATGCTACTCTGTGTATTTAAAGTTATTTTCTATCTCACTATACAAAAAGTGACAAGCATCTTTTAAGCATATAATATGTGCCATGAACTTTGCTAAACACTGAGACTACAAATATAAGCCAAAAAAAAAAATACACCACAAAGATATTACCTATTTCAAGAAGTTTACATTCTAAAAGGAGAAATCAATTCAAACTCCATCTTGTCGGTCCCTTATTTTGTCTGTGACACTATGTGATTATGGTTTATATAGTATCACCTCAGAAAACTTATGTTTTCAGGTGACCAAGGATCAAAGCATGGAGATTTGGTGGATATTAGTGGACTTGACCATAAAACCAATGATGACTTATTTGCAGTAAGTTCCAAAAAAACACCAATAAGGATATATACAACTGGAAAAATAGAGGAGTAGATCACATGATAACAAGCAGACAACCCGAATGGTACACAGGAGGTAAAGCATGAAAAGAATCAAAGAAAGATTTCAAGTGTGCTGAATGGATCCTATAACAATGACCAAGAATTGTGAGAATAAAGTGAAATAATGTTTTACTTTGAAAACCTTAAGCACTATAAAATTGATAGTTACTACTGCTTCTACTATTACTACAGCTGCTGCTGCTGCTGCTGATACTACTACTACTACTACTACTACTACTACTACTACTACTACTACGACTACTACTACTACTACTACTACTACTACTACTACTACTACTACTACCACAACTACAACTTCAAAATTTTTGGCACTTTTGAAAGAAGGTCTAAATATTGTGTCTTAATCTGCCTTGATTTGTGACATCCAACAACTTATTATTTTGGATGTCAACTTCCCAGTTGACAAAATGAAGTAAAGTGAGAAAGTTTATCTCTAAGGGACCTTTGCCATTCTATTCTTTTTCATTACATTTACCTGTGGTTTTTATTTATCTTGGAATGATGTGCCTTATTTATTTTCTACATCTTTTTGATTACTGAGAATAAAAGGGGGAAAGTAAGCTTCTGGTAAAAAGAAGGAAGATTGATTTTTAAGGGAATTAACATTTGACATCAGTTTAAAGAAAGAGACCCATGTGGGGGCTGTTAGGATATGTGCTATTAATATTGTTTGCTGAAAGAAATGATTCAATGAGGCCATTGTCTCTGGTGCAGAGGGTTAGAATCCAACCTGATAGGCCACACAAGCCATCTATATTGAGACTGGAGCCTCAGTGACTGTGAATATTTCATCAGAGAAATATAATCACATGTTTTCTCTTAAAACAAATAGTAGTAGTGGATGAATAGAGTAAGAGGTGGAGCAGAGGACTTGCTGGTGGGATGCCATAGCTGGGAGAGATAACACTATATCTTACAGGTGGATGTTTCAGGGTTTTTAGTCTTCAACTAACAAGGATAAATTTCCAGAGGACAATCCGCATAAAGAGAGGGAAGGGAAAGAGAATAAACATTTATACAGCATCTGCTATGTATCAGGTTTTCTGCTAAATGTTTTTTTGCAATTATCTCATTTGATCTTTACAACAACCTGAGAGGTAGGTATTGTTTTTATGTTTGTTTTGCAATTGAGAGAACTGAGGCAGACAAAAGAGACTTGCCTAGGATCAAACATTGTCAGAAGCTGGATTTGAACTCAGTTCTTCCTGACTCCCACCAGGTCCACTGCACTATCAGCTGCCTCTTTGAGCCATAGAGAGCCTCTTTGATGAAAGTCCCAAGTGGAACCTGTGTAATGCTAAATAAATCACTCATGTGCTCATTTTCTTATGCATATGAGAACACTGGATTAAATCTCTATAGCTTCAAAATTTTTGAACAAATCTGTGAACTATATAAGCATTAGATCATGAGAGAATAGGGCTAGAAATGTAAAGGATCTTTGAGCCCACCTAGTCAAACCCCTCATTTTATAGATGAGAAATAGCTGCCTAGAAAGGCAAATAATCTGTATAACCCTGAAATCAAAAGACTTAAGTTAATTAACTTAAGAAAAGTAATCAAGGGCACAAGGTGACAAGCAGAAGAGTCAGGATCTGAATTCAAATCTTCTGATTATGACTATAATGTTTTAACTATCACATCATACCATCAATCTCTACTTGAAAGGCAACATGGCATGGTGGGGAGAACATTGTACTTAAAGTCAAAAAGACCTGCTATCAAATCCTGCCCATGATACCTATATTTATATGTCTCATTAGAATCTCAGTTTCTGACTTCCGGTTAAGATGGCGGAGAGGAGGCTCACAGCTGCATAAGCTCCGTGCTTTCTCTCACTATCCACTTCATTACAAGCCTCTGAATTAATGCTTGACTGAAAAAAAACCCACATATAGTTACCAAGAGAAGCCATCCTTGAGATTCGCCAAGAAAGGTCTGTCTTTACTGGAGGGCTGGGGCGGTTTTAGATCGAGCACAGGCTGAGGGCAGCGGCAGTGAGAGCACAGGAGCAGACGGGAGAGGAGGTGGGGAGTGATCGCAGCCGTCTCTGCGGGGAGAGCTTCGCTACAGGTTTGGATACTTTGCTCGGGCAGCAAGTCAGCAGCCCAGCAGAGAAGCTAAAAACGCCGGGGCTGAAGAATACAACCCCAAACAGCTGGAGTCTCTCGGAACCTGGCCGCCTCCTCCCCCCCCCCCCCCCCACAGTGACTCAGCACGCTCTGGGATCTCAGAGTGCAGGCGCAGCACAGTCCTGCTAGTGCCTCACTGCTGCCCCCCGCAGTCTGGAGAGGAAGCTCGATAACACACCCAGCCCCTCCCCCAAAGAAAGACTCCAGTTTTTTCTGTTTTTCTTTGCTAGTTTGTCTCTGATTATTAGACAGAATGAGCAAGAAACTGAAGAGGACTTTAACCCTTGACAGCTTCTATACAGATAGAGAGCAGACTCTAAATCCTGAGGAGACTAAAAACAGACAGTCCCCAGGTGAATCCCCAAAGGAGGAGATCATCTGTTCCTCAGCACAGATGAACCTCATAGAAGTGATTAAAAAGGCTCTCACAAGGGAGCTAGAAGAAAAATGGGGAAAGCAGAGTGAGGCTTGGCAAAAGGAGAGGGAAGCTTGGGAAAAGGAAAGGGAGGCTTGGCAAAAGAGCCTGGAGAAAGTTAAAGAGAGAGTGGATAAAGAAGTAAAATCCTTGAAAAATAGGATTGGTGAACTGGAAACAGAAACAGCTCTCCAAAAAACAAAATTGGCGAAATGGAAAAAAATTCCACAGAACAAAAGAACTCAATTGGACAATTAGAAAAAGATCTTTAAAAAGTGAGTGAAGAAAATACTTCACTGAAAATCAGGGTCGAACAAATGGAATTGAATGACTCGAGGAGACAAGAAGAATCCGTCAAGCAAATCCAAAAAAAATCAAACAATGGAAAAGAATGTGAAATACCTTCTGGGGAAGACAACAGACCTGGAAAACAGATCCAGGGGAGACAATCTGAGAATCATTGGACTCCCAGAAAAGAATGATGAAAAAAAGAGCCTGGACACTATTTTCCAGGAAATTATCAAAGAGAACTGCCCAGAAGTCATAGGAACAGAGGAAAAAATAAACATTGAAAGGATTCATCGATCACCCACTGAAAGGGATCCTAAAAAAATCAAAACACCAAGGAATATAGTGGCCAAATGCCAGAACCCTCAGATGAAGGAAAAAATATTGCAAGTGGCTAGAAAAACCCAATTCAAGTATCAAGGAGCCACAATAAGGATCACCCAGGATCTGTCAGCATCCACATTAAAAGATCGAAGGGCCTGGAATATGATATTCTGAAAGGCTAAGGAACTTGGTATGCAACCAAAAATAACTTACCCAGCGAGAATGAGCATCTTTTTCCAGGGAAGAAGATGGACATTCAACGAAGTAAGCGAATTTCATCTATTTCTGATGAAAAAGCCAGAACTTAACAAAAAGTTTGATCTACAAATATAGAACTCAAGAGAAATCTAAAAAGGTAAAGATTAATCTTGGGAACTATATTTTGACTATATAGATGTATAAAGAATACATGTATACCTTGTTCTAGAAATTGATGTGGAAAGGACATTGTACCAGAAAAAGGGTAAAGTGGGGGTAGTACATCTCATGAAGAGGCATAGGAAACCTATTATATCTGAGAAAAAGAAGGGAGGGGGATGAATATAGTGGGTATCTTACTGCCTTCAGAATTGGCTTTAAGTGAAAAATCTTAAGACATATTCAATCTATGGTGAAACTTCTCCCACCTCATTGAAAAGTGAGAAGGGAAAAGTGAAAAGGGAAGGAATAAGCTAAGCGGAAGGGAATATAGGAACTGGGAGGGAAAGGGGTAAGATAGGGGGAGGAACTCTAAGGCGGGGGGAGGGATACTAAAAAGGGAAGGCTGTGAGAAGCAAGTGGTGCTCACAAGCTTAATACTGGGAAGGGGGGAAAGGGGAAAGAAGGGAGAAAAGCATAAACCGGGGTTAACAAGATGGCAAGTAATACAGAATTGGTCATTCTAACCATAAATGTGAACGGGGTAAACTCCCCCATAAAGAGGAAGCGGTTAGCAGAATGGATTAAAAGCCAGAATCCTACAATATGTTGTTTACAGGAAACACACCTGAAGCGGGGAGATACATGCAGGTTAAAGGTAAAAGGTTGGAGCAAAATCTACTATGCTTCAGGTGAAGTCAAAAAAGCAGGGGTAGCCATCCTGATCTCAGATCAAGCTAAAGCAAAAATTGATCTAATTAAAAGAGATAAGGAAGGGCACTATATCTTGCTAAAGGGTAGCATGGATAATGAAGCACTATCTATATTAAACATATATGCACCAAATGGGGTAGCATCTAAATTCTTAAAAGAGAAACTAAGAGAGCTGCAAGAAGAAATAGACAGTAAAACTATAATAGTGGGAGATCTTAACCTTGCACTCTCAGAATTAGATAAATCAAACCACAAAATAAATAAGAAAGAAGTCAAAGAGGTAAATAGAATACTAGAAAAGTTAGATATGATAGATCTCTGGAGAAAATATAATGGAGACAGAAAGGAATACACTTTCTTTTCAGCAGTTCATGGAACCTATACAAAAATTGACCATATATTAGGACATAAAAACCTCAAACTCAAATGCAGTAAGGCAGAAATAGTAAATGCATCCTTTTCAGACCACGATGCAATGAAAATTACATTCAACAAAAAACCAGGGGGAAGTAGACCAAAAAATAATTGGAAACTAAATAATCTCATACTAAAGAATGATTGGGTGAAACAGCAAATCATAGACATAATTAATAACTTCACCCAAGAAAACAATAATAATGAGACATCATACCAAAATGTATGGGATGCAGCCAAAGCGGTAATAAGGGGTAATTTCATATCTCTAGAGGCCTATTTGTATAAAATAGAGAAAGAGAAGGTCAATGAATTGGGTTTGCAACTAAAAATGCTAGAAAAGGAACAAATTAAAAACCCCCAGTCAAACACTAAACTTGAAATTCTAAAAATAAAAGGAGAGATCAATAAAATTGAAAGTAAAAAAACTATTGAATTGATTAATAAAACTAAGAGTTGGTTCTATGAAAAAAACCAACAAAATAGACAAACCCTTAGTAAATCTGATTAAAAAAAGGAAAGAGGAAAATCAAATTGTTAGTCTTAAAAATGAAAAGGGAGAACTCACCAGTAACGAAGAGGAAATTAGAGCAATAATTAGGAGTTACTTTGCTCAACTTTATGCCAATAAATTCGACAACTTAAATGAAATAGAAAAATACCTCCAAAATATAGCTTGCCCAAACTAACAGAGGAAGAAGTAAATATCCTAAACAGTCCCATCTCAGAAAAAGAAATAGAACAAACTATCAATCAACTCCCTAAGAAAAAATCCCCAGAACCAGATGGATTTACATGTGAATTCTACCAAACATTTAAAGAACAATTAACTCCAATGCTAAATAAACTATTTGAAAAAATAGGGATTGAAGGAGTCCTACCAAACTCCTTTTATGACACAGACATGATACTGATACCTAAACCAGGTAGGCTGAAAACAGAGAAAGAAAATTATAGACCAATCTCCCTAATGAATATTGATGCTAAAATCTTAAATAAAATATTAGCAAAAAGATAACAGAAAATCATCCCCAGGATAATACACTATGACCAAGTAGGATTTATACCAGGAATGCAGGGCTGGTTCAATATTAGGAAAACTATGAGCATAATTGACTATATCAATAACCAAACAAACAAAAACCATATGATCATCTCAATAGATGCAGAAAAAGCATTTGATAAAATCCAACATCCATTCCTAATAAAAACACTTGAGAGCATAGGAATAAATGGACTTTTCCTTAAAATAGTCAGGAGCATATATTTAAAACCATCAATAAGCATCATATGCAATGGGGAAAAACTGGAACCTTTCCCAGTAAGATCTGGAGTGAAGCAAGGTTGCCCTCTATCACCATTATTATTTAATATCGTATTAGAAACACTAGCCTCGGCAATAAGAGTCGAGAAAGATATTAAAGGAATTAGAGTAGGCAATGAAGAAACCAAACTATCACTCTTTGCAGATGATATGATGGTATACCTAGAGAACCCCAGAGATTCTACTAAAAAGCTATTAGAAATAATTCATAATTTTAGCAAAGTAGCTGGCTACAAAATAAATCCCCATAAATCCTCAGCATTTTTATACATCTCCAACAAAACTCAACAGCAAGAGATACAAAGAAAAATTCCATTAAGAATAACTGTTGATACCATAAAATATTTGGGAATCTATCTACCAAAGGAAAGTCAGGAATTATATGAGCAAAATTATAAAAAAGTCTTCACACAAATAAAGTCAGACTTAAATAATTGGAAAAATATTAAGTGCTCTTGGATCGGCCGAGCGAACATAATAAAGATGACAATACTCCCTAAACTAATCTATTTATTTAGTGCTATACCAATCAGACTTCCAAGAAAATATTTTAATGATCTAGAAAAAATAACAACAAAATTCATATGGAACAATAAAAAGTCGAGAATCTCAAGGGAATAAATGAAAAAAAAAAATCAAATGAAGGTGGTCTAGCTGTACCTGATCTAAAATTATATTATAAAGCAGCAGTCACCAAAACCATTTGGTATTGGCTAAGAAATAGATTAGTGGATCAGTGGAAAAGGCTAGGTTTACAAGACAGAATAGTCAACTATAGCAATCTAGTGTTTGACAAACCCAAAGCCCCTAACTTCTGGGAAAAGAATTCATTATTTGATAAAAACTGCTGGGATAATTGGAAATTAGTATGGCAGAAATTAGGCATGGACCCACACTTAACACCATATACCAAGATAAGATCAAAATGGGTCCATGACCTAGGCATAAAGAACGAGATTATAAATAAATTAGAGGAACATAGAATAGTTTATCTCTCAGACTTGTGGAGGAGAAAGAAATTTGTGACCAAAGATGAACTAGAGACCATTACTGATCACAAAATAGAAAATTTTGATTACATCAAATTAAAAAGCCTTTGTACAAACAAAACTAATGCAAACAAGATTAGAAGGGAAGCAACAAACTGGGAAAACATCTTCACAGTTAAAGGTTCTGATAAAGGCCTCATTTCTAAAATATATAGAGAACTGACTCAAATTTATAAGAAATCAAGCCATTCTCCAATTGATAAATGGTCAAAGGATATGAACAGACAATTTTCAGAGGATGAAATTGAAACTATTACCACTCATATGAAAGAGTGTTCCAAATCATTATTGATCAGAGAAATGCAAATTAAGACAACTCTGAGATACCACTACACACCTGTCAGATTGGCTAAGATGACAGGAAAAAATAATGATGAATGTTGGAGGGGATGCGGGAAAACTGGGACATTGATGCATTGTTGGTGGAGTTGTGAACGAATCCAACCATTCTGGAGAGCAATCTGGAATTATGCCCCAAAAATTATCAAATTGTGCATACCCTTTGATCCAGCAGTGTTTCTATTGGGCTTATATCCCAAAGAAATACTAAAGAAGGGAAAGGGACCTGTATGTGCCAAAATGTTTGTAGCAGCCCTATTTGTAGTGGCTAAAAACTGGAAAATGAATGGATGCCCATCAATTGGAGAATGGCTGGGTAAATTGTGGTATATGAATGATATGGAATATTATTGTTCTGTAAGAAATGACCAGCAGGATGAATAGAGAGGACTGGCGAGACTTACATGAACTGATGCTAAGTGAAATGAGCAGAACCAGGAGATCATTATACACTTCGACAACGATATTGTATGAGGACATATTTTGATGGAAGTGGATTTCTTTGACAAAGAGACCTAACTAAGTTTCAATTGATAAATGACGGACAAAAGCAGCTATACCCAAAGAACGAACACTGGGAAACGAATGTGAACTATTTGCATTTTTGTTTTTCTTCCCGGGTTATTTATACCTTCTGAATCCAATTCTCCCTATGCAACAAGAGAACTGTTTGGTTCTGCAAACATATATTGTATCTAGGATATACTGCAACATATCCAACATATAAAGGACTGCTTGCCATCTAGGGGAGGGGGTGGAGGGAGGGGGGGGAAAAATCGGAAAAGAAACGAGTGCAAGGGATAATGTTGTCAATATAAAGTAATCATTAAATAAAAATTAAAAAAAAAAAAGAATCTCAGTTTCCTCATCTGTAAAACAAGGAAGTTGGATTAAACAGACTCTATCATCTCTTCTTGTTTAAACTATGATGCAGTTTAAATCTATGATGATGGCTACTAAAGTAATGGAGACAAGATTTGAACTCAGAGCTAACTAAACTAAATCTAGTTTTTGTTCCATTAAAATTTACTGCCTTTTTTTTTTACCACTTTGATTAAACCCAAGACTGTACAATTATCTGTCCAGTCCTATGGTTTCTAGTCCTCTGAATGTATTTTAGATTTAATGAACATTCTGGACCACCAGGTTATACTGTTAAAGAACCTAAAGCTTGTAGCATACTAGAACCCCCATGGTCAGATACTTTTTAAAATGATATACTTGTGAAGCTGATTTTTTTTAACCCAAAAAAAGTAACTTACTTTTTTATCCCTTACATATAGGGATATATGTATCCCTATTAAATTTCATCTCACTGGACTTGCTGATATGTTGAATGCCCAGCATTGTAGACCATCAAAATCTTTTAAGATCGTCATGATTATCCGGCATGTAAGCTATCCCTCCTAGTTTTATGTCACCTGCAAATTTGATGAGCATATCCTCTATTACTTTTTCTACAAAAGATACAGGATTACAAATCTATCTTTCCATGAAAGAAAAGCTGTTTCATTGTGTCAAATTTGGGTCTTTCCCACAAGCTCTTCAACCAAATTATATGAGTTAACAAGGTGGTTCCTAGAGAATGGCGGGGCGGGGGGGGGGGGAGGCGGGAAGGAAAAAGGAGAATGAAGGAATGTCACAGGAGAGAGAAGTCACAGTTCAAAACAAACACCTTGACTTTGCTAAGGCATAAACTTCCCAGTGGGAAACCATTTTCCTTGTGACAAAGCTCAGCTCAGTTGACATTATCTCTTAATTATCTGCATAAGAATGCATTTGTCAAGTTTCACAAGATGGGATGGATAACAATAAACTCCTGTTGCTAGAAAATATCTTAATGCTTAAAGCAGGAATGGCACAGAACAGAAGGAAGGTATCATGGGGGTACCATAGTTTCTATGCCAGGTGTCTGCAAACATGGACTCCTTGGTATGCAAAGACACAAATGCCCTCCCCGGTGTAACAGAAACCTCACTCAGGCTGGATTGGTGGGACCAAAAGGAAACACCTTCTGAGGTAGGTATCCTCAAGCTTCTTTTTGAAGTGCTCTGGTTTGACAAGGCAAACATTTCAGGTCAATGTGCCTAAACCCAATATACTTTCATTGCCACAATTTCTATAGAAATAACTAAAGGAGAAAACAAATGAATAAATGATTTAACTAAGTGGGAGTAGGTAAACAAGACTTAAAGGAGTAAGGTCCAGAAAAACAATTTTGTAAAAGAAAAGAGGCAGAAGACATGTTTCAAGCCCTATAGTCTTTTTCTCGACCATTGTCTATGCAATCTTTGGGCTGACAATATCTAGCATTTGGGGGATAACAGCAGTCAAAGGGATATGGTTCATTACTCTTCTGATTTGGCAAGATCCTTGACTCATGATGGATCCTGCTATGAGAACCAGAATGATCCTCAATATGGGGCACAGAATGAAGAACATGAATCTATCTTTGCCTGAAACTGTTATCAGATCTATGTATTGTTATTTTGCATAATTTTTATAAGCTAAGTAAACATATGCTAAGGAAGGGAGGAAGGGAAGAAGAGAGGGAGGAAGGAAGGAAGGAAGGAAGGAAGGAAGGAAGGAAGGAAGGAAGGAAGGAAGGGAGGGAGGGAGGGAGGGAGGGAGGGAGGGAGGAAGGAAGGGAGGAAGGAAGGAAGGGAGGAAGGAAGGAAGGAAGGAAGAGAGGAAGGAAGAGAGGAAGGAAGGAAAGGAAGGAAGAGAAGAATAGAGGGAGGGAAGTGGATGGAGGGGGGGAAGGAGGGAAAGAGGGATGGAGGGAGAAGGAAGTGAAGAAGTTGGGAAGAAGGAAGGGTCTAAAGAACTTGTGCCACAATGGGGAAATCATAAGAACTGCTTATATCTAACACTTACTTATGACCCACATAGATGAGTATATACATACATATGTATATACATATGATAGATTTAGACATCATAATAGTGGCTGGGGTTCATAAAAGCTACAAACCAAGTGGTCTGGACAAAGTCTCTCTGGCTCATGTGTGGGAGAGCCTCCTTCATCACTTCATAATGCCTACTGACCACAAGAGGGTGCTTGGCCTATAAACACATCCTATTTCCTCACCCTATATTACCTAAGTCAAGAAACTTTTCAGCAGTGTTGACCTAAGTTAAATATTATGTAAGGGATGATGTGAAATATACTTTAAAATGTTTTTTTTAAGTAGGTCAATGGCTTCATTCCTACCTTGCACCTAAACCTTTTTTCTCTCTCCAACAATGACCCCACATTCGTAAGATACAAGCATTCAATAAACTTAGCCTTTTTAGGTGCAGTGAAAATGTAAGGAAAATTTACTTCTAGGTGAGAACCCTTCACCTTCCACCATCTCAAAACTCTTCTCATTCACCTTTCTAGATATTTGGGATGTCTAGGAAAAGGTCCTGAATAAACTATATTTTCAATTTATGGGAAGAATTAAGGCAGAAGATTGCATTCTGTGACTTCTCTCATAATAGAAGCCATACCAAATGGAAAATATTTGAAGTATGGTAGAAATGGGACATCTTCTCTCAGGTTTATCAGATTGGATATGAGTTTTGTCCGCCCTGACCTCAGCAGCACTTTGAATATTTGGCTTCAGGATCAATCTGGATATCCTCCATGTATAAAATGTATAAACAAATGTGGAAATCAACAAATGAGTACATTCCTAGTCTCAGCCTGATCATATCAGCTCCTTATATCTGGGGATTGAAGAATTGACTCTCAAAGTCAATTCCCTCTATCTTAAAAGGATAGAAATTCTTATTTTGTATAATTACACTGACTTTCTGCTCCCTATACTCAACATAGTAGGTAAAAAGTATCTTCCAAAGGTAAATGAAAAAGGAATGAAAAGTTCCAAAGCTATGTACCCACTTTATTTCTTGGTATCTCATAATTTTGATTCCCCATATCACAACTTGTTGAGGCATCTGGATTCCACATAGAGAAGAAACAACTCACTACTCATCAAAACACAGAATTTCCAATTGGAATATAATTTAGAGGCTTATTCTTACTTTGTCAAGAACATTTCCAACAAGTGGATATCCAAGCTTTGCTTAGAGACCTCTAATAATATGGAACTCATTATATCTCAAGGTAGCATATTCCACTTTTAGGTATCTGCGATTATTAGATTTCTCTCCATGGATGCTGAAAATACTAAAGAAATAAAATAGCACAGACATATAAAAGTCATTACTACAAATGCTCTCTTCAGCAAATGGCCAAACTTTTTCAACCAGATAAATAATGAACCCAATTTATTTAGGTATCTTAGAACATTTTTAGGTTGGGGCATCTTGAAAGTGCATGGCAGATCAATTCTCTAATCTAGGAAAAGGAGTTTTGTTGTTAGGAAGTGAAAAGGAAGGAAGGTTTGAAAAAAGAAGTTACCCACTCAGTTTATAAGCTCTTTTTCAGGGTAAGGATCATATATTTTACTTCTCTTCCTTCTCTGTAAAGTTCCACCATCCTATCTCCTTTGAAGTCCTTGTCTAAAGTTGATTGTGGAATTTTGAAGGCTGTGTAATCTTAATCCCTGGTATGTCTAAACTAGCTGTGCCCAGTGATATAGAGTATTTTGTTTGTCCAAAGACCATTTCAGCTAAGTTCAGAGAGACTCATCACTGGACTGAGTCAGGAGAGACTTAACTTCTAATCCTTATTCCAACACTTAATCAGCAAATCACCTTGTCTTTGAGCCTTATTTTCTTCATCTGTAAAATAGGGATAATTGCATCTAAAGAATTAATTCAGGGCATTATTAGAAGGCTCAAAAATGATTTATGTAAGCCCTTAGAAAAATATCAGTTATTGTTATTAATTAGCTCAATAGCTGCATTTCAAAATTGCATCTTATATAGATAAAACATCAGCGATATAATTGTTTGCTAATAGCATGTTTTAATAGCACTGGCATTTTGGATTAGCCTGTGGAACATTAAGAGTAACCAATATCCTTTTCTGAATATGCTTTAGTCAACAATTATTAAGTATTTTCTAAGTGCTACACCCCATGTTAAATGCTGGTCCTACTAAAAAAAAGCATTCCATTTGAAAATCCATAAAATTGGAAAACAATCACAATAATAAATAATTAAATAATAATAATTTGATTCAATTTAATAGGCATTTATTAAATACCCACCATGCACCTGGAATGAGGATATAAACAATGTGTGCTGTTGGAGCATAGTTTGAACTGTGTTGATTGTTGAGAGTTGATTGTTAAATTTTTAGTGTCAACAATTATACTTTGGAAATTGGCAAAGCAGGGCTTGATGTTAATAATGCAGATTAAATTTAAAAATGTGTCATGCATACTTAAAATCAGGGGCAGTTATTAAGCATTTTCCAATATACCACTGGAAACAAAGACAAGAATGAAATAGTCCCTACTCTCAAAAAGTTAACATTCTGAGGTCATTCAGGCCATTTCCAAATGTGGTTATTAAAAGAAGGAAAAAGGATGCCAAATGAAGGTTTTTTGAAGGATGGAATAAAGCTGAGTATGGATATAGATGGTAGCAAAGGAATCAATAGAATGGATGATCAAATTGATGCAGGCTTCTGAGGAATATGAGAGAGGTGGGGTGAAGGGTGCAGGTAGAGAGGTTCATTTTAGCAAAAGGACCACCTCTTCAAAATTGGAGCAAAGCAGGAGAGTGTGGGAGATGAAGTTGAGGGAATTCAAGCTGTAGAAGTGGAGAAAAAGGGTTTACCCACTCAAACTACCTGTACCTTGACCAATCAGCACTTCCAAAGCTTCAAGGTCAAGTCAAAAGTTAGACTTTACTGAGAAACCAAGTCAAAAGTAAGGCCTTTTATATAAACAAAACCGATCTATCTTTAAATTGCATTGCTGCCAAAGTTTACTGTTCCCTGTATTAAAAAAACCCAGGATGATGACAGGGATAATCCATTCCAGTACCCATTTTCATCATCTTAGAATCTTCATGACTGTGCTACATCCTTGAATCTAAACTATAGATTAAACTCCACTTTTACTTTTTAGTTGTGTAGTGGTAATGTTTATCACACACATACATTTAGAGACCATTTGCTGCTAAATATTGGGAAATGAACAAGAGAGACATATCACCTCTCTAGGTTCTCAATTTAGATATTAGAGCCCAGAATAGTAGCAGACATATGATATATAGTTTTCTGGTATCACTTTCAGTACTCTGTCAAATAACTATTCCTATATGAATTTTTAAAATTATTATGTTTTATTAATGAATTTTTTATAACACAATCACTTCCTGATTTTTCCCTCCTCCCTATCTGCCTTCAGAATAAAAGCAATAAAAACTAGTTAAGTAAAACTATTCAATACTGTAACCATTACTAACAGTCTATAACAATCCACATCTAGATTCCACCATCCCTCTACAACAAAGAAGATATGTTTCAGCACCAACTATCTGCAATCAATTTTTAAATTAGCACTTTTCATTGCCCAATTAATATTCCACTACCCCAGAATCTTTCCTCATACAAAAATATATAGATGAGCAAAACCAATAGACAAACTGGTTATGCCTAACCAGAACCCACCATCCTCTGTTGATAGGAGGGAGATAACTTTAGCATCACTTCTCTGAAGTCCTTATTGGTCACTTCATTGATTAAAGTCTGATATTTTTCTATATTGTTTTGATTTATATTATTATAGTCATTGCATACTCTTTTCTTGCCTTTTCTTTCTTTACACTAATTCATACAAGTCTTCCCAAGTTTTTGTTAAATCTGAATTCTTTATAGTTATCATTTTATAGCACAATAATATTCCAGTATATTCGTACATAGCACAATTTATGCAGCCATTCCTCTATTAATTTTGCTTCTTGATTTCTAATATCATTTAAAATACAAAAAATAATAATTATAAGAAACATTTCTGACTTTTTCCATTCTCTTTGATTTCTTTGAAGCATATGCCCAATAATAGCATTGAGCTATTAATGTTTGTTTAATGTTTTTTTTTTCCATTACATTGGTGTGATTTCAATGGGAAACTGGGCAACAAAAACCCAGTCAATCTATGGAACATGCTCAGATTTGGCTTTCTCAAAGAATTATGCAGAACATGTTCAATATTCCTTGTCTGATTAAAAGATTTGATAAGCCTACCTCCAGTCATGAAAGACTGAAGATCTGGTGCTGTGGAGTTACAAAATATCTTCTGTCTGACCAAGGATCTGAAAAGACTGATGACTTGGGAATCACCAAGCCAGAACTGAGCTTAAATATAAAATGATTGATATGCCCCTTTTACTCATTACCATGCTGGCTACAAAGAAGCAAGAATTCCTAGTCTTTCAGGTGATAAAACAGCAAATTCTATTCCTTTACCCAGCACTCCAGTGTCCAGGAACACTTTACCACAGTTTCTCTTGTATTTATTATTTCCTGATCTTACAAAAATGAGAGCCAGGAGACCAGTCTATTTGGGAGATCCATTAAAGATATCAGAGATTCCACCTGCAACTGGTGTTGGTAGAAGAGTCCAGTGGAGCCAAGGGCAACAGTAGTCAAGTTCAATGAGATGGCAGCCAAACAACTGTTTGACCCAGTCTATCAGAGATTTAACTAATCAACCAAGACATTGCAATCATATAATAAATCAGCCCAATACAGAAAGGGAATTCTTCATCACTAACACCACATCCAGAAAAAAATTTGTTGAGGACTCTGAAGTGAGGAAATGACTCACAGGATTAGAAATCTTGAAGTCCCATGTGTTTCACACACATGTATCTCATTACTTTTGTGCTTTCAGTCTTAAACCATCCTTTTTAAGGAGTGTATAAGGGAGAGAGTATGCCCTCAGTTTGGGGAAGAATTTTTTGAATCAAGTGCTTTAAGGGTGAGCCTATTCTCCCACATGAATGTGTGCAAAGAGAGAATGAACCTAGATTTAAAAGATACCTTTGCACATTCTGATCTTGTTATATTTTCTTAGTAAATATATCTTTTATAAAAGCTTATTGATCTCAACTGGTTGATTAATTTTGCAGTTCATACTTGATGGTGTTTGTGACTGACAGTACTATAAAATCTAATCCTTCTCAGTATGTATCCTAGAACTCTTTAGGGACTTCCCTCTGGGAAACAGATCTGCTCATAAGAGTTGGGTCTGAAAGAAAGAGCCTAATTTGTTCTTAATTATTTTACATAAATCTTCCCATGATTCTCTAAATCTTCCACATTCATTGTTCCTTAAAGCCCCAAAACATTCCTCAATAGTCACCAACCACTGTTCTAAATGAACTGACTTCCCCATTCAATGGACACCTATTTTGTGTCCAGTTGTCTATTATGACAGAAAGTGAAGAACAATATGCAATATACCTCATTGACCTCCTTGGGGCATATGCCCAGTGATCTCAGCCCTCAGATTATTTTTCAGCTCACACATGAAGATGATGGTGTCTGTTTTTGCTCGTTAAATGATGAAAGATGGAGAATAGAGCCAAATTGGATGCATCCCTAGAGCAATCACACATAGTGGCTAGTGAGTATTTTCACAGCTTTATTTCATCCATGTGTTTGTACATAGAGATCCTTGGCTAGAAGGACCAGGATGCTGGAAGGTATAGCTGATAGACAAGATGTCACAAATGAGATCCAAAAGAATATCAACAGGTTAGAACATTTGGCCAAATCTAACAAAATGAAATGTCAGGATAAATATAAATTCTGACACTTAGATTCAAAAAATCAATCACACAAATATAGGATGGGGAAGGCCTAGACAGACTACAATTCATGTGAATAAAATGATAGTTTTAGTAGATAGCAAGCTTAGTAGTAGCAGTGTAATGCAATAGCCAATAAATTAAATACATCTTCCCCCTCCTTTACAACCATCCCATATGACAAAGAATTTCAGGAACAGCTCTACAATCTTAGAAAATAGCTGAGACGCTGAAGAGTTAAGGGGTTTGCACACAGCCAATATTTGTCAAGGCTTCCTAATTTCCTAATTTTTCAGGGCTTCCTAATACTGAGGCTGCTCTTTCTACACTATGGCAGGATGCCTCTCTTGGGTTTCATTCTGAGAAGCCTGCTTAATGTCCAAAGAGGAGATGCTAGTTCCTTCTTAATGTGTCCTGGTCACATCATAGAGTCTTGTAGTTAATTCCATTTGGAGGATCAAATGAGATAATAAATATAAAGTACTTCAAAAACCTTGAAGTGCTATTAAAATCATTTTCTAGCTGTGTGAATCTGGGCAAATCTTCATGTTCTGTTGGCCTCAGTTTTCTCATCTGAAAAATGAGGGAGTTAGATTCTGTAAGTTCCATTTCAGCTCTAAATGTATAATACTTTTTTGTTTTTGTAATCACATTGTTTCAGTCATGTCTGATTCTTTGTATCCCCATTTTGGAGTTTTCTTGGCAGAGATACTAGAGTAGTTTGCATTTCCTTTTCCAGCTTATTTTACAAATGAGGAAACTGAGGCAAATGGGGTTAACATTCTTGTCCAAGATCACACAACTAGCAAGTATTTGAAGGCAGATTCAGATTCACAAAGATCTCAAGAAAAAGTCAGGAAAACTGAAACCCCAGGGCTTTATCCTCTATATCACCTAGCTAGCCCATGATGTTTTGATAGATATAAACAATTCACTATTCTTTTGTATTTACTGGTCTATGAATTCTATGGATAAAATAATTCCTTTTTTAGTTTAATAAAAATATTAGGATGTAGCCTCATCTTTATTGTTGTTATTGTTGTTAATATATAACATTTATACTGAACTTTAATGCTTTTGAAGTACTTTCAAGCACATGTTCATTTGTTCATTTTTCCCCAAGCATGGTATCATTCTGGGCACCATATGTCAGAAAAAAGCATTGACTCACTGATATGTGTTCCGAATAAGGCTCAATACTACTCAAGGGTGTGATATGATAGCTAAGAAAGCAAAGGCAATTGTAAACTGAACTAGGACTCATAGTTTCCATGAATAAAAAATATCTGTTCCCTTGTATCATACCCCAACCAGACCAGTATTGTATTCAATTGTGTGCTTTACATTTTAGGAAGCTCATTGATCAGTTGGAGAGCATCCAGAGAAAGAGAAGTCCATGCCATATGAAGACTGCTAAAGGAACTGGGAATATTTAGTATGGAGACATAAAAGCTTCCTCTAGGTACTTAAAATGCTGACGTGTGCAACAGAGATTGGACTTGCTCTGTTCAGTCCCACATGGCAGAAAAAGGAGCAGGATTTTCAAAGAAGCAGATTTTGTCCATGTCAGGGAAGAAACTTCTTAGCAATTAGAGCTATCCCAAAGTATAAAGAGCTACTTCAGTGTTTTTATTCCCTGAAAGCCAGGGACTTCAATCTGGAAGGCAATTTTAAGGCCATTTTATCCAATCATTCATGGTTTGGAAGATGAAACTGAGAGGTGACTTATCCAAGGTCACCTAGGTAATGTGCAGGAGTCAGGATTTAAAGGCACATCCTCTGATTTCAGAATTAATACTCTTTCCACCATCCCAAGCAATCTTCTCTTCAAGCCCTACCCAGACCTTTACCAAATTCAGGCCCAGAACTAGGTGATCTCTTCATACTTTGACTCTATCTTGAGACCAGCACAAAAGCCTTAATTGAAGGAACTTGGACATTTAGCTTGAAGGCAAGGATCCTCAATGGGGACATAATTAGAGTGAATATCTGAAGGATCATTACAAGAAAATAGGGATTGGATTAACATCAAGTGGCTCTAGAAGGGAGATATAATCAAGGAGGGGAAATTAGAAGGGGCCAATTTTAGTCCAATATGTAGATTTCTAAGCTGTCCCAAAAAGAGAGCTTCCTTAGAAGGAGCGATCTCCCCATGACTTTTTCAAGGAAAAGCTGGATGACTAGTTGTTGGGGATGTTGTAGGAGTTGGATTGCATAACCTTTGAGATCCCCTTCAGCTATGAAATTCTATGAAGTTTATAAAAGGAATTATTTCCAGCCCATTTTATAGCAGTATCTCAAGAGCATAAGAAAACCATAGGGTGACCAGATTTGTCAAATGTTTGTTTTTTCCCCAAGACTTTCTGAGACATATGTGCCTGGGGTTGATAGTTATAAAAGATGTTGTCTTTTGTTAGTATGGTTCAAATGTTTTCGAGGAAGCTTTTTTTTTTCTTTTTGATGTGATACAGTGGATTGAATGCTAGGCCTGAAGTCAAGAACATCTAAACTCAAATCCTGTCTCAAACACTTTGAAGTGGTATGAGACTGGTTAAGTTTCTCAAGCTCCATTTTCTCATCTGAAAAATGGGAATAAATCAAAATCCATAGGCACCTATTAAGTGCTTACTGTATGTCAGGCACACACAAAGTACCAGGATACACATAGAAACAAAAGGAAAGACAATCCTTGCCTTAAAAGCAAATGGAAGAAGACAATATATATTAAGGAAACAGAAAAGCAGAATTAAGGAAATAGAGGGATCTTGCAGGATGAACAGATTATTAGAGCATAGTATATAAGAATAGTAACTACATCATAGGGTTGTTGTGAGAATCACATGAAATAAAATATTTGGAGAGCTCTGCAAATCTTAAAATCCATGAATGCTATCATTGTTGTTAAATCTATAATCCTATGATAGATACTGTGAGAGTATGAGAAACAAGCATGGAGTATAGAGAGGTCTGACCTTAAAATCGGGATGCCATGGGCTCAGCTCCTGCCTCAGAGACACATTACTAGTAATGTGACCCTAGGCAAGTCACTTACCTTGTGTTGACCTTAGTTTTCTCACCTGTAAAATAAGGGGTTGGACTAGATGTCCTCTATGTTCCATTTCAGCTCTAAATCTATGATGTTCTGCTAAGTTCAGAGATAAACAACTAGTCATTGTTTTTTTATACTTAATGTTCAATGGATTCTATGGATAAAATAATTACTTTTTGTAGTTTAATAAAAGTATTAGAATAGGTCCTCATTGTTTTTGTTAATACTTGCTATTTATACAGTATTTTAAAGTTTGTGAAGTACTTTGCTTATATAATCTCATTTGATCCTCACATTTTCCTAGTGATATAGATGCTATCATTATGCCCATTTTACAAATGAGAATACTAAAGGCAGAAGAGGTTCTAAGTGACTTGCCTAGACAATCAAATCTAATTATATTATTATTAGTCAGACACTAATAGCTAGTGTCTGAGGCAAGATTCAAACCTTAAAGTGCCATATAAAAGTAAACATTTATATATCATTTTAACATTTACAAAGTTCTTTCCTCACACTACAGAAACCATATATCCTCTTTTCCTCATTACATTCTGGAGGATTCAGTTACTGCATACAATCTTATTTCTGGGTGGATGATCCAAGAAATCAATTTGCTATCAGTCCATCATAAGTAAAATAGATATAGGCTGGGTATACATTCTCAGGTACTCTCTGGGTATTCATCCACAGTGCTGAAATCATCAGATTCCATTAGTGGAATGTTTTATCAGAGGCACTGAGAATCCCCACCAGGCTCTCTCTGGGCTAAGTATACCTCCTACCTTGCTCATATAGCAGTTTTAAAATGAGGAATTTTCAATATGGAAAGGGGAAAGGAGATTGATGTCTATAAGAACTAAGAAAGGGAACTAAAAGAGGATAACAGCAACTCATTTATAAAGTTTGGAAAAACTAGGACTAGGGGGGAAGCTCCTGCTAAAAGAATGAGAGGGAGAGAAATTGGACTTCTAATTTCACAAGTACAGGTTGTTTCCAGGTGAGGAAACTCCTTTGCAGGTCAGCACTTCTTCTGCACCTAATAGCCTTATAGAGTTGGCTAGAGCTTTGAGAGGCTAAAGGCCTTATTCAGGTTCATGCAGTATGTAATAGAGATGACACTTAAACCTAGTTCTTCCTGACTTCAAGATTAGTTCTGCATTTACTCTGGTATGGCTCTCTCTGGGCTGATATATCTTAGATAAACTAAATGAAGTTCCCATGCTTTTTTCTTGCAAGGACTCTTTCCTGAGTCCCTTCCCCCTGCCAGAAGTGATGGCTCCCTCCATGCCCTCATCATATCTCACATCATTACTTTTGTGTAAATTTACTCTTAAGTTTGTGAACTGTGAATTTTTGGAGATCATCTCTATTAAGGCTTGGCTTGGGACCTTACATACCATAAGAACTCAATAGATTTTTAAATTAAATTTGTTGCTTAAGGACTCTTATCTACTTTGGTTGATTCTTAGGGTGGGGGCATAGATGTTTTGGCCAGAAACAATCTAGAAAGATTTTCTTTTTTCCCAAATTTCAATAGAATTTTATTTTTCTAATTGCATGTAAAAATAGTTTTCAATATTAATTTTTAATAATAGCTTTTCATTTTTAAAATGTATACGAAGATAGTTTTCAACATTCACCCTTGCAAAATCTTGCATTCCAAATTTTTCTCTCTCCCTTCCCCCCATTTCCCTCCTCTAGGTAGCAAGTAATCCAATATAGGTTAAACATGCAGTTCTTCTAAACATATTTCCCCATTTATCATATTGCACAAGAAAAATCAGATCGAAAAGAGAAAAAATGAGGAAAAAAAAGCAAGCAAACAACAATAGGGAAAATACTATGTTGTGATCTGCTCAGTTCCCACAGTCCTCTTTCTAGGTATAGATGGCTTTCTCCATCACAATTCTATGGGAACTAGCCTGAATCATCCCATTTTTGAAAAGAGCCAAGTCCATCAGAGTTGATCATCACATAATCTTGTTTCAACATTTTTTTTAAATTTTTTACTAAAGCTTTTTATTTACAAAGCATATGTGCATGGGTAATTTTTCCAACATTGACCCTTGCATAACCTTTTGTTGCAAATTTTTCTCTCCTTTCCCCCACCTCCCTTCCCTAGCTGGCAGATAATCCAATACATGTTAAATATGTTGAAATATGTTAGATCAAATACATGTATACATATTTATACAGTTATATTGTTGCACAAGAAAAAGCAGATCAAGAAGCAAGAAAAAGAAAAACTGAGAAAGAAAACACAATACAAGCAAATAATAATAGAGAGAGTGAGAATGCGATGTTATGTTCCACACTCTGTTCCCATGGTTCTCTCTCTGGGTGGAAATGGCTCTCTTCGTCACTGCATAAGGGGAACTGGGTTGGGTCATCTCAATGTTGAAGATAGCCACGTCCAGCAGAATTGATCATCATATCGTCTTCTTGTGGCCATGCATAATGATCTCCTGGTTCTGCTCCTTTCACTTAGCATCAGTTCATGTAGGTCTCTCCAAGCCTCTCTGTATTCATCCTGCTGGTCATTTCTTATAGAACAATAGTATTCCATAGTATTCATATACCATAATTTATTCAGCAGCATCCTCTCAGTTTTCATTTCTTGCCACTACAAAGAGAGCTGCCACAAACATTTTTGCAGATGTGGGTCTCTTTTCCTCGTTTAGACTCTCTTTGGGAATCCCAGTAGAAACACTGCTGGATCAAATGGTATGGACAGTTTGATAACTTTGAGCATAGTTCCAAATTACTCTCCAGAACTGTTAGATTCAGCCACAGTTCCACCAACAATGTATCAGAGTCCCAGTTTTCCCACATCCCCTCCAACATTTGATATTATCTTTTCCTATTATCTTAGCCAATCTGACAGGTGTGTAGTGGTATCTCAGAGTTGTCTTAATTTGAATTTCTCTGATCAATAGTGATTTGGAGCATCTTTTCATGTGACTACAAATAGTTTCAATTTCATCTGAAAATTGTCCATTCATATACTTTGACCATTTATCAATTGGAGAATGGCTTGAACTATTATAAATTTAAGTCAATTCTCTATAAATTTTAGAAATGAGGCCTTTATCAGATCCTTTGGATGCAAAAATGTTTTCCCAGTTTATTGCTTCCCTTCCAAACTTGTCTGCATTAGTTTTGTTTATACAAAAACTTTTTAACTTAATATAATCAAAATTATCTATTTTATGATCAATAATGATCTCTAATTCTTTGGTCACAAATTCCTTCTTTCTCCACAAAGCTGAGAAGTAAACTATCCTATCTTCTCCTAATTTGTTTGTAGTATCATCTTTTATGTCTAGATCATGAACCATTTTGACCTTTTCTTGGCATACAGTGTTAGATGTGGGTCTATGCCTACTTTCTGCCTTACTAATTTCCATTTTTCCCAGCAGTTTTTGTCAAATAGTGAATTCTTACCCCAAATCTGGGTGTGGTGTTTTTCTTCTTTAATATAATATAAGATGGTTCTCTCTGGGAGCAGGTTTCTCAGGGAGGTTTTCTGGAGGTAGCCTTAGTTTCAGTTGAAAGTAATAATGACCCAAATGCAGCCAGGTGTTAAAAGTTCAGATCTTTTATTACTTTCTCCAAAATAGCCCGGTTAGTTTTTCTTAGAGGCCTATTTTTCTGCTTGGTTCCAAGAGCTCTTGCAGTTGTCCTTTGCCTCTGCTTTCTTCAGCCTCCAGCCAGCACAAAGATGAAAGATGGAATGAATCTCTCTTGCCCCAGAGAGAAGGCTTGTGGGCTTCTCCTAGAGCGCTCCTCTCTGACCCCTGGCATCGTTCAGAAGTGAACTGACTTGAAGCTCTAAGAGCTTCTATATATATGATCTCCCAAAGGTTGACTCCTCCTTCTGGAGGCCGGGATTAAGGGAAGTATGAATTCACAAGGTTACAAAGTTAGCTTTGTGAATCTCCCATACTTGTCAACTCCAATATGTGAGCTAATGTGTGAATTCTTAAAGATGCAAACACAAGCATTGTAGAATTATCACCTTGTAAGGATTCGCTCTAAGGTGTGAATCAACAAGCATTGTGTCAATTCCATTGAGTTAACACTAGAATTCTAACATCTCCCTTGAGTTATCACATTGTTTGAAGTTGAGGTAACACTAGGATTCCAATAGCTGGGGCCTTTGGGTTTGTCAAATATTAGATTGTTATAGTCGTTGGCTATTTTGTTCTGTGAATCTAATCTATTCCACTAATCAACTAGTCTGTTTCTTAGCCAGTATCAAATGATTTTGATGATCATTGCTTTATAATATAGTTTTAGATGTGGTACAGCTAGGCCACCTTCATTTGCTTTTCTCTTCATTAATTCCTTTGAAATTCTTGACTTTATGTTCTTCCAGATGAATTTTGTTGTTATTTTTTCTAGTTCAGTAAAATAGTTTCTTGGGAGTTTGATTGGTATAGCTAAATAAATAGATTAGTTTAGGGAATATTATCATCTTTATTATATTTGCTCAACCTATCCACAAGTGCTTGATAGTTTTCCAGTTGCTTAGATCTGATTTTATTTGCGTGGAAAGTGTTTTGTAGTTTTGCTTATATAGTTCCTGAGTTTTCCTTGGCAGATAAATTCCCAAATATTTTATATTATCAATAGTTATTTTAAATAGGATTTCTCTTTGTATCTCTTGCTATTGGATTTTGTTAGTGATGTATAAGAATGCTGATGATTTATGTGAATCTATTTTGTATCCTGTAACTTTGTTAAAGTTGTGGATTTTCTAATAGCTTTTTAGTTGATTCTCTGGGGTTCTCTAAGTATACCATCATATCATCTGCAAAGAGTGATAATTTGGTTTCCTCATTACATACTCTAATTCCTTTAATCTCTTTTTCTTCTCTCATTACCAAGGCAAGCATTTCTAACACAATATTGAATAGCAATGGTGATAGTGGGCAACTTTGTTTCACCCCTGATCTTATTGAGAATGGTTTAGCCCCATCATATATGATGCTTGCTGATGGTTTTAAATAGATGCTACTGACTATTTTAAGGAAAAGTCCATTTATTTCTGTACTCTTTATTGTTTTTAATAGGAATGGGTGTTAGATTTTACCAAATGCTTTTTCTGCATCTATTGAGATGATCATATGGTTTTTGTTAATTTGGTTATTGATAAAGTCAATTATGCTAATAATTTTCCTAATATTGAACCAGCCCTGCATTCCTGGTATAAATCCTACTTGGTCATGGTGTATTATCCTAGGGATAATTATCTGTAATCTCTTTGCTAATATTTTATTTAAGATTTTTGCATCAATATCCCCTAGGGAGATAGGTCTGTAATTTTCTTGCTCTGTTTTCATTCTACCTGGTTTAGGTATCAGTACCATGTCTGTGTCATAAAAGAAATTTGGTAGGAGTCCTTCATTCCCCATTTTTTCAAATAGTTTACATAGTATTGGAGTTCATTGTTCTTTAAATGTTTGGTAGAATTCACATGTAAATCCATATGGCCCTAAGGATTTTTTCTTAGGCAGTTGATTAACAGCTTGTTCTATTTCTTTTTCTAAAATCGGATTATTTAAGTAAATTATTTACTCTTTTATTAATCTGAGCAATCTTATGTTTTTGGAGGTATTCTTCCATTTCACTTAGATCGTCAAATTTATTGGCATAAACTTGGGTAAAGTAACTCCTGTAATTGCTCTAGTTTCATCTTCATTGACAGATAGTTTTCCCTTTTCATTTTTGAGACTAACAATTAGATTTTCCTCTTTCCTTTTTCTAATCAAATAAACTAAAGGTTTTTCTATTTTGTTGGTTTTTTCATAAAACCAACTCTTAGTTTTATTTATTAATTCAATAGTTTTTTTTTTTAGTTTCAGTTTTCTCCATCTCTCCTTTTGTTTTAGAAATTCAAGTTTGGTATTTGATTGGGGGGTTAATTTGTTCTTTTTCTAGCTTTTTTAGTTGCAAGGCCAATTTAGTGATCTTCTCTTTCTCTATTTTATGCAAGTAAGCATCTAGAGATATAAAATTTCCTCTTATTACCGCGTTGGCTGCCTCCCATAAATTTTGGTATGTTGTCTCATTATTGTCATTCTTTTGGATGAAATTGTTGATTGTGTCTATGATTTGCTGTTTCACCCATTTATTCTTTAGGATGAGATTATTTAGTTTCTAATTCATTTTTGGTCTATTTTCCCCTAGTCCTTTATTAAATGTAATTTTTATTGCATCATGATCTGAAAATAATGCATTTACTATTTCTGCCTTTTTGCATTTAATTTTGAGATCTTTATGTCATAATATATGGTCTATTTTTGTATATGTTCCATGAATTGCTGAGAAGAAAGTGTACTCCTTTGGTCTCCATTCAATTTTCTCCAAAGATCTATTATATCTAGTTTTTCTAGTATTCTATTTATCTCTTTAACTATTTTCTTATATATTTTGTGGTTTGATTTATCTAGTTCTGAGAGAGCAAGATTGACATCTCCCACTATTATAGTTTTGCTTTCTATTTCTTCTTGCAGATCTCTTAACTTCTCCTTTAGACTTTAGATGCTATACCACTTGGTGCATAGATGTTTAATATTGATATTGCTTCATTATCTATGGTACCCTTTATAAAGAGAATAGTTTCCTTCCTTATCTCTTTTAATTAGATCAATCTTTTCTTTTGCTTGATCTGAGATCAGGATGGCTACCCCTGTGTTTTTTTTTTTACTTCAACCGAAACATAATAGATTCTGCTCCAGCCTTTTACCTTTACTCTGTATGTATCACTCTGCTTTAAATGTGTTTCTTTTAAACAACATATTGTAGGATTCTGGCTTTTAATCTAGTCAGCAATCTGCTTACATTTTAGGGGAGAATTCACCCCATTCACATTTACAATTAAAACTACTAATTCTGTATTTCTTGCCATCTTGTTAACCCCAAATTATACTTTTCTCTTTCCTTTTCCCCTTTCCCTCCTCCTCAGTATTTTACTTATGAGCACTACTTCCTCAAGCAATTCTCTCCCTTTAGAGAATTTCCCCCTTTCTTATGCCTTTCCCCTTTTCTCTTTTCCCTTCTACTTAGCCTACTCCTTCCCTTTTCCCCTTTTCCCCTCCCACTTTTCTATAAGATAAGAGATGTTTCTTGGTGAAACTCAATATATCTAATGTTCTTTCTTTGAGCCAAATCTGATCAGAGTAAGATTTATACAATATTCGTCACTCTCCCTTCTTTCCCTCAATTATAATGTTTTATTTGCCTCTTCCTGAGATGTAATTTCCCTCATTTTACCTCTACTTTCCCCTTTTTTTCTGTTAGAATTCCCTTTCCATGTCTAGTTTCTTTTTTATGTTATAATAGTAAAATCAGATTATACATATACTCTCAATGTATACCCACAATATAAATACAGTTCTTAAGTGGTTTTTTTTTCCTTTTTAGCTTTTTAAGCTTCTATTGAGTTCTATATTTAGAGGTCAAATTTTTTGGTTAGCTCTGGTCTTTTCATCAAAAATAAATGGACTTCACCCATTTCATTGAATGTCCATCCTCTTCCCTGAAAGAAAATGCTCAGTTTAGCAGGGTAATCTATTCTTGGCTGTATTCCCAGTTCCTTAGCCTTTCAGAATATCAGATTCCAGGCCCTTTGATCTTATAAAGTGGAAGCTGCTAGGCCCTGAGTAATCCTTATTGTAGCTCTTTGGTATTTAAATTGTTTCTTTCTGGCTGCTTGTAATATTTTTTCCTTCATCCAATAGTTCTCAAATTTAGCCACAGTATTCCTTAGGGTTTTAATTTTGAGGTCTCTTTCAGGAGACATTCAGTGAATTCTTTCAATGGTCATTTTGCCTTCTATTTCTATGGTATTCAGGCAGTTCTCTTTGATGATTTCCTGAAAGATAGTGTCTAGGCTCTTTTTTTTAAATCATGTATTTCAGGGACTCCAATAATGCTTACATTGTCTCTCCTAGATCTGTTTTCCAGGTCAGTTGTTTTCCCAATTAGATATTTTGCATTTTTTTCTTTTTTTTTCATTTTTTTGGCTTTGCTTGACTGACTCTTATTGTCTAGTTGAGTGATTCATTTCCTTTGTTTGATTCTGACTTTCAGTGAGTTATTTTCTTCATTTACTTTTTTACTTCTTTTTGTATTTGTCCAACTGAAATTTTAAATGAGTTATTTTGTTCTATGGAATTTTTTCCATTTCACAAATTCTGTTTTTAAGGAGTTATTTTCTTTTTCCATTTCACAAATTCTGTTTTTTTAAGTTACTTTCTTTTTCTGTTTCACAAATTCTGTTTTTCTGAGAGTTGCTTTCTTTTTCCATTTTCTCAAATTCATCTTTTAATGAGTTACATGCTTTTTTCCATTTCATTAAGTCTATTTTATATGAATTTTCTTCAGATAATTTCTGTTGCCTTTTCCATACTCTCTTGCAAATTTTTCATTTCCTTTCCCCATTTTTCTTCTAGCTCTCTTTTAAGATCCTTTCTAATTTTTTCTAGGAGAGCCTTGTGTGATAGGAACCAGGTTATATCACCTTTTGGCGCTTCATCTGGAGACAGTCTGCCTTTAGTCTCCTCAGGGTTTGAGATCTGTTCTTCTCTTTCACCATAAAAGCTGTCAATCACTAGAGTCCTCTCTTACTCATTTTTGTTATGTTAAGGTCTGCCTTTAGGATGGGAGAGGTTTTCCAAGCAGCTGCAGCTGTGCTGGGTCAATGCTGATTCACTCCTTGGTGCTGGGTGGGTGTGGCCAGGTCCTGTGAGATTTGGCATTTTGGGGTTCACTATTGATCTTTTGTGGTTTTGTTGGATGTTTTACAAGTTAGTTCTCTGGTTATCTACTGACTTGCAACCAGGGCAGAATGGCCAACACTGCTGTAAATTCTTGTAGATTCCTCCTTACAGATTCTCTGCCTGTGAAGTCTGCACCACCCTGTAGAATCAGCAATGCCCCAGGGCTCAGCAATGTATGCATTGGCTTTTGTAGTCAACTGTCTGTGTGAGGCTGCCTCCTTCCTGTTTCTGATTGAAACAGACCTTGTTTCTCTGCCTTGAAGAGTCTGCACCATCACAATGAGACTGCATTGCCCTGGGGCTCTGCTCTGTCTGTGCTGGCATTTGTATTCAGCTGGTTGTGGCTGCCTCCCTCCCATTTCCAATTGAAACAGACTTTTTCTGAAGATCTTCGAAATTATCTTATGCTGATGGTGCACTCCCAATATTTGTGGGTTCTGCCTGTCCAGAGGTAATTCAGAGACTGGATTTTGTAATTATTGTGAGGATTATAAAGAAGGTCAGAGAGAAACATGTGTTGTCTCTGCCATCTTGGCTTCACCCTCAGAAATCCAAACATTAATTTTTATAAGATTTTTAAATTCCAATTTTTCTTCCTCTTTTCCGACCTTCCCCCACCCTAGACAGCAAGCAATTTGATACAGGTTATAACCGTGCAATCATTTTAAATATATTTTCATATTAGTCACATTGTGAAAGAAAAATCAGAATGGGGAAAACCATGAGAAAAAAAGCAAAAAAAAAGTGAAAATATTATGCTTTGATCCACTTTCAGTCTCCATAATTCTCTCTCTGGATTCAGATGACATTTTCCAACTCAAGTCTATTGGAATTGTCTTGGATTGTTTGTATTATTGAGAAGAGCTAAGTCTATCATAGTTTATCATCACATGATCTTGCTATTGCCATGTACAATGCTCCCCTGGTTCTGATCACTTCACTCAGCATCAGTTGATATAAGTCTTTCCAGGCTTTTTCTGAAATCAGCCTGCTCATCATTTCTTATAGAACAGTAATATTTTAGGAAGATTTTCTAAATTACTAAATCTTGAGGAAGAAGCTGATGACTTCAGGGGGCACAGATGGCCCTACAGTCAGAGTGCAGTCTTCATTACTACTATCAATTAAGGAAAAGGTCTTCAATCAGGCAATCAATAAGCACTCATAGTTATGTGTTAAGCACTGTGCTAATCTCTGGTGACACAAAAAATGATAAAAACATAGTCTGTTCCCTCAAAGAGCTCCCAGACTAATACAAGAGATAACATCCCAATAACTAAGTACATAGATGATCTATAACATGGAAATGGGTTATAATAACAGAGGGAGGGAATTGGCATTACATGGACCAAGAAAGATTGGCTGAAGAAGGTGAGACTTGAACTGAGTATTGAAGAAAGATCTTAAAGAAGATTCTAAGAATAGATTAAGAGAGAGAGAATATTCTAGGCAATATGACCAATCAATGCAAAAGCATGGAGTCAGGAAATGAAAGGTCATGTGTGAGGAACCTCAGAATAAATTGTTAAATAAACAATAAACTGTTTAAAAAACAAAATAAAAATGTAAGAAGAGTGCAGATTGTGAAGGGCTTTAAACATCAGAGAGGATTTTATATTATTTTATATTTTATCCTGGATATAATAGAGAACCATTGGAATTGGTGAATGAATGGGTGGATAAGAATGTGAAATTATGAGATTTGTGCTTTAGGAAGGACGGTGTTCTTTGGCATCTGAGTAGAGAATGGATTGGAGTAGGAAGAAACTTGAAGTAGAACACCTAATTAGAATGTATTGTAAGAGCTTAGGAGAGAGGTAAAGTAAATTTCAGTAAATTAAAGAAAGTGATGTCAGAGACCATATTGATTTCAGGCCCACAGCTTAAAATATAGTAACTATCTGCTAGTCAGGGATAAAGTATAAAAAAGAAGTGATAGAAATTTATTTGCCTGAATCTTAGAAATTTTGCCATAAGGGCTTTAAACTGAACAGAAAGATAAAGGGAAAAAACTGGGTGTGTACAGCTGTGAACCAATTACAATGGAAAGTAGTTCCAAAACAAGAAGAGCAAAAGAGATACCCAGAATTTCATGTAGGAACAACAACAAACAAACAAAAAAACAAGAAAGAAACTAGTAATAAAGCCATCATTCTCATATATTCATAAATAAATATTATTTGTCCTTTGTTCTCAAAGAGGACCATGACATCAAGGAGGTCATGACTTGACATGCAAGGAAATTGATTTAAGTGAGAGAGGGTTGTGGAAGGTCACCTGCTTCACTTTTCCCTCCAGAGCCATTAGGATCCAGTCATAAGATATAGATCAGTACAACTGGAGATGGCCCTAGATGCAATGGACCTTGGCTTTTTTTTTTTAAGCTAAGGTATTCACCAGGTCTCATTTTGGCTGAGGCCACACCCAAAGGTACAAAGTGAGGGTAACTAAACATAAGCAGCTACATCTGGTCTCACAGATATTCTAGAAAGTGGAGATGAAAGAATAAACTTTTCTCTGGAAAGGTATACCTTATTCAAAAGAAACATGATAGGTAAAGGGTATTGAATTAGAGTGGCATTATATGTAAGATGACAAAAAAGAAAAAAGAAAATGACAAATGCTGGAGGGAATGTAGGAAAACAGGTACACTGATGCATTGTTGATAGGGTTGTGAACCAATCTAACTATTCTGGAAAGCAATTTGGAATTATGCCCCAAAGCTATTAAACTGTACATATCATTTAAAAAATTATTTGTTGGAGAGAAAAATCAGAGCAAAAGGGGAAAAAACATGGAAGAGATAAAAAAAACAGAAAAAAATAAATGAATATAGCATGTTTTGATTTAGATTCAGTCTCCATAGTTTTTTTTCTGGATACAGTTTCTGGATTCTATCCAAAGTTCTTTGGGATTGCTTTGGATTGCTGAACCATTGAAAAGAACCAGGTTTTTCATAGCTGATCTTTGCATATTCTTGTTGTTATTGTGTATAATATATTCCTGATTCTGCTTGTTTTACTCAGCATCAGTTCATGTAACTCTTTCCAGACCTTTCTAAGTTTGTTCATCATTTTTTATAGAACAATAGTATTCCATTATCTTCATATACCACAATTTATTTGTTCAGTCATTCCCCAGTTGATGGGCATCTACTCATTTTCCATTATTTTGCTACTACAGAAAGAGCTTCTATAAGCACTTTTGCACATGTGAGTCCTTTTCCCTTTTTCTTTGGGATTTCTTTGGGATACACACCTAATATTGACACTGCTAGGTCAAAGAGTATCACAGTTTTGTAGCTCTTTAGGCGTAGTTCCAAATTGTTTTGCAGAATGATAAAATCATTTCAAAATTCCATTTCATTAGTGTCCCAGTTTTCCCTCCAACATTTATCATTATCTTTTCTTATCATGTTAGCCAATCTGAGAGGGGTGAGGTATATACATATCTTTTGATCCAACGATACTACTACATACTACATAGTAGTATGACTAACAAGTTATACTACTAGGTATATATCCCAAAGAGATCAAAAAAAAAAAGGAAAAGGACTTATAAAGTGTACAAAACTACTTATAAAAGTTCTTTTTGTGGTAACAAAGAATTGGAAATTGATGAATGTGATGAAATACTATTGTGTTGTAAGAAATGATGATCAAGATGACCATTAAAAAGTTGGGAAGACTTGTATGAAATGATGGGAAGTGAATTGAGCAGAACCATGGTATTTCTAGAATTACAGCAATAACGCAAAGCTAACTCCAAAAAATTTAGTAACTCTAATCCACAAAATGACCAATAACAATTCCAAAAGATCATAGTGAACATGGCACCCATTTTTACAAAAAAAAATGATAGGGCAGCTAGATGGCAGAATGAACTTGAGCTTTCCACAAACACCTTGATGTAGTCAGAGTGTAGATTGAAGCATTTTCTTTCAGTTTTTTTTTTTGGAATATGGCTAATATGGAAATTTGCTTTACATGATTATGCATATTTGTTGGGGGGAGGTATTTTTCCTTTCTTTTCAGAGGAGAGGAAGAGAATTATGAACTAAAAATAAGATAAAATTGAATTTAAAGATAAAATATATCCTTTTGCAAAATACTATTTTAAGAGGGAAGAGTGAAGATGTCAGAGAAAAGGCAGTGAGTCACTTGAGCTTTCCACAAACACCTTGACATAATGCCATAAAACAATTCCTGGAATAGCAGAACCCACAAAATGATGAGTTGAAATAATTTCCCAATCAAAGGCAAAGAACTTAGGAGGAGAGTAGGAAAGATTTTTTGCTCTGGGCAAGAGTGGAGCTCAGTATAAAACAAGTCATGCCAGCAAAAATCCAGCCCCAGCAAAGCAGGAGCAGGTCCCTGAGAGCCACATCAGCAGCAGCAGGGGTTGCTTCTGGAGCTCTCAGTCCACAGATGGTAAGAGAGTCAAATAACTGGACAGAAGGAGATTATAGAAATCTCTTTGCTAGCACTGAGGCAGAACTCTTTTGCTTTATCCATACTTTGATCAGGGTCAAAGTCCTGGGTGGCAGTCCCAGGGCAAGGAAGAATTCTGGCACACAAGAGCTCAGTACCACAGTGGAATAAGGAACCTCATCACGGTTACAGGGAAGAAAAGAATATTTCTGATAGTTCACAGAACAGAGTACAGCCCAGAAAAGTAGTTTTAAAAAAAACACCTCTTTTTAGATCTTATCACCTGAAAATTTACAGGTCCCAAAAAATATCTCTGAAAACAGTTGTGCAAAACTCCTGAAACTTGAGACAGTGCACTGTTTACCCTGCAAGCAGAGCCTACTTTAACAAAGAGTTAAAAGTCAAAACCTGGCTAAAAGAATCAAAAAAAGAAAAGAAAAAAACTTCTGACCACCGAAAGTTATTACCAGTGACATGAAAAATCAAAACACACTCAAATGAAGACAACAAAGTCAGAGTTCCTACTTCAATGCCTCCAAGAAAAATATGAATGGTCTCAGGCCATGTAAGATCTCAAAAAGGATTTTGAACATCAGGTGTGAAAGGTAGTGGGAAGAGAAATGATGATGAAATATGAAAATCATGAAAAAATGAGTCAACAGTTTGGAAAGACACAAAAATATTGAACAAAATAACACATTAAAAAAGACTAAATGGTAAAAGAGGTACAAAAAACTGAGTACCTTAAAAAGCAGGTATGATGAAGTAGAAAAAGAGGCACAAAAATTCACTGAAGAAAAAAAAACTCTTTAAAAGGTATAATTGGCCAAATCTAAAAGGAAATACAAAAAATTCATTGAAGAAAATAATTCATTTAAAATGAGAATTCAACAAATGGAAGCTAATGACTTTATGAGAAAACAAGAAACAATAAAACAGCACAAAAGAATGAAAAAATAAAATATAAATGTGAACTATGTAATTGGAAAACCAATTGATGTAGAAAATAGATCCAGGAAAGACAGTTTTAAAGTTATTGGATTACCTAAAAGCCATGAACAAAAAAGAGCCTAGACATTAGCTTTCAAGAAATTATCTAAGAAAACTGTCCTGATATCTTTCAACCACAGGGTAAGATAAAAATTCAAAGAATCTACTAATCACATCCTGAAACAGATCCCAAAATGAAAATACCCAGATGCTAGAACTCTCAGGTTAAGTAGAAAATACTCCAAACAGCCAGAAAGAAACAATTAAAGTACTATAGAACCACAATCAGAACACAAAATTTAGCAGATTCTACATCAAAGGATTAGAGATCTTAAAATATGATATTCTGGAGGGCAAAGGAACCAGGATTACAACAAAGAATCACTTACCTAAGAAAATTGAATATAATCCTTTAAAGAAAATGGATATTCAATGAAATAGCTCCAAGCATTCCTGATGAAAAGACCAGAGATGAATAGAAAATTTGACTTTCAAAGACAAGACTCAAGGAAAGTCTAAAAAGATAAAGAGGAAAGGGAAATCATAAGAAACTTAATAATGTTAAACTGTTTACATTCCTACATGGGAAGATGGTACTTGTAACTCATAAAAACTTTCTTATTATCAGGACAGTTGAAAGGAGTAGATAGATAAATAAATAGAGGACATGAGTAGAACATGAAGGACCGATATCTAAAAATTAAAATTAGCTGTGACAGAAGAATGTATTGGGAGATATGGGAAGGGAGAGGTCAAATGGAGTAAATTATCTTTTTTAAAAGAAGCAAGAAAAATCATTTTTACAATGGAGGTAAAGAAGGAGGAATTAAGGGGAGTGTATGAACTTGATCTCATTAAAATTGGCTCAGACAAAATAACATACACACTCAATTGTGTATAGAAATCTATCTTACCCTACAGGAAAAGTGGAGGGAAAGGAGAAAAGAAAAAAGAGGGTAAGAAAAGGGGAGACAGATTGCGATATAAAGAGTAGTCAGAAACAAAACACTTTTGAAGAGAAAAAGGGTGAAAAGAGAGAAAAAGAATAGAATAATCAGGATGAGAAGAGATAGGGTGGAGGGAAATAATAGTTAGCAATAGCAAGTATAAAAAAATTTTTGAAACAAGTTTCTCTAATAAAGGCCTATGTTCCCAAATATTTGAAGAACTGGAACAAATTTGTAAAAATAAGGAGTGTTCCCCAATTGACAAGTAATCAAAAATATGAACAGTTTTTAGATGTAGTAATCAAAGTTATTTATAGCCATATAAAAAATGTTCTCATTAATTAATTGGAGAAATGCAAATTAAGACAATTTTGAGGTACTAGCTCATATATATTAGATTGACTAAAAGGAAAGAAAAGGAAAATGACAAATGGAGGGAATGTGGGGGAAATGAGACATTAATGCATTGTTGATGGAGTTGTGAACTGATTCAACCATTCTGTATAGCAATTTGCAACTGTGCTCAAAGGGCTATGACATCATGGATACCTTTTGACTTAGCAATTGCTATGGTATTCCATTACTAAGTCTGTAACTCAAAAGAGATAAAAAAAAAAACAAAAAGGAAAAGGACATATACATACAAAAATATTTATAGCAATTCTTTTCTGGCAGCAAAAAACTGGAAATTAAGGGGATGCCCATCAATTGGGGAATGGCTAAGCAAATTTTGGTATGGGAGTATGCTGAAATATTCTTGTGCTATAGAAATGATAAGTAGCATGCTCTCAGAAAAAACTTAGAAAGACTTATATGAGCTGATGCAAAATGAAATATGCTGTGTACAAGTAACAGTAATATTGTAAAATGATCAGTCGTAAATGATGTAGCTATTCTCTGAAAGAGTTAATGATGAAAAATCCCCAGAGAAAGAACCGATGGTTTCTGAAAACAGATTGAAGCATACTTTTTCAGCTTTCTTTATTTTTCTTGAGGATTTTTTCTTTTTTTTCTTTCACAACATGACCAATATGGAAATGTTTCACATGACTACTTGTGCATAAACTATATGGAATTGTTTGCTTTCTCAGTGAGGAGAGAATGAATGGAGAAAGGGAAAGGATTTGAAACTCAAAGTTTTAAAAACAAATGTTAAAAAATTGTTTTAGCATGTAACTAGAGGAAAATAAAATAATACATAAAATTTTTCAAAAGAAGTAATAAAAAAGGAGATTTGAATAAAGGGATGCTGTTGATATAAATAATTTTATTAAATAAACTATTAAATTCAGAACAAATAAATAATATTTATTTGGAGGGAAATAGTGCAGTTTTGCAATACGTCTCACACATAATATCTAATCTGATCCTCACACCAATCCAATGAGGCTTTTTTGAATTCAGAGGACCTGGATTTGAATCCCAGTTCTCCTGCTTATTATCTGAATCTCCATGGACAAGTCATTTAATCCCTTTAGGCCAAAACCTTCTCACCTATAGACTAAGAAGTTTGAACTTGATGACCTGTGAGGTGTCTTGCAGTTTTACATTTGTGATTTCATGAAAACCTCACATAGGAAATGTTTGGTAAATTCCAGATACTCATTACTCTAAGAGTCAGCCCAGGCTGCAAATATTACTAGGGTCAAGAAACTCTTTTCTTGGCCTAGACCTCAGTTTATTCATCTGTAAAATCACATGGTTAGACCAGATGATCCCTAAATTTTCTGCATCCTTAAATTTTATAAGTTTGTGATTTAAACTCTTCTCCAGCTCTAACATTCTATGTTGTAAATTTCCTTCCAGCTCTGAGATTTTTTATTCCAAGCTCTTTTCTAGCTCTCACATTAACTATCTGAGATCCCTCCTTGCTCTGATATTTTATGTTTTAAGGATCTTCTTCCCACTGGAATTCTGTATCCTAAAGTCATTTCTAACTATGTTTTCTATGTTTTAAGGCTCCTGACAGCCTTGAAAACCTCTGTTCTAAGGTCCTTCCTTACTCTGCCATTTTATATTCTCTGATCCTTTATAGCCCTGACAATCTATATGCTAAAGTTCTTGCCTACTCTTCCATTCTATGTTGTAAAGGTCATTCTTGCTTTGACAACTTTTTTTCTGAGTCCTAAGGTTCCTCCTAGCTCTGAAATTCCATATTTTATTTTCCAAGCTTGCTCATAGTACTGAAAGTTTATGATTTTATAATGGGATCTTTAAGGAAAACCAAACTATTTGAAGGGAATGCCTCTAACCTTTTAGGGTTAGACATTGGGAAATATAATCCTGCTAATCCATCCAGAGATGGCTTTCATGGACCCGAAATGATGATTTTTTCCTGAGGCTATTGGGGTTCACACAACTAGGAAGTATTAAATATCTGAAGCCAGGTCTGAACTCAGGTCCTCCTGACTTCAGGGCCAATGCTCTATCCACTGCACCATCTAGCTGTCCTAGAGGTGACCATTCTTACATTCTTCAATTAAATGCCCCAGTTCTACAAACCTTCTCCTAAGGGGGATGGGGAGGGAGGAGGCTCTCTACAGGCTAAGCAGGGAACAATGAGCCTGGGTAGCCCTTTGTTCCATAAAGAATCTATTGCCACTGTGGATCTGCATTCCAGATCCAGATTTCTTCTTTTCCAGGGCATGCAAGTACATGTTTGTGCTCCATGAACTTCTAATTCTAACATTCTGTGTTCTGTCCTTACATTCTCTATTCTAAGAGCCTGTGCTTTCTGAGTTTATATTCTCTGTTCTAAGGGTTCTTCCATTTCTAATATTCTATATTCTGTGTTCCTATAGCCTCTAAAACTTTTTCTAGTTCTGACATTTTAGAGGGTATGTTTGGAGGTGCTGGGGAGAGTATGGGAGTCATGAATTCTAAAACTCATACAACTTCTTTATCTTTTTCTTCCCAGCAGACCACAACCCATCAAATATACAGGGGAAAGATTTTACCTTTGCCACATTTTTTTAAAATCTTGTAATCTTGTCATACAGATTCAACTTTTCTCTGGCACTTCCATTTGAGAGCCAGCAAGAAAGCACCACTGTTTTCATGTGTTTTCATTCTTATTAGCATTGAGCAATGAAATGGAGTTAAAATTATTATGGTTGGTAACATGTTTTTTGTGCTAATAATTCAAGTACTTTTGAGTAGGAGCTGGGGAGCATTAATTTGTCAATCACTCTGGTTTTGTATCTACTCCTCCTTTAAATAGACGAAACAAAAGAAATGAGCATGATATATTTCCCAGAGGGATAAGAACTTGTAAACATTTCAATATATTGGGTTGTCCTGAAATTATAAAGCATAATTCTAAGGTATCTTGCACAAATAACAGGGTATTTCTGAACCAGTGATGTTGATGCAATCAGACTTTCAACCCTGAGGTCATTTTAGGGAGTGGAGCAGCTGATGACAGGGAGAATTTATGAACACCCGGATATTTACAGCTCAGCCAAAGCAAACCTATTCTAAGGTGACACTGAAGGCTTCTGGGAAGTTCCCAGGTGGGGACCCCATGCACGGCAAAGAAAACAAGGCTTTCCGCCTTTTGCTGCCACTCTCTTTGAGATGGCACCATCTTAATAAGGAAGAGGTGAAGATAGCAAAGGGAACTCAGCTTGAAAAATTACTTAGTAAAAATAAAGGCAAACCAATAGTGACAAGAGATCACATGTGTGAGGAAAGACTCTTAGAATCATTCGATATTAGAGCTGGAAAGGCTCTTAGAAGGTCAAACTCAAAAAAGGGGTAAGATACAAGCATACAAGATACCAGAGTATCTTCAAGCCAGTAACATGTCCTTCTTAAGAAGCAGAAATAAATTATTTTGGTTTTGTGAGGGGAGACAACAACTGAGTTGTAGTAGTGTGTTATCCTGGAAGTCAAGAGACTTGAGTTGTAATCTGAATAAGACCCTTACTGTGTGAACTTGGGCAAAATCTTTCTCAGTCCTGAGCCTCACTTTCCACATCTCTAAAATGGAAATAATTTTCTCTGCATTACCTTTTCTATAAGGGTAATGTTGAGATGATAGATAGAAAATGTTTTGTACTTTAAAAAACCAATCACTATAAAATGTTATGTCAACATGAAATATTTTTATCATCACTATTAAATGAGGGAGCTGGTTGAGGACATAGAAATCCCAAATTTTCCTGTGGATGCTATCTCTTGCATATACAAAGGCTGGCATAGTGAATAGACAGCTTGGTTTCACAGGATTGTTCATTATTAAAGGCATAAGAGATCTTAGAGACTGTCAAGTTCAGGGGTTCTTACCTTTTTTGTCTCAGAGACCCCCTTGGCAGGCTTGTGAACATAGGAACCCTTTCTTAGGATTATGCTTTTAAATAATTGCAGGAAATGATAAATTTGGTCTAAAGCTAATGAAAATAAAGGTGTAATTTTTAACAAAGACATAATTTTCTGATCCAAGTTCTGAAATCTATACATTTCATGAATCCTATGAACCCCTGTAATAGCACAACCCCCTCATTTTACAGATTAGGCACTCCAGCCCAGAAAAGAAAGGAGATTTGTGCAAGGTCGAGGTAGGGAGGATGACACTCCTTTTATGCCCCTAAGTGTTTGTTATTTTAATTCTCCAAAGTGCAAGAACCAGATTGGACACTAATACTAACCTGCTTTCAAATCCTTGAGCCATTGACTTGTGGCTCAGTTTCCCTTTTATGACTAAGGCATTCAGCTTTTCATTTTCCAGAGAAATTTTTGCCTCATTGCTGTATTTCCAGAATACGAAGCCCTGAAGGCAGAAGATTTCTCAATTCAAATATCCTTTGCAATTGGCCAATGACCAGGACCTTCAGGTACTAGCTTTTCCCTACCCCCAACCCGCCTTTCACCTAAGATACAAGTCAAAAAATAGCTTTTGACTCTGGCCTTTAATAATATGATAATTTATTTAAAGCAGATACAGTCCTGAAAGTGACCCACTTAAAATTATTAAAGAGATACTGTGTTTATTTTTTCTGTCCATAAAACTAAAACAGAAAATGGTTTATGAATATGCAAACTGATCTGATGTAATTAGCATGATTGGATCCTACTGCACTCCCGAGTTATGTGGCTAGGAGAAGAGATGGAAGAACTAATGAGGTCATGTTAATGTGTCTGTGAAAAGAGCTTCAGCTGTCAGAACAACTAACAACCAACAAGGATGTCTGGGAGAATCTTCGAATTTTCTACAAAATGAGAGCAAGGAGGGAGAGACACAGCCTGAGAGGTCCCTCTGACCTGCCAGGGTATAGCTGGGCTGGCAGGCGGACAGTGTGAGGGGGCCTTTGGGCCCTGGGTCCCTCAGCCTGTCTGCATTTGGTGAGTCAAGATGAAAAATGCAAACATGAGTCTTGTTTGTAACGATGATTAATGGGGTGTTTAATTATCTAGAAAGTCTTCAACAAGTGAAACTCCTCTGGCAATCAGCTCAGCCCTGCAAGTCTCGTCAGACAAGCTAACATGCCAGCCTCAGGACCCTCTTAATTAAAATAAAAGGCAAAAAGCTAATCGGGTACCAAGCCCCTCTAGGGATTAATTGGCCCCCATTGTGTTGTACTGCTGCTACCCGTGAAGGCTGGTTTGCTCATGCAAGCTGTGATCCACAAAGAGCTATCCCATCATGGAAGAGCAGAGCTGGAAGATGTCAGAAGGACCTGAGGCATTGTGGTACAGGAGAAGGAGCACTGGATCTGCAACCAGAGGACTGTGGTTCAAATTCTGTCATACTAAAGTGTAACCAAAACCTCAGCATTAAACTGTGATCAGGAACAGATCTGGATTCCGCTCCCAACACTACTACCAAATCTCTGTGTGACCTTTGAGGATCATTTGGTTTCCCTGGACCTCAGTTTACCTATCTGTAAAATGATGACCTTAAAAGGTGCTTTCCATGTCTCTATCCATGATTCTAAGATGATTATAGAAGAGAAGCTGAGCTCCAGAAAGGGGAATTTTCTACTATGTTCACATAGAGATTTAGTGGCAGAGTAGGAATTTGACCCCTGCGTCTTCTAGTCTCATAGGACAGTGTTCATTCCACTTCACTTGGCATGTATTCAGGACCACATAGCTGGGGTGTGGTTAGCTGACTGAATTCAATACATCAGACAGGTCTCCCATTAGACTGTCAGACAGCAATGCCACAGAATGGCTTTATATCATCAGAATATCACAAACCAGAGAGCAATAGAGATAGTCCAACCCCACCCACCCATTGTACAGATGGAATAACAAAGACCCTACTCAAGGTCATGGAGTGACAGAGGGAAATAAAACTGAATTCCTCTTTGGACTCCCTTTCCAGAGGCTCATGGAGAGCGTGCCACAAAGCTCTTCTGAGAGCAAACAGGATGCACAGACGGCACGCCTGCTAAGTTGTCTTTCTGCCTACACATCTTCTCAACCATAAACATCCCAACTTGAAAAATCTTATTTTAAATATTCCACCAACTCTTCTAAAAATATACCTTTTCCTGCCCCCCTAACATAAATACACATAGATGTATGCATACACACACATACACATATGCATACCCAGAGATACATACACAAAGGCTACAAAGACATACTGAAGCATTTAAACACATGGATACATACACACACGTGCATGCATGTATACACATGTCTGCAAAACACACTGTCCCCTAAAGGCTTCAGATTGCACACATAGACACACATAGATCTAGACTTATAAGCTTAGAGTTCAAAGAGATCTTTAAGATCACCTATCTACACCTAAGGACTATGGGATCTTTCCATCTAACTTGTGGCCAAAACCTCCCTTATGAATTGACCCCCTTATTAAAATGTGAACCCCTTGAAGAACAGAGACTGTCTTTGCTTTTGTATCTGTATCATTGGGGCTTTACATGTAGCACTTAATAAATACTTTATTCATTCACTAATTCATTCATTTATTCATGCAATGTGATTATATATATATATATATACAGAAATAATAATAGCTCACTTTAAGTTTTGCAAAGCATTGTATACATATCATTTCAACTCATCCTCATACTTTATTAGGTGGGTGCTTTTATTGTTCATCTATAGAAAAAGAAACTGAGGCAGACTTGTCTAGTCACACAGTAAATATCTGAGGTAGAATTAGAATTCAGGTCTTTGTGATTCCAACCTCTCTCTGCTAAACAGAGAGATAGACAGATAGATATCCAGACAGAGAGATAGACAGATAGAAAGTCAGATAAATATTTAGCTAGATAGATGATAGATAGTTAGATATTTAGATAGTCAGATATTTAAATAGGTAGATAAATAGACAAACAGACAGAGATAGATAGTCAGATAGATATTTAGATAGATGATAGACAATCAGATAAATATTTAGATAGATGATAGACAGGCAGGCAGATGCATACATACATATATACATATATACATCTACATATATATTCAGACATATATAGCACATGCATATGGATATATCCATCCTCAGAGAGGCACTGCATATACTGCTCCATTGCACATATATACATAAAGCCTCTCATATATAGACACAAAGAATAAATGTAGCCATGTATATAGATACTCCATATGTACAGACATGCACATACATACATAGACACACATATGCCCATGCAGGGGCACAGATGTGCACCCAGAAATATGTGTTCACATATGGTACCTTCCTATATGCAAGCAACATGATACAGAGTAACAATCAGGAAGATATGGACCCAAATACTGCCTTTTTTGCTTGTGACCTACGTAGCTTTGGGCAATTCCCTGCTTGACCTTTCTGAACTTCATCATCTGGACTAGATAACTTCTCAAGTCTCTCTTAGCTCCCACTCTATGATTCTATGATCCTTTGAATCTCTTCCTTGCTGCTGGGGGAGGCTGAGGCTGGTAGATCACTTGAGCTGCATGGAGAGGTCTGAGCTGTAGTGGTATAAAGGGCTATCAGCATTAAATCTCGCTTCAATGGGGCAAACTCTCAGGAGTCAGGGCCACAAGGCTGCCCAAGATGAGATGTGCTAGCCCAGGTTAGAACTGGAATGATCAGCGTTTGCTTATAGGTTGACAATAATGTTGGTTCTGTAGGTAGCTGCTACTCTTCCCACCTGGATGAGATAGGGAAAGCCAATTTCATAATAAAATAAAATGGAGTGGGCCAGATGATTTCTAAGTTCCCTTCTGGCCTGAATTCTATGACCTTTTGACTTCTATATGAAATCCAAATCCAGACAATAAAATAGATAGACACTTGCATAGCCTTACCAACACAAAGGCACACACAGATTCATATATCATACTCTCCAGAGTGATTCTCCAGAGGAATCTCCAGAGACATTCCCCATCCCCACTGTTGACAGAACTTGAAGGAAAGAACAATCCCAAGCAAAGGAGGCAGACTAGGTGGTAACCAAAGGCTTTGAAAGAGCCCAGCTTCAGGAAGCTTCCTAAAATGTCATTGGGTTCCCATGCTGAGAGTCCTTGAAGGAAAATAACCACTTGGCCTTTCTCCCATGCACCTGGAATGACATGAGTTGGTGACCGGTCATGCAGGAGATAGCTGCCCCTTCTCTGCAGCCTTAACTGCTTCATCCTTATATCTGGGGACTGAGACCCAGACACAAGGGGGCAGACACTCACCTTGGAGGCCCCCAATTACAAATAGAAACAAGGTTTTCTCTAGTTATATAAGGAGAACCCTCCAGTGAGGCAATCAGAGGTGGGAAATGCTGGTGGAAACTGAAGCAGCATCACCCAATTTTTCCAGACTACAAGAACAACTGTGAAAATGTGGAAGAGAGCATAAACCCTTACTATGGAAATCCCATAACCTCCAGGAGTTTGCACAGAAAGAATTCCTACCATATCCGTACCATAGAAAGGAGGGCATTATCATTGTACCTCCCAAACAATAACAATCCTTTCCATTTGCACGAACATTTTACTATTTACACACAATCTTTTTTGATGTTTAGTTACACTCTTGTGAGACAAGCATGACAGGGGTAATCCCTAGTTTAGAGATGAAAAAACTGAGACTTAAAAAAGTGAAGTGGTCATGATGGTGTCAAGACTCATCTCAACCCTGAGACTGCAAAGCACAAAGGCGCAGACTGACAAAGGTCCACAGAGGTTAGTTCAACACAAAATGAACCAAAAAGATTCCCATACTGTATCCAACAAATATTTATCTATACTTTCCTTAGAGATCTTCAATGAGGGCCAACTCTCTACTCCTTAAGGAAACCCATTCCACTTTGGGCAAGCTTAAGTTGTTAGCAAGGTTTTCTTTTAAATCAAGCCTAAATCTTCTTTGTAACATTGTAAATCTTCTTGTTTTGACTTCTGTGGTCTACCAGAGTAATGCTAATCCTTCTCTTGATACATTGACTCTTCAAACACATAAAGGCTACTTTTTTATACCCTCTATCCAGCTTGTCTTTATGTAGCAGAAGAAAAGGGGGGATACCAGCAGGTGTAAGAGAAAGGGAAAATAGAGGAAGGGAATGTAGGATCTTTAGTAAACCCAGTCACCTTGATCCAAGATCAGATGATTCTGTATATCTTGAGACTCTGTTATCTATCTCTCTATAGCCATCCTGCCATTGCCACCATTATAGTTATTTCTTTGGCATAGGACATTAAGTGCCTAGGAATGTTGGTTAAAATGCAAATCTGTTCAATTAAGCTATGGTGAAATATCCACCCATTTGCAAGAACTGACACCTTTGCACAAATTAGTGTAGATGTCTAGCTAAACTATTGTTTGTCCCATAGATCTTCATCTTCCCCATATGGAAATAACTCCATCAGAGAATGGAAGCATCAAAGAGAATGGAACAAAGGCCATGAAAGAGCATATTCGGGAAGGCTATAGGTCATGAGCCTGTTCCAGAGAGAATTGGGGGGAGGAAGGAAGGGTTTAAAAGCAAAGTAGCAGCTCAGAATCACCAGGAGGCAGCATGATGGGATAAACGTGACTGTGGAAAGGATCTCAGAGACCACCTATTTGAAATCCTCCATTTTAGAATAGAGACAGACTTTTCAACAATGAGATGATTGAGGCCAATTCCAATGATCTTGTGATGAAGAGAGCATCTACACCCAGAGAGAGGACTGTGGGAACTGAGTGTGGATCACAACATAACATTCTCACTCCTTTTGTTGGTGTTCTTGTTTTGTTTTCTTTTTCATGTTTTTCCTTTTTGATCTTATTTTTCTTGTGTAGCAAGATTATTGTATAAATATGTTTACATATATTGGATTTAACATATATTTTAACATGTATAACATATTGAATTGCTTGCTATCTAGGGGAGGGGGTGGGGAGAAGAAGGGGAAAATTTGGAACACAAGGGTATGCAAGGTTCAATGTTGAGAAATTATCCATCTATATGTTTTGAAAATAAAAAAATTTTAATAAAAAAAAAAGAATATGGAGACAAAAACTCCAACAGGAGAAGCAGCTATCCAAGGTCATACAATAAGATGGTGGCAGGATTGGGATAGGAAACTCAGGTCTTCTAGCTTTCAGCCTCAGGCTTTTCCCATGACCTCAACTTTTCCTTCTCATCTTCTTTCCAATTCTACCTGTGGTCAGACCTAAATTATTCTCTAGCCCAAGGGTTTCTCAAATGAAGCTATGGACCACATAGACATTTCTGCCCTGGTAGAGTGACTACTCAGCCTCAGCCCTGGGTACCAACTCTCCATTTCCTAACAATCCTTGGGTGTCCTATCTTCTCCAGGGTTTATGCCTTTAAAACTCACCATAGGTAGAGGCAGAGAAAACCACCTGCAGGTATGTTTGCACGGACTGAGAGTGACACCCAGTGCCTGGTATTGGGGGTACCTAGCTCACAGCCTGTCCTTCAGGAGCACTCACTACCTGACTGTTCTATTTAAAGGTAAGAGTCAGAATTAATTTGGGTATCAATTACCCATTTGTTTAGCAGGCTCCCTATAATTAGACCTGTGAAAGCTTGTTGGGGAGGGGGTCTGCCTAGTAAGCAACCTCTTTATTACATACATACATATACACACTCACTCACATGAGCATACTCCACCTATCTCCCATACCTGTGAATTCCCTTACATTTTTTCCTCCTTCTTCCCCTCAAATCCACCCTTTCTCCAGGAGATAGGGCATAGGAAGAACAAGCTAGGAAGGTGGGACACAGGGCCAATTCAGTACATTTTAAAGACCAGTTTCTACATTTTGCCTAAACAATGTCACTGGGGGGGGGGGAGAGGGGGGAGAAAGGGTTGGAGAGACATTTTTTTTTTTGCAAAAAACCCAGGCAGGTTTCTAGGGAACTCTGGCCTCCCCTCTTCTTCTAAGAGTTTTTATCTCCTCCTTCCCATCTCCACTAGAACCATATGTTAGAGATGGAAGGCACCTTGGACACCATTTACTCTAATTGCTTCATTTTATAGAGGAGAACTGACTCCCACAGAAAGGAAAGGACTGGCTTTTGGTCCCTCAGATCAAAAGGACTTTCCTCCTTCTCCTCTGTTCCCCCTTCTCTTCCATCTCCTCCTCCTATTCCTTCTCTTTTCTTTCTCAACCTTTCTCACTTCCCCTCCTCCTTTTCTTCCTTCCTCTGCCACCTTTTATCCCTCCCCGCTTTCATAATTCTCCTCTCCTTTCACCTTTCTTCTTCTATCCCTCTTCCTCAATTAATTCTTTCTATTCCCTCCTCCCTTCTTGATGCCTTTTCAGATCAAAGCCACACTTTCTCCCAGTTGCAGCTACTCTTAAAGGAGGGGCTCTGGCCTGGCCCTTCTCTACCATATTTTACCCACATATGTCTGTGGAGCAGAAAGAGACAATATATGTTCTCCAGTGTGGTCAAATATCCTTGTCCTTAAGATTGGAATAGATCTAGAATATTGGGGGCAGGAGTAAAAAAAAGCCCCTTCCCTGTGTTCTTTTCCCACCATCTAGATTCTCTTATTTCAGCTGGGGTTGGAGCCCAGGCTTAGTATCTTCTCCCAGGAGTCCTCATGCTAAGGCCCGAGGGCCAGATGTGGCAGTTGAGGACGATTATCCCCTCATCCAGGGCTATGAAGTTTCTTTATTTAAAGGCCCACAAAACAAAGTTTTTGTTTTTACTATAGTCCGGCCCTCCAACATTCTGAGGGTCACTGAATTGCCCCCCTATTTAAAAAGCTTGAGGACCCCTGTGAGACTCTCCTCTCTCTGTGTCTATCAGGCTCTTTCTTTTTGTCTCCTTTGGAGGGAAAGTCCTACCTCATTTAATGATGCTCCCTTCCTGACTGCTATCAAGGACACTGTGCCATCCATGGAAAAGCTGTCTTGATGTGGAAAAGGGAAAGGGAAAAGACCTTGTTCCACACCTAGCTTCCTGGGTTTTGGGAGAAAGGCAACAGAGAATTGGGAAGGAAATTCCCAATTCCCAATTCCCAATTGGAGGGGGAAAGAATTTCTCACATTATGGAATCATAGAATCTCAGAATTCTGAGTAAAGGATAGGTATGAGAGGTTAACATAGGCCCTCTACTCCTGAGTCCATTTCCCATGATTCGCACTGCCTTTCAGAAGAAAGAAAGGGGAATTTTTTTCAATTGCTTAGCAAGTGCTTGTTAAGCATTGTCTATGTCCAAATCAACTAACAGAGTCACAATTCCTGAAGAAGCTGAAGGGGCCTGCTTTGGGACTTAAAACACTTTAATGGTGACAGTAATAAGAACTCATGCTTATGTAATATTTTAGGACATAAAAAGCACTTTTTCTCATAATAGCCCATTAGGATAAAGAGGGCAAATTATCATTTCCACCATTTTACAAAAGAAACAACTAAGATTCATGGAACTTAATGCTATTGAGTCATTTCAGTTGTGTCTTTATGACTCCATTTGGGGTTTTCTTGGCAAAGATATTGGAGTCATTTGCCATTTCCTTCTCAAGATCATTTGAGAAATGAGGAAACTAAGGCAAATGGGGTGAAATGGCTTGCCCAAGGCCACAAAGCTAATAAGTGTCTGATTTTAGAGCTTGAAGTCTCATGGCAAATATAGCCATGATCAGATGCCAATCACTAATTGCAGATTAGGATACTTTCTACTAGATCAGCCTCATCCACAGAACAAGCTCGTCTTTTTGTAAGCATCACTTGGTATCTTTTCCTGGATCCATATCCAGAAATGGGTCATCTCTGATCCAGGGCCAACCAAAGAAGGCACAGCAAGATAGTTCAGTTCTTTTCAAGAAATCACATCTTCAAAGTTTCAGAAGCCTTTTCTAGCTAGAAGGGCAGATGTGGGCTTCATTGTTTGTGGAGAAAAGAATGATGGTGTATTATCGGAAATATTAATTCATGCAAAAAGGTTCATTCTTTCCTTTTTATGTGCAAATTATGCAACGTAATTGTTTTACAATGATTAATATTATTTCAGGGCCTAACAAACACCATTTACAATGCAAATTGCCTCCGGGCTGCAGAAAGGGAAGGACAATCAAAGAAAGGAGTGGTGACGCTAGCACCAGCCTAGAGGATGGAGGAATGATGGGTGAGGGATAATAATAGCTCCCATTTTGGTGACACTTTATTGGTTCCAAAATGCTTTCTCTGCAACCTACCTGTGAGGAAGATAGTGTTGGTTGGCTTATGCTAATTCCTGTATCCCTCTACATTCTATCTGTCCATCTCCTTTATCTATCTATCCATCTGTCTATCTATCTATCTATCTATCTAATTTGCCTTCTCACAAAAATCTCGTGAACCATTTTGAGGATGAGGAAATTGAGATTTTGATATGTGCCATGACTTTTCCAGGATTATACTATGTCAATTAGAATTTGGACTCGGGTCTTCCAATTCCAACTCTTACATGATTCTTTCCTCCATCCTGAGTCACCTTAAGAGACCTCACAAACAATGTCCACTGCCCCTTCCCTCTCCTGTCTTGGTGTATTATTATTTCTATGCTGGTTTAGTCATGTCCACTTTATTTCTCAGGGGAAAACGGAACACTCCTAGGTCTCTTTTCCCTTCCCCAGACTTCCCTCCAATATCACGAGTTCTCAACTCCTAACCAAGAGAAATGCACAGTACTAGGTGGTGGGAAGATGGGAAATTGGAAAATAACAACACAGGGAAATGTGTCAAAAATACCCATCTGTTCTAATCCATCCCCTCATTAATAACATCCCCTCCCCCCACTGAGAAAGAGAGAAGCAGGAGCCCTCCTGCTAGGCTGGGCACCCCATCCTGCAGGGCTGGCCAGCCCCACTCGTTTTCTACAGCTAAATTCCAGGAAAGTGCGATTAACACACACTTTGCACCACGTACCAAACACAGTCTGAGCTGTTTCAGGCATTCACCAGTTGTTGTGGCTTAACCTAAGGCACACTAACAGAGATGGCTTAGGAAAACTTTCCTCTCCCTTCAGCTCTTTTGCCATCGTGGACCTTTGAATGTAGCCAAAAACAAAGCCTGTGTACTATCTGTACTGAGAATGGCTTAACAGACTAGTTCAATTCCTTGCTTTGACAGATCAGAAAACTGAAACCCAGGTAGGCAAAGAATCTTGCTGAAAGGCCATCCTATCTTGTAATTGGTAGAGCATTTAGAGATTATGAAATCCAGCTTCTATATTTTACAGATACTGAAACTTAAAGGAAGGAAGAGGACTGAGTAAATGGCAGAGTAAGAACTAGAACCTGGACCTTCTGGCTCCTAGTCCCTTAAGTATCTGGATGGCAGATGGAGTAAGGGAGAGAACAAGCATATATTAAATCCCTGCTATTTGTGGGACAGTGTGCTAAGTGCTTTGCAAATATTATCTCATTTCATTCTCACGATAGTCCTGAGAGGAAGGTGCTTTTATGATCCTTATTATACATTTAAGGAAACTGAGGTGGACACAAGTTAAATTATTTGCCCAGGACAACATAGCTAGTAAATGTGTGAAGCCAAACCGGAACTCAAGACTTCCTGATTCCAGACTCAGTGCTCTCTATCTCTTGTTCCACCCAGCCGGAAAGCTAGGGCAAGGTTCATGTGCTTCATGGGAAAAATTCAGAAGTGATTGTTGTCTATATTCATGTCCACCACAGGTTCTGGGACTTCAAAAAAACTCATATAACTTGACTTACCACAAAATAAATCCCAGAAACTCAGGTGGCACTAAACATTAATGAATTTATCAAAAGTCTTATTAGACAGCATCCTTCACCGAAGCTCTACCCTGCATGATGGAGACAGAGTAGTAAAAGGCAAAGAGCTCTCTGGTTCTAGAGTCTGAGAATGTCTGAGCACTGAGGCATCTAGGGAAACCTGGAGGTGGAGAGGGTCTAAACTTAAGTCTTTGTTGAGCTAGGAAGGATCTTAGAACATGGGATGTCAGAAGTGAGAGGGACCTTAGTATACAGAACATCAGAGCTAGGAGGGATCTTAGAATGTAGAATGTCAGAATTGGGAAAACCTTTAGGACTCACAATGTCAGAGCTAGAAAAAATTTGCCCAAACCAGTCATTTTTAAAGAAGAAAAAAATGAACCTTAGAAAAGAGATTTATTTCAAGCTCTTCGATCTGAGCATAGAAGAGTTCCTTAGGAAACATTTTATCCAACTCCTTGACTTTCTAGACCCCAAAAGAAGTTACTGACCCAAAGTCTACCAGTAGAGCAACACCCTAAGTCCTTAATGCCCTAAGTCCTTATTCCTTATACCCATTCATTATATATCTGAGTTTAGGACAGAGTATCCTTTTACTGACAGCAGTGTTCTCATTGTTACCACTGTTCTGGTTTACAAACGAATAAATTCAAGCAGCGTGAAATTTGCTAGAGAGTAAGGGTGGGGGGAGTATCATCTACATTGTTGAATAGCTAATTTGTTATAGCAACAATATTGGCGCAATGTTGCGAATGGTTTCCTTAGTAACCCAGGAAAGTATATAGGAAAGGCATTTTTTAAATATAATATAGCGTTTCCATTTGAATTTTGAATAAACTTTCACATGAGGTAAGAATGCGATGTTCTAAAAATACCAGATGAAACAGTCAGCCCACTTATTCAGTCTATCCACGTGGCTTTTGAGTACAAAAATATACTTACTGGAAATCTGTCCAACTCCCAGAAATTTGTCTGAGTGTGCTGGTCAGTCCTTGATTCCTGTAATTCCAGAGCTACATATTGAGGAAACGCTGGGCAATGGATTCTTTTCATATTTATCATAGAATGTTAGAGTTGAGAATGACCTCAGAAATCTGTCAGTCCAACTCCTCCCTGAATGGGAATTCCCTTCTACCAGCATCCCTCTTCCCTAAGTGATCAACTTAGGCAAGGACTTTATTCTTAAGCCTTGGTTCTTCACAGAACTGACCTCAACTATGGAGCCATAGGCATCCACACAGTATGTTTTTAAGGGAAGACAATTTGGACATTTTGGAATGAATGAGAAAGTATTCTTTACATATTTACTATATGATAAACATTAGGAATATAAATACAAAAGTAATAGTTCCTGCCCTCAAGGAGTTTACCTTCTAATGAAGAAACAAGATAGAAGAATGCTGACCAAAGAAGGATGTTTGGGTCTAGGAAATCAATGGACTAGGGGATGGATAAAGAGAGAAATTAATTGATACATGCTTCTCTAGCATTCATTTGAGTGGTGGAAAGAAAGAAAGGGAAGCAGTTGATACTAGGGGGAGGAATGGATGGAAAGGGGATACATAAATAGCAACAGGTTGGAAAATGGTTAGGTGAAAAAGTATGGCTAGGTCTAGATCTGGCTAGGTAGAGGGCTCATTAATCAGAATATTTGGAAAACACAGAATTGTCAATCTGGTATATCATTCTCTTTCCCTGCCCCCAACATGTGTAACTTAAAAAGGTATTGTTAGTTTGTCCAAAAAGAATCTAAATTCTAAAGTGATGTCAGAAATGGAGCTTAGATTTCCTTGTCATTTGAAGAGATATTGAAAGAACAAGTATGTTCCCTAGAAAACAGAACTGTGAGTAAACATAGCTTCATTCTTTACCATAGTTTCCTGAGAAGGTTTTGAATGAATTCATGGTCAATATGAGCTTTACCAAGCACCAAGATGTGGTCTGGGGACACAGTTACTCTTTAGAGGAAATTTCTTCTTTCTTGAGAATAAAAGGGAGCAGCTAGGTGGTGCAGTGGATAGAACACCAGCCCTGAATTCAGAAGGATCTGAATGTTCAAATATGGTACCAGACACTTAACACTTCCTAGCTATGTGACTCTGGGCAAGGCACTTAATCCCAATTGCCTCAACAAAAAGAAAAGAAAGAAAGGAAGGAAGGAAGGAAGGAAGGAAGGAAGGAAGGAAGGAAGGAAGGAAGGAAGGAAGGAAGGAAGGAAGGAAGGAAGGGGAAAGAAAGGAAGGATGGATGGAAGGGAGGAAGGAAGGAAAGAAGGAAGGAAATAAAGAAAGAAGGAAGGAAGGAAAGAAAGAAAGAAGGAAGAAAAAGAAAAGAAAAGAGAATAAAGGGGGAAATCAGAGGTTGGACCAAAAAAAACCTCTAAGGTCCCTTCCAGCTTTAAATCTTACTAGCCTATGCAGGATATGGTGATGGCTGAAGTAATTATAATCTATAGGGCACCATTTTCCCAAACTGAGTGACAATGAGTAAATCCATTAACCTCCTTAAGGCTTCACAACTCAGTTTCCTCATCTATAAAAATAAAGGGATTGAAATAAATTACCCCTAAAAGTCCTTTTTGTTAAGTTCATCTACAAAATGAATTTACAAGGAAGTATCTGCACAGAACCTGACAGGATAGTTAAAGAAAAGTGCTATGTTCTCTTGTGTGCTCTCTCTCCTTCCCTCCCTTCCTTTCCATCTATCCCTCCTTCCTTCCCCCCTCCCTTTCTGTCTCTGTCTCTTTTTGTCTCTGTGTGTGTCTCTGTTTCTCTGTCCTTATTTCTGTGTGTGTGTGTGTGTGTGTGTGTGTCTGTGTCTGTGTCTGTGTCTGTGTGTCTCTGTCTGTCTCTCCCTTTCTTCACCTCCCTTCCTGTCCCCTGGTATCTAGCTCTCTTTAATGTCATCTCTTTCTGTATTTCATTGTATTTTCTCATTATAGCTTTCTCTTTTCTTTCCTCTTCTCTCAGATTCTCTCCCTGTCCCTGTCCCTCTCCCCTTCCCTTCCTCCCTCTTTCTCTCCCCCTTCTCTCTCCCTCCCTCCCTATCTCTTCCCTTCCCTAACCCCTTCTATCCCTCTCTCCCTCCCTTCCCCTCTCCTTCCATTTCTCCCTCTCCCTCCCTCTTTCCTTCCCTTCCTCCCTCCCCCACCCCATCTTCTTTCCTCCCTCCCTTCCTCCTTCCCTCCCCTCTCCCCTCTCCCCTCTCTCCTCCTTCCCCTTTGTCCCTCCCTCCTTCCTTCCCTTCCCCCTTCCCTCCCTCACTCTCTCTTTCCCTCTCTCTCTGCCTCCCTCCCTTCCTCTCTGTCTCTGTCTGTCTGTCTGTCTGTCTGTCTCTCTCTCTGTCTCTCTCTCTCTGTGTGTGTGTGTCTCTCTCTCTCCCCTGACTCTCTATGTGTCTGTCTCTTTTTTGTCTTTAGATCTGCTTGGGTGCCTCAGGCACCTCCCCTTGGGATTGCTGTGTTTCATCAGTTAGTCTCAAATTGGTGCAAACAGGTAATTTGGAGATTACAAGATTTATTCTTCTATAACAGTGATTACTGATTGCTAATGATAGTGCTGATTTTAGGTGTTTAAAACCTTGACAGTTACAATACCCATATGATTTATTACTGTGCCTTAAAGACAGGCTTCCGGCCCAGCCCCTGAGGACAGATAGGCACTGGTTCTCCCTGGGGCTCTGCCCAGCATCTTGTGGGTGTTGAATGAGTGCTTATTAATGTGAGTAATGATAATCGCCAAGACTAGGACAGTAATTATGGGGATATTGAGTCATGCCAGCTGCCTGTGATTTTATAGATTTTTAAAATGTTTGCCTTTCTGAACAAATACCTCATTAAATGGGCCATTAGCTGTGTAAATGATTGGCCACCAACTCCTGTCTCTCTGCCTTTCCCAATCTTGCTGGCAAGTGGAGCCTGGGTTTCCCAGAGATGCAGAGTTCCTGCTCCAAAGAATGCAAAGACTAAATAGATTTGGACTGCTCCTCTCACCTGGGACCAGCTCTGGCGCCAAAGGGCATCAGTGAGCCCTTCTTTCCCTTCTTATCGGATGAGTGGACCAGGTGGGGAGGTGTCAAGATGTCAGGTTCTAAGGGGAAGTGGGACCTCGCTTTTCTCCAGCTGAGACAAGTGGCTCCCACAAAGCACACTGGGCACCCACTAGCAAGTTATAGTCCCCCAGCTTGACAGAGAATGAGCCTGGCAGGATCTCAGCAATGCAAAATCTCAGAACTGAAGGGAGCTTGGAAGGAGGACTAGTCCAGAATCCCTGCTTAGGACTGCCCTCTACAACCCAACAAACAATTCTTCATCCAGCCTTTGCCTGAATACCTCCACTTGGAGAGAATTCACTACCTATAAAGACCATCTGTTCTACTTTTGAATGGCTTTGATCATGAGGTAGTTTTCCTTCACACTGAGTCCAAATCCATTTCTTTGAGATTCTGATCCTCACAACCCTAGTCATCCCAGTTCTTCTCTCTGGAATTAGTCAGAATAAATTAAATCCCTCTTCCCATGACAGCCCTTCAAATGCCTAGAGATAATAACTCTTCACCTTCTACTAAATTTTCTCTTCTGCAGGCTAAATGGTCCCATTTTTTTCAACTGATTCTCTTATTGCATAGGATCCAATCCCCTTCCATCCTAATTGCTTGCCTTTGAGTGTACTCCAGTTTGCTACTGTCACTCATAGACACATAATCAGGGCCCTGGAATGCCAGAAACCCCAAAGTATCAGAGCCAGAGGAAGTCTTGGACACCCTCTAACTACCAAATCATGGAATACTGGAGAAGGAGGGATCAAGAAAGTTTCCTTTTACCAGTGAGGAAAATAAGACTCAGAAATTAGTGATAGAGATAACTCTCCAAATTCAATCTGGCTTTATGGTCCAATGCCCTTTCCCCGGTATCACATTTTATTCCTCCTTATTTTCCAGATAAGGAACACAAGACTCAGAGAGCTCTGAGGAGCTCCTCCAGACAACAAAGCTGCAGAATTGAGACTTACTTCAAGACATGATTATTGACTGAATAATCCTTAGCTCTCCCAACTTCCAGACCAATACTCTTTCCACTGTACCACTGAGTCTTCCATACAGCTACCATTCAGATACTTCTAACACATCTTTTCTATCACCTAATCCAAAAGATCTAAATAGCTTTAATCACTGAATGGTTGCAGCCTCAGTCAAACCAAGACCTATTGAAGACTTAGGTTAAAAAGGCCAAGATTTCTCATTTCATCCAGGGCCATCTCTGGTCATCCTGATAGGTATCTGGTCACTGGACCAGATGGCATTGGAGGGGAAAATGAGGCAGATGACCTTGCACAATCCTCCATCATTTAAATCCAATTCACTTGCATGTCATGGCATCACCTCCCTGATGTCATGATCCTCTTTAAGAACGAAAGATAAACAACAACCATCTAACACATGGGTCTAAATATGGATATTCTCCTGCTCAAGAAGATTCAGGGGCTCCCTATTGACTCCAGAATAAAGTACAAGGGTTTAAAGTTCATTGTAACCTAGCTATGTTTTAAGCTGATTATTCAATACTTCCTGTCATGCCCCATACAATCCAATCAAAATGCCCCACTTGCCATTTTCTGCACAGAAGATTCCATCTCCCACCTCTGCACAGGCTGATCTTCCCTGACTGGAATGTTCTCCCTCCTCCTGAACAACCTTAGAATCCTAGAAAAGGTCAAGTGCTTTCTCTTAAAAGATTTTTTTTCTGATTTCTGCCCCATTTCAGTTTTGGGGGCTCTTCTTTATCCCTGAAATCTCTTTGTTTACCTATCTGGGTATGTATTGATTCCTACATCTTAACCTCACCCAATAAGAGGTATGCTCCCTAAACATAAGAACTATTTTATTTTGCCTTTATGTCCTCGGTCACTAGCACAGTACTTGGTACTTAGTAGATATTTAGTAAAAGGTCCTAATGAACTCAGAAATATTAAACTAGGCTTCAAGGACCCTCCCTCCCTTCTATGAGTTCCTCTGCTATGTCTGATAAATGTGGTCAGCTTCAGCTCATCACCACTGCTCAAAAGTTTGGTGAATGAATGAGGATTTGAAGTTGGGAGACCTATCTTGATTCTGCCACATCCTGGTTAAGTCACTTAACATCTCTGAAGGCTATTTTCCTTCCCTTTAAAATGAGCTTCAAAATATTTCTTCTATCTTCCTTATAGGTCACCTGTGAAGAAAGTATATGACAAACTTGAAAGTACTCTAGAAATGGGAGCTGCTATTATCTTGCCAGCAATATTGCTATTCTGCTCTGTGATGCCTGGGTCTCCTTGTCCCTTCAGATTTTGGCCCTATTTTCACAGGAATCCCTCCTTGCCATATAAGATCCTTGTTCTCCTAGGACATCTCCCTCCCTAAACCTACCTCTGAAAACCCACTCAAATCCAAGCTCTTGGTGCCCCAGGCAGCTTGGGATGCCTTTTAGAAATTTAGTACCAGTCTACTGTCGTGAAAGGAGCAGTGAGCTGGGAGGAAGGGTAAATCACCGTCTGTCTCTGGGCTTCAAGTTTTTATACTCTAAAATGAGAGTGTTTCACATCTGTCTCTCAAGTATTTGAGTTTATGATTTTATGTTATTTGTGTTAGAAGGAAATTACCCCCAATTTTTTTCTTTTATTTTTTAATGTTTATTTCTTTTTTTTAATTTCCATTGTATTTTATTTTTTCAAATACACATAAAGACAACATTTGTTTTTGTAAGACTTTATTACCCCCCATTTTTATCTCTCCCCAGCACCTAACATTATAATCTGTCTATAGTAGGTACCTAATGAATATTTGTTAAATTGAATTTAGGGATATTAAGAACTTCCTATGTGTAAGATACATACTCAGTCCTCATCTTCAAAGAGCTTACATTCTACTGAGGAGATATAGCTTGTCCTAAGAGAAGTAAGTATATGATAAAAGGATTTTTGAAGGAGTATGAACAACTGAATGGAGCAGGAAAAGTCAAAGAGGGCTTTATCATCTGGTCCAAGGCCATCCTCACACTCATCCTATTCCCTTAGGGAAGAACAAGATGAGATTGTAGGATGTTCAATACTCACCTCTGATTTTTTTCAGCTACACACATCTGTAAAAATGAGTTGCAGAAGGAAATGGCAAACCACTCCAATATTGTTGCCAAGAAAATCCCCAAATGGGGCCACAGAGAGTCACACGTGACTGAAAAGCAAAAACAACTATTTGCCTGGCATTTTGTTAGGCAATGAAAAAAAAACAAAAAGAAACCTAATCCCTGCCTTCAAAGAGCTTATATTCTATTAAACCATAAGTTCATTGAGGGCATGGATTGGGTTCTACAACACAAGGCCCAGCCATAAAAAAAATGCTACCTAGATACTTGTAGAATGGGATATGGTATAGTGCTTGGTGTAGTTAGAAAAATGGTTATTCAGAGCCTGGCTCTGTCACTTGATAGCTGAGTGAATTCAGTTCAAATTCTTTGTCTGTAAAATAGGAGAAGCAGACTCACTGGTTTCTAAGGTCCCTTTTAGTTCTAAATCCATGATTCTATGAAGTCTCTTTCTCACAACAAAAAGTGCTAAGTTAAGTGTTTCTTAGTCTAAGTAGAAAAAGTTTGAAATCAAAGAAAAATAGCTTTTGTAAACATTTATAATGACCTTCCATCAATAATGTTGGAAGAGGAAAACTTTGTTGTCATTCACCCTGATGCCCCTAAACCTCCAACCACCACCACCTACAGAGGATCTGATACAATCAGTAAGCTTCTGACACCCTTGCCAAATCATCCCATTTCACACGCACACCCAGAGAGAAGGATGAAAAAAAAAATGAATCATAGTTATCATGCCATGCTCACCATCCATGACCCCAGCCAGACTTTGGAGACAAAATAGCTACAGGCTGACAGTGGGAAGCAGGGAAGTAGGAAGAAAGAACACCACGCTGCAAGGACATTTGGAGATGAGGTTTCCTTTGCCAAGTCTGTATTAATTAGCTCTGGGTAAGGGACACTGATTAGAAAATCAGGCAGGACAATGACTCTAGGCCTGACCCAGAAAGGCTGTTGCTGAGCATTCTAGGGGTCTGAGAAACTAGGCGTTAGGAGGTATAAGGACAGTGGGTCAAATGACATGACATCTACCCACAGGGAAACTTTAACCCAACTAAAACCGAACTGATCTTCATTCTCCAAGACTGGCTTCCTTCTCAACATACTTTTTCTCTTTCTGACATCACCATCTTCTCAGTCACCTAGGTTCAATTTACAGAGATACATTCTTGATTTCCCTGTGCTAGGTAGTAGGTAGGTGGTTAAAGCATTGTATCTGAAATCAAGAAGACCTGTGTTCAAATATGGCTTCAGATGTATACTAGCTGTGGGACTCTGGACAAGTCTTTTAATGTCTGTCTGCCTCAGTTTTCTCAACTGTAAAATGGACACCTACTTGCCAGGATTGCTATTAGAATTAAATGAGATAATATTTGTAAAGTTCTTAGCACAGTGTCTGACATATGGTATATATTTAACACATGCTTATTCTCTTCCCTTTCTCTTCCTATACATAATTAGTCACTCAGTCCTATCAATTATGCTTCTTGAACAGCTCCCGTAGTTCCCTTCTCCAAGTCAACTCTGCATTGAAAATCAAGAGATGTGGGGTCAAGTTCCAGTTCCCGACACTAGCTGTGGAATCCTAGTCATTTTGCTTATTTAAAAAATCTCATTTAGAAAATCATTGTTTTAATACAAGAGTTATATTCCATTAGGATCACTATTTCCTTCTCTAGCTCATTTTTACAGATGAAGAAATTGAGGCAAGCAGGATTAAGTGACTTGCCCAGGGTCATACAAATAGTGAGTGTCCAAAGTCAAATTTGAACTCATAAAGGTGTGTCTTCTTCATTCCAGATGTGGCACTTTATCCACTATAGCACTTATCTGCCTTGGCATATAGTAAGTACTTAATACATATTTAACAATTGTGTAGTCTGTCACATTTTAAAGAATTCAAGAGTCATAGTTTCTGAGTAATTTAATCACTCTATTAATAAGGCCAGCAGGTAATTAATAAAAAGATGGTCAATTAATCATCTCTCTTAGACCAAAGACCCATAATGTCAAAGGAGTCACAGTTTATATGCCATTTGACAAAGAAGTGTTCCTGAGGAGTGACAATGAAATCTGATTGGTAATCAAATGATAGGTTGTCTACCTTGGAGCATATAATTTAAGTTACTCAAATCTTGGACAAAGAGGCATCAATTTCCGTATCACCTATCTTGATAATAGAGAGAATCGATATTTTCCCAGAACCTGTCTGAGCAAACACATTGAGCAGGAATACACCCATTAGTCAGAATTTAGAATTTCTTTTACTGCCTGATTAGATCTTGACCTGGCTAAATCTTTAAGAGAAATTATCCACACTGTTTGATTTCTGGATTAGAAAATAAAAGGGGGGACAAAATCTTAGTTATTAAATAAAAGAGAATATTCATTCCCCATTAACCTAACTCAAAAGATTGTTGTGAAGAAAACTACAGAAATTTACTGTTATTATTGGTTGGTTGGTTGGTTGGTTGGATATTGTCCTTTGTTCTTGAAGAAAACCAAAATGACATCACTGTGTCAAGTCAAGTTACAGTGAGTCCAACTGTGGATGATCAGATAAGTTATTATTATTATCATTATTTCTATTTTCTCTGTTCCCATTCCTGTTTCAGTTTCTCATTACCACTTAACATGAAAAAATGTAACAGCATCTTAATAGGTCTTCTACTACTCCTCTGATCCCATTCCAATATATTCTACTCCAGAGCCCTGGCTGAGTAGTCTTTGTAACACAAAGATGTGATCACATTGCTTCCTTGCCCAAAACCTATCAATGGATCCCTCTTGTCTACTACATAAACTCCAAATTCTCCTCCTAACATTCAAGAACCTCTACAATCCATCATTCAGACTTTATCACATACCACTCCCTTTTGTGTTTTCTACATTTCAGTCCTTGAAAATTAAAACATTTAAATATAAGAGCAAGGACACTGGAAATACCTTATAGAGAAAGCCGATTGCTAAATATTTGCCAGAACACATGGGGAGCAGCTGATAAAGGTGGTTGATTATATATTTTGACGCACTAGATGCTGAAAGATTCCAGAGAGAAGGAAAGTACTGATGTACTCTTGGTGGATTTTAAGACTGCCCATGAGCTGTGAGTTTGTTATTTGACATGAGCTGATCATGAAAATGGAGACAGAAATATATTTGTGCTTCAAAATGGTCAGCAAAGATTCAAAGATATCAACATTGGCCTTAGGTCATAAAGGTAGTAACATATAATAAGTGTGAAAATTGTGCTATCTTGCTTTCTTCCCTCCCCTTCTCTCTCTCTCTCTCTCTCTCTCTCTCTCTCTCTCTCTCTCTCTCTCTCTCTCTCTCTCTCTCTCTCCTTTTCTGTCTCTGTCTCTCAACATCATTATAGCATCTTTATGTCTGCATGACCATATGTGAGCATGCTTTTATGGGTTTTGATGTTGTTCTGAGTTCCGAGTTATGTTGCTTCACACAACATATACCAGGATGGGGAGGTGGAAATGATGAAATCATGTCCCCTCAACTGCCATATCATTGAATGAAACCAACAGAGCCAATTCCTGGTTTTCTGTTCAGGCGTTTTTACCTCTTACCTATCACAATTACTCTCCCTCCAACCTCTGCCCTTATTAGTGCATCTTTCACATTGCTGCCAAACTGATATTCTTTTTTTTATTTTATAATAACTTTTTATTGACAGAACCCATGCCAGGGTAATTTTTTTTACAACATTATCCTTTGCACTCACTTCTGTTCCGATTTTCCCCTCCTTCCCTCCACCTCCTGCCCCAGATGGCAAGCAGTCTTATATATGTTAAATATGTTGCAATATATCCTAGATACAATATATGTGTGCAGTACCGAACAATTCTCTTGTTGCACAGGGAGAATTGGATTCAGAAGGTAAAAAATAACCCGGGAAGAAAAAACAAAAATGCAAATAGTTTACATTCATTTCCCAGTGTTCTTTCTTTGGGTGTAGCTGCTTCTGTCCATCATTAATCAATTGAAATTGAGTTATATCTCTTTGTCAAAGAAATCCACTTCCATCAGAATACATCCTCATACAGTATTGTTGTTGAGGTATATAATGATCTCTTGGTTTTGCTCATTTCACTTAGCATCAGTTCATGTAAGTCTCTCCAAGCCTCTCTGTATCCATCCTGCTGGTCATTTCTTACAGAACAATAATATTCCATAACATTCATATACCATAATTTACCCAAACACTCTCCCATTGATGGGCATCCATTCAATTTCCAGTTTCTAGCCACTACAAATAGGGCTGCCACAAACATTTTGGCACATACAGGTCTCTTTCCCTTCTTTAGTTATCTCTTTGCGGGTATAAGCCCAGAAGTAACACTGCTGGATCAAAGGGTATGCACAGTTTGATAACTTTTGGAGCATAATTCCAGACTGCTCTCCAGAATGGTTGGATTCGTTCACAACTCCACCAACAATGCATCAGTGTCCCAGTTTTCCCGCATCCCCTCCAACATTCATCATTATTTTTCCCTGTCATCTTAGCCAATCTGACAGGTGTGTAGTGGTATCTCAGAATTGTCTTAATTTGCATTTCTCTGATCAATAGTGATTTGAAACACTTTCATATGAGTGGTAATAATTCAATTTCATCATCTGAAAATTGTCTATTCATATCCTTTGACCATTTATCAATTGGAGAATGGCTTGATTTCTTATAAATTAGAATCAATTCTCTATATATTTTGGAAATGAGACCCTTATCAGAACCTTTAACTGTGAAGATGTTTTCCCAGTTTGTTGCTTCCCTTCTAATCTTATTTGCATTAGTTTTGTTTGTACAAAGGCTTTTTAATTTGATATAATCAAAATTTTCTATTTTGTGATCAGTAATGGTCTCTAGTTCATCTTTGGTCACAAATTTCTTTCTCCTCCACAAGTTTGAGAGATAAACTATCCTATCAAACTGATACTCTTAATACACAAATCAGCCTGTCATTTCCTTGGTCAAGAAGCTCCTGTGGCTCCCAATTGCTTTTAGTATAAAATGTAAATTTCTCTCGTTAGTGTATAACACCCTTCACAATTTGGCTCCGGCTGATCTTGCCAAGCTGGTTGCACATTACTTCCCCTTATACACTCTCAGCTGCAGCCAAACTGGACTACTTAATATTCGATTGACATAGTTTTTCATCTTCTTCCTCCATACCTTTGCCCAAACTATTACCTGTACCAAGAACATCAAATCTATTTGTTCTAACCTCTTGGATTCTCTAATTTCCTTTAAGTTTTATTTCAAGTCTCACCACCTTTAAGAGCATTATCTGAATTCTCCTATCATTGTTTATTTACTGTATTCTGTATTTAGTGATTAGTGAACAAGATGTATATCCCCTTCCTCTCCACCAGTACAATATAAATTCCATGAGGGCAGGGACTGAATCATTTTTATCTCTATATATCCCCAGCACCTTTTATAGTGTCCAGCACATAGTAGGCACTTAATGCTTTTTAATTTCATAGGGTCATACACTGGGAGGTAGAGGGGACTTTAGAGACCATCTGGATAAATTCTTTCATTTTATAGATGTCTAAAAGGCATCCCAGAGGAATTGTGACTTTGTATGAGGTCCCAGAGATAGTATCAGGGCAGAATTTGAACCCAGATCTTGATTAATTTTTTTTTCTCTCGAGAGGGTGCACAGGGGCACTTGGCCACCTAGTCAGTGCTACTGCTACTACTTACAAATGTCCCTATAGCATCAGGTACATACTATGCCGATGAGATAGGAACATACCCCAGAATTCTTCTCTTTCTTCCAGAGACAAAATAGGCAGGCAGCCCAGTGTGACTCCTAGGTTCAGAACCAGAAACCCTGAGTTGGAACCTGATTGCTAATCATTACTGGTGTGACCCTGATCAAGTGATTTTTCTCTGGGACTCAGTTTCCTTATCCATGAAATGAGCTTGGTTAGAATAAATTATCTTTGAAATCTCTTCCAGATCTAAATGTTCTGGTCCTTTGAATTATGAAAATTGACCTGTTCTGCCCTGGGGAAGAATAATCTTGATGAGAGAATTTTTTAGAGGAACGTATTGATAGAGCATCCTCTCCTCCAGCAGGGGAAGGCACATGCCCAACTCAGAGCAGAACTCTGAGTCAATCTCCAGAAGGCCAAAACAAGCCCAGCCCTGCCCTTATCTTCTCTCCCAAGGCTGCAGGTGAGCTCACAGGCTCTCTCCTGGGAACCGCCCTGAAGAACCTGTCCTCAGGAACCCTTCCCAGACCTACAGCCTAGTCCCTGTGCAAGAGCATAGCAGGGTGAGGATGGAAGAGGGATGAGGGTTATAGGAAGAGAGACCAAAGGAATCATGCACTGACTGTCTTGGATTCTGGGTAGAAGTGGAGTTACAGATTGGGTAATGCTATGAACCAGAAGCACCTCTCAGTCCAAATCACCAACCTGCTCACTGCCACATCAGCCAGTTAACCTCTGGATGACTAGGAAAAGATCCCGCCACTATTGACTGGCCCCATAGTCATTTTGGAGGTCTCCTGATGACCAAGATGTTAGCGGAAGAGGAGAGGAAAGAGAGACATACACAGACAGATAGGCACAGAAAGAGATGGAGAGAGTTAGGGACAGAGACTCAGAAAAAGATAAAGAGAAACAGAGAAGAAACAGCAATTCAGAGAAAGAGATAGAAAACAAGGATTGTATAGAAAAACAGAGTTAGAGGAAGAGGCAGAGGCAGAAGCAGAGAAACAAACAGGCAGAGAGACAGAAAAGAGAAAAGACAGAGAAAGAGAGAGACAGACAGAGAGAAAGAGAGAGACAGAGACAGAGATAGAGAGAGACAGAGATGGATGAGAGAGGAGAGACAAAGACAGAGACAGAGATGGATGAGAGAGAGAAAAGAGACAGAGACAGAGAAACAGAGAGGAGGAGTGAATAGGGATGAAGGGAGGGAGGGAGAAACAAAGACAGAGATAGAGACAGATAGATAGGGGAAAGAAAGAAGCCAATAAGGTGATGACCTGTAAATACAAACCATTATTGTCTGCATTCAGGGCTCCAAAACAAATCTAGTATGTTCTATACCCTTTAACTCTGGCTTTTTTTTCCTGAGTAAGGGTAAGGGCCCCAGAGTGTATTCTTCATCTCACAATGACTACTGTGGACCTTGTAAAGGTTCTTTCCAGGGATCACACTAGATTGTTACCTCTTGCTTCCTATTTTCTAGAGCAAAGAAAAGAGACCTAGGCTGGTGTCCATAGCTCATCCCTACAGCACATCTCTAAATTTGATAATTTAAGTATTAGCACTAACTAGTAACCATAGCATGTTATAGAGAAGGGTGTTATTGCCACTAAAAAAAAAGATTATTATCAAAATATTATGACTATTAACCAGACAAAAATTTAAGAAAAGACACCTCCCTCTTCTCCTTCCAAAGGAGGAGGGTTATGACTGGGAGATGTTGCATATTCTTCCAGGCAAGGTTGCTGTGTTGGTTGACTTTAAGTGACTTTTTTCTCTTTATTTTTTTTGTCCTTGTAACATGGATGGCTCATTGAATGATGAGAGACATATATTTGGAAATCAAGTTGATATAAAAACAAAATTTAAAAAGATATGATTGATATCTCACATTTACGTGGCACAGAATTAACACAATTGATCTTCAAAATATTCCTATGTAATCCTTACTTCAAATATTATTATCTTTGACAGCTAAAATCCTTTGCAATTCTAAATCTTTTATCCTCTTACCCCATTTTGTAGATGAAGAAACTGGGACTTGGAATGATTTACCCCAATCATAGTGTTAATAAATATCAAATATGGTACTTAGGCCCAGGGCTTCTGGCTTTTCCCATTAAACGAGTCTCCCCTTTTATTAACAGTAGTATCCAAACATGCTTAAATTCAAAAACAATAATGATATTCTCCTCTGAGCTCCACTCTTGACTCCCCCAACTTTCTCTACCATGGTTTAGCAGCTTCCTTATCCTGGACATTTATTCTAAATTCTCTAACTAGCTGGTTCCTTCCTGAATTACTACTTAAGAAAATCACTCAGGCCAATCAGGCTTAGCTTGTTTACAAATAGTTTATATCTGCACAACACATTGGAGTTAAAGAAGATCTTGCTTGCCTCAGTGAACCCCAGTGAGGTAGATTTTACAAATCTTATTATCCTTAGTAAACTTTGCCTAAGAAGTCACTGAGTCAATAACCACCAGAGCCAAAACTTCAATATTTCAGTAAGTTCTCTGTCCTCCACATTGCTCTATTTATCCAATAAACATCAGTCACATGCAAGGTTCTAAGATTAGTTATCCTAGAGTACAATTCAGTTAAGAGGGCAGAGGAGTTAGGATAAGATGTGAGGAAGGGAACTGGGAGGTCTGAGAGCTTGTCTCAAGGCAGAAGGATGGAGAAAGGGAGCAAAGGGAAGCTGAGGAAGTATGGAAATGTACAGGATATGCTAAAGAGAAACCCAAGATAATAAAAATAGAAACTCTGCATTTGGGCTCTCGCTGCATTATTGAAAGGATATTTTGGAAGCAAGTGAGGCAGACAGCTCTTTGGAAAGAATATGTCTGCTGGTGCCAGATCAGGAGCAGAAAGGGTCTGGCCCAGGAGTCTAAGAGGAAAGCATTGTGAAATACGCCTAGACTAGGACTTAGGAGAGCTAGATTCAAATCCCAGCTCCCATACTTAGTTGTCTTGGGACTGGTGAGGAATTGCTCACCATTTCATTTACTCACTCTGTGTCTCAGTTTCTCCATCTGTAAAGTGTTAGTCCAGATGACCTCTAAATTCTAACAATCTGTGTTCTAAAGCTCCTATCTACTCTCATATCTTACTTTTGCACATTTCTCCCAGCTCTACCATTCTATGTTCCAAGGTTTCTTCTAACTCCTATGTCCTGTGATTCTATAAAATACATTTTCACCCTCATCCAGAGACTTACTAAATGATGGAATGTCTCTGAAAGAGTTCTGGGTTTTCCTTCCCACTCTCCACTAAATGAAGCAAGTCGTTTCCAAAGTCCAGAAAGACTAAATTCTCCAATGGGGAAAGCCTAAAGGAAGAGCCAGAAGTCAGGAAAAAGCCTCTTCCAATATCTGAACAAAGAAAGAGAAATCTTTTTTTTCTCAAAATCACAACTTTTTGACTCATTCTTTATCTCTCTATATATAAAGACCCTAAATTCTGTGATTACCTCAATATAGTCTGACCCATCATCAGCACTGAGAAAGCAGAGTGAAATGACAATTTCCCAGAAGACATAAGGAACCTAATTTTTCAAATCAATATTTCAATCAAGGATCTGTACAGTCAGATTCTTACCCCAGTCCAATCAACAAATCCCAGGAGTGAGGAGGACTACTCAGTGTTATAGAACTGCAAGTCAAGAGAGCTGAATTCAGGCCCAGCCTTGCCACTGTCTGTCTGGATGACTGTGGGTGAGCCAATTCCACCTTGCTGGGCCTCAGCTTCTATTAGAATAGGAGATGTATAAGTCCTTCCATTGAGGGCAGGACTTTGAGAAAGAGTAATATTTTAGGGCATGAGGGGACAAGAAACCAGTGATGGGTCATTCAAGGAAAGAGGATTGAGTGTTTGAGTGTTTATAGGGTGACCAGCAAAGGGAGACAGATTTGTTGATGGTGCAGAAGAATAGGTCAAATAGGGAGAATCAAACTGAAACATGTGGCCTAAAGGCAGGCAAGAGTCCAAGAAAATGGGTGTTTAAACAATTTTGAGTTCACACACAGCACACCATCTTGCCAATCTGTCTTGATTGACATGCTGACTAGACTAGTTTTATTCTTTTTTGTGCTCCAACTTTTAGGGCTAACTCAATGCCTTTTTTTCTGAATATGATCTCCATTTTGGATGGCTCCTGGACTGCAACAACTTCCATTCATTGTGCCAAGCACAACACTAGGTTCAAGTATATCAAACCAAGTACTACTCTCTGTCCTCAAGGAGTTTACATCCCACAGGTTTTCCACAGTAGAAATCATGAAAGGTCCCCACCCTCTTGAGAATGCAGATGAACTCGAGTATTTAAGGAAGTAACCTAGAATCTCTGTGTCTTTCTGCATCTCTTTATCTATGTTTGTCTGTCTGTCTCTGTCTCCATCTCTCTCTGTCTCTACCTCTCTGTCTCTGTGTCTGTCTGTCTCTCTTTCCCTACCTCTCTCTGTTTCTCTCTGTCTCTCTCTCTCTCTCTCTCTCTCTCTCTCTCCTCTCTCTCTCTCTCTCTCTCTCTCTTTCTCTCTCTCTCTCTCTCTCTCTCTCTCTCTCTCTCTCTCTCTCTCTCTCTCTCTCTCTCTCACACACACACACACACTCACACACACACACACACACACACACACACACAATTAAACTGAGTACCCAACTTCTGGGGCATAATTTTCTGGGATCCCAAGTCATTTTTCTCCTAATACACTGAGTATCCACCAAAAACCTGGAAATGGGCCAGTTAGAATCCCCAGTACAGGAAAATCCCCAAGTGTTGAGCTATACAGCATCAATCTAATCGCTTCCTGCCAGGGGCAGTGATTGCTCTGCAGGTGTGGCCACAGCTGGGAAACAAGGGAAGTTGTTTACTATCTTCCAAGGCTGCATCCCAGAGCCCTAGGGCTTCCCTGGGGTGGGGCTAGGAGTCATCCCAGCCACTGAGATGGCCCCAAGCATTGGGCTTGATCTGACATGACTTTCCTAGGGTGAATGGTCTGTCCTCTGCCTTATGGAGAGTTTCAGTTCTATACTCAACTCAGAAAAGAGAAAATTTAGCCCAGAGATTCATAGGATGTCAAGATTGGGAAGAAAATCCATCACACAATTGAATCTTCTCATTTATAGAGGAAGAAAATGAAGCTGAGAGAAGGAAAAGAACTTACCTAAAGTGATAGGATCATAGAATTGGAGATGAAAGGATATTAGAGAATATAATATCTAACAACCTCATTTTGTTATGTGAACATTTGGAGTCATAGCCTTTTATGTTCTTTTATTTTAAAAATAAAATTAATTTTTTTAGCAAACAAAAATCTTTTCCTCCCTCCCTCCCTCCCACTTCCCCCTCCAAATTGAAAAAAAGAACAAATAAAACTCTTGTAAGAAACAAAATATTCATATTTTAAGGGTGATAAACAAACTCAAAGAATAACTTATCCCAAATGCCCTCAACTTGAATAATGATTTGCAAAATTCAGTTCCTAGTGTCTTCCTAGGAATTGCTGCTTCATTTTGCCTTTTCTTACTTGTTGATACTACCATGATTGCCAACCCATCAACAGCAATATGGCTGACCTTTATGTCATATGGTCATACAAAAAAAATATGTCATGCTTCTAAGATTCAACTCAAATGGCTTAGTACTCTCTTCCTGCTCAAATGATATTATTTTATATATCAATCAGTCCCGATCTATGTCAGGCCACTGGACTCAGATGGCTCTAGAAGAGAAAGTGAGGAAAGTAACCTTACATAGTCCTCCCTCCCTCACTTGAATCCAATTCACTTGCATGTCATGGAATCTCCTCCCTGATGTCATCCTCTTCCAGAAGGAAAGACAAACAACAATCTTATATTGATTTACTTGTCTACTAGCTCACTAGAATGCAAACTCCTTGAGGTTAATAAGTATTATTCATATTTATATCCCTCAATTAATGAATAGTTAGATCTCTTTAAAGGCAGTAATTGCATAGCTTTTGGGTTTTGTTCCTACCATACAATATTCTATCATCTGTCCATAATCCTTTGCACAGGTTATCCCTATGTTTGGAATGTACTTCCTTCTCACATCTGATTGTTAGAGACCCTCCAAGGCATATCATTCTAGTGCTACCTCTCACATAAAATCTTTTCTGAGCCCCCTAGCTATGAATGCTGCCCCACCACCATTACCTAATCTTGGCTATCTACACATATATGTATATATATATATGTATATATATATATATACATATATATATATATATGTATATATATATATATACATATATATATACACATACACACACAATATATGTATGTGTATGTATAAATAAATAAATAGACAAAAGGATAGATAGATGGATAATAGATAGGTAGATAGATAGATAGATAGATAGCCAGAAGACCTAGCTCTCATACAAACTATCACTTACCTCTCAATGTCCCAAGTTCTGGCTGAAAATGCAAATTCTGGACCAGCTATTTATGTGCTTTGATTTAGGGTAAAGGGAATGTGCCCTCTTCAGAAGTTCTCTACAATAATATAATTGCAGATGCAGAACAGAAATAAATATTTCGCATGTACTGAAATGTACACCTTATTTCCCTATAAGAGTGAGAGGTCTTTGAGAGCAGGAAGTGTTTTTGACTTTGATTTTTTTTTGTCTCCATATTATCAGTTCCTGGTGTGGGGTGTAATACATAGTAGGTACTGAATAAGTGCTCATCCATTTATTTATTGGCAAATCTTGGTATTCCAAGCACAATGCCTTAAATGTAGTAAGTATTTAAAATGTTGCCTGAGGTCACATAGCAACTTGGTGGCAGAGCTGTGGCTCCCATTCAAGTCTCTTGTCTCTTAACCCTGGACTCTTCATAGACTCTGCTATCTTAAGGACCATCTTCAAGGTGGTCAGAGGAAGAAGCAGAAACTAAACCCAGAGGTCCTGCTTCCCAGGGAGCTTTTCTTGCCAGCAGGCTGTATTGCATGGGTAATTAAGTAGAACTCCCACAACCCTAACAGGAAATTTCTTCAGTAGTTATAAAAATCTAAGCAGTAAATTCTCACTTTACCACCTCCTGGCCATGGAGCCTGAGAGAACAGAGCACAGCATATTATCTGCTGGACCAGAGGGAGTGTTAACTGTGGGTGTTAACTGGGACATATGGAAGGCACCACAGTGTGCTGCACCAAGTGAGGGAACTTACTTTGAAACTTCTCAAAAGAAGGTCAACTCAAATAAATCCTAATGGTTTACTTCTGAATGGAAGAATCTCAGTTTTAGAAATTGAGTAGCCAACATATCCAATTCATACCTGAATAAGACTCCAAGAATCTCCTTTCATAGCATCTCTGATGAATGGTCTTTTAGCCTTTGATCAAAAATATCCAGGAAAGTGAAGGAGGAGACCCAATTAACATCACAGGCTACATAGTCTATTAGACATCTCTAGTTGTCAAGAGATTCTTCGTGACCCAGAGTCTAAATCTGCCTCATTACAGTTTTTGTTCATTGCTCCTGGTCCTTCCCTTTGGAGCCAAGGAATCAGACCCAACATGCTGCTGCCCTCCTATTAGTTGAATGTCATGATTCCTCCCTTCTTTTCCTTTCTTGTCCTAAACCCCTGACCTCCTAAGTGGTGAAAATTCTCCATAACTAGCCTCACACAGATCCACAATATTTCAGCTCTCTGGTCATCTTCATGTCATATTGCAGCCTTTTAGGAGATCCTTTCCCCAACTCCATTTCTACATGAGGAATAGTATTTAAATCATTGACACCATTTTTGAGAGTCAACCAATGCTTTCTGATTCTACAAAGCATGCCTGTGACTTCCGATTTAAAAACATCCTTCTCTGGGCACCATCTCTTATATGCATGGTTTTCCTCAGTTTGTATATGAGCCCCATGAGAGCAGGAGCTGTCTTTCTTTTTGTATTTGTTTCCTTAGCATTTAACACAGAGCCTTGTACACAGTAAGCACTTTTCAAGCAAATGAAGATGGCCTAACTGTACCAGTTATTTATTGAATTAGAATATTCTATTCTATTAGAATTATATTAGAAATTATATTATTAGAAAGCAGCAGTCATCAAAACCATTTGGTACTGGCTAAGAAAAATAGAGAAGTTGATCAGTGAAATAGGTTAGGTTCACAGAACAAAATAGCCAATGACTATAACAATCTAGTATTTGACAAACACAAAGGCCCCAGCTTTAGGGATAAGAATTCACTATTTGACAAAAACTGTTGGGAAAACTGGAAACTAGTATGGTAGAAAGCAGGTATAGACCCACACCTAACACCTTATATACCAAGATAAGGTTGAAATGGATTAATGATCTAGACATAAAGGATAATACTATAAACAAATTGGAAGAACATAGGATAGTTTACCTCTCAGATTTGTGGAGAAATAAGGAATTTGTGACCAAAGATGAATTAGAGATTATTATTGATCATAAAATAGATAATTTTTATTATATTAAGTTAAAAAGTTTTTGTACAAACAAAACTAATGCAGACAAGATTAGAAGGGAAGCAATGAACTGGGAAAACATTTTTACATCCAAAAGATCTAATAAAGGCCTCATTTCTAAAATATATAGAGGACTTCTGGGGGCGGAGCCAAGATGGCGGAGCAGGCACACACGACTCTCTAAGCTCCTCTCCTTCCCCTCATAACCAACTATTTAATCCAGCCTCAAAAATAGCTCTTCACTGCTTAAATTCATGAAGATGAGAATTGACTCAAATTTGTAATAGTTCAAGCCATTCTCCAATTGATAAATGGTCAAAGGATATGAACGAACAATTTTCAGATGAAGAAATTAAAACTATTTTAGTCATATGAAATGGTGCTCCAAATCACTATTAATCAGAGAAATGCAAATTAAGACAACTCTGAGATAACACTACATACCAGTCAGATTGGCTAAAATGACAGGAAAAAATAATGACAAATGTTGGAGGGGATGTGGGAAAACTGGGACACTGATACAGTGTAGGTGGAACTCCAACCACAGCTTCATGCCCATTGTGCTAGAAATATCAACCCTAAAATATTTTGAAAACTGGTCGCATATAATGCAAACATCTTTGAGAAACCAATATAATACTTAAGTATTAACAGAGTTTAACATCTCCTCAAAGCTTATGCCTCAATTAGAAACATCAGCTTGATTTCATGATGTCAGCCTAACCATCATCAACATTTTCTGTTTATTCCAACTCCAACTCATTGGTATCAAAATAATCTACATTTATCCTCCAGAAGAAATCCTCAAACTCCCAGAAATTCCATTCCCTTGAGAGAAAAAAAATGAACAAAAATCTATTTGCCCCTTTCATCTGCCCTACAATTATAAGCATCTTTACCCTACCTGTTATTACACTATTGAACGGATTCAACAGTTCTGGAGAGCAATTTGGAACTATGCTCAAAAAGTTATCAAACTGTTCATACCCTTTGATCCAGCAGTGTTTCTACTGGAATTATATCCCAAAGAGCTCTCAAAGAAGGGAAAGGGACCCACCTGTGCAAAAATGTTTATGGCAGCCCTTTTTGTAGTAGCTAGAAACAGAAGCTGAGTGGATGCTGATCAGGTGGGGAATTGTTGAATAAATTATGGTATATGAATTCTATGGAATACTATTGTTCTATAAGAAATAACCAATAGAATAATTTCAGAGAGGCTTGGAGAGACCTACATGAACTGATGGTTAAGTTAAATGAGCAGGATCAGGAGATCATTATACATAGCAACAACAAGACTATGTGACAATTAAATTGGATGACATGGCTCTCTTCAACATTGAGAAGATTCAAAGCAGTTCCACTTGTGCAGTGATGAAGAGAGCCATCTATACCCAGAGAGAGAACCATGGTAACAGAGTGTGAAGCACAACATAGAATTCTCACTTTCTCAGTTATTTGCTTGCATTTTGTTTTCTTTCTCAGTTTTCTTTTTCTTCCTTCTTGATCCAATTTTTCTTATTCAACAAGATAATTGTATAAATATGTATACATATGTTGAATCTAACATGTATTTCAACATATTTAACATGTATTAGACTACTTGACAGCTAGGGGAGGGAGGGAGAGGAAAGGAGGGGAAAATTTGCAACAAAAGGTTATGCAAGGGTCAATGTTGGAAAAATTGCCTATGCATATGCTTTGTAAATAAAAAGTTTTCATAAAAAATAAATTTCAAGCCTAATCTCTATTCCACAAGATAACCCTTCTAATATATTGATTGACAGCAATGATGTGTCTCCAACTTATGTCCTCTCTTCAATAAACATCTCCATTCCAACAATCAGTCTTTGCAAAGTCTATCATCCTGGTTGCCTTCCTCTGGACATTTTGTCCTTTCTAAGCCATGATGGTCATAAATGACCACAGTCATCTTTATGCACATCCTATAATCAGCATAGGGACCAGCCCTATCTAGTCCTGGACACTTTCACTTAATGAAGCCTAAGACTTATCAAGCAGTGTTAGAGGAAAGAGTTCATCCCCAAGTATGCTAAAAATCCTAACTCTTCAAAATAACTTTATTCAACAAAACTTTTGTTGATTACTTACTATGTGCAAGGCCCCATAGTCAGCACTTTCAGGGAGTTGGGGCTCAGGAGAGGGGGAGGATGACATATGGAGATAAGTAAGTGATAGGCAGCTAGATGGTACAGTGGATAGATACTGTACTTGGAGATGTGAGTTCAAATCTGGCCTCTGACACTTACTTAACTATGGGATACTATGAAAGTTATTTTTTAATCTCTATAACTCAGTTTCCTCATCTGTGAAATGGAGATAATAAAAGCACTTACTTTACAAAATTTTTTTATCTGTTAAATGGAGATAATAATACCTATCTCAGAAGGCTGTCATGACATATATACATATATGTCAAACATATATAAAGTGCTTTGTCAGCCTTAAAAAGCCTATAAATGTTGGCTATTTTCAGGGAGCTGAGATTGGGGGCTGAGTAAGGGTTAGGGAAACAGGTGGTATAGTAGATACATTGGTGGACCTGGAGTCAGGAAATGTGAGTTCAAATCTGGTCATAGACACTTATTAGCTGTGTGACCCTGAGTTGGAGAAAGAAATGGCAAATCACACAGAATCTTGGCCAAGAAAATCCCAAATTAGGTAACAAAGAGTCAGACATGACTCAAATAACTGAACAGCAACAAAAGTGATAAGACACATCCTCTATTCCCAAAGATATTGCAAGCTTGACTTTACTCCGTACTAACTATATGACCAGGGGCTAATCACTTCTCTGCTCAAGGATTCAGTTTCTCTATAAAATGAGGCAAGAGGCATCTGGGTGTGGTGGTGGATAAAGTGCTCAATTCTGAGTCATGATAGACAGTTTCAAAATCTGTTTCAGATACCCACAATTCTGTGACATTTAACTTCTCTGTACCTCAGTTTCCATATCTATAAAGTAAAAGGGTTGGATTTAATAAACTCTAAGATTCCTTCCAGTGCAAAAACATATGTTTTATAAAATACTTTCCTATTCTAATAATCTAAGATTTGTTGAGAAAAATTATAAATAATTGTAGCACATGTCAGAAGATGTTTACTCTAAAATTTTAAAAGCAGAATTTCATTAAGGAAACATTTATTAAGAGGTTGTTCTCACCTAAAACTATATTATAAAATAGCAGTTCTCAAAAACATTTCGTACTGGCTGAGAAACGGAGTGGAATATGTTAGGTTCTTCACAAGACGCAATAGTTAATTACTGTAGTAGTATAGTGTTTGATAAAACTAAAGACCCCAGCTTCTAGGATAAGAACTCACTATTTGATAAAAATTTCTGGGAAAATTGGAAAATAGTATGTTAGAAACTAGGCATTGACCAACTCCTATACCAAGATAATGTTGAAGTGGGATCAGTATTTATAAATAAAGAGTGATACTATAAGCTGATGCTGAGCGAAACAAATAGAGTTAGGAATATATTGTACGCAATAATAGCAAGAATGTGCGATGATCAATATGAAAGACTTGGTTCTTCTCAGTGGTTCAGTGATCAACCAGTGATCCAAAGCAATCCCAATAAACTTTGGATAGAAAATGCCATCTGCATCCAGAAAAAAACTAAGGAGACTGAATATATATCAACACATGATATGTTCACTTCTTTTTTCTGTTTTTTTTTTAATTTCTCCCATGGTTTTCCCCTTTTAATCTAATTTTTCTCTCCCAACATGATTCACAAAGTAATTTGTATTAAAAATAAATTAATAGTTAAAAAAAAGAAACTCTCAGGAACATCAAAAAAGAATACAAGCTATTCTCTAATTGATAAATGGTCACAGGTTATGAACAGACAATTTGCAGATGAAGAAATTAAAACATTTTTGGTCATATGAAGAAAAATGCTCCAAATCAGAGAAATGCAAATTAAGACAAGTCTTTGGTATCACTACACACCTCTCAGATTGGCTAAGATGACAGGAAAAGATAATGATAAACATTGGAAGAGATGTGGGAAAATTGGGATATTAATACATTGTTGGTGGAGTTGTAAACTGCTCCAACTGTTCTATAGAGCAATATGGAACTATGCCCTAAGCACTATCAAATTGTGCATACCTTTTGATCCAGCAATGTCTCTAATGGAACTGTATCTCCAAGAGATCATAAAAAGGGGAAAATGTTGTAACAGCTGTTTTTGTAGTGGCAAGAAACTGGAAAGTGAGTCGATGTCCATCAGTTGAAGACTGGCTGAATAAGTTATGGCATATGAATGTTATAGAATATTATTGTTCTATAAGAAATGATCAGCAAAATTATTTCAGAGATGCTTAGAGAGACCTACATGAACTGATGTAAAGTGAAGAGAGTAGAACCAACAAAATTATAAAGTGATCAATTCTGATGGAAGTGATTCTTTCCAACAATAGATGATTCAGGCCAGTTCCAATAGATTTGTGATAAAGAGAGCCATGTGCACCCAGAGAGAAGACTATGGGGACTGAATGTGCATCACAACACAGTATTTTCACCTTGTTGTTTGCTTGCTTTTTTTTCCTTTTTGATCTGATTTTTCTTGTGCAACATGATAATTGTGGAAATATGTGTAGAAGAATTGCACGTAACATATATTGAATTACTTACTGTCTAGAGAAGGAGATAGAGGGAAGGGAGGGAGAAAAAATTGAAACACAATCTTTTTCAAGGGTGATTATTGAAACTATCTTTGCATGCATTTTGAAAATAAAAAGCTATTATTTAAAAAACAAAAAGATAAAATAAATAAGATATATAAAATGTTAAGGTAAAATTTTTAAAAGAGGTTGCTCTGAAAGTCATCAGGGAAAAAGAAGAGTGGATGAGGAATTAAAAGTCATGGCTTCCAACCTCAGCTCTATTTTTCCCTAGCTGTATAACTAAGAAAAATTCGCCTAACCTCTCTATACCTATACTTCTTCATCTGAAAAATGGGTGCCAGTTATCTCAAGATTATCGTGAAGAAAGTGCTTTGTAAACTTTAAACACTATGGAAGCATGAATAATTATTTTGTATAGGGCATTGGAAGAGGCTCAAAGGGGAAAAAAATCTCACTACTTAGAGGACTGTTGTGAGAAAAAAAAAGTGTTCTGATGCCAAGAGATTAAGATTCTTCCCACAATTCCTACATCATTGGCAAGCTAGAAAGGAAGCTCTATAAGGGTAGGGACTGTTTATTTTTTACCTTTGCATACCTTGTATCTGGTAAAGTGCCTCAAAAATAGTAAATACCTAAGAAATGCTTATTGAATTGACTTGCATTTTTTATTCCTGACTCAGCCTCTGTTTAGTAGGTGTAATGTAATGTCCCTCTCTTAATTTCCTCCCATTCTTTCAGAGACTCTCAGAGGAAAGCATTCAAAATTAGTCTAAGGTCCACCTGAAGAAGCATCTGCACCAGTAAGGCTCCCCTTGCTCACTTCCACACTGCATAATTAAATGCCTTTTAAACTACATTTCAGAGAAATTCAAGTATAGTTAGTGTGCCTCTGGAGATTACAAAACTAAAAGTATTAACTGCATCAAAAAGGATTTGTATGATGGCATATCAACCACTGGGAGTAACTGACCTAATGTAGCACAGGGACATCTTACCTAAAGGATCATATGGAATGTAGAACTGAGGACTAGGTTTGAAAGTCTGGAGTCTTAGCCTCAGGAAGAAATCTTGGAATCCCCAAACTCATAAATCTTCTTTTAAAGTTTTTTTTAATTTGCAAAACACATGCATAGATAGTTTTCAACATTCACCCTTGCAAAACTTTGTACTCCAATTTTTTTTCTCCCTCCATTCTCCCCACTGCTTCCCCTAGATGGCAAGTAATCCAATATATGTTAAATATGCGCAATTCCTCTATACATATTTCCACAATTATCATGCTGCACAAGAAAAATCAGATTAAAAAGGAAAAACGAGAAAGAAAACAAAATTCAAGCAGAAAACAAAATTCAAGCAAACAACAAAAGTGAAAATACTATACTGTGATCCACTCTCAGTTCCCACAGTCCTATTTCTGGGTGCAGATGGCTCACTCCATCACAAGACCATTGGAATTGGCCCGGATCTCCTCATTGTTAAAAAGATCCATTGATCTTTTGAATTGATCACCATATCATCTTGTTACTGTGTACAATGTTCTCTTGGTTCTACTCACTTCACTTAGCATCAGTTCATGTATATCTCTCTGGGACTTTCTGAAATCATCCTGCTGATTCACATTCATATATCTTAGTCCTGGAAGGGACCTTAAGATCTTTAGAAGACAATATGGAACACTGAGTAAAAGTACTTAATTTGGAGTCAGACGATATAGGTTTAAATTCCAGCTCTACTACTATACTCTGCTATACTGTGGCACTGAGCAAGTTACAGCTTCTCTAGATCTCAATTTTTCATTCACAAAAAGAGGTGATCAGAATAAGTGACTTCTGAAATCCTTTCCATCCCCAAATATATATCCTATTAGTCTTAAATCCAAATCCCCTCATTTTATAGTTGACAAAAATGAAAAAGAGAGATGGTAAAGGATTTTCCTGTGTCACAGGTAGTTAGCCAGCAGAGCTAAGGTTCAAAGTCTGGTCTTTCATTTTATTGAAAGGCATCTCAGTCTTACTCAAGATGCATTACAGTCTTGTAGGAGATAGTGATAAAAGGTATAGGAGTGACCTAAATGGATACCTAGAGAGGGATCAAGCACATATTAATTGTTTTTAAAGAATATCCTTGTACTCTCTAAATTCAATTCAATTAAATAATAAATTATTAAAATTACTATGTATAATATAACAATATAAATAGAAAAAGAAGAAACTGAAAACTATTTAATTATATGATCAAGGTTACCCCTAGAATAGAAATTTTAAAAAATTTATTTCTCCTATTTCTTTGCCAAGGAGAGGGACTAAGGGTATAAAACATTGCATGTTCCAAGTTTGATTGCTATATTAGTTTTACTAAAATGTTTTGTTTTCCATTTTATTCTTTATTATATGAGAAATAAATGTGATGCAAAAGCAATTTTGAGATACAATTTTTTTAAAAGAAACTACTATGTGTCCTATGTGTTGACTCAGTACTAGGACAGAAACAATGTTTAGCTAAGTAAAGTGTATACAGTATTATAAAGTTTACTATATGGTAGAGTTATCCAACACAAAAGTATAGAGAGATTTGTAACATATATCAACATGTAGCAAAGGGAAATAGAGGCGTGAATTTGCAATCAAGAAGACCTGGGCTCAAATTCTGCCTTGGATACTATCTATCTATCTATATCTATATCTATCTATATCATACATATATATATATATTCCTGAGCAAGTCTTTTGCTTATTAACTATGTAACCTTGTGCTTTTCACCTGAATGGGCTTCAATTTTCTCACCTGAAAAAAGGGGGGGAATTGAATTAGATGATCTCTAAGATCTCTTCCAGTTCTAAATCTGTTAATGGTCAGCACCATGGCCAGGGGAAATATTTGGCTCAGTCAGCATAGAAATTAGGGAAAGCTGGAAATCCAGTGAAGCTGAGTTGCATTACTCACCCATACCATTCCCCCCCCCACACACACACACACACCACCACCACCACCACTACTACCACCATTACTTTGTAGGAGTGATATGTGGCTGAATATTTAAGAAGGAATAAGGGTCATTCCCAGTGACACATTCCACCTTTAGAGCCTTTATGTGGCTTAGATGAGAATCAGATGAGTCTTTGGGACTTGAAAAGAGTTGGTTTCCTTGATTTCCTAAGGAGAAATTTCTTTGTGGTGTGTGCTCTATGTAATTCTATATTCTATACTCTACATTCTACTATAATGTGGCTTTGAAGTTAAAAGTTTCTCTAGATTGCAGTTTTTCATTTGCAAAATGAGGAGATCCAAATAAGTGATTTCTGAGGTCCTTTCCATCCCCAAATATATGTTCTATTATTCCTAAATTCAATCCCCTCATTTGAGTCCATAGAATTGAGTGCTAGCAGTCTGAGTTTGCACCCTCTCTCTGGAACTTGGAGTCAGGCCATCACCCAGTAAGTACTTTCTTCATGAGGTTGTGAGGCATTTTTCCAGGAAGGGTTGGGCATCTGATTAAGTTTCTGATATGGCGCTTGTGTTGGGACTCCACCCCAACCACATAAGAATGTGTTTGTGTGCCCAGATTTAACACCATGATAGCCTCAGGACTGAGTATTTCAGCTTTATTCAACTACCAAGCATTTGTTAAGTGCCTTATTATATGCTAGATCCATTGCTTAACAAGGTAAAAAATAAAATAGCTTCTGATCTTAAGGAGGTTACAGTCTGCAAAACTAGGTGGTGGCTAGTAGTAGAATGCTAGACTTGGAGTCAGGAAGCTTGAGTTCATATCCAGTTACAAATCCACACTTAGCAGTTGTGTGAGCCTAGGCAAGTCAATTAACAGCTCTCTGCCTCAGTTTCCTCACTGTAAAATGTAAACAATAATAGCACCCATTTTAAAGGGTTGTTGTGAAAATGAAATGAGATAATGTTTGTAAAGTACTTTTCAAAGTTTAAAGTATTGTATAAATGCTAGAAGTTGTACAGATGCCCAGATAAAGGGCATTTATCCTGTCAATGAAATTCAAGAGAACAAGGTAGTAAGTAGCAATTCCCAATATAGCTGAGCCCCTTAGTCAGCAGCCCCAATAAAGAGATTAGTGAGAAAGATCTTCTAACCTGGTTTTGTAGCTGACCTGCCTTACCTAAAGCTGAAGCTTTAACAGAGTCCCTTGTGTTTTTTCAGTGACTTATAATTTTGTAATTGATTTGCAGGATCTCAAAGATCTGTGACTTTGTCTGGATGGGCATTCTTCTCACTGACATAGACAGCAACCTCTCAGTTACTTAATAGAGGGTATTTGAGAATTGCTGTGGCCAAAGAAATTCATCATCCCAAGGTCAACCTGGAGTTGAGCCTTAGTGAATTTATCTCTGCTGATAGTGAATTCCTAACTCTTCAGCTAGAAGGGACTTTACAGAACATCTGAGCCAAGTTCTTCTTCTACAGAGGAAGAAACTATGGCCTATAGAGATAAAATGACTTATCCAAGATCATGAAAGTATTAATTAATCTTGGTAGATTTGAACTCAGGTCCTCTGACTCTAAATCTAGTACTTTCAATGAATAATTTGTAGCAGATCCATACCAAAAACATTTGTAACTTAATAGAATGTCCCAGACCTTGGGTTCTACTGGCATAACCCTCGTTGTCCAAAATCACCTACGTGCTATGTTGAAGAAGAGAATAATTACAATGGAAGCTGATAATCTCTAACCTTGTCTTACTTTCTAGTTGTCTCACAATCTATGTATGTTCTCATTTCCGCCAAATACAGTACAAGCACTGGCAAGACTTCCTAGCCTTATTGAACTGCTTTCTAAAGTAACCAAGAGTTTACAAATTTCACTCACATCCAGCAGGTAGCTAATTCATGATTTGTGAGTGAATGAATGAATGACTCTAGAAGGAACTTTAAGGCTATTGAATAAATGAATGAATGGGTCTAGTATATATTTAATGAATGAATTCAACTGAAACTTACTAAATGCCTATTGAATTAATTAATCCAGTACATGGTGAATAAGACTATAATGAATTAATGAATCCAGAAGGTGTTTAATATATGGATATAAAACGGATACATAAATAATCCCAAAAAAGGTATTAGTTAAGTATCTACTTACTTGCTAAATGAATGAATCCACCAGGAATCTAAAAGATAAAAGAATGATTCAGCAGACAACTCAAACCTATTGAATGAATGATCTCATTCAATCCTTCTATAGGTCTTGCTTCAGGGTTGGTCACACATGAAATAAATAAAATTAAATTAATGTGTTTAAATGAATGTCAAAGCAAATACCTTTTTAACAAAGACTTTATTGTGATCAGTGTTTTGTAGGTAACAGATTAAACAATTCCCTGAGCAGAAGGGGAGGGAAAGAGAAAACCTAGACTGACCTCCAGTTTCAATAGGTCGCTCCAGAGCTGAAGGAGGCCATAAATTCCCTTGGACTCAGCCTGATTTGTGGACCTTTCAGGGTTTTTCAGATTCTCCTGGAAAACTCAGACAATGATTCACAGGTCAGAGAAACAGAGAAATAGTCTGCAGCTCAGTCATACATAGCAAAGATAGGACATATGGGCCAGACAGTAAAGAAGAGCAAAGAAGGGAAGGAAAAATGCAACCTCTGAGAAAACATGAATAAATGAACAGATTTTTAGTCATCTAAACTCTGTATATTGCTTAGAAGACCACAGAAGGTTTGAATTCTAGCTCTACTATGTACTTCCCATCTGATATTGGATCTCAGTTTCCTCATCCATAAAATGGAGGGTTTGGATATGGTGAATAGATCTAAATACATAGCCTCCTCCTTTCCTTTCTGTCCTCAGTGTCAATCTGCAGAACTGAATCAGATGCAGTTCTTTTCCACGCAGAACATAATTTTGTCAGAGACAACAACTGATGATTTATTTTCTGCTTGTAATTTCTAGTTTCTCCTTGATTTCTTACTTCCCAATAAGACACAGAAGCCCATGAAGATCACTTATAAATGGGGAGGGGGAGTGGAGGAGTGTCGAAAATGTCACCCAAATAGCATTAGTACCATTAATGAAGATGAACCGGTGCAATAACTCCCAATGCTAACAAATTTATGCACCTATTTACACGCTGTTAAAGGAAACCACATTGTTGCCCTGGCAACATCTTCATCAATGTACTTGGGTAATCTCAGCATGATCACCATGAAGAGATGCACACCCACCCCAGGAGAGAAAAACAAGTCATAGGAATTTCAGATTGGGGTGGGGGAGCAAAGCTTGGCTTGTTGGGAGATGGAGGCATCCCTAGGAATTTCCCTTAGATTGTGAGAGGAAGCTTATGGATTCCTAGGTTGTAAGAACAGAAGGTATCTTGAAAATCCTCTAGTTCTACCTCCTCATTTTACAAATTTAGAAACTGAGGCTTAGAGAGAGGAAGCAACTTGAACAACATCATAAAGAGAGCTGATGGCAGAGCTAAGACTTCAAAGCAAGTCTTCTGATACTCCCAGTTTTTTTTTTCTCCAATAAACCACACCATTTGAGAAGCTCCTTTTTCCAAAGGGCTCAGTGGGAGGTGGGTGAGTAATTGCCAGGCACCGTCTGCTCTACATAAGGAACCTCATGGTGAGAATTCAGAAAACATTTATTAAGCCCCTACTACGCATAAGGCACTATCCTATGTTCTGGGGGTACAAAGACAATAATAACAATAATAGGGAGTATATCCATAACATCATAAGGTTTGCTTGCTCTAGCCCCTTTATTTTGGTTATTTTAAAACCAAAAAAAAAAATTTGTATTTCAGAGGGAAGAGGTAATTTGACCAAGGTCACAAAATCATAAAGGGTTGGATCTGGGATTCAAACTCTAGTTTCCTAACTCCAATTTGTGTATTCTTTCCACCACAGATTATTACTTGAAAAGCCAAAAATGTTGTCCTTTGGTGGTCTGAGCTGCTTCATAATTGCAGCAAACTATGGACCAAGTGACAGATAAATGTTTCCTATTATTTCTTTTGGTTCAATGTAAGATGCTACTTTTTGGGGAAGATTGCTATCTTCCCCAAACTTCCCATCCACATGCCACCAATTAGTAATGAGATTTTCTTCCTGGGAACTTTAAGGAATACAATGTTTATGCTTTTCTAATGTTATGAATGCTAGACCTGTAGTCAGGAAGACAAGTTTAAATCTAATCTCAGACACTTATCAGCTATTTGACCTTGGACAAGTCACTTTACTATGTCTACCTCAGTTTTCTCATCTGTAAAATGAATATAATAATAAAACCTATCTCATAAGATTGTTGAGAAGATAAAATGGATAATATTTACAAAGTGTTTTGCAAACCTTAAAACCCTATAAAATGCTGTTTAAGTGTTATCAACATCATTTCATCATCATTATCATCATCCTAATCATCATCATCATCATTATTATTACCTTATTCTTTTAACTAAATTATGCTTTACAAGAATAGGGACCTATTCTTGTCTTGTCTTGTCTCATCCTCCCATAAAATATAAGTTCCATGAGGGCAGTGCTGATTACATTTTTGTCATTGTATTCCCTGTACTTGACATTTGTTAGGTATTTAATAAATGCTTATTGAGTAGCACAACTCTGTATCTCCTTCTCCCTCCTATCTAGTATAATGCTTTACACATAAAAGGCAAACAGCTGACATTTATGTTGCAATTTATGGTTTGTGAAGTACTTTACACATTATGCTTATTATATTTAATTTGATACTCACCACACCAGGTGGTGTGGTGATAAGTTGCCTATGGTGAAACAGGGTGGCAGAGTGAAAAAGAATTCAAGCAAAATTTGAAAAACTTGGGTTTTAATCCCACTTCAAGCATATACTATCAAAATAACTCAAGCCAGTCTCTTAAATTTCAGGTCCTCAATTTTTTCACCTATAAAATGAGGCCAGAATAATATTTGCAGAGAAAGCAATACCTCTATTACATCTGTACCCCAAGATGCCAAAGAAAATGTGGAAAAGACCTACTTGGACAAAAATATTTCTAGCAGCTCTTTTTGTGATGGCAAAGAATTGCAAATTAAAGAGATGTTCATCAGATGGGGAACTGCTGAACAAGTTGTATTATATGATTGCAATGGAATATTATTTGCTATAAGAAAATTATGAGCAGGATGATTTCAGAAAAACCTGGAAAGACTTACATGAATTGATGCAAAGTGAAGTGAGCAGAACCAAGAGAACATTGTGCACAGATTGTTAGATCAACTGTGAGTGACATAGCTATTCTCAACAACACAATGATTCAAGACAACTTTAAAGGAGTCAAGTGAAAAATCCACATCCAGATAAAGAATTCATGAAGTCTGAATGCATATCAAAGCACACTATACATTCTTTATTTTTTCTGGGTTTTTTGTTTGCCTTCTTTTACAACATGGCTAATATGGAAATTCCATTGAAGAAATTCTTATTCTTTAAAGGCTAATTATCTTATAATTTAAGTCTTAACTAAAATCCCTTGACCTTTCCCAACCTCCCTTAATTCTAGCCTTCCCTCTCAATTATATCCTATACATAGCTTGTTTGTATATATTTGTATGTGTTTGCATATTTATATATATATATATATATATATGTTTGCTTGGTCCCTCCTTCATTCAGCTGTGAGATCCTCGAAGGTAGCATTGATCTTTTGCCTTTTTTTATATCCTAGCATAAGCCTAATATAAAGTAGGCACTTGATAAATGTTGGATAATTGATTAGCTTTTCTGGACCTCAATAAAATAAAGGGAAAGACTTAAAACACATGTTTTACACTAAAATAGAAAAGAAAGTCTAATCCATCCATAAGAATCCCTGTCTGCATAATGACTTAGTTTTAAAAAGTGATGTTATGTCTTATCATATTTTATTTATTTTGTTCAGTATTTCCCAATTACATTTTCATCTGGTTCAAGAGTATTGAGGGTTGTGCAACAAGAGAATTGTTCGGTTCTGCACACATATATTGTATCTAGGATATACTGTAACCTATTCAATATGTAAAGGACTGCTTGCCATCTAGGGGAGGGGGTGGAGGTAGGGAGGGGAAAAATTGGAACAGAAATGAGTGCAAGGGATAATGCTGTAAAAAATTACCCTGGCATGGGTTCTATCAATAAAAAGTTATTTTTTTAAAAATCAAAAAAAAAAAAAAAGAGTATTGAGGGTTGTATGAGGACATACTTTAATCAGATGTTTGACATTCCTGTCTCAAAGAATCTTTGAGATACTATCTATCTCTAAAATGTATTAATCTATTAAATAACATATAAGGAAATGCACGGTCATTTGAGAGGGAGAGTGCCCTAATAATAAGGACAACCTTGTGACACTTTCTGTTGTAACTGATACCTGAAGGGTACTAGGGATTCTGAAAGCCTAAGATGGGAGAGAGCACATCATAGTGCAGGCATTGGAACAGCCTCTGCAGAGACACAGGAGATGAAATGCTGGGCATAGGAAGCAATAACAGGGATAGTTTGCTTGTAACCAAAAGTTCATAATAGGAAATAATGTCTTAATTAGCGTGGAAAGGTTAGGATAGAGCCTGATCATGAATGACTCTTTATGTCAAAGAGAAAAGTATCTATTTTATTATAATGGCAGGAGACAATCACTAACAGTTTTTGAACAGCAGAGTGACATGGTCAGACCTAATAGGAAGGTTATTTTGGCACGAGGGTGGCAAAAAGATTAGAGAGGGGAGACAATGTGGCACCAAAAACAATGGCTTTGAAGTCAGAGGACCCAAATCCACCTCTGTTGCTGATCATCTACATGTGATTTTGGACAAGTAATTTTATGTCCCTAGGAATCAGTTTTCTAATCTATAAAATGAAGATCATCCTGCTAGATCTATATCTAGAAATCCAATTAGAAGTATGATTGAGATTTGAAAACTACATTTTCAATATGTTAAAAAAAAATGTGAGGGGTCCAAATCTTTTCCACCGAGGACTTCAGCCATGTAGTTCCTAGGGTACAAATACATCCCATAGACTGGAGTAATATTGCCAACCAGCCTGGCCCATCTACTAGTTCAGGTTTAGGGAGGTGGGACTATGATATTTGTAAGAATGATGAATAGCCATATTGTCAATACCATTAAGATAAAGACAGATGAATCAGCAAGTCACAGAAGAGCAAGGATTATTTCTAATGACCAGACTAACTTAAATTATCTCAGGTGAAACTGATGAAATAGTTACATGTGGAACCAGATGGTAATGCTAAAGTTTACCCATACAATATGCACTTTGTATATAATTACATATATTCATTGATGCACATGTTAATTGCTACACATTCGATTTGCTCCTATTTTATTATTATTATTCTCTCTTGTTTACATTTATTTGCCTTGTAATAGCATCTTGCATATACTATATACTTCTTAACTATGTTTGAGATTGTTGTTAGCTAAGTGCACATAATTTCACTATTTTGTATCGCCTACTGGTGTCATTATCAGTTTGTATTTGCTATTTTACATTTTTGTTTGTGTCATATGGATATGCATATACTGTTTAGATGTTTACATGCCGTGCATATAATGTATCCTATGTGAAATTTAGACCTGAAGTCACCAAAGCAATCTGTAAAGTTGTGTTCTGCAACGCACTGGATCTATTATGTACTGTTGATGTATATTTTCTGTGAATGTCACCCTAAGGTGATTACCTGGAATGCTGGGTTAATCATCCATGTTCTTTTAAATACTGATGTAATTTTAGTCTATACTGTGTAATTCTAGATTTTAAGTACACCACAGTCAGTTTTTAAAGGACTACAAAATCCTAAATACCAGAGAGAGATGTAATAGGGGTTTGAGAACTGAATGGCCTACTGAAATTTGTAGATCAAAGAAACAAGAATTCCCTTTTAGCCCTGAAAATTATGTGAGATTGCCTTGGTCTTTGAACCACAAAGTGAACTTGAGTCAAATGCAGAAATTCTTAAAGGCACATGCATGCAGAAAGAGTCTATAGGGAACAGACTGGGACAAACTGGGAACCATAAAAACTAAGCAGGAGCATTGATTGTTGGTAACATCTCTAACCATCATCTAGTAAGCTGAACAAGAAATAATAGGCAACAAACAGAGACAACAGAAGAAATAAGAAAACAAGAGAAGAAAACAGGAGAAACTGAAAAGAGAGACTAAAAGGGAAAAATAAGAGAGCTAAGCTATGGCAGAGTAAGAAGATCCCTACAAGCATCATGAAATAGAAAATTCAAACCTAAAATACTGGTTGTATTCACCTCGGCAAGAACTTTTCTGTGTCCAATTTCACCTCTCCTACCTGTCATGGAACATGCATGTAAAATAATCTGCCTTCTTCTTTTGCTTAAATATTTCTAATATGCTGACTTTTACCACAAACACAAAGGCAAAGTATTGTATACATGTTTGTATATTGTGTGTATATATATATATATATATATATGTACATACATACAAAGAGAGAGTTCCAAATTTTCCCCTCCTTTTTCCCTCCCTGAGACAGTATTTAATATAGGCTAAACATGCACAATCATGCAAAACATATTCTCATATTAATTATGTTGTGAAGGAAGACACAAACAAAAAAATAAAGAAAAAATGTATGCTTCAATCTGCATCCAGACTCTATCTGCTCTTTCTCTGGATGTGGATTTTTCAACATGAGTCCTTTAGAATTATCTTGGATCATTGCTTTGTTGAGAAGAGCTAAGTTATTCACAGTTGATCTACAATACTGTTGCTACTGTGTACAGTGTTCTTCTGATTTTGCTCATTTTACTTTGCGTCAGTTCAGGTAAGTCTTTCCAGATTTTTCTAAAACCATCCTCCTCATCATTTATAAATAAACATTTAAATTAAGGCAGAGATTCAAATCCTTGTCTGAATGTTAAGAACTTTCTTGACTGGGCTCTAAGCTACTTGGTTGTATTAATAATTTTTCATTTGATACAAATTCCATAATATAGAAAGAAAATGCATGAACCTGAGAATCATTATGTTGTGCTTCAGCTAAAAATCAAGCTGATTGTTGTAATAAGGATTAACTAATTAAATCTCAAGGAGAAAGCAAGAAAAGAGATAAGTAGAAAAAAATCATCATTCTCTAAACTATCCCTTTGAAAGGATATAGAAAAAATTTTAGGATTCAGTTCTGCCCATTTCTGCCAGATAAAGGAGCAGAAAGGATCACCTGGTTGTTAGCCAACTCTGTCCAGTACAATAATACCTACTAGTGTTATTGGCAGTTATAACAGAATAGAAGTCATCCAATCCAACCTCTTCATTTTATGGAATATATGAGACAGGAAAGAGGAGGAAATGATTTGCCCAGTCTAATACAGTTAGTAATAGTTAGGACTCAAATTCTGTCCCAAACTCTTTCTAGCACACCATTATTTAATTAAAGCCATTTTAACAAATTTATTGCATCTCTATTTTCTGTTAGGCACAGTTCTAGGTAATAATGATAAAGAAAAAATGACCAAACCCCTAGTCTTTTTCTATTGTTGGAAGAAGGGGATCTGTTTCTTTTCTTTTCTATATGGGATTTTCAGAGAGATCTGAATAGTGAGCTATGCTGGTTTCCAAGATGGTCAAACCAAAAACAAATTATCTTGGTTTCCCCCCAATTCTTGAGTAAGGATTGAAGGCACTCACCTGATCCTTAAGTAATATTTCCACCACTTTTGTGATCTTCAGATTAATTTCCCACAGAGTTACTATGTCAGGCTTCCCAGATGGATGTTGACATGGTTTCCAACAGTGATACACCATGGATCCACAGCCATTTGTTTAGATCTTGTGTTTTCACGTACTGCCTTTGTTTCATTGCATAGGCTGGGAAGCCAGAGAAGCAGATTGTGATTGTTGACTTTTGCCAAAGTCAATCAAAAAGAAAATGAATGGGATACAGAATTGTGTAGAGGAAAACACATCAGACTTAGGTGAACAAAGAACATGATTTTTACTCATTTTACTTTACGTCAGTTCAGGTAAGTCTTTCCAGATTTTTCTAAAACCATCCTCCTCATCATTTATAAATAAACATTTAAATTAAGGCAGAGATTCAAATCCTTGTCTGAATGTTAAGAACTTTCTTGACTGGGCTCTAAGCTACTTGGTTGTATTAATAATTTTTCATTTGATACAAATTCCATAATATAGAAAGAAAATGCATGAACCTGAGAATCATTATGTTGTGCTTCAGCTAAAAATCTAATACAGCCCAGTCTAATACAGTTAGTAATAGTTAGGACTCAAATTCTGTCCCAAACTCTTTCTAGCACACCATTATTTAATTAAAGCCATTTTAACAAATTTATTGCATCTCTATTTTCTGTTAGGCACAGTTCTAGGTAATAATGATAAAGAAAAAATGACCAAACCCCTAATCTAAGTACATGATTACAGAGAATTGTGCTTTCTGTAAAATGGGAATAACCATAACTGCCACACCTACCTTAAGTGATTGTTGTGAGAATCAAAGGAGAAAATATAAGTATGAGATATTATTACATCTGAAAGAGGGTTATCACAGAATCTCAAAGTTGGAAAGAAATTTCAGAGGCTATCGAGTCCAATCTGTACAAGAAAAGGGATCCTCTCTACAACATACTTGACAAGTTGTCATTCAGTCTTTGCCTGAAGCTCTCCACTGAAGAGGAACCCATCACCTCCCAACAGTCGATTATGCTGCTGGAAATATTTAATTGTTAAGAAAATATTCTTCCTAAAATCAAGGCTAAATGTATAACTTCCATTTAGTTCTCCTAGTTCTGTCCTCTGGGACCAAGAGGAAGTAGACTAATCCCTCTTCTATTCCATAGTCTTTGAAATACAGTGTAACATGAGGTTTAGGCCTGGAGCATTTGCATAAGATTCTCCTAATTGGTGAAGATAATTATGATTCAATAGTATATTCTGATCTAAATTATGAAATTGGTGAGTTTGGGAGAGTAAAGATATTGTCCTTCTTTCCTACTTTGAGAGAAAACACAGATGACTATAGATTTTCTTCAAGATGAGAGAGAGAGAGAGAGAGAGAGAGAGAGAGAGAGAGAAAGAGAGAGAGAGAAACACAGACACAAATAGACAGACAGACTTTGGAAGTTAGATGTATAGGTTAAAGCCTGCTCCTCAGCATGCCCCTGATTTCCACTGTGCTTCTCCATAAACATTTTTTCTTTTCTTCAGAGTTGGTGAAGAAAGCCTAAAATTGGGGCAGGATGGAAAAATAATGTCCCAATAAGGATAATCTTATACAAATGTGCCAAGCTTGAGTTAGTGATCACGTGTCTCTATGCCTTCTCTTCTCAAAGCAAATCATTCCTAGTTATTTTAATTAATCCTCAGGTAATATCCTGATTGATCATCACTGTCCTGCTGACTGTCTCTTCTGGATGCTGTCTAGTAAAGTTACATCTACAAATACTTCCCAAATATAACATTAGGTCTCAGCTCAAGTAGTATGAGGATAGAACTTTTCCTCCGAGATTTAGGAAGAAAAAGACTTTTTTGGAGAAGACTTTTTTATTAAAGCTTTTTATTTTCAAAACATATGTATAGATAAATTTTCAACATTGACCCTTGCAAAACCTTGTGTTCCATTTTTTCCCTCTCTTCCCCTCATCTACTTCCCCAGATGGCAAGCAATCCAATATATGTTAAACATGATAACAATATATGTTAAATTCAATATATACATACAAATTTATATAATTATCTTGCTGCACAAGAAAAACCAGATCAAAAAGGAAAAAAAATGAGAAAGAAAATAAAATGCAAGCAAATAACAAAAAGTATGAAAATGCTATATTGTCATTCACATTCACTTCCCACTGTCCTCTCTCTGTAGATGACTCTCTTCATCACAAGATCATTGAAACTGGCTTGAATCATCTCATTGTTAAAAAGAGCTACATCCACCAGAATTGATCATTATAGAGTCTTATTGTTGCTGGATACAATGATTTCTTGGTTCTACCCATTTCACTTAGCGTCAGTTCATGTAAGTTTCTCCAGGCCTCTCTGAAATCATCCTGCTGATCATTTCTTATAGAACAATAATATTCCATAACATTCATATACTCATGTACCATAACTTATTCAGCCATTCTTCAACTGATGGGCATCCACTCAAATTCCAGTTTCTTGCTACTACAAAAAGAGCTGCCACAAACATTTTTGCACATACAGGTCCCTTTCCTTCCTTTAAGATCTCGTTGGGATATAAGCCCAGTAGAAACACTGCTAGATCAAAGGGTGTGCATAGTTTCATAGTCCTTTGAGCATAATATCAAATTGCCCTCCAGAATGGTTGGATCCATTCACAACTTCACCAGTAATATATTAGTGTCCCAGTTTTCCCACTGGGACATGCTTCATTGTCTTTTCCTGTCATTTTAGCCAATCTGAGAAGTGTGTAGTGGTTCCTCAGAGTTGTCTTGATTTGCATTTCTTTGATCAATAGTGATTTAGAGCATCTTTTCATATGATTAGAGATGGTTTCAATTTCTTCATCTGAAAATTATCTGTTCATATCCTTTGATATTATCAATTGGAGAATGGCTTGAATTCTTATGAATTTGAGTCAGTTCTCTTTATATGTTAGAAATAAGAGTTTTATCAGAACCTTTGAATGTAAAAATGTTTTCCCAGTTTATTGCTTTCCTTCTACTCTTGTCTGCATTAGTTTTGTTTGTATAAAAACTTTTTAAATTGATATAATCAAAATCATCTATTTTGTGTACAATAATGAACTCCAGTTCTTCTTTGGTCACATATTCTTTCCTGTAGAAGACTTTTTTTTCTTCTCAGGGTGAAATTTGGAATGTTTCCCAAGTTTATATAATCATATGTCTGTGTCAACTCCATCGGTTTTTCTACAGCAAAAGGCACAAGACCCTGAAAAAAAGGTGTTTAATAAATGCCATTTTTATAAAAGACTCAGATTAAAGCATTGATGACATGCTCATCAAATATTGAGAGGGATAGCTAACATATTGAATAGCAGAGTCAGGATTCCAAAAGATCTCATCAGGCTAACAAGATGAGCTGAATCCAAGTCTGGCAGACTTGTAGTCAAGCTCACTATTCACTATTTCAGGGTACATGGAGTAGGACAAAAGGGCGAGGGGATTGGTTTTTCATATAATAGATGCTTTATAAATACTGAATAAAATACTAACAATTGAATTTTCTAGCATGGGACTCACTTGTGCTCAAAGAATTCATTTTTGCTATGTGGGGAGAAGAGGAGCTCAGAGTTGAAAACCTCTGGATGAGGAACATAAAAAGCCCCTTTGAAGCAAGAGGAAAGCTTGGAGGATCTGTGATATTATTCCAAGTAAGTGGGTAGTCTTCACCAGTTAGGTAATGTATGCAGAGCCAAGATTTTGCATAGTTTATTAGTGCTCCATAATGACTCAACCATATGAGTTCAGGATAGAAGTTATTTGGCTTAAAAATAGTTCATATGAGTAAAAATTGGGGAGAGGGAAGAAAGGGTAGTTCTAAGTGAACTATAATCTCAGGTTTCCAAAACATTTATGATTTCAGTCATATGGGCACTCTCTCCAATGATGTAAATCTCAACTCATCCCTTCTTTCCCATACTGGCTGACTTTTGTTCATGTCTTCCCATAAATACATCACAAAGTATCCACCAAATATGCTGGTAGCCTTTCTACACATCTCTAGATGTTGCTTATGTACCAAAGAAACATGTGGGCTCTATATGTAGCCTACATTCACTTCTGATTATATTTTTTCAGATGAGTGTCTTTACAGCCCTTTTCCAACATATTTCCTTAGCTGTCATATGAAAGAGGGATCTGACTGCTTCTGCTTGGCACCAGAGGGCAGAACTAAGAACAATGAAGATAATTACAAGGGGATAAATTTCATTTCAACCTAAGGAATAATTTGCTAATTATTAGAATGATCCAAAATGAAATGGGATGCCTCAGGAGATCATGATCTTCCTGTCACTGAATATGTTCAAGAAAAGAATGGTTGACCACTTGTTAGAGCTGTTATAAAAGAGGACTCCTAATCTGATGTAGATTAGGTTTTTGTGACTTCTGCAGTCTCTTTTGACATGAAGATTCTGTGTCTGTGAGCCATGCTTTCATATGAATATAAATGGATGGATACATGAATGAAAAATGAAAAATATTTGTATGTCAATCCCTGTGCTAGATGCTAGGGATGCAAAAGTGAAATAGATCCTGCCTTTAAGGAGCTTGCATTTTAAAAGGAGTCAATACATAGAGCCAAGAGATAACCAGGGAAGGGTGTTTTAGTCTGGGAAATCACAGGGTTGGCAAATGAAGCAAGAGGGCTTTTGAATGAACCACTCTTTCCAAAGTCGATGCTTCTGTGCTTTGATTACAGATCTCAAAGTAAAAGATGGTAGACCTGGGGCAGGGCAGAAAATGGCCACAATAGAGATAAGGATGTGTGGTCTTGAGGATTTCAGAGCTAAATGGTCTACCTTCTCCTAGCTATTGTCTCTCAGAGACATGAATGACAATGCCCAATTCCAGATGAAACATCACAAGAGGTTGTGAAATAAGAATAGACAAAGAGGTTCATGGGGTTTATTCTTTCAACCATCAAATTCAGGAGTGTCTCATGGTCATCTGTTAGAATGTAAGCTCCATGAGAACAGAAATTATTTCAGTTTTCTCTTTATATTCTCAATGCCTAGTGTATAATAGGCATTTAAATAAATTCTTATTGTTAGATTCATCCCTTGTTATCCTCTCCCACTTTTATTGCCTAATTTAGATCCAATTACATTGTACCTGAATTAGTACAACTTCCTAAATTGGGTCCCTAACACTAGTCTCTCTGACTTCCAATTCACCGTAAATTCCAGCACCAGGATGCTCTGCAGTTACCACAGCATCTTTTATTCTGTCTCTCTTCTGTGTCCTATATTGAGCCTAAGCTCCTTTATGGGGTTTTTGTTTTTCAAGGTCCTTTATAATCTCCACACCCCTCCCTACCAGTCTCACTTCCTCCATGATTCTTACTTCAAGTCTTCTGACTCAGCTCAGCTCTTCTTGTCTCTATGCCTTGGAGTAGGGTGCTCCTCCTCCTTTCCATGTATATTTCCAAATCCTTCCTGTCTCTTGTGGCTTGGATCCAATTCCACCTCATGCAGGATGCCTTCCCAGGCTGCTAAGTTACTCATTGATCATAAGAACATAGACTCAAACCTGGAAGGAAGCTGGAGGCTCAATGACTTTTCCAAGAATATTCAAGTCGTGTTTAAATTATTTACTCTCTGTGACTTTGGGAAAGAAATTTCTTGTTCTTAAACTTATAAATGTAGAACTCTTGTTATTGTTTGTCCTTCATTTTTGAAGACGATCATGACATGGTGGGGAGAGATGCCATGACACACAAATTAATTGGATTTGAATGAGGGAGGGATATGCACCTGTCTCATTTTCCCCTTCAGAGTCATCTGGGTCTAATGGCAAGATATATATCAAGACCTCAGAAGCCATCTAATTCAATGCCCTAATTTTACAATTAAGGAAACCAAAGCACAGAAATAGAGTAATTTTCTTAAGGTCATATTGATAGTAAGCATCAGAGGTTGGATTTGAATCCAAGTCCTTAAACTCAGAGTATGTGGTCTTTGTACTGCATCAAGCTGTCTGGCTCTGAGCCTCTGCTCTCTCATCAGTAAAACAGATAATGATACTTGAACTTACTGCCTTATGACCGTTAGAAAAAAAATTATAAACCTTAGAACACCTTAGAATAGTCAATAATAATGATAATAATCACAGCTATAAAATGCTTCAAGTTTTGTAAAGAGCTTAACAAAAATTAATTAATGCTTCCAAAAACCCTGGAATGTAGGTGCTTCTATTATCCCCATACTCACAGAGTTGTTGAGGGTCTTCAATTGAGATAACAGATATAAAGCACTTTATAAGCCTAATAGCATGATCTTAATGTTAGTTGGGAATGCTCAAACCTGTGATTGCATCATTATAGGCAGTTCTAAGTATAAAGATCTAGCTTCTCTGTGCCTCAGTTTCCCCATTGGTAAAATACAGAAGCTGAACCCAATAACCCGCAAGTTCCCTTCCAGTTGTAGCTCTGGGATTCTATTATCCCTTGGCCATATGGTCAAGTATATTTCCTGATTCTTCTCTCTACTCAGTCCCTCACAAATGTCACAGAATAATAAAGTACATAAAGATCCTTTTTTTCTATATGAGAACAAGGTAATCCTGAAGGACCAGAAATAAATCCAGTTGTCACCTCTACTATCCACACACCCCCAGATTTTTGTTGCTGTTTCTCTGTCAGGGAGCCTAAAGAGGTGTCACCCACACATCCACACCCAGATTGCTTTACTATTGACTCCCATGATAAAGGGAAGCTGGTGTGCATCCCGAATCCTCAGGGAACCTTTGGCTCCTCAAATGGAATTTCTGGGAACACCTACTACATGACAGAGTTGGCTCCAAAAAATTCTCTGAAGAAGTTTAACGTTCTCCCCTCAGAGATCTGAGCAACCCAATGAAATAACAGTGGCATCCCATTTAATGGGAAGCCAATGGATATGGTGAGTAGAAGGAAATGGCTCCCTGTTATTTCCAGGATCAAATATAAAATCCTATGGCATTAAAACCCCTTCAGGGTCTAACCTTTTCCTACCTTTCCAGTCTTCTTTCACTTTAGTCCCTTCTATACATTGAATGATCCAGTTTCAGTGTCATCCTGGGTGTTCCAGCTCTCAAAGAGAATTTGCATTGACTATCCCTCATTTCTGGACTGATCTCTTTGTCCATTTCAGCTTCTTAACTCTTCTGACTTTCTTCAAGACTCAGCTCAAATCCCATCTTCTGTAGTACTCTCTTCCTGGTCCCTCTAACTACTAGTGTCTTAGTCTCTGATATCAGCTTTCATCTATTCTGTATATATTTTGCATGTGCCTGGTTGTTTTCATGTTTGTGTTTCATATTGCAATATTCCTTTCTTGATGACAAGGACTGTTTTTGCCTTTCTTTGTACCCCCAGGGCTTACCACAGTAATGGGCACATAGCAAGTAGTTAATAAATACTTGTTGACTGATTGACTGACTATTCAGGTCCAAGGATGTGAATTCATAAAGCAGACTGGTAGCTTAAGGGAAAGCTGTGAAATCTTCCCTCCCTAGCCATGTCTGAGTGGAGAATGTGGCAACATTCCAGGGATTGCTTTTTGACTTTGGGGGCCTGATGAAAGGGAGAAAAAGGGAAGAATAATAACTATTGGTAATAGGAGGACCAAGCATAAAACGTGTCCCAAACTTTACCCTTAGGATGGATAGAGGAACAGCTAGGTGGTGCAGTGGAGCCCCAGCCCTGAAGTCAGAAGGATCTGCGTTCAAATCTGGCCTCAGACATTTAACCCTTCCTAGCTGTGTGACCCTGGGCAAGTCATTTAACCCCAATTGTCTCAGCAAAAAAAAAAAAAAAAAAAAAAAAAAAGATGGATGGATGGAATAAGCATGTATTAAGTACCTAGGGTTATTATTATCCCCATTTTATAATCAGGAAGCTGAGGCAAAGAGATATGCCCAAAGTAGAGCTAGTATGTTTCTGGGTGAAATTTGAGCCCAGATTTCCTGACCCCCAGACTAGGCACTCTATCTAGTATATCACTTAACTGCCTTTGATCTTAGGATCAGATGCTCTTTGTGGTGTCTGAATAAAGTGGAATCTCTTCAGCAGGACAGGTAGGAAGGCACCTGGAAGTATTATATGGAAGGAGAAATTAGAAAAGAATTAGAAGCTCTGTCTCTATTTTTATTAAGAGGATTTGATTCTGACTTTAACTTGTACTACAACTGCTATGGAATAACCAGTGTAGTTTATTACTGCCCCAATCATAGTGCTGTCCATCATGGAGATGACCAATAAAGCCTTAAACTTATTCCCTAGGGCTAGTCATCTCTCTCTGTCTTAGCATGGTGATCTTAGATATATAACAGGTCAGTTGATATTTATTAACTATATTACAAACTTCATATTAACAGGGGGAAATATATTCAGTCATAGAAATAGGTTAAAGTCAAGAAGTCTGGATCAAGCAAATGTAAAACAAAGGTAGGAAAAGAGAAAGTTAAAGGAAAGAGAAGAAGGGAGCACCAAACATCTGTTAATAGCCAAGGTCATAGTGGCCAGTGGCTGGGTTGATGTTTTGTTGTACCAGAATGTGGAGGACTTAATTGTCTCTAAGAAAAAACAGAAAGAAATCTCAACCCCTGTGCAATGAAGATACCAATCCCTCTATGTATGATTCCCAGGGCACAATAGGAACTTGCTAAAAGTTTATCAGTGATTTACATGAACTGATGCTGAGTGAAATGAGCAGAACCAGGGGATCATTATATACTTCAATAACAATACTATGTGATAATCAATTCTGATGGATGTGGCCCTCTTCAACAATGAGATGAACCAAATCAGTTCCAATAGAGCAATAATGAATTGAACCAGCTACACCCAGCGAAAATTCTGGGAGATGACTAAGAACCACTACATAGAATTCCCAATCCCTCTATTTTTGTCTGCCTGCTTTTTTTATATCCTTCACAGGCTAATAGTACACTATTTCAAAGTCCAATTCTTTTTGTACAGCAAAATAACTGTTTGGACATGTATACTTGAATTTAATTTATACTTTAACATATTTAACATGTATTGGTTAACCTTCCATCTCAGGGAGAGGGTGGGGGGAAGGAGGGGAAAAATTGGAACAAAAGGTTTGTCAACTGTCAATGCTGTAAAAATTACCCATGAATATAACTTGTAAATAAAAAGCTATAATTAAAAAAAAAAGTTTATCAGTCAAAATGTTGCTGACTCTATTGGAGGAAGAGGGGGCCCTCAGTGTAGGTGCAATCATGACTGGGTTCATTTATTGAATCCTGAAGGTATCATGTATTTACAACAGAGGGTAAGAAAGTACATTCCCAACGATACTCCTGAGTCATCGAGAAGAGCTTGCTCTGCCAATTGTGCCTCTGCAATCTTTTACCATCTGTCCCCTCCTTTCTGCTTCCCCTGCCTCCACCCCTCATTGGCACCTTTCTGAACTCTTGCAGTCATCTCCTAACAGGTCTTCTGCCTCCACTTCCCCGCCCCACCACTCTGATCTACCTTTCACATCCTACTCAAATCATGTTCCTGACATACATCTCCAATCACATCTCTCCTCTGTCCAAACCTTTCCAATGGCTTTCTATTGCTGATCAAGTGTAATCCAGTCTCTTAAGCTTCATATTCAAATCCTCAAGAATCTAGTGCCTTTCTGCTTCTCCACATTTATCTTATATCATTGCCTTCTTGAACTCTGTATTATACCACCTCTTAAAGATGCTCTCCCACCTCAGTGTCTGATTCTATTTCCACAAGGCTCTCTCTTTCCCTTTTTTCTCTGTTGCGTTCCTATCCATTCTTCATACCCTTGTTTCAATGCTTCCTCCTCCCAAAAGCCTTTACTGATTTCCCACCGAATAATTAGCTTAAACTATCAGCTATTTCTATGTGTGTCACATCATACTTGGAGAAAGGGATCATGTTTTATCTAAACTTTGCTTTTTCACCAATGCTCACATGATGCTACAGCATGGCACATAGTGGGTCCTTAATAAAGCTTTGTTGATCTGAACTATTTTCATTAATTGAAAAGGATCTGTTTTGTGAAAGTTAACTTCAAATGATGTTCACCTCAAAACTTTCCAACATTAAAAGAGTTGTCCTTTTGTAGCTAGTTAATATTGGCATCAGCTTATCTGGACTTCAGTTAGTCAACAAATAAGTACCTACTATGTGCTTTAGCCACTTAGACACATTAACCACAGGACATATACTTAGATGGTCAATGCTGGATAATGGAATGAGGTATTGGAGTCAGAAAAGCTGAGTTCCAGTTCCAATTGTACCATTTACCAATAATATGACAGAACAAATAACTTATATAAAAGCTTATGTTACCAACCTCAAAGATTGTTATTAGAGCTTTTTAAACTTTTAAGAAGTTGATGTTATAGCTATGTGAGAGTGAACATATTCATATTATATTTAAAGATAGAAAGGACCTTGGAGATTCAATACCAATTGAACAGAGGAGGAACTAGGAACAGAGAAGCAGCTTTCTCACTTTCACACACTGGGTTACTGGTAGTGTTACTGGAATTAGACCTGAGATCTCCTGACTTTTAGTGCAGGGCCCTTTCCATCATGGTCCTTAAGCTTCAGGGGATCACCACCATACATAGTCAGTACCCCTCTTCTACACTGTATACCTGAGGAGATTGTCCTTTGGGTCCAATGTCACCAATTAACCCATGTCTTCTTGGCTTGATCTGTGAGGTGTTTTTCTTCCAAAGAGCCAGCCCAGCCCCGAGGCCTGCTTTGTACAGGCCCTGCTGGGTGCTACTGTCTCCAAATGTCAGGACGCCAATAACTTTGAGCAATTTGGCCCCAGCCCAGCTTACGCAAGCAGAGACTGTAGCCACACTGGCTGTGAACTCCAAATGAAACAATGGTGAAACATGAAGTCAGGCCCGTAGTCCTGCCCTCCTAAGAGGAAGTCACAGCAATTGGCACAAACCCAGCTCCAAAGTGGATTAAAGGGAAAAGAGACAAGAAAAGCCAGGCAACATTGTCTGGCTGCTGTACGGCTCATTGGCACAGCTTGTGCATGTGAATGGGTAGGGATGTGTGCACATGCATGTGTGCTTTGTAGCATGTGTAAACCTAGGAATACAAGGGGGTATGTGCATGTACATGTGTGCATTTGCACTTCTACATCTGTTTTATAGATGCATCTTATACATCTACAAAAAACTGTCAATAGATTTATATTTTCTATAAAATGTGCATCATATAAAATTTTAAATAAATTTATGTTTACATAAATTTAAAATTTTATATAGACACATTGTTATGTATACAATATTTACATGATACAAGTACATTATATACATGTACTGTGTTATATACACATGTTTATATAGATACATGTACATTAGAATACACATATTTTATATAGATGTGTAAGCACACACACATTTTGTAGAGATAGACATAGATATGTATTTATATAGATCTATAGATAAAGATAGCTATATTTTATATAACTATAGAAGCTTATTTTATAGAGAGATGTGCATATTATATACATGTATTTTTAGAGACATATATTATATATTTTATATAGATTATATATTTATATATCTTATAAAAATGTATGTATATGTATATTATTTTCTATGATTATATTATATATGAAATATATCATATATTTCATATATGTGCATTTTATTTTATATTAAATATATGTATGTTATTTCTAATATTTTTCTATAAATACATACATATATATGCATGATATATAGATATATTGTGTTATGTATACATGCATTTGTATAAATGCATACATGTTATATAGATACATGTACATTATATATTTGATATAAATACTGTGGTATATATACATATTTATGTAGTTATGTATATATTATATATATATATTTACACAAGTATGTGTGTTATATATATTTATGTGCACATGCATATTTCACATAGATGCATGTACATTATATATTTTCTATAGGTATGTGTCATATATTTATGTGTATTATATATTTATATGTATATATGTCTTATGTATATTTTATATATACTTGCATTGTATACATATATATTTCATAGAGATATATTATGTAGGCATTTATTGTATATACTTGAATATATTTCTTATGCACATATCCACAAACTATATATATATATATATATCTCTGTAGATATATATACACACATATGTGTGTATATGTACATACCTATTTCAATTAAATTTTAAGCTATTAAAGTAAAACCTGCATCAAGACTTTGAGGACTCCTTACAGTGCTAAGGAGCAATGTGATATAACAGAAAGAACACTGGATTTTGAGCCCAGTGACCTGGGTTTGAATCTCAGGTCTGACATTTATTTACCATATGTCTTTGAATCACAGCTCTTTACCTATAAAACAAAAATAATGGATCCTATTTATATAATGTCTCATAAGTCTATCAACCCCCACTAAAATTGTACCAAGCTCTGTGTAGAGAGTTTTGAGGTTTATATGTCACTCATCTCACAATGATTCAGTGAGGTGGGTGCCCCAAATATGATAACTCATTTTACAGATGAGAAATCTGAGATCCCCCCCCAAAAAAAATGAATAGATTTAGAACTAGAAGAGGTCAGCTAGTCCAACCTGCTGATTTTATAGATCCCCTTACAGGTTAAATAGCTCTTTCAAGGTCACTAAGAAGTAGGGAGAACAATGCTGAGACTTGTACTTGGCTAGATCTGCTAATGCTATATCCAATTCTTTCTCTGTCTACACCTCATCTTGTTCCCTCCAGTACTGTCTCCATTATCACCATTAACCTTTTCCTTTCCTTAGAGCAAGTGGGTTTATCCATTCAGCAAATAGTCAGATAATAAGTATTTATTAATCACCAAGGTTTACATATCACTCTTCTCACAATGGTTCAGTGAGGTTGGTGATCCAAATATGATTAGACTCATTTTACAGATGAGAATTATTAGCTTTGCCAAAAAATCAGATCAAAAAGAAAAAATGAGAAATAAAAAAGCAAGCTAATAACAAAAAAAGTGTGATTCACATTCAATCCCCATGGTCCTCTTTCTGGATGCAAATGACTCTCTCCATGACAAGTTTATTGGAATTGTCCTGAATCACCTTATTGAAAAGAGCCACATCTATCAGAGTTGATCATCACATAATCTTGTTGCTGTGTACAGTGATCTGGTTCCATTCACTTCACTTAGCATCAGTCCACATAAGTCTCTCCAGGTCTCTCTGAAATCATCCTGCTGATCGTTTCTTATAGAACAACAATATTCCATAATAGTCATATACCAGAACTTATTCAGCTATTCCCCAATTGATGGACATTCATTCAATTTCCAGTTCCTTGCCACTACAAAAAATGTGCTACAAACATTTTTGCACATGTGGATCCTTCTCCCTTTTTTATGATCTCTTTGGGACAGAGAACCAGTAGAGACACTGCTGGATCAAATGCACAGTTTGATAGCCCTTTGGATTTGGTTCTAAACTGCTTTACAGAATGATTGAATCAGTTCACAACTCTACCAGCAATGTATCAGTGCCTCAATTTTCCTATATTCCCTCCAACATTTACCATTATCTTTTTGAGTCTTCTTAGTCAATCTCAGAAGTGTGTAGTGGTACCTCAAAGTTGTCTTAATTTGCATTTCTCTGATCAATAGTGATTTAGAGCATTTTTTTCATATGACTAGAAATGGTTTTAATTTTTTCCATAACTTTAAGTTTATGTAGTTATGTATAAAGTTATGTAGATAACTTTAAGTTTAATCTACATTATTAATAATACTTCTTCCATCACTTTCTTAAGTCTAGAAAATTGAGAAAACATTCAATCAAGCATTTGCTAAGTATTAAGAATACAAAGAAAGGAAAAAACAATCCCTTCCCTCAAAGAGTTCACAGTCTAATGGGGAGGACAATATGTAAACAGCTATGTACAAATAAGATGGAGACAGCTGAGATTTTATTTTCCTCACCTCTCCTTCTAAGGTCTGGAGGAACAATGCATACATTAGCAATGTTGTTTGTCCTTCGTTCTGGAAGGGCGTCAGAGAAGTGATGCTATGATATGTAAGTAAATTGGATTTAGTGAGGGAGGGTTGTGCAAGGTCACTTGCCTCACTTTTCCTTCCAGAGCCATCTGGGTCCAATAGCCAGATATAGATCAGAAGGACTGGGGATGGCCCTGGATATATTGGGGAATTTTACCTTTCTTAAGCTAAGGTCTTTAACAAGTCTCTGTTTGACTGAAAAGACCCAGAATCAGGAAAACCTGAGTTCAAATCCTGCTTCAAGCATTTACTAATTGTATGACACTGGAGAACTCACTTGACTTCTCAACTTCCTCATTTGTAGAATGGGGATAATTATAGTAATTACACACAAGCACAAGATTGTTTTGAGGATCAATGATTCTTTCAAGTCTTTGGTAAGACTTCTATATAAAGCTTCTATATAAAATTTAGCTATTACAATAAGAAATGTTATAGTGTTGTAGATAGAAAATTGGCCTTGAGATCAGGAAGACTTGGATTGAAATGCTGTCTTTGATATACACTGACTATATTACCCTAGGCAAGTAACAACTTTCCAGGGACCTAATTCTCTGGGATGATAATCAATGAATTGAATGAATGAATGAATGAAAATGAATAAATGAATGAGTGAAAAAACATATATTAAGTGCTTACTCCATGTCAGGAACTATGCTCATGCAAAAGGGCTATAAAATAAACAGGCAATTCTTATATTCTAATTGGGAGAATCAACACTTTTTAAAAAGTAATGGCCAAGGAAAGTGTTTTGGAATGAGAAATCAGAGAGAATAGTGACTGGAGCAATTGAGAAATCGATTGATATGTCCTTGACAGGCATGTAATATTGACTTGTTTGTTTTCCTTAGAACTAGAGTTGGATGGGGATCAGATGAGAAGTGTGGGAATGGATGAGAAGCCTCATAGTAGGCTGAACCTGAGGAAAACAAAGTGTAATAGTCACCAGAGTCCAGAGTCACAAAAGTGGGAAATTTTTCATAGAAGATACCCATCTATATTGGTGAAGGGAGTTCCTCCCCGCGAGTTTTCCCCACAAATGAAAACAGGTCAAGTTTTAAAATCACTTTGAATATATATCCCTGGATTGTCTTTGAAATTTTACCAAAAATCTTCCTTGTTGGCCAGTTTTAGCCAAAATTATGCCTGATGGATCAAAATCAAGACAGGATTACTTAGCAAGGAATATTGAAAACCAGCAGGGATATTTCAACTCTCTGACAGAGAAGTAACCCTTTCAGGATCAAGTTGGCAATTCTGGGCTCCTAATCTTCAGTTAAGAAACTTTCTGAGAATCCACAATATTCAAGGACTTTGACCAGTTGGAGCATGACTGAAGTACAGTGCCAAGGAAAGGAAAGATCACATCATCAACAGAATTGATTGAAGAAACTAGAAATCAGCTTAGAGTGGAGAGAAATTTTAGGAGAAATTTTATATATTATATTAAATTTTTAGAAATTTTATACTTATTTGAAGGACTGTCACATGGAAAAAAGATTTGACATCTTTCTGCTTGGTCCCCAGAGAGCAAATATAATGAGAAGTATTGGATGGAAGTTTGAGAGATGCCGATTTTTTACTTCATGCAAAAAATAAAACTTTCTAACAGAACTGTTCAAAAGTGGAACATTCTGCATGGGGAGATAGCTTCTTTCCATTGCTGATGGGATTCAAAAGGATGTTAGGAACCTCTTGCCAAGGATGTCTTCAAGAGGATTCCTTCTCATCCATTCCCACACTTATCATCTGATCCCCTTCCAACTCTAGTTCTAAGAAAAACAAACAAATCAATATTACATGCCTGTCAAGGACATATCAATCAATTTCTCAATTGCTCCAGTCACTATTCCCTCTGATCTCTCATTCCAAAACACCTTCCTTGGCCACTGACTTCCAAGACCTTAATCATAACACTAATTACTTGAACTAAAAAGAATGAGGAGGAAGAGAAAGAGAAAGAGACAGATAGAGAGAGAAAAACAGGGATAGAGACAAAGAGAAATGACAGATGAGAAAAGGAGAGAGAGAGAAGAGAGGAAAAGAGAGAGAAAAAGAGAAAAGAGTGGGCACTCAAGTATTTATTATGTATCAGACCTGTGCTCAGTACTAGTGACACAAATTCAAGCAAGCAAGATAGATTCTAACATCGTGGAGTTTTTTAAAGAATGATTATTAGAGCTGGGAAAAGTCTTAGAACATTAACTGTCAAAGCTGGGAGTAATCCGAGAACATATTCTGTCAAAGCTGAGATGGAGTGGGTAGTGGTGCTTAGAACACAGAATATCAGAGCTGTGAGGAAACTTAAAATATATAATGTAATGATTTGAATGGACCCTAGAACAAGGGCCATCAAAACTAGGAAATAGCTTAGAATTTGGACCATCAAAAATGGAAAGCAACATAGAATATCAGAGCAAGAAAGAACCTTTGAGACACTAATTTACTTCCCTCATCTGTTAGAAAATAGACTAATCATCTACAGAGGAGAAATACAGAGCTAGTGGGTTTCAGAATCAGGACTCAAAGTAAGGCGTTATAGCCTCCAGTCCAAAGCTTTTCTCACTGTACTCCACTCTTTCCTTGCTGGTCTCTTGTCTTTTTTCTTAATTGGACCTCTTGGACCAAGTGAGGTCCCTCAGTTAACTTACAAAAACCTTTTAGCTTGACACCCTCCTAGATCCAAGAACAATAAGTCAGCTTTTAGCTGAGAAAAATGGAGAATCAGAGATTTGAGTGAGTTCAGAATGAACCTTCTAGTCTTGTTTGATCTTGTGTTTCTCCTCCATGCCCAGCTTCATTTTTAATTCTTGTTTCACTGATTCAAGTATGACTAACTCCATGTTATCATAGAATTCAGAACTGGAAGGAAACTTAGCAAATGACTAAATAAAACCACTTCCTTTTTCAGAGAAAGAACCTGGAACCTGAGAGGTTAAGCAATTCACTCGGAGTCACACAGTAACTTCCAGAGTTGTGATTTGAGCCCAGGTTCACTGACTGTAAAATCCAGTAAATCCAGTGAGCACTGGAAACCTGATAGTTACTAGAGCTTACTCTAAGACACTACTCAGAGGCACAGCCCTCACCAATCTCTCAAGAATCTTCTTAGCTAATGATTTTATTGCGGGATCTTTGAGTCTAGAAGTCTTTGAAGTTGGAAGCAGCCTGGTCCAGTGGTTAGAAAAACATTAATCTCAGAGGCGTTTGCCTCCTGGTTCTACCATTTACAAGCTGTGTGACCTTGGAGAAGTCACATCATCATCATTATCATCATCATCATCATCATCATCATCATAACAACAATTAACATACATGTATTGCTCCTTGAATATCAAGCACTGTACTAAACATTTGACAATTATTTCATCTGACCCTCGTAATGAGAAAGGTGTTGTTATTAGCCCCATTTTGCATATTAGGAAATTGGAATTAAATGACTTATCAGGGTTACACAGATAAGTATCTGAGGCTGAATTTGAACTCTAGTATTCCTGATTTTACCAACGCTGAGCCATCTAGAAACCTTCACTACCCATTTTTAACTCTGTTTCTTTTTCTTTATGGACAAGATATAATATGGATATAATTCTTACATTAGTAACCTTTTGTTCTTTAATTCTTTTCTGTTGTGTACAAATCTCTGCGACTCCATTCACTTTGCCTTTTCCTTATCCAGATCATTTTTCAGAAAAGGAAACTGAGGCAAATGACTTCTCATTTTTAACCTTGTTTCCTTTTCTATATAGAAAGGATAGATATAATATAGACATAATTCCAACATTAGCAACATTTTATTCTTTAATCCTTTTCAGTTGTATCTAACTCTTTGTGACTCCATTCATTTTGCTTTTTCCCTATCTAGATTATTTTACAGATAAGGAAACTGAGGCAAACAGGGTGAAACAACTTGCCATGGGCCACACAGCCAGTATTTAAAACCAGATTTGAATTCAGGAAGAGGAGTCTTTCTGATGTCAGGCCTGGCACTCTATACACTGCAGCTTAATTACTTTATTAACAGAATTTCAATTTAAATTCAATTTTTATTTTAATTTTTAAATTGTAATTTCATTTTTTAATATTTAATTCAATTAAATATAATATTCATTAGGAACCTACTTGATTTGGTGTTACAAAATCTGAGTTCTGCCACTGATAACCTGTGTGACCTTAAATAAATTGGTTAACTTCTCTGTGCCTCAGTTTATTCATCTGTAAAATGAGGGGGTTTCCTTTTCAGTCCAGATCTGTGATTATCATATTATGGTCATTTTAAGGAGCTCTCTTGCTGTGATATTCCATTCTAAGGTCTTTCCTCTATCTAGAACTATGATCCTGGTCTACTTTGAAAACCTCAGCAATTAAAGCCTGCTGCTATATAGTAGAATGGTCTCCTCCTCTCACTCCTCCTCACCAGCAAAGGCCAGATAACCATTGGGCAGATCTGACATAGAAAGAATCTCTACATGTTTTGGAGTATATGGTTTCTGAGGATATCTTCCAGCATTGAATATCAGAGATTCTGGGATAAAGACATTTTGTGTTCTAAGCCCATCCCACCTCCAGCTCTGCCATCCTATGTTCTATTTTCTAAAGTCTCGACTAGCTCTAACATTCTGTATTTTAAAGCTCTTTCCAGCTCTAAAATTCTGTACTCTAAGGCCCTTTCACCAGTTCTAAGTTCCTGTGATCTAAGATCCCTCCCAGCACTCACATTCTCTGTTGTAAGGTCTTACTAGCTCTGAGTTCTAAACCCCACAAAACTCTGACATTTCATCTTCTAAGATTACTCCCAGATCTGATAGTTTATGTTCTAAGGGTTCTCCTCACTCTGACAGTCTATGTTCTAAGAGTTCTCTTCACTCTGACATTTTATATTCTAAGGACCTTCTCACCTCTAATATTCCATCTTCTAAAGTCCCTAGTGAACTATTTGCATTTTTGTTTTTCTTCCCGGGTTATTTTTACCTTCTGAATCCAACTCTCCCTGTGCAACAAGAGAACTGTTGGTTCTGCAAACATATATTGTATCTAGGAGATACTGTGACATATCTAACATATATAGGACTGCTTGCCATCTAGGGGAGGGGGTGGAGGGAGGGAGCGGAAAAATCAGAACAGAAGCGAGTGCAAGGGATAATGTTGTAAAAAAAAAAAATTACCCTAGCATGGATTCTGTCAATATAAAGTTATTATTAAATAAAATAAAATATAATATAAATAAATAGATAGATAAAGTCCCTCCCAGTTCTAGTATCCTATGTTCTAAGGCCTCTATGAACTCTGGCATTCTATATTTTGAAATCCCTCTGACTTCTGACATTCTGTGTTCTAAGGTCCCTCCCAAATCTGACATTATGAGTTCTAAGATTCTTTCAAAATCTGACAATCTATATTCTAAGTCCCTTCCCAGCTCTGACATTGTGGGTTCTAAGACTCCTCTAAGCTCTGACATTCTGTGTTCTTTTACTGTGATTCTATAATTGTTTCTAAAGCACAAAGAGAATCTTAAATAACTACTCAGAAGTCAAGGAGGAGGGCGGAAGGTGGCTGGCTCTCAGAGAAAATGCTGCAGTCTGAATACATCTCCTTCATTTTATTCTATTTTTCTTTCAAACTTGTAGTTCTTACTTCCTCCTGGGAGACCATTAGAAATCTCCCCTTCTTCTGCCTCTTATCTTCGCATGTATTTTGAACTCAATAATAACGAAACAGAATGAGGTCTGAGACAGAGGCATATTGGCACCTGTCCCCATGATGCTGGCGGACGTTGCAGAGATCCGAGTTGGTCACCACAGTCCCCAGCTCACTTAGGGGGCACGTCTGAAGCTTTCCCTGAGCTCATGGTGTCCAGTCCATGCACAGAGCCTTGAGAAAACTCACACTTCCCAGGAAGCTGGTTTTGAATTTGCCTGAAACCTCGGCTGCTTAACTCCTTTCCATGGCACGTTTTCCTCTCCTCAGAATCATTTTTTTAGCAACTTGAGAAACTGCAATCCAAACATATAGTATTTTTGGCTAGAAATTCAAACACGTCACTTTTAAAACATAAGCAGTCTGCCCTGAGTGTTTATGGTAAAAAGCCTACTCTAGGCCAGACTGAGAAGCTTGTATTACTTATAGGAAAACCCTGGGATCCACTCCTCCTATCTGATGAGTTGGCCTTTGGTAATCTTGGTCCCCACTCTGCAAATTCAGGGACTCAGTCTTCATGACCCTTTGTTGGAGGAAAAGCTTGACAAACTTTCTTTCTATTGACAGAATGAATAAAGCTCAGGGATTGAGCTGGAAGGATGAGGAAGAGGTGGAATGTTCTTGGGATGCTGCTTCTCGTGGATCACCCTGCTGTGGGTAGAACAAGGTTCTGGCCCTATCTCACTGTGTGACTTCGACCAGTATAATTCTTTCTATGAGCCTCCATGTCCTTATCTGTAAAATCCAAGTGATACTTTGTAGAGGAGAAAGTGCTTCAATCCCATCTCTGACCACCCACAGTAAGTCCCTCAAGGACTGGAAAATTCCAACCACCAATCAGAGTTCACCAGTGGGTGATCACACAGCATTGTGGGATCTTATGATCTAATCCATACCTCCTGCCACCAACAATAATAGATTTTAGAGGAAAGGAGATCATCTAATGTACACTCCTATTTTTGAAGGTTCCTTCTAACTCTACATTCTTTGGTCTTAAGATTTTATGTTCTTTGTTCTAACATTCTATATTCTATGTACTGACACTTTCTGAGTTTCCTCTAAACACCAAAAGTCTTTTTTTGGATGAGCAAAAACTGAGGACAGTTGAGGTCCATCTCCATGAGGAGGAGAGGCTTCATTTCACAAGGGCTTGAGTTGGATCCTCGTTATTATATAAGAACAGCAATAATAATAAATTAAGAAGCAATATATCCTTGGAGTCAGGAAGGTCTTGGTTTGAAAAGTGTCTCACATACTGGCTGTGTGACCCTGGACAAGTGACTTGACCTTTCACTGTCCCAAGGTTCTAAGTTATAGATCAGTGTCCAGTATCTAGTGTCCAGCATTGATGAAGGAAGTTTCCATACTGGAAATTTCTTACACATAGTCTGCAAGGATTATCCTTTCCATTTGCAGAGGAAGAAACAACCCTATAAGAGCATGTGACTTGGCCAGCATCACACAGCATTGTGGGATCTTATGATCTAATCCATACCTCCTGCCACCAACAATAATAGATTTTAGAGGAAAGGAGATCATCTAATGTACACTCCTATTTTTGAAGGTTCCTTCTAACTCTACATTCTTTGGTCTTAAGATTTTATGTTCTTTGTTCTAACATTCTATATTCTATGTACTGACACTTTCTGAGTTTCCTCTAAACACCAAAAGTCTTATGTTTTATAGCCCCTTCTAGCTCTGACTTGCTCTGTTCTAAGGGCCCTCCCAACTCTGATATTCCATATTTTAATGCCTTTCATAGCTCTGACACTCTGTATTCTAAAGGCTCTCACACTCTGATATTTTGTGTTCTAAGAGTTCTCCTAACTCTGACATTCTGTGTTCTTAAAAAGTTCCTTCTCCCTCTGACATACCCTGTTCTAAGTACCCTCCCATCTCTGACATTCTATGTTCTAAATCCCCTCCTCTCTCTGATATTCTATGTTCTAAAGTCCCTCCCACCTCTGAAATTATCTGTACTAAGTACAGATCTAATATCCTCTGTTCTAAGTGCCTTTCCATCTCTGACATTTCTGCGTTCCAAGGACCCTTTCGTCTTTAACATTCTAAGCTCTAAAGGACCTTCTAACTCTGATATTTTCTATTCTGAGCTCTGATAATATGTTCTATATCCTAGAGTTCATTCCAGCAATGATATTCTCCTTTCTGAGATCGACTCCTATTAACATTATATAGGTCCTGAGAATTCCTTTGCCTCTGACATTCTATCTTCCATTTTCTCTCTTAAATCTAGTAGTACTGTGTATCTTCAGTTCTGACATTCCATGTTCTAAAGCATCTCCTAACTCTAACCTTCTGTTTTCTAAAGTCTACATGAATTAAAACTTAAATTTCAGAACAGAGAGGGATTTTATTTGTCTTCTAACCCAATCCTCCTATTTTCAAAGAAACCTTCTAACTTTACATTCTGTGGTCTGGCTCTGACATTCTATATTTCATTTTCTCTTCCAGATCTAACTATTTCAGTTCAGATACTCTATTTCTAAGGTCCCTTTCAGCTCTAGCATCCTGGATCCTTATCCCCTTTTTAAGATTGGATATCCCTATCTTTCAAAAGGCTGGAATTTCAGCAGTCACTCATAGGAACAACTCTACAGCTGATAGGTGTGAACTTTATGTGGGCCACCAATCAGTTTTAACCATTTTCCCAACTATAACTCTGGGACTCAAGCACTCTACCCATCAGCCTCAGCCTCCCCAGTAAAAGAGATTATAGACATGCCCCACCACATCCTACCAACATTCTGCATTCTAAGGACCATTTCAGCTCAGATGTTCTTTGCATAGGTTCTTAGGGTTCTTCCAGTTGTAACATTCCATGTTCCAAGATGCCTCTCAGCTGACATTTCATGTTGTAGAAACCCCCACTCACAACCCACCTGGACCATTTTCCACTTTCCTTCAAAGATCTGGCATCTCATTTTCTATTATAAGATTTCTTCTAACTTTAAAATGAAACAACTCTATGACCTTTAGGTGAGACCCTCTCACAATGAGATCTGTCTGTGGCTTTTGTAACCGATGTTCCTGGTTATAGAGCTGGATCCAGACCTGCCTCATCAGAAATTCTGCTCTTACTTGAAGAGTATCCATACAGTATCTATGTTCAGGAACTGGCTAGACTGGCAGGTTGAAAATTACATGGAGGCCAGGTCCTGGCAGGCACCCAATCTGCTGCTGGCCTGTTCCTTCCACAATTGATGTGGCAGATGTATGGCAAAAAGACATGGAGAATAAAATAACCTGTGCCACATTAAAGAAGATTCCTTTTTTCCAAGTTATTACCCAAGCTAGCAATATCTTTTCACCTACAGAAATCATTGAAAATGTGTAAAGTTTAGTAATCATGAAAAATAACTATTCTTCCTCCTATTAGTATATGGAGAGCATTGGATTCCACCATTCCGTTGGTTCTTTATTTTGTGATTTTTTTTTTTTGTAAAATGCTCAAAAGCACAAAGCTGGAATTCTCTTATCACAATGAAATCTGTTGAATGGAATTTTCCCCTCATATAATGTGGTTTGTATAAAGTGCCATTCTCTCTCATCTGATGAGGAAATAGGAAATATTGCAGATAGGGAGAGAATGTGAGTGCTAAGACAATGGGAGGTATATTTCATTCACTCCTCCCATATCAGGACTGCTATGAAATATGGGAAGTGATGTAATGAGAGGAGAAAATGACAGCTTGTAGCATCCTACATTTGAAGTCCTTTGAATCTGGATCTTAAATATCAGCTTGATCTCTTACTAGTTGTGTGACCTTGGAAAAAGTTGCTTAATCTCTCTGGGTCTCAGTTTCTTTCTTTGTAAGAAAAAAAAGAGGAGATTGGAAGAGATGGTCCCTATGATTTCTTCCAGTCATAGATTTAAGAACCAATGACTCTTCCTCTGTTTTCCTCTTGAACTCACCAATGTCCATAGCTGCCATTTTACTTTTTTCCCCTAAAAGAACAAGCATGAGCTAGACTCAGATTTCATCATTCCTTTTTACCAAGCCCTGACTTTGCTATGTTATATATAGTGGCAAGTGTGTACCTGGTAAGAAGTGGAGTTGAGTTTTCCAGAATTGGAAGGGTTTTTAAATGTCATTTGGTCTACTCCCTACTTTTCCTGGTGCCAGAATTCTCTCTATAACAACTCTGATGGGTGGGCAATCATTCAGCTTCTGCTAAAATGCTTCAAGTGAAAGAGAACTCACTACTTTCTTATACAGTCTGTTTTCAGACAACTGCAATTGTTAGGAAGCTGTAAAAAATTCATAAAAGAAATCTCTCCTGAAAATTGAGTTTTAGCATAATATATCATTCCATATTATGTATCATTTAACCTAATAATGAGAGAGGCTATGTGTCATAGTGGAGAAAAGGGTTGGCATTGAAATCAGGAAGAGCTGAATTCACTTGTAGCTTTAGATATACACTGGCTATTTGACCTTGGGCTGTCTGCTATATCCTAGAGCTCTCAGATAGCTTCTAAGACTAAAAATTGGCTGAGTTACCAGCTTGCACCAAGACTAGAAACTGTCCAGGAGTTATGAGCCTGAACCAGCATATCAATCAACAAGTTTTTACTAAGTCTCTATTACGTTCCAGGCACTGTGCTAAACACTGAAGATCCAACGACAAAAGCAAACCAATCCCTTCCCTCAAAAATACTAAGGAGATGAGTTGTACACATATAGGTATACCTAAGCTATAGTTTTGAACAGCATATATAATAAGAATAAGGATAATATCTGGCATATATAAATCAGGAAGCTAGATGGCACAGTGGATAGAGTACTGGCCTGAAATCAGGAGACTCATTCTTGAGTTCAAATCTTGCCTCAGACACTTACTAGTGGTGTGACCCTAGATGTGTTACTTAATCCTGTTTGCCTTGGTTCTTCATTTATAAAATGAGATGGAGAAGGAAGTAGCAGAGTATTCAGTATCTTTGCCAAGAAAACCCTAAATAGTGCCATGAAAAATTGGACACGATTGAAATGATTGAACAATTTATAAGTCACTTTAAGATTTATAAAATATTACAACATATATACATGCATAGATATAGGTATATATGTACATACACATAAAAAATCCTATTTGCACCTCACAACAATTCTATGATATAGGAGCCATTGTGATCTCCATTTTACAAATGAGAAAATTGAAACTGACAAAAATTAAATGATTCATTTAATGAATGGGGAGGAATCACACAGCTAGGAAGTATCTGAGGCAGGATTTGAATGCAGGTCTTCCTGACTTCAAGCCCAGAGCTCTATCTACTCTGTCCTTATATTTATAAGGTGATTAGGGAATAGGGGCAGGCAGGTACCTACAGCTAGGGAACTTAGAAAAAGCCTCATGCAGAAGGTGAAATTTGTTCAGAGAGACAATAATGGATCTTCTACTGAGCACTAGTCTATTTAGGCCTCTAGGTTTGGGGATCCAGAAGGCTATAGAGTCCCTCCCTCCTTTTTCTTCCACCCTAAGGACAGTGGCTTCAAAAAGAAATGCTATCAGCTGGTGGGCTGGGATCTGATCGTTAGATCACCCATTCCAAGGTCACAATTGAACTAATAAAATAGCCTTCACTCTTCAAACAAGCTTCAGAATTGGTAACTTCATGCCTATAATTTCTGCTTCTGGGGAGACTGAGATAAGCAAAATGAGGCCCAGAAAGGTTTAAAAGAAAGTATTACAGGATGATGGACTTTTCATGAGGGATACTTCAATTCAGATCCTACCTCTGAAGTTTCCTGGGTGTGTGTGTGTGTGTGTGTGTGTGTGTGTGTGTGTGTGTGTGTGAGAGAGAGAGAGAGAGAGAGAGAGAGAGAGAGAGAGAGAGAGAGAGAGAGAGACAGAGAGACAGAGAGACAGAGAGACAGAGAGACAGAGAGGCAGAGAAACAGAGACAGAGAAGAAAAGAAAGACAGATTCGGAGAGACAGAGACAGAAGCAGAGAGACAGAAAGACAGACAGACAGACAGAGGTCCTTAACAAGTCACTTACTTTGATTTACTTCAGCTATAGAATAGAAGAAATAATACCTGCAAAACAAAATTAAAATATGTCTACCTTCAGAGTTGTTATGAGGTTCAAATGACAAAACATATTCAAAGTGTTTTGCAAATCTGAAACTGCCATATAAACCTCATCTATTAATATTATCAGCAGTGTACCATTTACAAGGGGCAGAACTGGAACTTTATACATATACTTATTCATTTCTTTGAGATCCCAGAAAGTCCCTAGTCAATGATCTCTGTCTCTCTCTGTGTCTGTCTCTTTCGTTTCTGTCTCTCTCTTTCTGTTTCTCTGTCTCTGTATTTTTGTCTCAGTCTCTGTCTCACTTTGTGTCTCTTCTGTGTCTGTCTCTTTGTATCTTTGTCTTTATCTCTGTCTCCATTTCTCTGTCCCTTTCTGTGTCTCTCTGTATATGTGTCTGTGTGTCTATCTGTCTGTCTCTCTTTTTCTGGATCCCTCTAAGCCCACCCAAAGGTCAGAGAGAACCTCCAGAAAGGGGGAAATGGAGATGGGAGATGAGCTTTGGAGGATAATTTGTAACTTGAATTGGCTCCTATCCATCCATAATTAAAAGCACGGGGGACCCAAAAGACTAATAACTAGCTTTGCATTCGTATTTGACAGGCCTGCTAATTCCCCTGCCGGATGGGTGGGCTGGGGTGGGATCTTTATGAGCTGATTAACACCTTCACGCCGCTGGGAGCATAGCTCGCCGGCTCGGGTTTGACAGATCACTCCCCATCCATCGCTACCTCCTGACTGGGGCCCTAGACACTGACTTCACGCCTCGCAGCCCCATCCCATCCTGGCTGAGGCACCAACTGATTCACTCCTGACGGGGAAAAGATGACAAAAATATATACATACCACACATTTCGATTCCTGATTTAGGCTCAGAAGCCTATGAGCCAGACTGTTATGAATATCGTTATAATTAGCCGATTTTTTTTTTTGCAGGGTGCACTTTGGGGCTCAAGTCCAAGCTGCACATTCACAATCTGCGCCATTTGCATAGGTTTCGGCAGTCTCTTCCCGGGGACAGAAAAGGCTCCATGGGTACCATTCCCAAGGCAGCCAGTATCAGCATCCTCCCATACTTCCCCATGGCACTTCATCAGGGTGGAAGGAGGATAGGCTCACAGTGGAAGTAACAGTACAATGCCAGCCCCTGCCATCCTTAGATAACTTCACTGCACCAGCAACCCCAAGAAGATTTCTGTATATATCAGAGTCAAAGTCAGGTCCTGTAGCACCTGGCCCTGGTGCAGCATGGAATTCAAAATGTTCAAAAACCAATCTCTGACTTTTGCTTAGAACTATGGACAAGTCACTTCCCTTATATGGACTTCAATTTCCTCTTCTTTAACATGATGAAACTAAACAATACCGTAGTGGCATTTCATATCATTATGTCATGTCACAACTCTACCAGCCAATTTGCAAAAACTAAATCCTTTTTTTTTTTTGAGGCAATTGAGCTTAATGACTTGCCTAGGGTCACACAGTTAGGAAGTGTTAAGTGTCTGAGATCCAATTTGAATTCAGGTCTCCTGACTTCAGAGCTGGTGCCCTATCCACCACGCTACCTAGCTGCCTTTTAATTTTTAAAAAAATACTCATTAGAACCTGAAAAATAGTTTTCTGGTTCATCAGCCAATTAGTCAATAAGTATTGAAGTCTCTGGGCAGTAAATGGTACAGTGATCACCAGATTCATCTTATATATTCATCTTCCTGAGTTAAAATTCCATCTCAGAAACATACTCACTGTGGGACACCAGGCAAGTCACTTAAGCCTGTTTGCCTCAGTTTCCTCAGCTGTAAAATGATCTGGAGAAAAATGAATACCACTCCAGAATCTCTATCAAGAATATCCCAAATGACTCAGACTGAAACATAACTGAAACAATGAAAAACAGTGATGCTTGAAAGGGTACTTCCTCCTTAAGGGGTAACAACTATTTCCTGGGGTAGCTTATTCTGCTCTACTTGTTACAATTTTCCCCAGACACTAAGCCCAAGTTTGCCTCTTTGCAAGTTCCTGGCAGACACAAGAGTGAGTGGAAGTCAAAAAGAAGCAAATTTAAGTTTGATAAAAGGAACTTTTATCTAAGAATTATCTAAGAATGGCCAGCTTCTGGAAGGAGCATGTTGTTCCCCCTCTTTAGTGATTTCTAAGCAGAAGCTAGATGGTTATTTGTCAATTGTGTTATAGAGAGTATTCCTTTTGTGAATAGATAGGATGGGAGGGCTGGTGACAGGTCCCTTCCAACTCTGAAATTTTAAAGTATATGTTTTATAGTCTTTTCTAGTTCTTATCTATATTCATACTGTTGTCATTCTATGTTTTATATTCTACAATTCCTTCCTGCCTCAGTATTCTATGTTCTATAACCTCAGGTCCCTCCTGGCTCTGACTTTCCACATTTTATCTTTTCCAGCTCTGACATTTTACATCCCATCTTCTAACAACATCTGATTCAAAAGTTCCCTTCAACTGTAAACTATATTCTGAAGTCCCGCATTGTTCTAATATTCTTTCCTGCTGTAAAATTCCAAGTTTTGTGATCCCTTCCAATTTTGATTAATATTCTATATATATATATATAGTTCTGAAATTTTGTGCCCTACATTATAAGATCCCTCTAAATTCTAATATCCTATAATCTAAGGTCCCTTTTGAGTTCCAAAAAATTTGTCTTCTGATACTGAAATTCTAGAGCTCTGATATTCTCTATTCTAATGCTAATTCTAGCTTTACATTCTCTGTTCTCTGTCCCAATTCTTTTCTCTGGGTATCCAGATACAAACTTTTTTCTCTTAAAGGTTCCTCTAGGAAAAAACTTTACCTAGCAAACTTGCCTCCTAAAGAGATCTTTTTAGGACAGTTTCCACAATTTTGGCTTTGAAAATTACTTGTTGAGATTAACAGAATGATTTCGGAAAGGTCTGGTTAGACTTCTATGAACTGATGCTAAGTGAAATGGATAGAATCAAGAGAACAATGTATACAGCAACAAGATTTTATGATGATCAATTCTGATGGATGTGGCTCTTTTCAACAGTAAGGTCTTGTGATGGAGAAAGCCATCTGCCCCCAGAGAGAGGACTGTGGGAACTGAATGTGGATCACAACATAAGATTTTCACTTTTTTGTTGTTGTTTGCTTGCATTTTGTTTTCTTTCTCATTTTTTCCCTTTTTGATCTGATTTTTCTTGTACAGCATGATAATTGTGCAAATATGTATAGGAGAACTGCACATGTTTAACATGTATTAGATTATTTGCTTTCTAGGGAAGGGAGGAGGGAAGGAAGAGAGAAAAAATCAAAATATGAAGTTTTCCAAAGGTGAATGATGAAAACTATGCACATGTTTTGAAAATAAAAAGCTTTTAAAAAATAAAATTAAAAAAGAAAAATGCTTGATTGATTAATTGGTTGAATTAATCCTCCCACTACTTTCATTTTTTAAAATGTTTCTGTCTTATGGTAGAGGGAGGTTATGAAGCACTGTTAATAGGACTTCAAGTACTTGGTTCCCCAAACATCTCCATCAAGGTTTCTTCTTCCAAAGATATAAGAAACTTACGGTTTCCTAGCCTCTGTCCTACAGAAACAGCTTGACCTAAGTCATGAATGTGTCCAGTAGCTATATGCAGAAAAGTCTTGAAAAGAAAGGAAACTGTCAAACAATTAAGATGGAGGAAAAAACAGTTCTTTCTTTCTTTGTCCCAACTCCCTGACCAACTTTATCCTCCCATCATTAACCATGATACAGTTCACCTGAAACTTTTATCAATAATAAAACAATAGCAATTATAACAATAAGCATTGTAAAACCTACACTAGATCTTTGGGCAGCTAGCTGCTGCAGGGCAAAGTGCTGGTCCTGGAGTCAGGAAAACTCATCTTCTTGAGTCCAAATCTGGCTTCTGATGCTTACTAGCTATGTGATCCTGGGCCCGTCACGTAACCCTATTTGCCTCAGTTTCTTCACTTGCAAAGTAAGCTGGAAAAGGAAATGGCAAACCCCAAATAATTTCAAAAAGAATTGAACATGACTGAAAAATTACTAAAATTCTAGATCTTACCCTCTGTGACATCTATTATCCTACATCTTGATTTCCCTTTGCAGCTAAATTTGAAAAAAATCATCAACAATTTGTGTCTCCATTTACTTTCCTTTTAAACTCTCTGCAACTGGCTTCTGACCTTCTCACTCAGCTGAAACCACTTTCTGCAGGGATATTAGAAATTCCTCAGTTGTCAGATCCAGTAGTCATTTCTAGGTTCTCATCTTTCTTAACCCTTCTCCTGTCATTGACACTTTTCCTGGATGTTTGTTCCAGTCTGCATCTTTGTAACTGCTCTCTCTTGGTTCTTCTCCTACCATCTAACTGCTTCTTCTCAATCAGAGTAAGGAGTTTAATCTAACACAGAATATTTGAAGTAAAGTGGACATTAAAATAAAATCATTCATACCCCTAATTTCACAGGTTAAGCAAGTAAGATCTGTTTAGGGAGGATTCTATCATGATGCTTGGTAAACAGCCCTTGATTTGTAATCAGAGGATCCAATTCAAATCCTGATTCTACTGCTTAGAGTCCAGTGGTTCTCAAAATGTGGTGCAGTGAATCTTAGAGGGTCTCTGGAATCCTTTCAGAGAGTCTACAAATTCAAAATTAGATTTTTTTTCTATTTATGATAATATCTATTATGTAACTCATATAAACAAAAACTCATTGCACATATTCTCAATAGTTGTTAATACCGTAAAGATACTGAGAAAAAGAATTTGAGAACCACTGGTAGACCTTTGTGAGTTTGGACAGATCACTTGGGCCTCAGTTTCCTCATCTGGAAAAAATAAGGGGGTTAAACTAAATAACTTCTGAGGTCGCTTCCAGATCTAAATGGATGATTCCATGAGAGTAATTCAACCAAAGAAGGAATAGTTTGCACCCTCTCAAAAATAGGGGAGTGAAATCAAAGGTGTGAAAGTAGAGGGGACTCCCTTCATGGGCAGCTCTCCATTTTTTATCTTTTTAACTTTGGCCAAGACTGGGCATAACATGACATGCTCATCTACCTTATTCTTCATAACTCCCTTCTTTTCCTTCCAGTCTCAAGTATATCTTGCACTTCAGCTCCTACTAACCTGTATAACCTTCTGAGGTGGTACTCAGCCCACTCCCCCTCATTCCTAGCCCTGATTCTGTTTCTCCTCTTTGACATCCTACAATAACTCCTCAGCTACCAATTGCAGCCTTGGACCCCCAGTTCCAGTAGTCATCATGGGCTAATTTGAAAAGGCCTTCATATAAATGACCCATTTTCCTTCATATCTGCCAGCCTCAGCATCTCCCTTCAATTTCCATACATTGGACTCAGGCCCTCAGCATTAGCTTGAGAACTGTTTGTATTTTCTTTCCTTCTTGGGGGAAATCCTTTCCTTTAATGAATAGAACATGAGGCCTTTCTGCTCCCAAGCAATGCTTCGGGGGGGGAGGGTGTCCTCTGGGGTCTTGGTAATGTGGATATCCACAGTTCATGCAGGTTTCTTCCTCCAGTGAATGGATAGTAACACCAGTTCAATGCCTCTGGATTTATACCCAGATCGACCTCAGAGTGTCATTGTCTAATCCCAGGGACATAAGCCATTCCACTTTATGTACCTTTCACCCTCATTAAATCAAGGGCCATCACACATGGCTGCCTGACAGACTCAACAGCCCTGACTTCCCAGGAATGGGGAGAGGACCCAAGGGGTTGATTAGCATATTGTTGTAGGAGGACAGCTTCATGATAATCTTTTTTTCCTATTGACACTAAATAGTATTACCTTCCATTTTCCCCTCTACCCCCATATTCCCTACACAGCCCAGAGGAGTATAGAAATGAAGGAATATTGCTTTAAGCCTCTGTTCCTGTCACTCTGTGCCACAAGACAAATCTCTTCTTTCCTATGAATCTCAGTTTCCTGTTCTGTAAGATGAATAGGTTGGACTAGATAGTTTATCTTGAAGATACTTCCCTTCTAGTTCTGACATTCTATGTCCTAAGGTCCTTTGAAGCTCTGATATTCCAAAGTCTGAGGTCCCTCTAAGCTCTGACATTCTTGTAAGTGCTAGCATGCATCTCCAAAGGGCTGACATTTTGTGTTCTAAGGTCTCTTCTCATTCTGATATTCGGTGTTGAATGGTCCTAACACTATTATTCTAAGCTACAAAAGTCCCATCCAGCCCCTCTGTTCTGCTTATTCTAAAATTTTGTGTTTTGTAGCCCTTTCCAATATTGGCATTTTATGTTATATTATCTAACATTCTAAGTTTTAATGTCTAAGGTCCCTAAGTTCTAACATTCGATATTCCAAAATTGTTTGTTCTCATATCTCTTACTATTCTATAATTCTATCTTCCTGACTATTTGCTTCCTTCTTCCCCACCCCCACCTCCATAAAAAATAACCCAACATTTAAAAAGAACATATATATTACTCTAGATAGTGTCTCATAAAAGTACTATTTGAATATCTTCTGTCAGTATCTAAGTAGGTGGCTCCCAACCTTTGCTAAATTTCAAGATCTCACCAGGATGAAAAATCTTGGAACAAATTACCAATCACTCACCTAATTTACATCCAATTAGTGTGAGTGAAATGAATCATGTGGTCAGTCCCCCCGGGAAACATTGAGATAACAAATTCTCCTCCATCCTTTCCCATGAAAATGACAGGGCCCTCAGGGAGGACCATGAATTACCCTCTAGGTCAGAGGACCCTCTGCCACCAATCACCTATAAAAATCATTGATCAACCCCAGCTCCACCTTTCATGCGCCAGATCTGAGTCAATATACAAGTAAGTATGGTAAGGAGTTCAAGTAACTTACCCAGGACCAGGTGGGTCCAAATCTCACCAATCAGGTTCACACTGCTTCATAATAACAGCTTTGACAGAGAATTACAACTTTGCAAAGGACTTTACAGCTTTATCCAAGGTTGATCATCACCTTGGACAGCTCTTTCCTGAAATAACATCTTACAGAACAAGAACAGCAGGGTATAAGAGAAAGGACTTGTAAGCTATTTTTCTCTTTCCAATAGATCTATGCCCTGGCTACAATCCTTCCATTTTCCTGATAGGTAGCTAGGCCTCCTGCCTTACCCCTTTTTTTCCTAGAATTCCTGCCATATCTGATGTTTCAGATGAAGTCCTACCTTCTACAAGAAACCTTTCCCATTCCCTCTTAATCTTATTGACTTCCCTTTAAGATCATCTTTGATTCTCTCTCTTTCTCTCTCTCTTTTTTTCTCTCTCTCTCTTTCTCTCAGTCTCTCTCATTCTTTCTCAATTTCTCTCCATAAATACATATAGACATATGTATGTTTATACACAAACGATGGTAATGAAAAATTAAAATCAAAAAATAAATTGGAATTATCCCAATTTCTAAATTCCTCAGACCTTTGAACTCTTTCTTGCATGGAGTGAAGTTAAGCCTCAGAATCCCATTGAGATCTTGATGTAAGAATTCACTATGACCTAGGAGCAATATTACTGTGGAATCCCTACTTCTGCCATTGGTTGAAGTCCATCACAGTAGATGTGACACTGTTGAAAAAGGGAGGCATCTGGCATACGTGGATCTGAATTCAAATTCCGCTTCTGACAATTGTGACCATTGGTAAATTTTCTTTTTCCTGAATCTTGATTTTTTAAATATAAAATATGAGGGTTGCACAAGGTAGCCTCTGGAGTCCAATATGATCCTATGACTGAAAATCCCCGGTAATATCCAGGCTTTTTTCCTTCTCACTTCCCAATTTAGAGTTTTCATTCCCAGTCCCAGTATAAAGACTATTCCCAGTATAAGGACTAGTCCGAATATAAGGACTATTCTCAGTATAAGAATTATACTTTGAAGTTTAATTTGTATTATTAACATTTTCTCCATTACTTTCTCAATTTTAGACAATCAATGAAATAAAAAATCAAGTTTTATTTGTTGCATTTTTCTCATTTCTGAAATGCAAATATTCACATTGAATATTTAACAATCAGTTTTTCTAAAGTGACTTAAGCATACCTCTCTTCTTTGTGCGATTCTTTTGGGAAGCCTCTTTAATACTAGAAATAAGTGCCAATAGTCAAAAGTGGCTCTTTGTGTAATCTGGAATCCTCTCTAAATTCCCATTTTCTCATAAATAACATAAAGAATTTGAGCTACATGATTCTAAAATCCTTTCTGGGTATATGAAAGTGTCATGGATTTGGAGTCATGGGACAAGAGTTCAAGTCTGCTTCTTAATTATTACTTTAGACTTCGGGCTCAATCTCATACACTTTCTGAACTTCAGTTTCCTCGTCTGTAAAATGAACAGATTACACTAGATCATTTAATAGCTAACATTCATATTGCACTTACTATGTGCTAAGCACTATGGTAAGCATTTTGTAATTTGATTCATATCATAATTATCCCCATTTTATAGATGAAGAAACTGAGGCACAGAAATTAAATGACTTGCCCAGAGTTATACAACTAGTGTTCTTGAATTTCAACTTTTTTTAGTCTTTCTGACGCCAGGACTGGTGCTCTATCGGTGCACTATTTATCTACCCAATTTCTGACTTATGTCTAAGGTCCTTTCAACAACAAATAAAATAATGAATGAATCAGTGATTTCATGAGTAATTGAATAAATGAAATAAAATGAATCAAATCAAATTCAATGTTAACTTACTAAAGGAAACTTGAGTAAATCATTTCTCTCTGAGTTTCAGTTATAAAATGGGAATGATCTCTACACTAACTGTCTCACAGAATGTGAGAAATGAATGAAAAAGATTATGTGAAAGTATTTTGTAAGATTTTCCTTTAGAGTTGCATGGGGTTTTTTTATACTATCTCCCCTATAGTCTATAGACCCCATGGAAACAAGGACTGTTTCACTTGTCTTTTTAACCCTGACAATGAGAACGGTTTGTTTTTGTTCAATCACTTTTCACTCATGTCTAACTCTTTATGACCCTATTTGGGGTTTTCTTGATAAACATACTGAAATGGTTTGCCATTCCCTTCTCCATTTGATAGATCAGGAAACTGAGGCAAACAGGGTTAAATGATTTGCCCAGGATCACACAATTTGTAAGTGTATGAGACCAGATCTGAATTCAGGAAGATGGGTCTTCTCGATTTCAGACGAGGCACTCCATGCATTATTAGCTGCTTGTTAATTAGAACACAGTAAGAACTTAATAATTGCTTTTTGATTGCTTGACACATAGCAGATGAATAACAACAATAACAAACAATAACATCACTTTTATATCACTTTAAGATTTGCAAAGCCTTTACAAAGCTCAGTGTATCCTCACAAGCACCCCATAAATTAGGTATAATTATTATCCCCATTTTACAGATTAGGAAACTGAAGCAGGCAGAGGTCAAATAACTTACCCAGGATTATTCAGGGTAGTACATTAGGTCATATTTGAACTCAAATCTTTCCCTGACTCCAAGTCCAGTCTTCTATCCACTGCATCACTAATCAATATTGTCTAATTGGCTGATTGATCTGTGATCTCATCAGTAAGAATATTTTATCCACTGATATAAATCATTACCTTCATTAAAAGAGCAAATTATTGTTATTGTTATTAGGACACAAAAGGAGCTAATTAGGAGGGTGTGGGTCCCATTTCTGTCACTTGGATGATATACTAATAATGTTATTAGCGGGTTTTTAGATGGTGCTTTGAGGTTATAGAAGATCTTCCCTCTTGATGATGAATGATGAAGTAGGGACTACCTTGGCTCTAGAGGCAGAAGACTCAGGTTGAATCATTGTTTCATTACAGACTCCTTGCAAGATCTTGGACAAGTCTTTTTCCCCTCTCAGGGCCTCAGCTGCTTCATCTATAAAATGAAAATGCTGCCCTCCATCCAGTGGTATGAAAGTCAAACAGAAACACATCTCTTTATGAGCTACATATTTAATTTTAAAAACTACAAATTTATACTATGGGGGTAGCACCTAGTCTAGAGTCAAGAAGAACTGAGTTCAAATCCAGCCTCAGACACTTAGTAGCTGTGTGATCCTAGACAAGTCACTTAATCTTATTTGCCTCAATTTCCTCATCTGTAAAATGAGCTAGAGAAGGAAATGACAAACTACTCCAGTTTCTTTACCAAGAAAGCCCCAAGTGGGGTCATGAAGAGTCAGACATGAACTGAAATGACTGATATAACAACAAATGTTTTGTGGTATTTTTAAATTTTTTGTTCAACACTTCCTAATTATATTTTAATCAAGTTTGAGTGGCATTCTGGAGTTATATGGCCACATGTGGCCTCATGTTTCCCACTTTTGAGCTGACCACCGAGGAACTAACCAAATCCTATGACTCTTTTGTATTTGATTGAGTCTTTATGAGCAAAGGTGTTAAGAAAGCCTGGGATCCTGGGTGAAGAGCTGGGTGATGGCTCAGAGGGCATCTCATTTTACAAATAAAGAAACTGAGGTCCGGGAAGGGGAGGCATTTATCCAAAGGGACACCCTCCCCTACTCAGTGTCAGAGCCAGAATCTGAATCTAGATCTTCTGCTAAAGTCTGGCATTCTATCACTCCTGATGAGAATGGATCAGTTAGTAAGTGGTGACAATGAACCTGTCTCTTCCCCTCTAGAAGGCAGTTTCCTCACCATTCACAAAGGCAGGCTGCAATGTAAGTTAGAAATGGTGTTCTGAAGCAGGCTAACAACTTCTTCACCAAAATTCTTTGAAGTAGGGGTGTGTGTGTGTGTGTGTGTGTGTGTGTGTGTGTGTGTGAAGGGGAGGGGGAAACGCAGAGAGAATCGTACTTCTTGTCTGAATGCTGCAGTTATTACATGTTTGGGATGAGAAAGGCCTTCCTGTGTAAACTTGTTTCCATCCTGCTATTTAAAACCTGGCATATGGATGAGAGATCTCAGCTTCTAGTCCTGGCAGTCTTTAACATTCACAACTCCTCAATCAAAGGGGAATTAAAAAAAAAAAAACCTAAGCAGCTCAACCCCAACAGATCTGAGATGGTGCTTCCCTAAGTACAGAACTGAAGCCATCTGTGGACACTTCCCTGAAGCGGGGAGGTACCTTCCAGTTGCCAATTAGAGGGAACCCTGAAAATTCCAAGGTGATCCTTCAGATAGGTCCAAGAGAGGGATACCTTTAATCTCTCAGCCTCATCCTCTCCATCTGTCAAATGGGCAACTTAACTCTGAAGATGTGGGAGCACTCAGCATACATTCATACTGGGAAGGCCAATGAGAAGTTGCATTTCTCTCAAGCTCTGTAGCTTGCCTTCTTTACCATAGCCCTAAGGAATGTGCTATGTAAAGATGATCGAGCCCATTTCACCAATGAGAAAATTGAAGTTCAGAAAAAGAAACCGACCTCCCCGAATACAGGTGGGTTGTAAACAACAGAATTGAGTCTTCTAACTCTAAATCAAGAACCCTTTTAACTATAATCAAAGAAGATAATATTTGTAAAAAGTTTTTAGCATAGTACTTGATACATAGTAGGCGCTGCATAAATGCTTATTCCCATTCCCATACTGTCCTGTCTCAAAGTAATAATAATGCCAATAATAAAAACTCACATTTCTATAATACTTAAAATTTTACTAAGCACTTACCCTATAATCGTATGAGAGAATTATAGGTTTAGAGGCGGAAGGAATCTTAGAGGTCAACTAATTCAATCCTTTCATTTTACAGAAAAAGAAATTAAGACTCAGAAAGATTAAGTTATATAGTAAGTGGAGAGAAGGATTCAAATCCTGGCAAACTTGCTCTGACTCCAGCAGTAGCAATCCTTCCCTTCTACCACAAGGCTTTGTTGTTCATAAGCCCATTTCCCAGATGTGCAAACAGATTCTGAGAATTCAAGGATTTGCCTGTACTCACATCCATAGGGAAATGTTCAGACTCCTAATATAGTATTCTTTCCATTACACCATAGAAGTTAGAGCTAGAAAGGGCCTTGAAGGAAACAAACATTTATTGAGCACTTACTGAGTGCCAAGCACTGTTCAAAACATTTTATAAATGAGATCTCATTTGATCCTCACAACAATTCTGAAAGGGGAGTGCTGTTATTTTCCCCATTTTACAATTGAAGAAACCAAGGCAAACAGAGGTTGTGTCTGAGGCCATATTTGACTCAAATCTTCCTGACTCCAGGCACTGGATATGCCTCCATGAACTGTACCACCTAGGTGCCCACTACTTATAGCAGCAGATATTTATAGCCCAATTCATATAAATTACATCATAAGCCTTGTGACAAAACTCCCTGGTAGAAGGGCAGAACAAATTTTGTCCCCATTTCTGAGCTAAGAAGACTGATTTCCTAGGAGAGGATGGATCTCTCCCACAGCTTTTAAGTGCCAGACCAGGGTTCATTTGACTGCCCCCATTCAGCTGTTATCAAAAAGAGCCCCTCCTTTGCCAGGAAAACAATCGAGTTGTGTCTTGGTTTCATCACCAGCCACTGAGTCAGCAAGAAGAAAGCAGGTAACTCAGTCTGGGAAGGGGGTGGTTCCTGCCTTAGCTGTGTCAGGTATGAGCCCCATGACTAACCAGGTAGACCAGAATGGGGAAACCTGAGGCAGCTGAGTGTAATGAAGAGACAACTGAGTCTGTAATTCAGAGCTAAGTCTACAATCTAGTGATTTTATAGTAATTATTTAATTTTTCTGTCTCAGTTTCCTTTAGGATGAAAAATTTAGACTAAATTATTTCCAAAGTCCTGCACAGCTTAAAATCCTAAGGCTCTATAATAGTTTAGACTCACCTAAGATTACCTCCTCTAATACCAAGTGGCAGCCTGATGGCCTAGATTCAAATCCCACTGCAAAAACTGACAAGTTGGGTAGCCTTAGCCCTTTGAAATCTTTGTGTAAATCTGTAAATTTGAACTTCCAATCCACTTTTTTTAGTATCTTTTTTTAAATTTTTAAAATTTTTATTATTGCTTTTTATTTACAAAACATATGCATGGATAATTTTTCAACATTGATCCTTGTAAAACCTTCTGTTCCAGTTTTCCCCTCCTTCCCCCCACTCCCTCCCCTAGATGGCAAGTAGTCCAATACATGTTAAATATGTTAAAGTATATGTTAAATCCAATATATGTATACATATTTCTATAGTTATCTTACTGCACGAAAATGATCAGATCTAGAAAGAAGGTTTAAAAAAACCTGAGAAGGAAAACAAAAATGCAAGCAAACAATAACAGAAAGAGTGGAAATGTTATGTTGTCAACCCAAACACTTTCAACTGAAAATTTATAAATTTATGGTCTCCAGGATGTGTGTCTAAGCTCTAGGCAATCAAGTATTCCACTGGGTCCTTGTCTTCAAAAAGCTCACACTCCAGTTGGGATTGATGTGAGTTCAAAGCTAGACTGGATATCCACCTGTCAGGATATTGAAAAGAAGATCCTTCCTTGCTCTTAGGTCCACATTCAATTAGATTTTCCCTATCATACCCTCAAACTTCAAAATTCTGTAACAATTCATATTTAGGTGGTTCTTTAAGATTTACAAAACTCTTTCCTCTCAATAACACTGATATAGATGGTGGAATATTATCATCCCTATATTACAGATGGGGCAGCTAGAAGGTGCCACAGTGCACAAAGTGCCAGACCTGGAGTCAGCAAGACTCATCTTCCTGAGTTCAAATCTGACTTCAGACACTTACTAGCTAGGTGATCCTGGGCATGTCACTTAACCCTGTTTGCCTCAGTTTACTCATTTGTAAAAAATGAGAAGGAAATGGTGAACCACTCCAGTATCTCTGCCAAGAAAATCACAAATGGGGTCACAAAGAGCCAGCCACAACTAAAAAATGACTGAACAACATTACAAATAGGAAACCTGGAGCTCTAAGGGATTGAGTGACTTGATCAGTTAGTTAATAGGCTAGTCTAATCAGTAAAGATCGGAACCAGTGTTTTTTTCGTAAGTTATTTTCATACTCCATTCCCAATGTTTATTTAATTGTACTGTGCTGGCCTGCTGCTACATGCAAGTATCCAACCCAGCTCTAAAATCCTATTATTGTCCTGTGAAGAACATCCCAAGTTAGAGTGTGCATGATGCAAAGCTCTCTCTTCTCAGTTGGCACTTGGAAAAATTAGACTCAACTTCCCAGAGAAGGAAGCAGTGCAGCCAGGACCTTGAAGGGTAAGTAGGATTTTGACAGACAGAACTGAAGGACTGTCTCGGTGGAAGACTGCTGAATGAATGAAAGAACCCAAATGAAAAAGAACCTGGTGTGAAATCTAACATTTCCCCTGAGCTACAAGGACAAACCAGGGACTTGGGAAGGTCTCATCTTGCTGTCACTGTAAAGACTTATGGTTCCCTGTCCTCCCTCTGGGAAGAGTTACATTCCAGATCTTCGGCACATTGACCTGCAAGAGGCTGCATCAGGCTGGATTCTTCTGAGGAAGCTTTGATTAATGAAGCTCAACAGTGACAAATCTGTTCTCGGCAGCAACCCCTCCTTGAACATATCTGGTCTCAAAAATACCTAGAATACCAACTGCTCCTCCAAGTCCCGGCCTCACCACTGCTAAATGGGCTTCTACAGACAGCCCTATCATCTATACAGTCTATGCTGGCTCCCACACCACAGACTTGTTCTTCTATCTGCTGCCATTCATCCATGCAGGAAGCATTTATTAAGTGCCTACTATGTGTCAGATTTCTGCTAGATTCTGAGGAAACAAAAAAGAAAAAAATTCAAATTATCCCTGCCCTCAAGGAGTCTAAATTTTATGGAGAGAAACATGCATGAGAGAAAAATAAATACAAAATATGCACAAGGTAGATGAAAGACAATATGGTATAGAGGAAAGAAAATTGATCCTAGAGTCAGAGGTCTTTATTGGATTATTCATTTAACCCCTGAGTCCCAGTTTTTTCAGAGATTAAGCAAGAGGGTCTCTGAGAGCCCTCCTACTCAAGAACTGTGAACCAATGATGATTGGTTTGGTTCAAGGGTTCTTAAACTGGGCTCTATGGACCCCATCTAAGAGGTCTCCAGATAGGTCTTAGGAAGTCTGGGAATCTGATGGGGGGAAAATTGCAAATTTATTTTCAGTAACAGTAAAAATATACAGTTAAGTGGTACATTGAATAGATCATTAGGCCTGGAAGTCAGAAAGTTTAAAGTCAGCCTCAGACAAACTGAGTAATCTTGGATAATTCACTTAATATGTGTCTGCCTCAGTTTCCTCAACTGTAAAATGGGGCAATTTTTACCTCCCAGGGTTGTTGTGAGGACCAAATGAGATAATATTTATAAAAGCATTTAACACAGTGAGTGACACATAGTAAGCATTTAATAAATGCTATTTCCTCCCACTAACCTCTGACATTTAGTGATTATTTCAACTATATTTTAAATGATTCTGAGGGGTACATCAGCTGTGCCAAAATACCAAATGGTTCCAGGACACAAAAGAGTTAAAACTCAGATTTTTAAACCCAAAGGACTTTTAATAGGAAGGATAATAGCAACTGATAGCATCAGGATGGACTTCCTGTAGGAAGGGACACAAAATCTGAAGGAAGTTAGAGACTCTACTCTCACTAATTTATAGGAGTAAGCCCAAGAACAATCCAGGGCCAGTGTTTAAGAGAAAGCAGAGCAATGAAGTCATGTGACTTGGTGGGAGTCAGAGAACTCACATTTCCATGCTCCTTGTTGCCTTGTGTGATCATGGATGAATCATTTGCCTTCTACAAGATGATTTCTAAGGTTCTTTGCTTCTCTAGATCCAATCACCCCAAAAGGCACTCACCATATGACCTTTATCTGAGTTTCAGTTTCTTTATCTGAAAAATGGGGGAAATAATAGTCTTTAACTGCTTACTTCAAAAGATGTTATGAGAAAAGCACTTTGTAAACTTCTAAAAGCTATAGAGGTTTTGCTAGAATTATAGTCAGGAGTTCCTGGATTCAAATCCATATTTAGAATTTGTGCTCAAGTCTCTTAACTCTCCTTGTTTCCTCATCTATAAAATGAATTTAATAATAGCATTCCCCACAGAGTTGTTGTAAAGATCAAATGAGATGATATTTGTGCTTTGTGACCCTCAAAGCACACCATACATGCTAGCTATTAGTATAAAGTGTTTTCTTGATTCTGCTCTTTTCACTCTGTATCAGTTCAATAAATCTTCCTAGATTTCTCTGAAATCATCCATTTTATCATTTCTTATGGCATAATTATATTCCATTATGTTCATACATATGAAAAGAGAGGAGAGAGAGAGACAGAGAGAGAGAGAGAGACAGACAGAGACAGAGACAGAGAGACAGAGAGGTTGGTTCCTTGGTTCATCCATTCTCCAAAAGGCAGAAACCCCATAAGTTTCTAATTCTATGTTACTATAAAGAAAGCTTCGTCAAATATTTTTTGTTCATATAATAATTTTATCTCTTTGGGGCCTAGTAGAAGTATCATTAAGTCAGTAGGATTTTGCTTTGTTACAAAGGTTTGGTTTTACTTCCCCCACCCACCTAATGGGTGGTGATAAAACAAGATGGGAAGGAGAGAAAATTAATACTTGTTCATTGAAAGCAATTTAAAGTTAATTAATAAAAAGCTATAGAAATGAAGGTTGGTATTTTGTTATTATCTAAGAGAAAGAGCTCAGTTCATTCTAGTTCTAATTCCTCCAGACAGCAGAATAAGCAACTCTCTGGAATCAGTGCCAAGAAACTGAATTCTTAATGATTCTCTCTAGGAACCCTGAAGACTCATGGAGCTGAACTATCCTGTAATGGAGTCCCCAAAATCCATGAAGACCAGTTTAGACTCTAGTCCAGTTATGAGCGCTTGTTCATATCTTAGCACCAAAGGCAGCTGAACAGATGAATGGAGAGAAAGTATGGACATGAAACCCAAGCTCTGAGATTGGGTAAATGGGCTGTTTCAAACTAGGGGCAGGATGGTCTGGTAAAAAGCCTACCCAGACCAGGAGTCAGAAGATCTGAGCTTAAACCCTGGCTTTACTAAATTAGCTCCATTATCCCTACCCATTCCTACTCTGGACTTCAATCAGTCAATAAGCACTAAACTTCAGGTGTTGAACTAAAGGACCAGTGTCTGTCTGTCTGTCTATCTGTCTCTCTCTCTCTCTCTCTCTCTCTCTCTCTCTCACACACACACACACACACACACACACACACATACACACTCAAGAAATAATTTCTTCCTTTACAAAATAAATATATTAATCCTGACTACCTCATAGGGCAACCATAAGGAAAGTCCTTTGCAAGATTTTCCAGACTGTAGATGTTTCATCTGACCCATACCCTGTGAGACCCAAGTTACATATCAACCTCCTCCATGAATACTTAAAACTACAAAAAGACTGTACTTGAGGGACAGCTAATTGGTGTAGTAGATAGAGCACCAGCCCTGAAGTCAGGAACCCTGAGTTCAAATCTGACCTCAGACACTTAACATTTCCTGGCTGTGTGACCCTGGACAAGTCACTTAACCCCAATCACCTCAGCAAAAATAAATAAATAAATAAATAAATAAATAAATAAATAAATAAATAAATAAATAAATAAATAAATAAATAGATAGATAGATAGATAAATAAATAAATAAGTAAATAAATAGATAAATAAATAAATAGATGAAAATAAATTTAAAAAATTAAAAGACTACTTGAAAGTCCACAAATTTCTTAATACACATTATCTCATTCTGAACTTCACTTTGTCCTATATATTTCTGAGTGTGAAGAAACAAAAATCCAAGTCCCATATCCTCCAGAAGTGTATGTTTCAAGGAGAAGGTTGACATATTATCTTAAAGCATCAAGGAGCTAAGGTTTCCTTTGTGGAAACTCCTTACAAAATCCTACCTTCTACAGGTAGTTCTTCCCTCGCTTAGATTAGCTACAAATCAGGAAGGAATTAAGATGGCAAAGTATTAGGGAAGCAGTACGGTTGAGCTCCCCTCTACAAAACTTCTCCAAATAGATTTAGGAAATGTACCAGACCAAATTCTAATGGGGAAATCCAGAAAAAGTCACAGTGGATTTTTTGTCCAACCTAGTCTGGCATTGAAAGACTAACAAGGAGGTCTTCAGATAGAGAGGACTGGTCACAGCAGGAGCACATCATTGCAGTATCCAGGAGAAATAGTGCTTAGGGCAGGAAAAAGGTTCAGATTTTACTTCAGTTAGACTCACATTGAGGCACTGAGACAACAACTAGAGACTTCACCTACAGCACAATTTTATGTTACAGATACAAGGCCAGGTGAGGAGGGAACCTGCAGGCAACTGCCTGCAGGAGTATGGATTTCTCAAGTAAGCAAGCTCTAGGTATGGGTAATGGAATAGGAAGTACAGAAGCAGCAATGATATGTCTTAAAGTCTAGACCTGGAACAGAGTCTCATTTCCAGAACCTAGTACAGTCTACAGATGAACAGCCAAGGAGATGATCTCAGATCAAAGAGGACCCTATAATTCTATCACTTTGAACCAACAAAGCTTTCCAGCATACTAAATGTAGCTCTTTCTCAAATCTATACACTGGTCTAGTGATTTGATCCAAGTCTCGATCAAACCACAGTGAGAAGATTAAAGGTTTTCAGATCCTTATTCTGTTTCTGAGATACTATAATAGAAGAAAACTCAATACCCTCCAAGAAAGTATCAGTAAGATGAGCCTGGACATTCCCTCCAGAAGTGCTTTGAAGATTAGCCCTAACATCAGATCTGAAGTCAGGAAGTGAACTAGAAGAATGAACAAACAACAACAACAAATAAACACATCACAATGAGCTAATATGAAGACGAGGATGCTCAAGATATAAGTGCAGAAGAGAATGATTTTAAAACATCTACAAAATTAAAAAAAAAGTTGTCCACAAACTCAACTAGAAAACATAAAGAAAGAGTAAAAAATGTTTTTGTAAATGAAATGTGAGTACTAGAGGGAAAATTTGGAAACAAATGAGATCTTTGGAAGAAGGAACTGGAAAGGGAATTTGTAGCTTGGCACAAGAAGTACAAAATCTTGCCCAAGCAACAAATTCCCTAAAAATTAGAATGGACCAAATAGAATCCAATGACTCCATGAGGCAATTAAAAAATTTAAAACATGATCAAAAGACTGAAAATATAGAAGAAAACATAAAGAATCTCATAGCAAAAAAAAACAATTAATCTAGAAAAGAGAAGGGAAAATCTGAGAATTATTAGATGATCTGAATATCATGACCAAAAAAAGAACCTAGACACCCTATTTCAAGAATTTTTTTTTTTTGCTGAGGCAATTGGGGTGACTTACCCAGGGTCACACAGGACATGTTAGGAAGTGTTAAGTGTCTGAAACCCAATTTGAATTCAGGTCCTCTTGACTTCAGGGCTGGTGCTCTATCCATTGTACCACCTAACTTATTCTTATCTACTAAACTACATAGCTGCTCTAGTATAATGCTATTGGGGTTGGGGGTGAGCAGAGGGAATGGACCTTTTAATGAAATAGAGAATTTCAAGCATTCCTGATACAAAGATTAGAGTTATGTAGAAGCATTCTAGTTCCCAATACAGGAATGAAGAGAAAAAACAACAACAAAAATAAATATGAATAAACAATAACAAATCACTAAATAAAGATGATCCATTTACATGTAATTAAGGGATGATCCTTAGGAGTTACACAGAAGGTCATATAAGACAAGACCTTGAACTGGGTCTGTTGTGACCTGCTGATCTCAAGAAAAAACTGGAAAAAAAATGAGGAAGAGGAATCAATTTAAGGGAAAGGAAATTTAGGAGAAATTATCTCTCATAATTAGAGTGCACAAGTAGACATTTATACAAACAAGGAAGAAGAAATCTGAACTGACCAAAAGAAGGAATATACACACACATACAGCTGAGGAAGGAAATAGATTTTACTCAATAAGGAAATAAGTGAGAAAGAGGAGAAGGAAAAATTGAGAGAGTAGATTAAGAGAAAGACTAGTCCTAAGCAAAACAAACTCTTAAATATGTACAAACATATTTATAGGTGTGGTTTTTTTTAGGTAGGAGACAATGAGGGAGTACCCATAAATTGGGGAATGGAATAACAAGTTAAGATATAAAAGTGTGATGGAATTCAATTATGCTGAACTCTTATCAGCATAATTATCAACTGAGATTCCAAAGACTAATGATGAAACATGTTATTCAACTCCTGATACAGAGGTGAAGGACTCAAAATGCAAAATGACATAAATATATCTTTTAGATAAGCCTAATGTGAAGAATTGTTTTGTTTGAATATATACATACATGGTTGTAATGAGTTTTTTGGCCGTTGTTTTATGAAAAAAAATGGGGGGAGCAGCATGGGAAGGGGAGGAAATCAGATTAGGGCTGATCAGAATAAATTTTTAATCTCAAATTTATCCTTTTAAGTGCTTGTTGATGTTAACTGATTCTCCTCTCCTACCTCTTTCTCCTCTTTTTCCTCCTTTCCTCCTAGTCTTATCAGAATCATGAAGGCTCAACTTCAAAACCTGCCTCAGACATATACTAGATGTGTGACCTTTGACAAGTCATTTAAGTTCTCTATTTATAAAATAAGGAGATTAGGCTCAATAATGAATGGCCTTCTAAGACTCAGACCTTAGTCTGACTCAAGGTCTGACCTCATCTCTCAAAACCTGATATATTCTGTTGGGCTCAACCCTCTCCCCTTCCTCTCTCAAAACCAGATTTCTTCCTTTCTTAGGACCTGACAAGCTCTCAAGGGCTGGCTTTATTTCTCAGCACCTGGCTTTTTTTCTCATTCAAGACCTGGCCTCCTCTCTGATCAGGTATGGTGTGAGAGGAGGGATGACTGTGTTGTGCCTATTCTGATCTGTTTTATCTTTACTACAATTATCCTTTCCCTATGGCGTATAAAGCAATCTGCCTCATGCCTTGATATCTCAACACTTCAGGGACCGGTATTTTCTTCTAGATGAGTAGTCCTTTCTATCAGTGTTATTCCCCACCACTCTTTGTCTCAATAGAGCACAGAATCACAGAATGTCAAAGCTGTAGGGGCCTTAGAAATAAGAATGTCACAGCTGAATTGGATCTCAGAGACTATTTTCCTTATTTTACAGATAAGAATCTCTTGATATCCTCCAGCTAGTGCCTCTCCATCCATTCTCTTATGTTGTATAATATTTTATTTTCATTTACATGTTTTTCTTGTTTCCCCCAATGGAATGTAAGTTCCATGGGAGCAGGGACTTTTGTGTTTCTCCTTGTATTCTTGGTGTCTGACACGTAGAAAATATTTAATAATCAAATGACATTCTATTTGAAATTTAGTACATTGCTTGACACATACTAGGTGCTTAATAACTACTTGTTCAGGGCAGCTAGGTGGCACAGTAGATAGAGCACCAGCTCTGAAGTAAGGAGTTCCAGTAGACTTGTGATGGAGAGAGCCATTTGCGTCCAGAAAGATGACCATGGGGACTGAATGTGGATCACAACATAGTATCTTCACCTTTGTTATTGTTATTGTTCTTTCCTTTTTTTTTCTTTTGATCACAATAATTGTGGAAATATGTATAGAAGAATTGCTTGTGTTAAATATATATTGGATTACTTGCTATCTAAGGGAGACTAATGAGGGAAAGGGAGGGAAAAAATTTGGAACACAAGGTTTTGCAAAGGTGAATGTTGAAACTCTCTTTGCATGTATTTTGAAAATCAAAAGCTATTGTTAAAAAAAAGAAATTTTGTCTTAGAATCTCAGTTTTCTTATCTGTGAACAATCAAGTATCTATTAAATGTTTACTATGTGCCAGGCACTGAATTAAACATTAGAGACAATAGTACAAAGAATGAAATAATCCCTATTCACAAAGATTTTAATGGAAGAGAAAAGAAATCTATAAAGATAAATATAAATTACATATATATGTTTGTATATGTATTTTGTATACATGTATGTATATATATATATGTATACATAGACACACAAACATGAGGTCATTACATACAAGAAGAGGCTTGGATCAAATAACCTTTGAGCTTCTTCCTACCTCCGAAGGTAGGATCTCTGAATCTGTGATCCTTAGTTCTGGGAAAATTACAGGAACCAGGGCTGCATATTAGCAGTCCGCCTGTCAATTCCTTCTCAACATAATCAATACATCTTTCAAACACATTTCCTTTCTGTTGGTGCTTGACGAAGCATGACCTTCCCATGTGGCTTTCCCAGGTAAATCACTTAACTTCTCTGGAACTCCCCTGTAAAATAAGGATGCTCAAGAAGATTGTCTCTAAGCTCCTGCAATTTTGGAATTCTTGGATCCTAAATGCTTCCTGGCTCATTGAATCTCTATTTGTATCCCTCTACCTTGTTGCCATCTCCTTCTTCATTTACTTGATGATGAAGTTGTAGGATCTCATGCTCTGGTTCCCCTGCCCCCACCCCATTACCTTCCCAAAAGCAAAAGGCCCTCACGTCCCGGAAGCATTTGTCAGGACTTTGCCAATAAGTCACTTTTTCACTGGCTGTGGTGAGATCTGTCTCTGCACGGAGATGTTTTTGTAATAGATGCAGCATTGATTATGTAAAGCTCTTTTGGGAATCACCACAGCAAATCTGAACCCCCCTCCCTACTCACCAGTCTCACCTCCAAGAGACATCTCCATCCTCATTGCTCAATGCCTGGTCATCCAGCTAGAAAGTGGGCAGTGTTCATTGATTGTGGCTCTCATCTCTTCCATATGCAGACCCAAATATCCTTGGGATAGGCATGGGGATAGCATCTGGACCTTTGATTTCTTAGGGATTCTCATATACTAAAAGGTCCCTCTACCAATGCAGATTAGTGCTTTCTCTGAAATTTAAGATCTTAAAAGGTAACCTAGAGCACTAACAAATTCATGTCACCAAACCAATATGTGTCAGAGACAAGACAAGAACCTGAATGTTTTCGTTTCAATACCTACTTTCTGTCTCCTATAAATACTTGAGAGATCTCAGAGGATATCTAGTCCAGATGATTTCTGAACAGCAATTACTAACAAGTACTCATCCAGCCTGAGTTCAAACACCTCTAGTTTGGGGACCCCTCCCAAGATAATCCATTACATTGTTGGAAAGCTCAGATTGTTTTTAAAAGTTACTTCCTTATATTGAACCTATATCTACTACCATATTGTAATGTTCCCACATTTCCTATCACTGGACATGTTTGCTGAGAGAATGGCTGACTGAGAGAACTGTTACTGGACATGCTTAATAGGTTAGATAAATGATTTTCAATGGTCTCCAACTTAGGAATTTTATGATCCCATAAGAGCTAACTGTGTTTCATTGCATTGTACTATTAGCTTTGATAATACTTCCTAATTCCCCTGGCCTGCCAATGGGCTTTATTCATGTAGTCTGATGCTTCTGGGCCTTCTCTTTTCACTTTCAGCCTGATTCAAACAACAGTAATTACATATTTCTCTAATGTCTTCAAGCTTACCACATACTTTCCTCCCAGTGATATAGAAGAAAGAGCACACACTGGCTTTGGAGTCAGCAAACATAAATTCACATCTAAAAGCTGGTCCTTCCGTACATCTCTTTAGACAAGTCCTTTCCCTTCTCTGGGCCTCAGTTTTAAGGCATTGAATTAGTAGCTAGTTTTAAGGTTCTCAACTTCAGATTCATGAATTTTTAAAAATAGAGAGACAGATAATAATTGACTTTTATTATAATTTATATCTTTTGTAATCCTATATATTTTGTCCATTTTAAAATATGATTGTGAGAAGGTATTCATAGATTTCACTAGAGGAATTTATAATATAGAAAAGACTGAAAACTCTTGCATTAGATGATCTATTTTGGTTTGTTTGTTTTTTTAAATTAAGTCTTCCTATCTCTCCCAGGTAGGAAAAGTCCACGTGCAATTTTATTAGGGCTTGGGACTTTTGACTTCCTCTGTTTACAATCTGAGCCAGTTGCACCCTCCCCATGGCTCTCATTTCTAGAGGATTCACTATACTGATTCGACTTCATAAGATCTCTGATTTGACCTATTTCCTTGAAACTGAAAACTTCAGAGTTCAAGAACACATGGTCCCCACCTCTCTGCCAGCAGAGATTATAGGGAGAATTCTCAAACCCCATTTTGTCCTTTCCTGATCTTCATCCCAGGAGGCAAGTAATGTAAGCAAACTTGTCCCCATTTTATAGAGAGATAAATTGAGTTCTGGAGAAGGTAAGGGAGCTGTCCAAGGTTCAAAGCCAGTAAATAGGATCATAGGATTTAAAGAGTGAAGAGATTTTAGAAATCATTCAATTCAAATGCTGCATTTGACACATGATCTCTCCTCTCAAAATGCTTAATTCTGATGTGTTTGCTCCTTGTGTCCTCCTCCCCCACCCACTCCAGTAGAATATAATCCCCTAAGAAATGACTAAATGGACCTCTCTCCTTTCATTATTGTTATAGATGATTATGAGCATGTAACCTTTGCATAGCTACCAGACAGATTGATGTGTCAATAGATTTTGTTGGATTTTTAAAATCTTCATTACAAGGGAAGATATGCTGGTGGCAAAAAGGGTCATGCTGGAAATAAATGTGATGGAAAGACCAAAAACATCAATACAAATTTGTAAAAAGAGAAACTATAAACTCCTTGAAGGGAGAGAATGCTTCATTTTTGTCTTTCTCTGTATCCCTTGGTTCTGGAATATATTAGATGCTGGATAAATGTTTATTGAATGAATGTGGAAATTGAGAACCAGAGAGATAAAGATACTTGCCTAGGTTACAGAGCTAATAGGGGACAGAGGTAGGTTCTGACTGCAAATCCAATATGTTTTCAGCTTGCTGCCCAGTGGAGCTGAGATTCAGATGCAAGGATCCTGCCTCCCAGACTAGTATTCTTTGCCCTGCGTGGAGCTTATTCCTCCCTCTCTCATTCATTCCTCTTTGATCTAGGTCACAGGACTAACATCAGCGACTCCATTCTCCCTAATGACAGTGGTTCTACAAAAACATGGCAATATCATTATTGCATCCAAAGGACCATTTAGAGCAAGCTGATGTTTAATTCAGCAGGAAGCTGGCAGCTGATCTTTTTTGGCTCTCACCTGAAGTGGGGCCATTTGCAAAGACAGTGGGAGCTGAAGCCTGTGGGGTAACTCATAAGTACGTCCAATAAAAGATCACATAAGAACAGCTGGGTTGAGGATTTTGGTGCCTTCCATTTTCTTGAATGCCAGTTTCACAGAATTCAAGAACAGAGTGATAAAACATGAGGATTCATGGAAAGGGCTCTGAACTGGGAGTCAGAAATTCTAGATCTACTTGTTATGTGACCTTGAGAAATTATTTTTTTCTATCCAGATTTGTTTCTCTTTCTGTAAGATAGGAGTGTCTAGGTGGATAGATTGGACAGAATAATGGACCTTAGATCAGAAGAATCATCTTCCTGAGTTCAAATCTGTCCTCAGAAACTTACTAGTTGTGTGAACCTGGGCAAGTCACTTTACCCCATTTATCTCACTTCCTCAGCGATGAAATGAGCTGGAGAAGAAAACGGCAAACCACCAATATCTTTGCCAAAAAAAATCTCAAATGGCGTCAGGAATAATCAAACACAACTGAAAAACAAATAAACAACAAGCTGAGAAGATGGGCTAGGTTTTCCAGCTCTGACATTCTGTTCTACATCGAGTCAGCAAACATTTACAAAGTATCTCCTACATGCCAGGCACTGTGCAAGCGCTGATTCTATATCCAGTTTGGAGCAATGTGTGAGATCCCTTCCAACTCTCGCATGCCATAATAATAATGTAATGATAGTGATAGGAATAGTAAGGGTGGGATCCCTGTAATCCCTATGGCTCTTTCCCCATCTCCCCAAGATCGTACACATTAAATGCTACCTTCCTCAAGCCGACAGAAAACCTGCAAGTCACTGTATCCCTCATCCATGTTGTCTGTCAAGTGGAGCTTTCTTTGAGCAGGCATCCCAGGGGTCTCATGAGAGTCTCTCTGGCTCATGGTCAATATAGCCTTCTTTCAAAACTGAACTTTCCCATTTGGTCACCAGAGGGCACTCGTCTTGAAATTGTCTACATGATAATCCAATCCCATCCCGGTTCCCATCACCACCAAGTTAATTAGTCTGCAGTGCTCTTGATGACTGGGTCTCAAATTAATCTAAGAGAGGAAATAAAATAATACTCAAGGTATTAAAGCATAAAGGCTTTAATCCATTGTTCTAAAGCTCCCATTTTATGGATAGATTTTTCAGTCTTATCCTCCAGCTTACCAGCCTCCTAATAGCTACAACAATAGTATTTATGTGGTGTTTTGATCCTCACAACAGCTGTATGAAATAAGAACTGTTATTATTTCCATTTTACAGATGAGGAAACTGAGGCACAAGAAATTCAAGTGAATTACCTAGAGTCCCTAAGTTAGTGAGGATGGGGACAGGAATCAAATTCTGTCCTTCCTAACTTCAGGTCCCTCTCTCTGCTTTATAATCATAATGGGATGGCTAGAAACTGGAAATGGAATGGATGCCCATCAATTGGAGAATGGCTGGGTAAATTGTGGTATATGAATGTTATGGAATATTATTGTTCTGTAAGAAATGACCAGCAGGATGAATACAGAGAGGACTGGAGAGACTTACATGAACTGATGCTAAGTGAAATGAGCAGGACCAGGAGATCATTATACACTTCGACAATGATATTGTATGAGGATGTATTCTGATGGAAGTGGATTTCTTTGACAAAGAGACCTGAGTTTCAATTGATAAATGACGGACAAAAGCAGCTACACCCAAAGAAAGAACACTGGGAAACGAATGTGAACTATTTGCATTTTTGTTTTTTCTTCCCGGGTTATTTTTACCTTCTGAATCCAATTCTCCCTGTGCAACAAGAGAACTGCTCGGTTCTGTAAACATATATTGTATCTAGGATATACTGCAACATATCTAACATAGGACTGCTTGCCATCTAGATGAGGGGGTAGAGAGAGGGAGGGGAAAAATCGGAACAGAAACGAGTGCAAGGGATAATGTTGTAAAAAAAAAAAAAATTACCCTGGCATGGATTCTGTCAATATAAAGTTATTATTAAATAAAATAAAATAAAATATTAAAAAATAAATAAATAATCATAATGGGAATTACAATACCTACCAGTCTCAAGCCTCAGGAGCCTCCTTGTTTATGCTAAGCTCTCTCTTGCGTCTACTCTTTATCTCAATTTCCTCAGCATGATACCTAGAGCCAGTCCAAGTCATAGAAAGACATTCACAAGGTCTCTCTTAAGAACTTTGGGTTTGATTGTGTGACATGGGAGACACGGGCACAGGCCTCCCCAGCCCAATGTGCCCTCATCGGATAAGGTGCTATGCTCTCTAACCAAAGCAGAACTGAAGTAGCTCAAACGAAACATGGAAAGTGCACATAATAGAGAATCTGCTCCAAATATTTGCATATTTGCATGTCCTCAACCTATGGTAGAACATTCTGAGTTCATGTTGTCTGATCAGTCAGTCAGACACACTTTAACTTGACTTTAAAATAGGGATGTCTGGTCCTCTTTGAGAATGAAGGAGAACAATGAAGGTGGCCTAGCTGTACCTGATCTAAAATTATATTATAAAGCAGCAGTCACCAAAACCATTTGGTATTGGCTACGAAATAGATTAGTGGATCAGTGGAAAAGGCTAGGTTCACAAGACAGAATAGTCAACTATAGCAATCTAGTGTTTGACAAACCCAAAGCCCCTAACTTCTGGGAAAAGAATTCATTATTTGATAAAAACTGCTGGGATAATTGGAAATTAGTATGGCAGAAATTAGGCATGGACCCACACTTAACACCATATATCAAGATAAGATCAAAATGGGTCTATGACCTAGGCATAAAGAACGAGATTATAAATAAATTAGAGGAACATAGAATAGTTTATCTCTCAGACTTGTGGAGGAGAAAGAAATTTGTGACCAAAGATGAACTAGAGACCATTACTGATCACAAAATAGAAAATTTTGATTACATCAAATTAAAAAGCCTTTGTACAAATAAAACTAATGCAAACAAGATTAGAAGGGAAGCAACAAATTGGGAAAACATTTTCACAGTTAAAGGTTCTGATAAAGGCCTCATTTCCAAAATATATAGAGAACTGACTCAAATTTATAAGAAATCAAGCCATTCTCCAATTGATAAATGGTCAAAGGATATGAACAGACAATTTTCAGAGGATGAAATTGAAACTATTACCACTCATATGAAAGAGTGTTCCAAATCATTATTGATCAGAGAAATGCAAATTAAGACAACTCTGAGATACCACTACACACCTGTCAGATTGGCTAAGATGACAGGAAAAAATAACGATGAATGTTGGAGGGGATGCGGGAAAACTGGGACACTAATGCATTGTTGGTGGAGTTGTGAATGAATCCAACCATTCTGGAGAGCAATCTGGAATTATGTCCAAAAAATTATCAAATTGTGCATACCCTTTGATCCAGCAGTGTTTCTATTGGGCTTATATCCCAAAGAGATACTAAAGAAGGGAAAGGGACCTGTATGTGCCAAAATGTTTGTAGCAGCCCTGTTTGTAGTGGCTAGAAACTGGAAAATGAATGGATGCCCATCAATTGGAGAATGGCTGGGTAAATTGTGGTATATGAATGTTATGGAATATTATTGTTCTGTAAGAAATGACCAGCAGGATGAATACAGAGAGGACTGGCGAGACTTACATGAACTGATGCTAAGTGAAATGAGCAGAACCAGGAGATCATTATACATTTCGACAACGATATTGTATGAGGACATATTTTGATGGAAGTGGATTTCTTTGACAAAGAGACCTGAGTTTCAATTGATAAATGACGGACAAAAGCAGCTACACCCAAAGAAAGAACACTGGGAAACGAATGTGAACTATCTGCATTTTTGTTTTTCTTCCCGGGTTATTTATACCTTCTGAATCCAATTCTCCCTATGCAACAAGAGAACTGTTCGGTTCTGCAAACATATATTGTATCTAGGATATACTGCAACATATCCAACATATAAAGGACTGCTTGCCATCTAGGGGAGGGGGTAGAGGGAGGGAGGGGAAAAAAAATCGGAACAGAAACAAGTGTCAATATAAAGTAATTATTAAATAAAAATTTTAAAAAAATCTAAAAGAAGAAAAAAAAGAGAGAGAGAATGAAGGAGAACACCAGCCATCGTATAATTCAGTAATGAGTGAAAAGTTCATTTTTAAAACCCAAGAAGTTGACCAAAGACTAGGAGAATAGGCAGTTCTCTTCTGCTGGTCCAGCTTAGGTTTTGCCTAAGTCAGGGAGAGAAAAGCCATATTTGAATTCTCCCTAGAGTACAGCCACACAGGATGAGAAGGCATCTCTTAATTGGAAGAGAGAAGAGCCAGTGTGTCTATAAGAAAGAGATCAGGGAGGGTCTCCATGTCTCCAGCTGCCTTGGCCCATATCCAAGATTTCCTGCTGGACCAGCCTTCATCACTGCCAAGTGATTCAGTTCCAGGCCATGAGCTCCTAGAGACCTGGTGCTAAGGGACCATGGCCTCCTCCATCTCCTGGGAGGAAAGAAGCTGGCTTCTGGTCCTCAGGAGCACAATGTCAGCAGCCTCATCATTAGCAACAATGACATCATGAGAGGCTATGGGAGTGGGCAGAAGATGACTACCCAAACTTACCAAGTCTGGTAAGAATAGCAGCATTGGGAGCATTTAAAGCCCAGGAGGAGAAAAAAGCTAAGAACAACAGAAGGAGGAGGAGCCTTTAAGATTTCCTGGGAAAGGGGGAGGATGATCAAAAGAGATTACTGACTGCTATTCAGGATACATAAGATGTGGTGACAAGCTTCTGGAGAGAACACAAAACTAATCAACCTGTTTTTACTTTTATCTTCTCCACCAAGGAGAATAATCTTTAACCTGGGCGGGGAAAAAACCAGAATAAAAACAACAAATAGCTAACATGGAGGTGAAATCTAAGACCATACAGAGAAAACAAAAGACCACCTTGCTGCCCTGGGGTTTAAGTCACTAAGACCAGATGAGTGACATCCCAGGATACTGAGACAATTGGTAGGTGATCTTACAGAACCATTCATAGTAATCAGTGAAAGTCTGAGAGAACTAGAGAAATGCCAGTTTTCAAAAAGGGGGGAATGGTAGAAACTGCAAACAACACAATAATGAACTTGACAGTAATTCTTAGAAAAAGTTCAGATATATTATTTTTAAAAGGCTAGGGAACATTAAAAAGGGAAGCAGTGATCACAAAGAATCAACATGACTTCATCAAGAACAGATGATACTGGACTAACCTGATTTTGACAGCATTAATGAGACTGGTAGATGGAGGAGAAGGGAGCATAAGTAAAATTCATCTAGATTTTAGCAAAGAACTTGACAAAGGCTCTCATAGAAATCATTTCATTTTCTATATTTATATTCTCTCTGCCTGATAGGGTACCACTGAGTACTTAGATATTTGTTGATTACCTGATCGATTGACTGCATGAACTATTCCTGTGAATGAAAGGGGAAGGTAGAGGCTAAAAGATAGTCCAGCAATTCAATTTGGAGTCCTAAACAAATGACAGGACCCAAAGAGTAGTTAGTCATTATTGTTTTTATGTCAAACCGGAAATGGGTCTCCAAGGCTGCATCCCAGGGTTCTTCCTTCATCTTGTACTATTTCAAGTTTTTATCAGTAATTTAGAATACATACAAGACATGTTTATCAAATTTATATATAGCACAATTCCTAGAGAAATAGATATTGAACAAATTAATAAACAAATAAAAAAACTTAGATGAACAAATTGGTATTCATCTCTAGAGATGAGAATGCTAGGCTAAATTGAATAAGAAGAAATAGAATGATGATAAAGATACTGTCTTATACAGGTTCAAAAATCAACTTAAGTGGGAAAAATGGGAGATGTGCCTACAGAACAGTTCATCTGGAAAAAATATGGAGGTTTTAATGGACTACAAGCTTACTATGAGTCAAAATGTGACTAATGCGATCTTGGAATGCACTGAGAAAATCATGGCATACAGAATGAAGGAGGTAAGAGTCTCACTTTTCTCTGTCTGGCCAGGCCAAATCTTGAGTTATTGTTTCAAGTTCTGGATGCCATATTTTAGGATGGACCTTAATATACTGAAGAATATACAGTGGAGAACAAAAAGGACATTCATCAGATGATGAAGGGCTTCATGTTCATACCAAATGGGTAGGAACTAGCCCAGAGAAGAGGTGAAGGAAGAGAAAGAGGTTTGGGACTGAAGTGAGAAGGGATAAATTTTCCTATATTTGAAGGGCTGTCTTATGAATGAGGGATTAGATTACTCTGTTTGGGCCCTGAGGGCAGAATTAGGAACAAAGTTTGGAAGCTGCAAAAAGGCAGATCTCAGCTTGATGAAGGGAAAGCCTCCCTAGCTGTGAGAGTTGTCCCAAAAGAGAATGGGATACCTCAGTTTCCTCTTCATTGGAGATTCTTCAAGCAAAGGTTAGAAGACCACATGTCAATACTCATCAAGAGGATATCCCTAAGGTATGGCTTAAGATAAAAGGCTTTTGGGTTAGGTCCTGAGGTTCTGTAGGTCTATTCACATAATTACCATGTGGTCCACACCATGGACTGCCCACTCCCTGGTCCAAGCAGTGCTGGGCAGAACTGTTTCCCTTCTTTTTTCTGATGGTTCCCAATAAGAAGTCTGAACTTCTTACAACGTAAGGTGAGAGGAGAGGTGGAGCTCAGAGCCAGCTTGGGAACTGAAAACAAGGCAGTGGTGTTAGAACATAAGTTTTAAAGAGACTCAAACAGTATCCACTGGAGGAAAAAGAATGGAGCTGACCACCTTGAATGACTGTGGGAATCAGTTCAGAGTAAGGGTGAAGGGCTTGAGTTCCTGAGTATGACCAGCTGGGACAACGAGCAATTTTACTACTCCAGGCAACATCGTCACCAACCTTCACACTAGTCAGCAGGAGATCTCCATTGTTTTTATATTGTGCATGGTAACTGTCAGGCTAAGGAAGCCTATGGACCTCTTTTCACAATGATCTTTTTAGATGTGTAAGAAAATATACAGGATTACAAATATGGAAATAAAGACAGCATTTCATCATCCAGGTTCAAAGACCAACCTCCTGAAATCTATACATAGACCCACTGGGATTATATATCCTAACTGAGAATCCCTGAACTAAACATATACAATCACTCAACAAAAGCTTACCCTAAGCCAGGCACTGTGCTAATGCTAGAGATACAAAGAAAAACAAAAACAACTCACAGTTTGATGAGCGAAAACATGAGATCACCTATGTACATGCCAGATATAAATACATATGTGTGTATATGTGTTTGTGCATTATGCATATATCCTGTGTATGTGTGTGATATGTACACAGAGGTTTATAGACATATACATTTATATACACTTATAATTTCTTCATAGGCAGTCCCAGTGGGAGAAATAAGGGGGAAATACTTCCCCAGAAGCTGGGTTTTGAGATGTGTTCTCTATGTAGGTAAGAGAGAGAGAGAGAAAGAGAGAGAGAGAATCAGAGACAGAGACAGAGAGAGAGAAAGAAAAAGAAAACTCACAAATGTGCGAATATCTGTACATTCGTCCCTTCAGCCTTCTTCCCTGCCAGGGACAATACCACATAAAGAAGGTCCATCTCTGTGCTTGAGATTGGGACATTCTCTCTATCCAAGACAGTCTTTTCACTCTCCCTCAGGCTTCCCACCCAGAAGAACCAGCAGAGCCTGGTTGTCTGAATGTCAATGGAGGCTCCTGAGGAAACATTGACAGAGGCACATATGACTTTGCACTGGATCTCTCCTCAGACTGGGAAAAGCATACATTGGTTCTCAATAAAGCTATGAGATGCACTACCCAGCTATGTGATCTTGAACAGGTCTCTCTGATCCTCTCCAAATTTCACTTTTCCCTTCTTCACAAAAAAAAAAAAAAAAAAAAAAAAGGTTGGGTTCAGTGGTTGCAAAGATGTCTTTCTGCACTAAGATTTATAACATGGTCAACGTGGCTCACCCAACTCTGCAGAGGCTGCAGTATCTAGGGGTTGGAGCCCTGGGAATCTTTGATATGAAAATTACTGTTTCAGACTGATTCATTTCATGCCTGGGATTTCAGCACCTTTTGTCTCCTTCCTCTACCTCTCTCTCTCTCTCTGTCTCTCTGTTTCTTTCTCTGTCTCTTGGTCTCTGTCTCTCTCTGTTTCTCTCTGTCTCTCTCTGTGTCTCTGTCTCTGTCTCTCTCTCTCTCTCTCTCTGTCTCTCTGTCTCTGTGTATGTGTGTGTGTGTGTTTCTGTTTCTCTTTCTCTCAATATCTTTCAGTCTCTCAGTCTCTCTCTGTCTCTCTGTTTCTCTCTCTTTCTATCTCTCTCTGTCTCTCTCTCTCCCTCCCTCCCTCCTCTCCTTCCCTCCTTCCTTCTCCCTTTTTTCCTTCTCCTCTCCTCCTCTTTCTTCTTTTTGTTGTTATCTCAACCACTTTTAGAGAGTTATTATAGCTTCCCCCTTGACTTCTCTGATGCTAATCTCTCTCCATAAATCATAGCCTCTAATCTTTTCATCACCTTCCTCTGATTCAAACAGCCTCTCGGGAGTGCACGGACTGCAATCTGCTGTGGCTGGAAGGCTTGGAGGTCCAGATTCTGTCATGCTGGGAGCAGAGCTGTCCATGAAATCAGGCTTCATTCCCTCATTTCACAACCGTGCACACACACAGTGTGTGAATAGCCACATAGAGATGGCAACATGTATGCACGCCACCATTTACACATGCGGGAACCCAGAAGCCCGTGTTGACATGCACATATGTAGAAACATGGCACGTTTACATTGGTATATCAAAACATACAAACATATGCACGCCCTTAGAAAATATAATAATAATAACTGGGATTGGCTTTCAGATGTTAGAGAAGACAAACTTTCATCCACTTGATTTTATTAGTTATAACAGCAATCATTTTATCTACCAGGCAAGAAGCCATAGAGGATAGCTCTAGAAAGCTTGTTCTGGGGTAATTTTTATCCAAACATCATTGAATAAGACAAAAAGATTGAGAATAATATTAATAACTCACATTTCCCTCTCTATGTTTTAAAAAATGCTCCCCCTTTACCCACAATAAACTAATGAACAAATAGACCCAAAAACAGAATGGTTTGATAGAAAGAAAACAAGACTTGGAGTCTGAGGTATTGGATTCAAATCCTGCTTCTGCATCTTACTCTCTTGGACAAATTGCCTTCTTCTTTAGGGCTCTATTTCCTCGTTGGTCAAATGAGGATGGATTAGTTGACTCCTGGAGTCCCTCTTCTAGCTCTAGATCAGAGATCTGGTGATCTAAGACACAGACACAAGAAAGCCAATCCACACACCAATACATAGACACTGGCAGCATAGACACAGACACACGGGCAAACCCACCACCCACCTCACCCTCTCGCACACGTGGGCTGCAATGAATTTCCTGTTTTGCTAACGCTATAAGGCACCTCTAGGTTTTCACAGATCCCTTCATGAATATTTCTCACTACATACTGGATGTCATTATTCTATTGAGAATCAATTAGCCCAAATGTTGTTATGACAGCTATGGAAAAATGATATTTTTGGATGTGCTTTATCCCTTGTCTCTTTATGGAATTATTGAAAACTGTACATGGGATCTAGTGGTAAGAGAAGTGGGCAGAGAAGGGAAGAGAAGGGAAGGGGAAGAAAGGGGAAGTAAGGGGAGGAGAAGGGGAAAAAAGGGAAAGAAAGGAAAAGGAGAAGAGAGGGGAGGGAAAGGGAAGGGAAGAGAGGGAAGAGAAGGGAGGGGAAGGAAGAGGAAGCAAAGGAAAGGGAGGGGAGGGGAAGGGAGAAGAAGGGAAGGGAAGGAAGGGGAACTAAAGGGAAGGGAAAGGAGAGGAAAGGAGGGGAGGGGAAAGAAAGGGAAGGAAGGTAAAAGGGAAGGAAGGTAAAAGGAGGGGAAGAGAAGGGAGGGGAAGGGAAGAAAAGGGAGGAGAAGGGAGGAGAGGGAAGGAAAAGGGAGGGGAAGGGAAGGGAAGGGGAAGGAAGAGAAGGGGAAATGGAAGTAAAGGGAAAGGAAGGGATGGAGGAGAAAGGAGGGGAGGGCAAAGGAGGGGAAGGGAAGGGAAGGGAAGGGAGAGTTTCTGGGAAGAGGAAATGGTAGTGAAGGAAAAGATTTCTGAGTGGCCCAGTACTGCTCTTCTACCAGAACTGTGGCCATCACTGTTGGGATGAATCCTTCTGCAGGGACCAGGAGAATATGAGAGGGGAGTTCTCTTCAGAGACCAGGGATGGACTAGTGGGAGATATAAATAGTCTGGTTATGCCAAATCCTAGGCCATCTGCCTCTGATTATTGTTTTTTTACAAAGGAAGAGGCCCTGTCCAGAGGCAGAAACTACTAAGGTCTTCTTCACCTTGATCTCTTCCTCAACTACTCTTCCAATTGATCCCCTCCACTCTGCTCCAAACATCTAGTACAAACAGAGCCCAAAACCACAGAAATAGGAAATGCTGAGACCTCTTTCACTATAGTACAATCCTTACTGTCTTTGCCATTGGCATTTACTATAACTCCCTGAGGAGGACCCACCCACGGGAGACCCTGCCTCCACTGCACCAACATTCTGTTTAAGTGTCCTCCCATAAATTTCACTCTGAATTCATTTCTCTCTAGCACAGTCTCCAGATGCTGGTTGCTGCCTTTTTAACAACCTCTAGGTTACTTTATCTCCTTTAGTCTTCCTTTCCATCATTACCCATGCCATAATACTTGGTACATGGTATGCATTTTAATTAATGCTTGCTGATTTGGGGGGAAATGTTAAAGAAAAGAAAGCCACTAGGACTAAAGTATGGCTTTAAGAAGGGTCAAAATATAGAATATCAGAGTTGAAAGAGACTCAGAAGACAGAATATGGAAACTCGAGGTAAGGAGTAAATTGGAGGAGATACTCTAGAACACAATGTTAGAGCTTGGAGTAGGGATGGACTGAAGAGAGCACTATTTAACCTGTTTCCCGGGCTGATTGTTAAACTTTTAGTGTGAGCATTTTTATCTTGGAAATCAGCAAATGCTGCAAATCAAGGCTTGATTTATTCTTCTGCTGATTGTCTAGACTTAAGGAAATGTTAAAGAAAATGTTAACAATGAAAATTAAACTTTAAAGTTTTCCATCACTGCTTTGGGGATTTTTTGGAGAGCTGGTTGTTAATCACTTACCAGCAATCACCTGACTTGGAGAGACCTTAGAACATCGGATGTCAGAACTGGACAGAGAACATAAAATATCAGAGCTGAAAGGGGACAATATCATCATTATTAGAGCTATAAGGGAACTATATGGTTTAATTCTGATATTTTGTAGAGGAGAAAACCGAGAATATTAAAGGATAGAGGTCGGAGCTAGAAGCAACCTTGGAACGTGGTATCCCAGAGCATGGAGGATTCTTAAAGTAGAGAACATTAGACCTAAGAGGGATATTGGAATATAGGACATACAATATCAAAGCTAAACAGTATCTTCAAGCTTACACTTTTTACACTTTCACTGCTACATTTTGAAAATATAAAAACTGAGTTCCAGACAGGAATTTGATTTGCCCAACGTCATACAGCTAAGTTTATGGTTTGCATCATTTCTTCAGAAAGAAAAACAAAGAAGAGGGTCAGGAGTCCCTCGTAGCTTTATCTCTGAATTACATCCTTAGGCTTTGAAAAGCAGAATCATAGATGAATCACCAGAAAATCCTTCCTCTCTGGCTGTTTTTCTTAAAAGATACATGCACAAACATACACACACACACACACACACACACACACACACACACATGCCCTTTCTCATCTTCCGCCAGGAGCTGTTTTACAAATTTACATTAAACATTGAAGCTGTTTTATGGCAAAAAGAAAAGAAAAATCTGTTTGTTGGGAGGTCCTGGAGGGAAGGCCCCTATGGAAAGAAGGCTGTGGCTTCTGAAGCTTCTGGAGATCTCCCTTCCAGCCGCACATGTTCTGCACAGCCTGTGTCAAGCCCAAGGCATGGACTGTCAGAAGAAAGGTTTAAACTCTCTGTAAAGCTTTATTTCTAACAAAACACTCTCTCTTTCTCTCTCTCTCTCTCTCTCTCTCTCTCTCTCTCTCTCTCTCTCTCTCTTTCTCTCTCTCTTTCTCTCTCTCTTTTTTTTCTCTCTCTCTCCATTCCTCCCTCTCTTTCTCTCTTTCTCACTCCCTCCCTTTCCCTTCCTCACTCTCTTTTACTTCCTCTTTCTCCCTCCCTCTGTCTCTCTCTCCCATCCCTTCTTCTTTCTTCTCTCTTTCTCTCTTTCCTTTCTCTCTCCCTCTCTCTCCTCTCTCTCTCTTTCTCTCTCCATTCCTCCCTCTCTTTCTCCCTTTCTCACTCCCTCCTTTTCCCTTCCTTCCTCTCTTTTACTCTCTTTCTCTCTCTCCCATCCATTCTTCTTTCTTCTCTTTCTTTCTTCTCTCTCTCCCTCTCCTCTCTCTTTCTTTCTCTCTCCCTCTCTCTCTTCTTTCTCTGTATCTCTGTCTCTCTGTGTGTGTCTTTCTGTCTCTCTCTTTTCCTCTCTCTCTCCTCTCTCTCCCCCTTTCTCTCTCCAGAATGAAAGAGATAAGATTGTACCTTATCTCTACTAAATACAATTAGCCAGTCTCTCGAGTCCAGAGAAATGGGACTAGTCATCTTTCACTTGTCTTTCTCCACCTAGAATGACCACTACCACCACCTTATCTCTACTTTTTGAAATCTCTTCCCTTTTTTTCCTCACTTAAAAGAATTTCTTTTTCACTATGAGCTTATCATGAACAAGCATAAACATCTCCCTCTACAGAGAAAAATAAAACAATACATTCCTTTGAGGACCCTCTCCCAGAGCCACTTCCTTCCAAGAGTCCTAGACTCTCAATTCCTGAGGCTGGAGTTGATCTCATGGACTATCCGAGCACTAAATTCTCACCCCACTGGCTTAGTACTTCTCATATACTTTTCCAACACTTCAGTATCTGTGATCTCATCAGTGGAGCTCTTCCCAGAAGAAAGCAGATTCCTGCTTTTCTAGGCTTAAGTGGATGGTCTTCATGAGGAGTTACAAGCCAATGACAATAATTACAATAATAATAACCCAGTCTCTAGTGGCCCTACACTGCTAATGAGCCATTCCACACTTAACTGGATTGGTCCTAAGAAGACAGATTGAATCTGTCACTTGACCAATTCTCAAATAAGCATCATGGTGTAGTGAGAATTCCCTGGCTCTGGAACCAAAAAACTTGGGTTTCAATCTACCACTTACCACCCAAAATCTTGAACAAATCACTCCCCTTCACTGGAGAATGAGGATAACAGACAAGATGACCTATCCTCTTTTAGACATCTTTGATCAGCAGTTTATAGTTATTTCAATCTTGAACTTCCTTAAGAACAACTAAAAGCTTCCATGGATAAAGTGGGAATTCCTCTAGCCTATGTCCTTTGTTAGGAGGAGAAAACTCAATATGGTAAAGAGCCTTGGGTTGTATCACATAAGGATTGGTTAAAGGAACTAGAGGGAGAGAAGGTGTGAGAGTGTGTGTGTGTGTGTGTGTGTGTGTGTGTGTGTGTGTGTGTTCTGTTAGCAATTTAACATGAAGAAGAGAAAACTCAGGGGCATATGATGGCTGTCTTCAGGTATCCAAAGAGCTGTCATATGGAAGAGGAATTAAGACTTTTTCCATTTGGTCCCAGAAAATAGAACCAAGAATAAAGGGCAGAGCACTCCCAAAAGATAAATTTAAGTTTGGTGTCTGAAAAATATTTCTTCCCAGTTAAGAGCTACCCCAATCTGGGATGGGATACATTGGAGGTCTTCAATGTTGTACTTAAGAACCCTTTTCAGACTCTGATTGAACTGGGTGACCAAATGGATTCTGTAATTCTGTGGCTGACATTTTTCCTTTCTTCAAAGTAATTGGAAGGTGAGATGGGAAGGAAAGAATTTCCCACAAAAATGCCTTATAAGAATTAAATTCCATAGATAAGGTTGATATAACTTAGGTATTAGTGATAGAATTGTCTCCATCTTTTAGATGAAGCAAATAGAGTGTAAATGACTTCCCCACACTCATGTAGTTAAGTAATTCAGGTCTGGTGATTTTTGACAAGCCCTACGCCCTTTCCATGGAATCACAGGGCACTAACTATTCCACTTTTGTACATATATCTTCAGCAACCAATAATGTCTGGCACATAGTAGGTGAAGCTTAAATGTTTGCTGATTGATTGCTTAACAGGGCTATTTCAAAGAAACAGTTTCATGTGAGATATTACTACTGTTTTCTTCCCAGAGCTCTCTGGTACAGACACCTCTGAATGGCTATGGGCCTCTGTCATGATTGGTAACTGAATTTTACATGACAAATTTTCAGGTTCTAAAAGTTCATACATATGTTAGCCTGCTTTCACAATGACCCATGTGAGGTAGGGTCTACAGGTTCCATTAACCCCATTTTACAGATGTAGATCTGAGATTTGCAGAAGTTCACTGGATTTGCTCAGAATCTCAAACCTAGTGAAGTGTCAGAAGTGGGAGCTGAAGCCAGGTTTTCCTGATTCCAAGCCCAGCCCTCTCTCCACCATGCCTCTTATCCAAGTCTGATCCCTCGTTCCTGTCAGAGCCTGCCTGGAGTTGGGGAGGGAGAGGGGTACCCCCATTGGCCTGGAGGGTGGAAGAGGGCTTCAACCTATCTCAGCATTCAGAAGGTAGTGAGTGTTCTTTCCCAGCCTCATCTGTCAGTGACAAGTCCCTGGAGAAATGGGAGGATTGAAAGGGGAAAAAAAAATTATGAAACCGCTTGGTGCCTGAGGCAGGTTTCTGTTTCTATAACTTGACTCAGGTCCTTTAAGACATTTGTATTTAATTGTAAATCTTGGGTGAAATGAGAAAATGTTCTCTTGGGAGAGACAAACAGGGTCATGAGGGAATAAGTGAGGAAGGACTCTATGCAAGAGTCTTCCAGTAGTTTCCTCAAATGGAACTATGTCCAACTGAGGCCCCGAATTATTGGCCAAAAGGAAGACCCCAGGGAGATTATCACCCAGTGAAATTGATTTGTCTGTGCTCAAATCATTAAAAGAAACAGATCTTGATTTCCTTTTCTTTTTAATGAGATTTCTTCTTGCTTTTGATTTTAACGCAACAGCAATACTTTTAGCCAAGAATTGAATGTTCTTTTATAACAAAAAAGCACTTAAGCAGAAAAATAAACCACCTGTATCAACAAGGATGTATGGGCAATATATGCATTATTCTGTCCCTGTAGTCCCTCACCTCTCAGCCAAGAGCAGGGAAGTCTGGTTCATTATTTGTATTCAGGGACCAATATCAGTTGTTTTAGAATAGTTATCATATTTGCCCAGAATTAGCTTTCTTTTTGATGTTTTCATTTGCAGTGTGCATAATTTTCTTTTACATCTATATAGTCTTCATTCTGCATTAATTCATAGTCTGGCCATATTTCTCTGAATTCTCCATATTTGTTATTTCTTCCTGTTTTATAATAATGGATATTAAATGCATATGCAACAGGTTCTTTAGCAATTTCCCAGTCAATGAGCCATTATTTTGTTTCTACTGCCCCCCAAAAGACTGCTAGGAATATTTTGGTATATATGAGATGTTTCTGACTTTATCCTCCTAGATACCGATCTATAGGACCCTGGGATTTACTAAGTTTAGTCATTTGTCTAGAATAACTCCAAGTTCTTATCCAGAATTATTGGACCAATTCTCAATTCTACCAAATGCAAATCAGACTATGAGCACTCCTGCCTTTCCTCAGCTCTCCTAATTTTTACTGATTTCAGTTCTTTGTCATCTTTGCTAATTTTCTGAGTGTGAAGTAAAAAAAAACTTAGTTTCTTTAACTTGCATCTATTTTATCAATAGCAACTTGAAGCATTATTTTACATGGTCATTGGTTAGTAGCATGCTGTTCTCCATTTGAAAACTGTTCAGCCCCTTTGACCACTTACATATTAGAAAATGGCTCTTAAACTTACATATTTGTATTAATTCCCTATTCAGATTTGTAACAATGATATTTGAGGCAAAGATTTTTCCCTCTAGTGGATAGTTTCTCCTCTTATTCTATTTGCATTGATTTTGTTCATGAAAAAGCTTTTTAATTGATACAATCAAAATGGTCTTTTTGGCCTTTCTGATCATTGTGTATCCCGTTTTTGGTTAAGAATTCTTCTCCTAGCCATAGTTTGAAATCTACTTCTTTCTATTCTCCTCTAATTTTCATATGGAGATTATGATGATATATAGTGTTAGATGATGGTTCATCCCTGATTTCTGCCCAATTGACTTTCAGCTTTCCCAATAGTCCTTTTTTCCAGCTTATTTCTGTACTATATGCTCTAGCCAGAGCAGACAACTAGTGATCCCCTGGGCTCATCCCAACTCTTTCCCAAGGTTCTCATTTTCATATTCTAGGCATTTTATGTTTCTTCTACATCTGTATATTTTCCATTCTGCATTAATTCATAATCTTACCATATTTTACTGAATTCTCCATATTTGTCATTTCTTCCTACATAGTAATAATAGACATTAAATTCATAAACTATAGGTAGCTTAGCAATTTCCCAATCAATGAGCAATCATTATTTGGTACCTTTGTTTGTATAGTATGCTCCCCCTCCATATGAAATGGTCTCTCTGCTTTCCCCAAGGCCTATTCCTTAACTAATCTCTGCTTATTGAAAATTCCAACCATCCTTCAAGGCCCACTTAATATCATTTTCCTCCATGAATTTTCTTCATTCTCACAGATAAGGGTGAGTTCTTCCCCTAGAGAACACTCACTTGCTCTCTATTTCTTGCTTTTCTATAAATATATACTACTGAATATTTGTTCAATTCATCTACCTTATAGCTATGGGAAAGAGAACTTCCCTACTACCAATACCAAAAACAAAAACAAATACTCTCAACTTTGCACATAATACTATTATTATTATTTAGTATTAATAATACTAAATATATAAATAATAACATTATTATTATTTAATGTTCAACTAAAAGACAGAAAGAAAAGAGATAGTCTTGAAATCAGTAGAAATGTATGTTCAAATTCTGCCTCTAACATTTACTTAGTACATCAGAGGGAAAACTGACCTTTGCTATTCATTTTTCCCATCTGAGCCTCAGGTTCCTCATCTGTAAAATGAGGAGATTAGATTAAATGACCATTGATACCTCTTTCAGCTCTAGATCCATGATCCCATCCATGGGTCTTGCTATCTGACTCCTCAAGCCTCAATTTTCCCACATATAAAATAGGGATAATGACAGGATAAAGTAGGGATGAAGCATAGTTCCGAATTGTTGGATCCATTCACAGTTCCCATAGCACCTGGTCCCACAGGGGCATTGTGAAAATCAAGAGATATCATACATATATAGCACTTTGTAAAATAAAGCACTATTATAAATTTCTATTGCTAAGTAATATATGGTTTCTCTCTGAGGTTATCTCCCATTTACACTGCAGAGTAGTTTGCATGTTGTCTCCCCATTAGACTGTGAATTCCCACAAGGAGGACAGGGAAGGTCTTTTGCCACCCAGACTTTTTTTTAACAACTGTAGAGAGCAAATTGATGGTACAGTGGATAGAGTGCTCAACCTAGAATCAGGAAATCTCATGTCCCTGAGTTCAAATCTAGTCTCAGACCAGATGACCCTGGGCAAGCCTTTTAACCCTATCTGCCTCAGATTCCCCATCTGTAAAATGAGCTGGAGAAGGAAATGTCAAACCACTCTAGTACCTTTGCCAAGAAAACCCCAAATGCGGTCACAAAGACTTGACACCACTGAAATGAAAAAAAAATTATATATCTCCAGCTTTTTGCATAATATGTGGCATATAGTAGGACTTTAATAAATGCTTATTGATGGTAATGATGAATATTCGTTCTATTAAATTCATTTAATTGGGGCTTTAGCTCAAAAGAGATAGAGATGATGAATACATAATAATAGCATATATGAAATCTTTTGGACTTGGGATTTTACCAGCATACCAAGAGAACTCCCCCTATCAAATCAGACAGACACCTGGTCTGCAATTATCGTCTTAGAGCTTCTTAGGGCCCTGAAAAATGAAATTACTTGCTGGATGTCACAAGTACAGCATATCTTAGAGGTCGGATTTAAACCCATACTTTGTTACTCCTGCTTCACAGCACCTTCCTGTTTGATAATAGTTAATAGTTACTCAGAGAAAACGTCACATAGCCAGGATGACCTGGATTCAAATCCCACTTCTGGCACTGGGTTTATAAAAATTGGAAAAAATCAATTAACTTCTCTGAGCCTCAGGAAGATTTCTAAGATTACAAATTTCAGACAGGTTGTTACCTGCTTAAGCCATTAAAGTATTGGTATGATAATAGCTCATGCTTGCTTAAACTATGCAGTTACAAAGCTCTTTCCCATCCTTGATCTCAGGTGAGTCTCTCAATGGCCCTATCATGGAGGCAGCAGGGCAAGACTGATCATTCCCATTGCACAGATGAGGAACTCAAGCCTGAACAAGATCCCAATCCAAGTATACCCATGGGGCAGAGCGGGGGCTCGACTCATTTATGGATTGTAGCACTGACTGTGTCCCAGAATTCTAATCTAAACCAGATTAGAAGCCCCAGAGAGCTTGCCCTAAAGAACCTTATTAGGATTTTCTTCTGGCATTCTTGTCCAACTGGATGGTTCCCCGGGCTTTCTTCTGAACTCACACTCAGTCACTCACTCTCACTACCCACCAATGACAGGGATGTGTCACTCCCTCCATCATCACTCTTCCTGTGGACATTCTCACCTTACTGGGACTCAGCTCAGGTTCTGCTTTCTCTCAGGATTACTATTGGAGACCTGAGCTAGAACTGACCTCTCCTTCCTTGTATCAACCCATGAAGTCTCAATAGACTTTAAGCAATGAGGTTAGGAACTGCCTTCTTTGTATCCCCTGTGCCTGGGGATGAGAGGAAGCATAGAGTAATGATTAGAGATGACCCTCAAAACCAGGAAAACTTGGGTGCAAGGCCCACCTTTGACCCACTAGTCTGTGTGACCCTGGGCAGGGCAGGTAACCTCCTCTCAGTGGCTCTGGAAACTTCTCTAAGACTACTAATTGTAGAGAAAGTACTGACCTCCATTGTTATAGGGAGTTTCCTCACATAAAACTTCCTTAGGAGCAATTAATCAGGCCTGGAGTCAGGAAGACCTGAATTCAAATCTGACCTCAGACCTTAATCTCTGTCTCAGTTTCCATATCTGTAAAATGAGTATAATACTCCCACTTATTCTTACATTTGTGAGAATCAAATGAGATAATTGTAAAGGGCATAAATGATGGGCATTTAGTAAGTAATCTCTAAATGTTAACTATTAGATTAGTAATTATTAGCTACTAACATTAATAATTAGTTATTGCTCATTTCTAGTAATACTAGTATTGGTAACTAGTTAGTAATTATTATTATTAAATCCCAGATCCAGTTCCTGTTATTAGTGTTTTGATTATGAGAAGCACTTAATAAATGTCCATTGAAATGAATTGGGCTCTTGTTCTCCTCCCCACAATTATAAGATTATAAAGTTTTAAATCATGCAGGCTGTCCCAAAAGTCTTAGTGCCGGGTTAAATTTTAAAAATCTAACCCCACAAAGGAGGGCAGCCTTCTTATATGTCCATTTTGCTGATGAGAAAACTGAGTGTTAGGAAGGCTAGCTGATTTTATCAGCAAGCACACAAAAAGGGAGTTTCAATGCCAGAATTCAAATCTTATCTCCAGAAGAATGTAAACTCTTAGAAAGAAAGGATTATTTATCCCCACCACCAGTAAATCCCAAGTTGCCTCTGTCTCTATCCCCAAAAAATTACCTTTTATGGCCTGGTTGCATGATTCTGGGTGGCCCTTTCAGCTGGAACAGGGATACTCCAGCCCAGGACTTACTATCAGTGTGTCTTTGGGGAAAAGTGTATGGTCAGATATGCAGATGGAGGCATTAATTGAGGAACAAACAAGACATTATCAGGATGGGAGTTTTTAACCTAAGGTCTGTAGATAGATTTTTTTTTTTTACAAGAACATTTTATTTTTTTAATTATAGCTTTTTATTTTCAAAACATACGCATGGATAATTTTTGACATTCACTCCTACAAAACCCTGTGTTTTAATTTTTTTCTTTCCCTTCCTCCCTACCCCCCCCCCCCATCGGCAAGTGATCCAATATATGTTAAATATGTGCAATTCATGGATAGATTTCAAAGGGTCTATGAACTTAAAAAATACATCTTCATTTCCATATAATTTATTTCCTTTGCTAATCCTATGTATTTTATTTTATGTATCTAAGAACATAGTTCTGAGCAGGGGTCTATGGGCTTCACCATCCTGCCAAAAGGAGATCCACAGATACACACACACACACACACACACACACACACACAGGATCAACAACCCTACTCCAGTGTCTGGCACAGTTCCTTCATATGGGAAACATTTCAAAAATGCTCATTGAATTAAATCAGATTGTTGACTCCAAGTCAAGGTTCTTTCTATTACATGATAATACATGATAAGTAGGTTAAAGAGGCATTTTTAAAATGTTTGTTAAACTAAATCGAATGGCAAATGCCTGAAGGATAGATTGAAGGTCCAGAAGTCATTGAATGGTCTTCCCACCATTGTCCAGAGTAATGGTACCGTCCTTCTCCTTGGCCCTCAGAGTAGCATTTGGTTGGCACTTGTCTATGGAATGAATTTATTACTACTGCCCAACTACAAAGTGAGGGGGTACAATAGACAGAGTTCTGGACTTGGGATCAAGAAGATCCAACTTCAAATCCATTCTCAGACACCAACTTGCTGAGTGACCTTGGACAAGTCACTGAATCTGTCTTTCTCAGTTTCCTGAAATTCTAAAAGAGGGATAGCAAATACTCCTAAACTCTTAAGACCATTGTGAGGATACACTGAAATAATATTGGTAAGTGATTACCACAGTGATTGGTATATATTAGCCACTTAATAAATGCTCATTTGCCTGTCTGCCTTCCTCAGTTTTCAGATCTATAAAATGGAGATAATACCATCACCTGCCTCACCGAAGTGTTGCAAAGCTTGAATGAGTTAACAAATAATACACCTTAAAGCACAGTTTAAAATAAGGAACTCTGCATGCCTTAAAATGCTATATAGATGCTAAATATTATTATTATTAGACAATGAGACTCCCCTGAAGGTTATTCCCAAATCTTATGCATGTCTACACAGCAAGCCCCATTTTCAATTTGAGAATCACTTCTCTGAGCTATATCCACACCAAAGTACTAAATATTCTCAACTCCTATTCCCCCAATGATTGCCACACCCTTAAAAATTATCTCCAAGGACAAAGGATGTCTTAATCAGCTAATTAAGAGCTGATTAGTCTCTCTGCCTAGCCAACACCACCCAAAAAATGGTCAACACCACTCATAGAAAGATGGTAGAAATTAGTGTTCAAAGAATATATTAACGTTATGTAGGACAGCATAGGAATACCAACTTGACCAGTAGATCATGAACATGAAATCCCCAGCTGCCTTGAAAATGCCATCTTCCCCTCTTCTCCTCACTCTCCATTTCCCCTTCTACTTCTGACTCTGGATCGGTAATCACATATGACCATATTTCCATTATCTTGGATGAAGCATGTTAAGTGGCTGCCATGCTACCATTGTTCTTGGATAGGGCATGTTAATTGCCTTATTGATCAACCAAACTACCATCCCTGTGTCTCCCCGGAAAATCTTGTCCTTAGCTACCTACTCCCCTATAAGTATTGGCTTTCTCATTAGAATGTAAGATCCTTAGGTTAGGAACGCTTTGGCTTCTGTATTTGTGTGTATTTCCAACTGGAATATAGCGATCATTTGGTAAGTGCTTTTTCATTCATTCTTTCATTTACCTGAGTTAGAAATTGAACTCAGCTCTTTTTGATTCTGAGATCTTTTAGGCAACAAACTAGTGTCCCATTTCTACCTTCCTCTCTATCAGTCTCTGTACTCCCCAAAGCTCCCAGACCAGAAACAAGTTTCTTGTTTTAGTTTTTATTATGTTCTCTTATCTTTTGGTCTTACAAATTGTTTTCAAGACATTCATTTCAAGTGATTTCTTTCAAGCATAAGGAATGAGTGCTGCCCCTTCAGGTTGACAATCTTTTCACCTGACCAGCTTAAGGACTGGGTCCTAGGGTATCCAAGTGGAAGATTTAATGGGACTGGTCTCCATGTTTTCCTCAGTTACCTCCAGATGCTTCATAGGATATAGAAGAAAAGCTTTTCCATGGTTCATGTTGGCCTGGTCTCTGCAATAAGAATTAGGAAACATAATTATAGATTGTGGTACAAACCTTCATCTGGATTATTGCTAGAACCTTCTATTTTAAGTTTCCTCTTATTCCCCTACATTCTATACTCAGCTGTCAGAGACCCATTTCCCTAAAATACAAATCTGATCATGGCTCTTATCTCCTCATCTCTACTTCTTGGAATTTCTAGTTTCCTTCAGAGCTCAATTCAAATTTTATCTTCTACCTAAGAACTTCCCCGATCCAAGTTGCCACTGTCTCTATCTCCCAAAACTACTTTTTATGGCCTGGTTGCATGACCCTGAATGGCTCTTTCATCTGGAATAGCTGGAACTCCAGCCCAGGACATACTATCAATGTCACTGGAGAAAATCTCATGGTCAAGATATACAAATGGAGGCAATAGCTGGGGAACAAGACATTACCAGGATGGGATTGTACAAGGTCAATGATACACAAAAACCCAAGATGGAATTCCATGTTAGCAGTGATAGAAATAAAGCCCAAGATTTATACCTAGATCTAAGAAAGATCCTGAAAAGAAGCAGAGCCCTAATTTCAAGCTGAAGGATTTGAGGATTGGTTAAGAGAGGAGGAGTGGAAGGAGACAAATAGTATGACTTTGATAGCATACACACAAAGACCTACTCATAAGCACAAGAGAGACTGAAGCCTAAAATGGTGCCAGCTGGCTCCACTCTCAGACTTCCAAAAACCTATCCCCAAAAAAAGAAGTGCAATACTGTATTCTGCTTCTGATGGCCTCTATGGAATCTATGGATCACAGGTTTACTCTAATCCTTGGCCAAAGGAATGCTCCAAGGTCTATGTCTTCATTAGTCCCCATAAAATTTTTGTGGGATTGCAAACAAAGCCTCTTTCATGTAGAAATGAACCCAAAAGATCTCTGGACCAGAAAATCCTTGTCTCAGGCAGGAATGGTCTCAAGAGAATCTTTAGGAGACACCATGGTGCAGTTTTAAATTCAAACCGACTCTCCCACCCCATTCCCACAGCTTCTGGTGGCAGAAAAGCCAAATTTGAATCTTGGCTTTGCTATCCATATGACTGTTTGGGCAAATCACTTCACTTATGAAACATGAAGCATTTACAAAATGAAGGCAATTGAGAGAATCAAGCATTACTCTAATCATAATGTCCAAGCTTGTCCTTGAAGCTAGATGAGGTGAGAAAATGCACCTCCTTTCCCTTTCTTTATAGAAGGGGACCGTCATGGGGGTGGAATACTGCCTAGCCAGCCTTACATGAAGCATTTATAAAATGAAGTCATTGGGCAAACTCAACATTACTTTAATCATAATGTCCAAGCTTGTCCTTGAAGCTAGAAGAGGTGAGAAAATGTACCATTCTTCCCCTTTCTTTGCAGAAGGGGGAAATCTTGGGGGTGGAGTATTGCGTAGCCAACCTTCAGCACTCAGTGCATTGGTTAGTTGTGCTGAATTGTTTTGTAATCTCCCTCTTTTATTCTGTTACAAGAGATGAATGGGGAATGGGGAAGGCTCATGTTAGAAAATGATAATATCAAAATTACAGATGATAATTTCCTAATTTAAAGAAGAAAATACAACATTTTAAAAAATGAAATGAGTTAAATTGGATGAGCTCTGAGATCCTATCCAGCTATAGATCTTTGATCCTTATCAGGTTTTTCTTTCAAATGGGAAGGTACAGAGAAAATCTATACATTATGACACATCCCCCTCAATCAACAAGCATCTATCAAACAATAATTATTAACAATAATAATACCTTTTGATTATATAGATTTACAAAGCACTTTACAAGTACTATCTTATTTGATCCTCACAACATTACCTTGGGAGATGGGCACTATTATTAACTCCATTTTACAGATAGTCTATTAGGATTAAGTGACTTGCCCAGGGTCATATAGCTAGTAAATGTCTAAGGGCTAGATTTAAACTCAGATGTTCTTGCATCCTTCCATATAACTCTGCCTACTATGTGTCAGGTACTATCATAGGTATGCTAGAAATAAATCCCTCCTTCACAAGGAATTGGAAAGAACTACTGTGTGACATTTCTTCTCTGGGGTCTGGGCCAGCTCCCAAATATAAGCCCTGCTCTGAGAAGCATGTCGTAGGCTTTCATAAATCCATTTGCCATGACACTCGGCTGCACCCGAGACAAGCTGGGCCCTGCCCTGCTTCCCTTCCTGCTGTCTCACGCTGCCTGAAGCAAAGTAAGCTGGGGGAGGGAACACAAGGCAAGATTTATGCCCATAGACACAAGCAGCCTCTGGAATTGAGGGAGTCATCCATCTCACCAGGGACAAGAGGAAGGGGCTCAAAGCAGGAGAGATAGCTCAGCTGGAGGCAGAAGCTAGGCTAGCAGTGGGGCACCCTGGGGAGGGGAGCTGCCACGAATGTCACTGAGTTCCCAGGCATTGGATTCCAAAGCAAGAAGGGATCTCTGGAGGTACCATTGTCCAGTCTATCCCCCTTCTCAGCATCCCTGACTAGGGATCATCTAGTCTCCACTTGGACCGTTTGAGGGAGCTCCTATTGTTAACATGTTCTTTCTTAGAGGAAACTTAAATCTATTTCCTTGAGCTTTCAGCCATTATACTCAGTTTTTGCCTTCTGGGGCCAAGGAAAATAGTTAATCCCCCTTCCACAGAACAATCTTTCAGATCTGCATACACACACATATTCATAACATATACACACATTCACAAAATCAAACACATATATATCACCCCCACATACATATATGCAAACATACATAACACACACACATCCCTATAATATACAAACAATGATGACCATAGCTTCAAAAGTTTTCCCTTCACCAGACTAAACCTTGGAGTCATTTTTAAACTCCCTCCTCCTGGAATTACTCTGCATTTATTTGTTTTATTTATTGTTTTCCCACAATAGAATGAGGAAATGGATAAACAAATTGTGGTGTATGAATGGAACAGGATACTACTGAGCTGTAAGAAATGATGAGTAGAACAAATATGGAGAAGCCTGTGAAGGCAAATATGAACTGATGAAGAAGTGAAGCCAGGAAAACAAGATGCACAATAGCTGCATTGTCGATGGAAAGAACAGTAACACAAAAGGAAATGCAGCATGATTAGAATGACCAAACTTGGTCTGAAAAGAGTTCAGATAATATGTCTCCTCTGTCTCTGTCTCCCTTGTCTTCTTTCTGTCTCTTTTCTGCCTCCCTTCTGTCTCTGTCTTTGTCTCTGTGTCTCTGCCTCTCTGCATGTCTCTGTCTTTCTCTCTGTGTCTCTCTGTTTTTCTGTGTGTGTTTCTGCCTCTCTCTATGTCTCTGTCTCTCTGTTTCTCTCTGTCTTTGTCTCTGTACACACCTTAAAATAATGGGCTTTTGGTATAAAATGCTATATATACTGTCAGAAGAATAGATTGTATTAGTTGGCTTTGATAAACTGCCTTTTTTCTTTATTATTCTTCTTCAACACACAGGACACACTGCCTAGGGAGGTAAATTGGAATATAGTTAAAAAAAAACATTATATAGAAACAAAAGAAACATTAATAATAATTTTAAATGTCCATTAGACCCCATTTCCCCTGGACTCTAGTCTAGAGGGAGAACAACCAGTTGTCATCCTCCTTAAAACCCTTTCAGTAATTAATGTTACCTTTTCACCTTCTCTTCTCTAAGGTAAATGGTTCTAATCCTTATGCTACCACTACTAGGTGTGTTCTTGGGAAAGTCAGTTCCCTTCTATGAGTCTTACTTTCCTCAACTGTTAAAAAAAAAAATAGAGTTAATAATCTCTCCACAACCTAATTCCAAAGACTACTATGAAGACAGAAGAAGATAATAGATATGTAGGTGTTTTATAACAATAAATTACAGAAGAAATATCAGCAATTCTCTTGTCCACACCCAAATGAAGATGCAGTGGGCTGGGTTCTGAGTTCTGTTATTTCAGCAGGGATGGAATAGACAATAAAGAAAGCTTTTTCTTAAGTGTGTTTCTTAACTGTGCCCCAGCTACTAAGGATTTTGTTGTTCCATCATGCAATCATGTCCAATTCTTCATAATTGTCCAGGAAATCTTGATGAGGATGAGGAACTGAGGTAAATAGAAATTAAATGACTTGTCCAGTTGTCACACAGATAGTGAATGTCTGAGATCAGATTTGAACTAATTTCTTCCACATGCTAAGTCCAGGGCTCTATCCCCTAGCTATCCCCTGGTACTCCTGGCACTAAGGATATAAAAATGAAAAGAAATAGTCATTTCCCTCAAGAACTTTACATTCTATTAGAGGAAACAACAGAGAGAGAGAGAGAGAGAGAGAGAGAGAGAGAGAGAGAGAGAGAGAGAGAGAGAGAGAGAGAAACACAAATAATGGTGGGGAGTGGGAAGACAAGGAAGATGATACTTAAAGAAGACTAAGAATTCCAGGTGACACAGCGGATATCTGAAGTCAGATGACTCAACTTCAAGGCCTCTGACACTTAGTAGTTGTGTGACCCCGGGAAAGTCACAACTCTATTTGCCTCAGTTTCCTCATCTGAAAAAACAAATTAGAGAAGGAAATGTCAAATCACTCCACTATCTTTGCCAAGAAAACCCCCCCAGGGAGTCACAAAGAGTCAGACATGACTGAAAAGCGACTGAACTATAACAAGAAGAATTCTTTGAGTCCAGGGAGGTGAGGAATATGTGCATTTCAGGGGTTGAGACAGAAAATGAAATGTCTTGTGTAAAGAAGAGCCAAAAGGTCAGTTTGGTAGTACTGGAACATGTGCAATTTTTAAAGCTTCAGCACTTTCACCAAAGGCAATGTCAATAGCCAAGTTCAACAAGAGAGAGCATGGCACAGTAACAAAAACACTGAACCTGGAGAGTGAGGAAACCTGAGGTCACATCCTCACTCTTAAACTTACTACTAACTCTATAACCTAAGTCACAAGTCACTTTCCTTCTCTTAACTTCAATTTCATCATCTATAAAATGTAGATGATAATACTCATTAAAAAACATATAAAAATGCCTTATAACTCTTAAACTATTTTAGAAATGTAGAAAAAGTCACTTTAGTTTCCTCATCGGAAAATAAGGAGAGTTAAACTAAATGATTCCTTAAATTTCTTCCAACATATTATTCTATAAAATCATGGCAGTGAGGGAGATAAAGAAAATTATTTGGGGGCACTGAAAACTCAACCTCAATCGCAGATAATTTATTTTAAATGCTCAAATGATGGAAACTAGGGTAAATAATGGAGGAAACAAGAAACACACACATATTTTTAAGTGTGTACATTTTGCACCAGGCATTGTACAAGTTGCTAGAGCTAGAAATACACAATTGAGACCATTTCTGGGCTAAAAACCTAGCTTACATTCTATTGGGGATAGAGAGAGATAGGAGTGATCAACAACACATTCAAAGGTGAATAAATACAGGTCACAAATACAAATGAGTCATTTTCTATGACAGAAGCATTATTGTCCAAGACATGAAAATCTAGAGTGATCTGATGCTAATGAGGTGCTAATAATTACAAAATGGATGAGAATTGTTTTTAGGTATATTAGAACAAGAGGGAAGATTAACCACTACTTGAAACAGATGGGATGATGCTATTGAATAATGATGTGAAAGTTGAAATACTCAACTCCTTTGTATTTTATTTCCTTTTTTTATTCCAAAGAGTGATCACTGGACTGGGAAGAAACTAAAAATGTTGAGTAGGAAGCAGAGATAAATGAAACTCAGTCAACATCTTGCTACCCTCCATGAGTTCAAATCACCACATATAGATTAATTACATTCTAGAGGACTAAGAGAACTGTCCAATATGATTACTTAAGCCACTGTCAGTGATCTTTAGAAAATTGTAATGAATACAAAAGGACCTTCAAGACTTCAGGGCAACTTTTGTACCAATCTTCCCCACCACCCCTCAAAAAATGGTGGGGAGTATAAGAAAGTGAAGTCTACAAACTATAGAACAATGGGATTGGTTTTAATTATTGACAAGTTTCTGAAACCATTATTAAAAGGAAGTCATTATCACAAAGAACAAGCAATGCTTCATCAAGAATATGTTATATCATTTATTTTTTGGACATAGAAAAACAGATGAGGGAAGAAAAAATAATTGTTGATCTTTTTTTAATCAAATTCAACATTAAAAAGTATAGATCATGATAGTTCTAAATTCATTTATTTATCCTTCTTTTTCTTCCTTTTTATTTCTTTCTTTCTTTTTTCTTGGGGAAGTAGGGTCAGAGAAAACAAGATAAATAGCCAGAAAGTTCAGGAGAATGCTATAATCAGAATTTACTATAGCGTAATTAGACATAAACATAATATTCTTAGATTTCATCAGCAAAGCATTGGACAAAGTTTCTCATTGATTTACTTATCGATAAGTTGGAAATAAATAAGCTATATGAGAGTATATTTAGATGAGTCTGAAACTAGACCAGTAATTAGACCTAAGAAGCAGTCATTAATGAAAGGATCAACATTAACTTGAGGGAAGTCTGTAGTAGAGTGCCCCACACATTTATCTTTGTACCTGAGCTGTTCCACCACATGTTTATCAGTGATTTGAATACAGATGATTATCATATTTTCCAATGATATAAAACCTGGTGTTGTGACTAATATGTTGGATGATAGAATTCAGATTTCAAAAGACTTCAAACAAGCTAAAATAAGATGAAAGTCATTAACATTAAAATCAAAGTTTTACATACTTCGGTTCAAAAGATCAACCTCACACATGCAGAATGATGAAGGAATGGGTGGACGACAATTTGAAAAGGATCTTGGGGTTTTTTTTTAACTATCTTTGGGGCTTGAATAAGCTAGTTTCTTTATTTTGTTATTCAGTCATTTCAGTCATGCTCAATTCTTCATGATGCCATTTTGTGGGTTTTCTTGGCAAAGATACTACAGTGGTTTGCCATTTCGATCTGCAATTCATTTTACAGATAAGGAACTGAGGCAAATATGGATAAGTGACTTAGTGACTTGCTCAGGTCATAACTAGTAAGTGTCTGAGGACAGGTTTAAACTCAGGAAGATGAATATTTCTGACTTCAGGCCTGGAACACTATTTACCATGCCATCCATCTTTATTTACTGTGAAAAACAAGGTTGTTGTAATGTTTCATGCTGTGTTAGCTTTGTGCTTGCAAGGGAACTAAGGATACCCCGGATAAAGACAAAAGTAAGTCAAATTCAGATGTTTCCAATGAAACAAGGGGAATTGAGTCATAGAGATTTTGTCATGAATATTACTTATTATGAAGTCTACAAAACTGAACTTAGGCCTATATAAAGTCTAAAAAAATTATCTCTCCTCTAGTTTTGAGTTATGGTTAACCACTTTGGAATGTTTAATCTAGAAAAGAGAAAAATTTCTTCCCCCAATAAATTGCAAACTCTTTGAGAGCAGGGACTGTCTTTATTTGTCATATCCCCAAGCATTAAGAATAGTTCCTGGCACATAATAAATGCTTAATTAATGTTTATTAACTATTGATTTAGAGACAAAGCAAATGATACCTTCAAATGTCTGAAGGCACAGGAAAAATGAACAAGACATTTGACTCTTTCTGCTTGGTCCCAGGAGGCAGAATTAAGACCAATAGGAAAAGCTGCTATAGGACAGATTCTAGTTCAAATGCAAAAGTACCTTAACAAGAAATGAAAGCTCTACAAGTGGAACATACTGATGATTCATGAGGTAGTAAACAACTCCTCGTTACTAGGAGATGATCAGAAAGAGAACTCTTTGTTGGGGACACCAAAGAAAGAATTCCTTTCCCTTTGGAGGGAAACTAGATGATCTATCATCCAACAATAGGCTCCTATGATTAAGAAAGTGATTTCAAATGACGATAACATTCTTTCCTTGATAATATAGAAAGGGGCTAATGGGAGAGAAAATAAAGCAGAGAACAGGTTAATCAGAGAAAGAAACCCAGAGACCAAATCCTATATGTCTACAATATGTTCTCTTTAGAGCCAGAGAAAGCTTACAAAGAAAATAAACTGCCAAAGCCAGAAGGGACCTGAAAGACAAAGCAAGTATTTCATCTTTCCTCCTCTTACTTTACAAAAGAGGAAACTGACCCTGGCTCAGAGAGTGACTTGACTAAGATCACAAGAGCCAAGATTAGAACTCTGGTCTCCTGGCTCCCAATTCTCATGTTCTTTTTTCCCACTGGACCAGATCGCTAGCAGTCTGGGCCAAGTGTTGTCACTTAACATAGGAGAGGGTAGCACATAATTATTTCATTTCTGTTTAGGAAGAATAGAAAAGAAAAAAAAAATTTTTTTTTTTCTTAACTGAAATACATTCAAGAGCCCTTTGGGGAGCAGCTTTCTGTTGGGAGCAGTCTTTACAGAAATGCTGATCTTCAAAGTCAAGTACAAATGCAAAGAGGCTCTGCGAGTGAGTGATCTGTGCATATCCAAGAGCCTTTATGCAAGCTACTCCCAGGCTGGAGGAGTCGGGGCAGGGCACCTTGGAGCCCCTGCCTGACTCACAGTTCCCTACACAGCCCGCCTCTAATTCACTTTGCCAGACACCTTTCCCACCAGGAGAGGCTGACAAGACAAAATAGACGGCTGCCCGTGCCCCTTGGCCTTGACCTTCCCTGATGGATCAAATGACAGATCAGCACAAAAGGGAGGCTGGGGAGGAGAGGGCATATGGAGGGGAGACAGGCACCCACACAAAAGAAAAGACACAGGGGCAGATGCAGACAGACTTACAGAGAGACAGACACAGACCAAAGGAAAACAGAACAAGGCTGATGGGGAGAGCAAGCATAAAAAGACAGAGAAAGACAAACACTAGGATATAGACAGATATAAAAGTATAGAAAGGTAGAGATAGGAAGAGAAACAGAGATAGAGAAAGAGACAATGAGGAGTGGGAGAAGAGATGCTATTAAGCTTAATTTTTGGGAAAGGGAAATTATTTTTAAAAGAGAGTCCCCAAAAGTCTTAGAGCAATTCTAAGATAGGAAAGCTTTCAGAGCAAGCTTACAACAAGCTTTCTTAGCTTAAAGCTGCACTAAAACTTTTGGGACATCTTGTATAATGTATTGCTTTATCTTCTATATGTGTATTATAATCTTTCCAGTAAAATGTGAGTTCCTTGAGGGTTGTCTATTTTGTTTTCATCTCTGTTTTCCCAGTATCCAGAACACAGACCATGGCACAGAGTAGCTTAATAGTTGTCCATTGAATTGAATTTAAATGAACTGTTGCTTTGGAATCCACAGAAATACCAGCAGCCAGCTTCTTATGCATCCTAGCAGAATTAGCCCCAGAACAAGGATTGTATTAAGTAAAGAAAGGAGATTCCAGTCTCCCATTAGCGCCCAGATAGAGTATATCAAAGACCATTTTAAAAAGGACTGATTGAGGAACTACCTAGCAGAGACAAAAGCACCTATGAGAGACAGCATAATAAAATAGTAGAAACATTCTAGATTGATAATCTAGAAGTCTGTGTCTTCAAACACCAGCTCCAACTATGCTTCCCAGGCACTTGAACCTCTCTGAATGTCAGGTTCCTAATCTTTTTCAAGTAGAAATAATAACATTTGTACTACTTTATTCCTCACAGGGTCATTATGAAGAAAGAAGTTTGTAGGGTTCTTGACTACAAAATTTATAGAAGTGGGTTCAAACATAAAATAGAAATTAATTTTACTTAAATTAAAGAGATACTTCCTGCAAGCAAAATCAATGCAAGCAAGAAAAGAAAGAAAAGTGCTAATTGGGGGAAATCTTTGCATCAAATATTCTGCTAAGAGTTTGATATCCAAGATATACAGGAAACTAACACAAATATATAAAACCAACGGCTATTTCCCAAAACATGAGCAATCAAAAGGATATGAACAAGCAGTTCTCAAAAGGATAAAGAAAAAAAGAAAAAGAAAAGGAAAAAAAGTGAACCATTACAAATACTTGAAATAGTGTTCCAAGAGACTCATTTCATGAGTTCATATTTGATTTCAGGGATTTATTGGCTGTTTGACCTTTGCCAAGTCACTTATCTCTGTTTCCCTCAGTTTTCTTGTCTGAAAAATGAGCTGAAGAAGGAAATGATAAACTACTTATTGCCAAGAAAACCCCCAAACTGGATCATGAAGAATTGTATAGGACTGAAATGACAACAGAAACAATCTCTAGATCTGTGATCCTATGTGAAATATAACCCATTTTATTTCATTCTAAATTCTACTGAGTCATTAAATTATATTCATTTTATAACTACAAAAAAAAAAAAGAAAGAGTGTTCCAAGTTACTAATAATAAGAGATATGAAAATCAAACAACTCTAAGTTTTTACCTCATATTGAACAAATTTGCATGATGATAAGAGATGGGAATAGTCAAAGTTAGAAGGATTAGGGAAATACAGTTACATCAATATACTACGCTGGAGTTGTAAATGGGTCCAACCCTTCCAGAAAGCAATTCAGAATTATGCTTTAAAAAATGATTACAATGTCCAGATGCTTTGATGCAGAGATTCTGCTGGGATTATATACCAAAGGGGTCAAAGATTGAAATAAATATTCACAATGCTAGAAATTTTTATAATAGCACTGTATTGTTTTTTGTTTTTTTTAATAACAGAGAACTTAGTGGATACCCTTCAACTGGGGGATGGCTAAGCTAATTAAGCTAATATAATAGAATAATGTGCAAAAAAAATGATAAATATCAAGAACACAGAGAATCATGAGAAGATTTACAAGCTTTGATGCAAAATAAAGCAATTAGACCCAGGGAAACAACATTTTTAAATGGCTATAATGTAAATGGAAACAATAACAAAATCTAAACACTGCCTGACAGTAAAAAAGAGAGAACTGCTACTGTGTCAAAAATGAGATCTGAAGACGCAGGCCTCCCTAATAGGAATGAGAATTATTATTATAAGGCTTCAGGCTCTCTGCTGGGGGCAGTTAAGCAGCACAATGGACAGAGCATCAGCCCTGGAGTCAGTAGGACGTGCATTCAAATGTGACCTCACACACTTATTAGCATTGTGATCCTAGGCAAGGCACTTAAATATCTTCTAAAGAAAAATAAGGTTCATGGAAAAGAATTTAGAATCAGAATGCCTGGTTTTAAAACCTCATACTTAGTACACTAGCAATGTGATCTCAGGCTAATTCTTTCCCTGCTCTGGACCCCAGCTTTCCCATCAATAAAAGGTAACAATTGAATGAGATGATTTCTAAGGCCCCTCTTCCAATGTCTTCTTATCAGATCTTATCAGATCCTTTTTTTAAAAAAAATGCTATATTAAAGTAGAATCAGTCCAGCTGGAAGTCTACATATCTTTGGTGCCATGTCCAACACCATTCTCATGGGCAACAATTTTAGTCCTTTTCATTTCAGTTGGTCATTGTCACAAATAGATTTTTTTTTTGCTTGAAATGGGGCTCCGTGATATATATAAAACCATCCCCAAGTAAAATGGGCAGATTCTAAAGGGCCTTTGCAATTTTGCCCAAATCTGTACATTTTGCTTAGCTCTATTTTCTCCCATAGATGAAATATAAACAAATTGTTGAATTTTTGAAACTAGAAAAGACCTTACAAAACAAAATATAAAGCAGGGAAAGACATAAAAACATAGAATCATTAGTTTTGATCTGGAAATATCTTTGAAGAGCAGCTGGTTTATCAATTAGCCAAGTATTTATTACATATCTCTGTATCAGGCAATGTGCAATGGAATTGCCAAGATGAAAATAACACAGTCTTTGCCCCAAAAAATGCTTATATTCTATCAGAAAACTAGCAGATCCAAAGTCTTCATTTTCAGATCATGAAATTGTTGCCCTAAAAAGCAACACAGATAGCAAATAGAAGAGCTGGTCATCTCACCCAGGTTCCTTGGACTTTCTTTTCCCAGTCCTGTTCCTAACTTTTTCCCCCCTAAGGCAATTGGGGTTAAGTGACTTGCCCAGGGGTCACACAGCTAGGACATGTTAAGTGTCTGAGATCAGATTTGAACTCAGTTCCTCCTGACTTTTTAAACACTCCAAACCACGTTCTGCTCCTCTTAAACTCCTAAAATTTCCCAGTGCCCAGGCTTCCTCACTGTAGAACAGTCTACTATTCTTACCACCCTTACAGCCTTCGCGCTCTGGACTATTCATCTTTTCCCATTGGTGAGGTCTTCCAAGCTCTTCCATTTTTGTGGAAGAGCCTAAACTAGCCTGCCTCTATTCTTTTCACTCTCTACCTGATTTTCTAGACCTCACAACTATACCTTTGCCTCTCCCTTTTTAGCTCTCTTTTGTATATTGTCTTGCCTATTAGAATGTAAGCTCTTTGAAGGCAGGCATTCTCTTTTTTCTAGTATTTGTATTCCTAGCACTTAGCATAACATCTATCTAGCAAACAGTTAATAAATGCTCCTACCTTTCCTTATTTATTGCCCTGACTCCATATCTACCAATAAGTGAAACAGAATTTTAAAACTGGGGAAGCATCATAGATACTATCTAGACCAACCTCTTCCTTTTTTTTTTTTTTTTTCACGTGAGGAAGCTAAGGTAGGGAGAGGGGATTTATTTGATGAAATTTACACAGCTAGTGAATTCACAGGATTCTAAATTTAGATTCCTAAGATCCTTTAGTCTAACCCTGACCCCCACACACACACACCTCAAGTGGTTAGTTGCAGGATATTGAAATCCATACCTCTACTCTAGATTCAGTATCTTTTCAATTCAATTACTATAGGATGTTTGGGCTGTGGCTTTCAGTCTCTGTTTCCTGGGGACCCATCACATGCCAGGGGGTCTCTTGAAGGCTGGTACTTGCCTGTTAATTTCTCTTTAAGCTTTTGTTGGCAAAGTGGAACTTAAAAATCCCAAGCTCATTTGAATAACAGAACCCTGGGAAAAACACCCTCTAACCATGGAAAATGAATATTCAACATTCCCACCTTAGCTTCGTCTTGGTAGCCTGTTTCTCCACTGCATATTAAATGGTGCCATCACATGAAACGGGTGAGTGGTAGTTCTGCAAAAGAAAATACTGCCATTATTGAGCTGCCAAAGCTCTAAATAGAGAACAGAAATCAGGCCTGAGGAGATGATTCCAGCAAGGCAGATTCCAGCCAGTGAGGAGGGAAAGGACAGGGTTGAGAGAGCTCAGGCCATGATGTCATTTTCTTCCCAGAGTAAGTCCCAAAGACCCTGGTCCAACACAAATATATCTAGGCCTCCTCACAAGACACAGTAGCCTAAAAGCTGAGCCAACAGCATCATGGTGACCGGCTGTAAAAAGCCCTGGTCTTGGGATCAAATCCCATGAGTGCCATGATTGTAGAAAGGGAAGAACATAGCTTCTAACTGTAGCTCTACCCCTATTACTGAGTAATTTGGGGCAAGCCATCTCTCTGAGGCTCAGTTTTATCAGATCTTAATTTTTTTTTAATGTCACAGATTCCTTGGGCAGTTTAGCTAAAACTGTGGAAACCCTTTTCAGAATAAGTTTTTCAAATGCATAACAAAGGAAACCAATTGAAATATAGTTATCAAAATCTTTTTTAAAACAAGTTCACATGATGTGGTACAGCCACTGCCACTGCCAGGAATAATGTGAATTCTAACTAAGCCCACCCTGTTCCCATTGTCAACCTTATCCCACACAAAGGGAGGCCACATTCCTGGGACTGTTTTATCTTGTCAACATGACCAAGGCTTATTCAACCCATCAAATCAAGGACCCTGCAGATAAGGGACCCTTCTTTTTCTGAGAACGAACACTAGAAATATTCTTGTCCTACAAGTAACCTTGGTCACCAAAGCATCCTCATTATCCTATATTAGCATATCCTTCTTCCTGTGTTCCCATCATGCAATTGCTGACTTAGATATAATGTGCTTGCAAGTTTGTTCTCAACTAGGAACCTCCCTAATTCCTTTCTAACTCTCCAGACCCCGCCCTTACTTCCCCCCTCCCTCTTTGCTTCTGGTTTTTAAATGCTCCCCTTCACTCACAGCTGGCTGTTAGGACATCTTGATCAGCCTGTTATGCCCTTTTTATGAAATTAAAGGATTTCTTGCGGCTATGATAATACCTTTTATGAGTTTTTCACATTCCAAGCTGCTCTCCCAGAACCTGGTGCTTCATCACACAAAACCCAGGTTAAGAAACTTGGACAAAATGATTCCTAAAGTACCTTCTAGAACTAAATCTATAAAGTCTTAGGCTGCATGACTTTGGGCATGTCCCTTTCCTTCAGTTGCCTTTTCTGTAATATGGAGGTGATCTAATTAATATTTACATAGTACTTTAAGGTTTTCAAAGTCCTTTTTGAAATATCTCATTTGATATCCTTACAACAACCTATGAGGAAGGGGTTATTATCTCCATTTTGTTGACAAAGAAACTAAGGTTAAAAGAGTTCAAATGACTTGTTTAGGATTACACAGGTAGTAAGTATCTAAGGCAGGATTGGAACTCAGATCTTCCTGACTTCAACTCCAGCAATTTCTTTACTATTCCACCTGACTGCCTCAGCCACAGCTGTAGAAATCAAATGAGCAAATGAACAACATTTATAAAACACAGTATAAAGTAGCACAATAGAGAGTTCTGGGAGTGGAGTAAAAAAGATTTAAATTCAATCTGGTCTTAGATACTTATTAGTTACATTGATCCTGTGTGCCTTAGTTTATCTAAAAAATGGGGAGAGATTAATAATACCTATTCTTCCCCTACCCAGGGTGATTGTTAGAGTAAAATCAGATAAAATTTCTAAAGCCCCTTGCAAACATTTACCTGCTATATAAATGCTAGGTAGTACAGTGGTACCTGAAGTCAGGAAGACCTGGATTCAAATATGACCTCAGATACATACTAGCTGTATGACCCTAAGCAACCCTCTTTGCTTCCATTTCCTCATCTGTGAGATGACCTGAAGAAGGAAATAGCAAATTATTCCAGTATCTCTGCCCCAAAAAAAAAAAAAATTTTTTTTAAAGGAATCACAAAGAATAAGAAGTAACTAAAACTACTGAACAATGACAAGTTATTATTAAAATCAAGGGATTACTAAGTGAAATGCTGCAGGAATCTAAGCAATTTATTAATAAACTATTTCACAATTTACAAAACAGCTAGAGAATATAGGTGTTAGTATACTCATCTGAGACTTCAGAAAACTGAGGGTCAGAAAGGGAAGGGACTTGCCTAAAGTCACACAGCTATTTAGTTCCAGAGCTGTAATCAGAACACAGGGTCTGCTGGAGGCAAGTTGTTATCATTGTCATCATCTTCATCAACATCATTTCTGATACAGAGTCTTTCATGTGGCAGGCCTGCAATGAACATTTGCTAAAAGCAAGTGTCAGATTCAAAAGGAACCTTAGGGAGGCATTGTGTCCAATCCCTATATTTCACATTTGAAAATACAGAGATCCAGAAAAGAAAGTGACTTAATGAATGAATTATTGCCACAGTTGAGAACCACAGCTGGGAACCACAAGCTAAGTTTCCTCCTAAGTCTTAGCTTAGAGGTTTTTTCTCCCTCACTACATATCTCTTCATTTGCCAAAAGAACAAAGGAATGAGGGAATTCCCAAAAAATGCCAATTCAACTCTCTCATTTAACAGATGAGGAAACTGAGGCACAGAGAGGAAACATGGTTTGCCAAGGAGAATGGGCAAAGTTTCCAGCCCTACCAGTGATTCTGAGAGATTTTCTCTTTCTTTGTTCACTGTTGTTTTTATTTGTTTGCTTATTGGGGAGTGAGCTCTCAAGTCAACTTATTGGGCAAATGGTCTAGAAAGGCTCAGATTGTTTTCAGAAAAACCGTTACCCAGTGTTAAATTTCCCTTATCTTGTGCCTATGAAGTTCATTAGTTTGAACCTCCAACTTTGCATTTATTTCTATTAAGTTTCATCCTCTTGGGTTCTGCCAATGATTCTTTGGGATCTTGGATTTACCATTCAATGCATTAGCTAATTTTTCCCAGCTTCATGCCATCAGCACATTTCACACAAGTGTGTCATCTACTGTATTATATGCTTTGATCCAAGTCCCTGAAAAGAAGGTTAAGTGGCAGAGTGGCAACTAAGCTCAAACCTCTGAGCTATCCCCCTGGAAATCTCATTCCAAGTTGACATTGAACCACTAATGAGTATTTCCATTGTACCTGGACAGTCAAACAGTTCCCACTTTGCCCAACTGTACGTTATCTCTCTACTTTGTCCACAAGGATAACTCACAAAACTATCAAATCCGTTGCTTTAAAAATATTATCAGGAATGTGACATCCATGCCATACTGTCATATGACAGAATATTCTTTCCCCATGAACAAATGTATGCCTTTCAGAGGAGAGTCTCTCCACAGACTTACAGTTTTTGAAGTTCTTCTATTTCTTCTAGCCATTTGGTGTAGTAAAGAAAGTTATCATGATAGAGCCAAAAGAAAACTGAATTTTGTGGGACGCAAGAGATTCCAGTTCAATTCTCACCTCTCACACAGGCTATTTATGTGGCCATAGATAAGTTACTTTATTGCTCACCACACCTCAGTTTCCTGATCTGTGAAATGGAGATAATAACCCTTGTACCACCCTCCATCACAAGATAGTTAGATTTAGAGTTGGAAAGGAAAAGAAAGAGCTAAAAAAGACAGCTAATCCCACTCCCATCATTTTATACATGAGAAAACTGAAATCCATAGACATTAAAAGATTTCCTCAAGATCTCACAGTTCCCAAGTGTCAGAATATAGATTGGAACTCAGGTCCCCAATTCCAAACCTAGTACTTTTTCTACTTCAGCATATCTTCCTCTCATTGGAGGAAAGTGCCTTATTGATGCTAAAGTATAATCAAAAAGCAGAGCTAGTTGTTGTTATTGGTAGCAGCCTCCAGGCTCATCAGACCCCTCATGTGTCCCTGCCACCCAAATCTGACCCTTCTGCAAGGTCTCTTCCTGCTGTTTTGATAGCCACAAGATTCCACACGTGAGCCTCTCTGGCAGACTTTCGGAAGTATATGTCAGGAATCATTTATTTTGAAGTCTATCCTGCAGCCCTCCTGGGGTCACATCACCCACAGTTACAAGACAGCTTTGCCCAACTTTTAAAAAATGAAATTAGACAAGTTTTGGAGGCCAAACCTTTTGCTGTTAACTCCTTTGATCAGCAGTGAGTCTTTTAGAATTCTAACCAAAGGAAGTGCCCTCCAACCCCCTCTTCCCCCAAACACATATACCAGCCCATCTTCTCTAAACTGTCAACCTCAATTATGTCTCTCTTGGGACCTGGCCTGGACTTTTGCTAGAGGAATAAATAGTGCTTCCCTCTCTTTCTTGCTTTGTGGATGAATCTGAGATTTTTGGCTTCCTACTTTTAACACAACTTTTGGAGTCAAGAGATGGGGGAAGAAAAGAACATCAATGAAAAAGCAAATCAATTGCCAGTGTCAGGTTCAAATAGATGTAATCCTACCACAAAGTATTCAGCGCATCCCAGAGGCAGGTAGACAAGGATTAGGGGGGAAAGTTGAATCCAGAGACTTTGTGCATGTGTATGGGGGCAGAGAGGCAAAATGGAGAGGGAGTTAGAAGTACCATGTACAATAGGAAAAAAAAACATTGGATTTGGATTTTAAAGACCTCAATTCAAACCTACCTCTGCCATTGACTCTGCCATTCCCTTCTCCCATCTGCTCCATCCAAACTTGTGTTGGGTAATTGGTTTCCCCACCCCCCATGTCTCAGTTATTTCATCTATGAAATGAGATGGTCCCAACCAACTCTCTAAGTTTATAATGTTCCCTTTTCCCATTTGTGTCCTGTTTTCCAGGTTACAAAATCTCTTTCGATTATTTTTCAAGCCCATTGTCTTATTTAAGTCCCACACCATATTCCCTTTCCTCCATCAAGGAAGCAAGACAACTACCATCATCCACTCCCATTTACATGCAAGGAAACTGAGGCTCAGAGAGATGAAGAATAGTAATAACATCATAATGACAGTGGTTGTGATGGTGATGCTAATAAAAGATTATCTAAAAAAATGGGGCAGCTAAGTGTCACAGTGGGTAGAATACTCAGTTTGGAGTCAGAAAGATTCATCTTATTGAATTCAAATCAGACCTCAAGAGATGTTTATACCTGGGTAAGTCATTTCACCCTTTTTCTTCAATTTCCTCATATGTAAAGTGAGTTGGAGAAGGAAATGGAAAAATGCTACAAAAAAACCCCACAAAAGTAGTCATGAGGAATTGGGCATGATTGCAACAACTAAACAACATCTAAAAGATAAATGAGTATGATGACAGTAACAACTTATATTTCTAAAATATCCAGGTCTCCTAATTTCACAAAATGTGTTTCCTCTATCATTAATATTATTGACTGATGAAGATATTATGGCTCAGAGAGTTGAAGGGTTTTGAACCCAAAATCTCTGAAATTCCTTTAGACCTTGAACTCCTGTGATTTTCTATGGAATATTGCTAGTTTTTTTTCCTACTTGCTGCCCCAATACTAGACATGGGATGGAAAACTGCAAAGAGAAGGGTTTAAAATATATAGAGAATTGACTCCAATTTATAAGAAATCAAACCATTCTCCAATTGATAAATGGTCAAAGGATATGAACAGACAATTCTCAGACGAAGAAATTGAAACTATTTATAGACATATGAAAATATGCTCCAAATCATTATTAATCAGAAAAATGCAAATTAAGATAACTCTGAGATACCACTACACACCTGTCAGATTGGCTAGAGTGACAGGGAAAGATAATGTGGAATGTTGGAGGGGATGTGGGAAAACAGGGACACTGATACATTTTTGGTGGAATTGTGAACACATCCAGCCATTCTGGAGAGCAATTTGGAACTATGCTCAAAAAGTTATCAAACTATGCATACCCTTTGATCCAGCAGTGTTTCTACTGGGCTTATACCCCAAAGAGATACTAAGGAAGGGAAAGGGACCCGTATGTGCCAAAATGTTTGTGGCAGCCCTGTTTGTAGTGGCTAGAAGCTGGAAAATGAAGGGATACCCATCAATTGGAGAATGGGTGAGTAAATTGTGGTATACGAACGTTATGGAATATTATTGTTCTGTAAGGAATGACCAGCAGGATGAATACAGAGAGGACTGGCGAGACTTATATGAACTGATGCTAAGTGAAATGAGCAGAACGAGGAGATCATTATATACCTCAACAACGATACTGTTTGAGGATGTATTCTGATGGAAGTGGATCTCTTCGATAAAGAGAGCTAATTCAGTTTCAATTGATCAAAGATGGGCAGAAGCAGCTACACCCAAAGAAAGAACACTGGGAGATGAATATAAACTGCTTGCATTCTTGTTTTTCTTCCCAGATTATTTATACCTTCTGAATTCAATTCTCCCTGTGCAACAAGAAAATTGTTCAGTTCTGCACACATATATTGTATCCAGGATATACTGTAACCTATTCAACATGTAAAGGATTGCTTGTCATCTGGGGGAGGGGGTGGAGGGAGGGAGGGGAAAAATCGGAACAGAAGTGAATGCAAGGGATAATGTTGTAAAAAATTACCCTGGCATGAGTTCTATCAATAAAAATTTATTTAAAAAAAAAAAGAGAGAGAGAAGGGTTTAAGAACTCTTTGTCTTACCCTAGGATGAGCCATTATCAGTAACACCTGAGTCCTCCAGATTAGTGAGATTAGAAAGGCTCTCTTCTCCCGAATCCCTCCAGCCCCTAAACAAGATTCATTCAGAAATGCAGACTCCCACCAATAACAAATCTCCACTGTCTTGTGGAAAACAAACCAAGCCGTGATCATCTCTCTCCCCTTCACTAGCTGCCAGTGAGCACACAGCTGATCCCAGAAAGAAATAGGGGACATAACAGAATAAAGGTTAAAGAACCTAGCCACTGGAGTCTGGGGTTGGAAAGATGGGGTTTCTTGACAGAACAGATCCCACACAAAATCCCTAGTACAATTTCAAAGCATTTAGGGGACAATGCAGCTCTGCAAATAACCCTCTAATAAGCAAGGGGACAGGAGAGTGGGAGAGATAATCAGAGTCAAATTCAACAGCCAGCTTCAGTTTCCTATGATGAGCCTTGAAGCCATCTTAGCACCACTGCTTCAAGAGAGGCAAGTAAAGCTGTTTCTATGTAATATGCACAGATAGAGCCATGGCCACAGCTGAGTGTACCATTCATAATCTTTCCAGAGTGCTCCCCAGGTATTTTAGTCTCTTCTGGGACTATATCAAGACTTCAAACCATTATGTCATTGACATGTGATCACTGACACAAAGGTGCCCAGAATATTCCTCGAATATGGAAAAAGTAGCTGACATTGACCTTAGGATACTGACCCATTCAGGAGAACTCAATCCATCACCTTTCTGGGTTTCTCCATACCCATACCTTGGACGGGTCAGCAGTGTCACTATATGACATCAGCCATATAGAGTTTACAAGAACTCTAGGGGAATATTTAAAACAGACACAACATGCCCACAGACAAAAAGAGAAAAAAATACCTAGGGATGCTAGACCACAAAGACCGTGCTAATCAACTATGGTAAAATACTAGTTTCCTTCTTTCTCTAAGCATTAGGAGGTATCATTTTCTGTCTACATGTGTCTGTCTTCTTTATAACTTGTTTATAACATCTGTGATGTTATAAAAGCAAAACCAACAATGAAAATCCTTGCTTCTTCTGGCTTTATACATTCTAGATACAGCCAGCCCTGAATTGGGAAAGATACTCAAGTATTGCCTGCCTCAATATTGACTACAACCTGTTGCCTTCCCACTCCTATGTCTCACTTCCACAACTGGGCTAACACTTATCTGTCACTAGATTATCTTTAGAATCCCTTTCAAACTCTTATTATCCTGTGATATTATAAATTTATACCTGAATCAGCAACTTACAATGGACTGAACCAACAGGTTTCAGCATGCTGAAGGATTCATTCAGAAGATTGCCCATCAGCTTCTGGAAATTGGGGTGAATTGATGTATCGCTGGGCATTGTGATGTCTGCCCTATGGACTGGCAGTGTAATGTCTGCTGTGCAGATGGGCACCATAACATCTGCCATGACAATAGGGGCGGTCATATCTGCTATGTGCACAGGCACTGTGAGGTCTGAGGTGTGGACAGGGCCTGTGAAGTGGGAGTGGCCAGGCTCCGTAAGGTCTTTGATAGTCTCTATGATATCTTCTGTGTGCAGAGGGCTTGAGAAATTGGATGTGTGGACAGGAACTGGGAGATTGGGCATTTGTATGGACTCTGTGATTTCTGAAAAGTACAGAGAGCCCACACAATTGGTTCTGTGGATGGGCACAGTGATGTCTGCTGTGTGGACAGGCACGGTGATATCCTCTGTATGGATGGGCACAGTGACATCTGCTCCATGAATGGGCACCATGATGTCAGCAATGTGGACAGGAACTCTGAGATGGGTTGTGTGGATAGGGCCTACATGGTTGTCTGTGTATATGGGCATTGTGAAATCTGAAGAGCGGATGGTCACTGTGTTCTGGGCTGCTATGTAAGTAGAGCCCCAGAAGTTGGCTGCAGTGTGAATGGTCTCTGTGCTTGCCTTCTTGCTGGATGTTGTAGGGTTGGCCACAATAATACTTGCCATGGGGATAGACTCCGTGACATCTGCCTTGTGTCTGGACACTTTGGGGGTCTGCCTGGGGAGCAAGTGCCTTTGAGATGCTTTGCCAGGTGAGTGGGCACTGTGAATGCTGTCCCTTGGATAGACACTATGACATCAGCCATGTAGACAAACACTGTGACATCAGCCATGTGAGACAAACACTGTGACATCAGCCATGTAGACAAACACTGTGACATCAGCCATGTAAGACAAATACTGTGACATCAGCCATGTAGACAAACACTGTGACATCAGCCATGTAAACAAACACTGTGACATCAGCCATGTAAACAAACACTATGACATCAGCCATGTGAGACAAATACTGTGACATCAGCCATGTAGATAAACACTGTGACATCACCATGTAAGACAAATACTGTGACATCAGCCATGTAGACAAACACTGTGACATCAGCCATGTAAACAAACACTATGACATCAGCCATGTGAGACAAATACTATGACATCAGCATGTAGACAAACACTGTGACATCAGCCATGAGACAGACACTATGACATCAGCCATGTAGACAAACACTGTGACATCAGCCATGTGAGACAAATACTGTGACATCAGCCATGTAGACAAACACTGTGACATCAGCCATGTAAACAAACACTATGACATCAGCCATGTGAGACAAATACTATGACATCAGCCATGTAGACAAACACTGTGACATCAGCCATGTGAGACAAATACTGTGACATCAGCCATGTAGACAAACACTGTGACATCAGCCATGTGAGACAAATACTGTGACATCAGCCATGTAGACAAACACTGTGACATCAGCCATGTAAACAAACACTGTGACATCAGCCATGTGAGACAAATACTATGACATCAGCATGTAGACAAACACTGTGACATCAGCCATGAGACAGACACTATGACATCAGCCATGTAGACAAACACTGTGACATCAGCCATGTGAGACAAATACTGTGACATCAGCCATGTAGACAAACACTGTGACATCAGCCATGTAAACAAACACTATGACATCAGCCATGTGAGACAAATACTATGACATCAGCCATGTAGACAAACACTGTGACATCAGCCATGTGAGACAAATACTGTGACATCAGCCATGTAGACAAACACTGTGACATCAGCCATGTGAGACAAATACTGTGACATCAGCCATGTAGACAAACACTGTGACATCAGCCATGTAAACAAACACTGTGACATCAGCCATGTGAGACAAATACTATGACATCAGCATGTAGACAAACACTGTGACATCAGCCATGAGACAGACACTATGACATCAGCCATGTAGACAAACACTGTGACATCAGCCATGTGAGACAAATACTGTGACATCAGCCATGTAGACAAACACTGTGACATCAGCCATGTGAGACAAATACTGTGACATCAGCCATGTAGACAAACACTGTGACATCAGCCATGTAAACAAACACTGTGACATCAGCCATGTGAGACAAATACTATGACATCAGCATGTAGACAAACCCTGTGACATCAGCCATGAGACAGACACTATGACATCAGCCATGTAGACAAACACTGTGACATCAGCCATGTGAGACAAATACTGTGACATCAGCCATGTAGACAAACACTATGACATCAGCCATGAGACAGACACTATGACATCAGCCATGTGAGACAAATACTGTGACGTCAGCCATGTAGACAAACACTGTGACATCAGCCATGTAAACAAACACTATGACATCAACCATATGAGACAAATACTATGACATCAGCCATGTAGACAAACACTGTGACATCAGCCATGTAGACAAACACTGTGACATCAGCCATTTAGACAAACACTATGACATCAGCCATGTGAGACAAACACTATGACATCAGTCATGTGAGACAAACACTGTGACATCAGTCATGAGACAGACACTATGACATCAGTCCTTTGGACTGGCACTGTGACAGCTTTCCTTTGAATGGGCAGGCACTACATGTGACCTGGGATGTGCTGGGATGGGCTCTGGGATGCCCAGCTACAGATAGCCTTTCCTCTCCATGATGGTGTTTCATGGGTAGTGAGAGAAAACCCTATTCAATGGAACCCAATGTACCCATCATGGGTGGCAATCAGAGTGGGTTCAGATCTGATGCAGGCAAGACAAATGGGGCCCTAACCACTGAATCTCTGCTGTCCTGGATCACACATGGCTAACATCAACTCCATGGTGTCTAAAGGTCACAGAATGAAACCACTGGAGTGACACCAACTCATGCACATAGTAGAATGGATGCTTAAGACCACTGTGAATGTGGAGAAACACAGCATGGGGTCTGTGAGCACATCTGCTGCATATCTAATCTACCTCATAAGTGCTGAGTTCACCGATTGCTGTCACAGCCCTCAACCACATAGAACGTGTCACAATGCCTATCCCCATAAAATGGCTAATCTTCAAAGATCACTAGTATCAGGTTCTGATGCTGCCTTATTTCTGTTTTCCATCCCTTCGGGAAAAGATGGATAAAAGCCGCAAGGTCTGAGCGCTGTTGTATGATCATACCTGTACTTGCGTTTCATGTTTCCACAATTCCTTGAACTGTTTGTTGTATTTGCACAGATATGTGACCGATCCTTTCTCCAACAGCATCATCCTTATTTGCAGTATCTCTAGTATCTTTAGCAGGTATATTGAACATGAGGACTTCGAAACTTTAACTGAATACTTGAAGGTAATTTATATTGATCATGCTGTTTCAAAATTGGGTCCCGACAGTTGCCCCTGACACTGTGTAGATTTGATGGTGTCTCTCTGTGGAGGATCACTGTGACGTCTGACATGTGGATGGGCTTTGCATCATCTGCATTGTGGACAGGAGGCTTGATACCTGCTGTGTGGACAGGCACGGTGACATCCACAGTATGGAGGGGAATGACAATGTCTGTCTGTGGATGGATCTTGAGATTACTGCACCCAGGTGATGGTTTCCAGGCAGGGGTGGACAATATTCTTTTGAAAGGCACCTTGACGTCAACCGTGTGGAGGGGCACAGTGAAGTCTCGCTCTTGATGGATTTTCTGAACTGAGAAGAATGTCTGTCTTCCACAATACTGACTGGACCTCTGAGATTTTTCTATAATTTGACCCTGACATTTGGACAAGCGCTGTAAGACCCGCTGTACAATTGGCAGCTGCGGTGTCTCCCGTGTGTATATTGTCAGGTTGGTTCTTCTCTGGATAGGTACCATGAGCTCTACTGTGCTGATGGGTACTGTGACATCTGCTTTAAGCAAGGGCGCTGTGATATCTGCAGTATGGACAGGCACTCTAACTGAGGTTATGTCGACAGGCATGGTGAGAATTGGTGTGTGCACAGATTCTGTGTTGGTAACATATACAGGTACTATGACTTCTGCCTTCTATAAAAGGCTACTGGGCTAGCTAGAGAATAGATGGGCCCTGAGACATCTGCCATGTGGATGGGCATTGCAGCATCTGCACCATGGATGGGCACTGTAATGTCTGTCAGGTGGATAGCCACTGAAATATCTGCCAGGTGAAGGGGGATCACTATGACATCTATCTGTGGGAAAATACTATGACAACAGCCAGAATAAAATGGTCAGTCCCAACATCACCAGCCTCAGGAAACATTCTGAAACTCTCATTATCTAGGTCTCTGTTCAAGTGTTACTGCTGTCAGAAAGAGATCGGAAGAAGCGGATCCTGGGGGCTTGTTGGAGCTACTGTCATGTCTACACATTTGTTTCCTTGCTCCGCGGTATCCTGAATTTCTATGTCATTGGAGGGATGTGATCACCCCAGATTGCCAACAACTTCCACATCTCACAGGAGATTAGCCCCACTGCCTTCCACTCCAAATATTGCTAATTCAGATGTAGTGTCATGGCTGCTCCCAATTCCCTGCCACAAGGCTTCAATAATTACCAAACTCTCTAAAGGAGGCATCAGATGCAGGGTCTTGAGGCATCCATCTTCTAAAGGCACCTGAGTTCTAGGATAATGGTTAGATATCACAGTGGCAGATTTAAGGTAGATCTATCTACAGGAGAGGTTCCTTGAGCCCCACCACATAACAGTCTATTGCACTTCATCCATGGTTCAGCAAACAGAAAAAGAAAGGGGAAAGGAGAATGAATGGCTCAGCCTCCTGGAAGCAGAAATAGGTTAAGTGAGTCAAAGAGTTGCTTTGATGGTGCAACTTCTTGGAATCTCAGCCTACTGTGTGACGGCTGACCCCTCTATCTCCCACCTACCCCAACATGCTAGAAATCATCTCTGCCTGAACTTAAGTCCCAGGTCTTGATCACCCTTTATTATTCACTTCAATCTAATGGGATCTGTGTCTGTACCAAAATAATAACGATCACAATAATAATGACAACTGATGGTACTTTCAAGATTTGCAAAGCATTTCCAAATATCTCTTTATCCTCACAATAACTCTGAGAGATAAGTGCTATTATTATTCCCATTTTATTTTTTAATGGTACTTTTTCAATCAGTACATATTCCCTTTTCTCATTCCCACTCCGATCTCACCCCTTCCAAAAAAGAAATTGAGTACAAAAGAAAATTAAAAATCCTGCTGCAAACATGTATAGACAAGCAAAGCACATTTTTGTGCTGGTCATGTCCAAAAGATTATGTACCCAGCTCCATCAGGAGGTGGGTAGCATGTTTCATCATTATTCTTTTGGAATTATGATTGGTCATTATCCTGCTTGGAAATTCTAATTCTTTCAAAGTTGCTTGGCTTTACCATTTTGCTGTCATTGTATAAATTATTCTCCTGATTCCAATAACTTCTCTCTGCATCAGTTCACACAAGTCTTTTCAGGTTTCCCTGAAACTACCCTCTTTGCCATTTCTCAAAGCACTATAGTATTTATTTGCCTTGCACCATTGGTACTCTTTGAGAACAAAGAACAAGCAACAGCAACCATAATATTTATTCCATAACACTTATAACTTGTTTAGTCATTTCCAATTTGTGGGTATTCCCCTTGTGTTATTATTGTCACCTCACCAAAAAAACTATAAATATTTTTGTATCTCCTTAGTTAGTTTGCTTTGCTTAAGGCTAATCCCTTCCTTAATCTACTCCCCTGCAATTCCCTCTCCTCCCGTATTTTTTCTTGTTGAGTCAAATGTATTTCTGGACCAATCATGTGTACATATATGTGTGTATTCTTTCCTCCTTTGTTCAGTTCAGATGAAGGACAGCAAGTATCAGCTATTTCTCCTACTCCATTCTCCTTGTTTGTATAAATGTCTACTTGAACACCTTGATTATTTGGGATAATTTCCTCTAACTTACCTTTCCTTTTTCATATATCTCTCCCCTTCTCTTTCCATTCTTATTATTATCCTGCAAGAGTGAGTCACTCATGGTCCTCATATCTCATCAATGCCCCCTGCCCCTCTGACTGAACCCTCTGCCTAGAAGGCAGATCCATGCCTTCTCCATAGAAGGAGGACACAGTCTTCTTCCCTTTTCCCACCAACAGCACTGCTTTTTACTTTCTTGGAATGTTCCATCATACTAAATGCTTTTCCCCCACAATCCCCTTTTTCCCCCTTACCCTATAGACAGCAATGTTCAACTTGTTTTTTGTATAATGTCCTCCCTCATTACATTGTAAGCTTCTTGGGGACAGGGATTTTTTTTTCTTTTTACGATATTTTTATCTCCAATATAATCTCCATTGGAACATAGTAGGCACTTAATAAATGTTTACTAGCTGTTTATTATTGACTGACAGTGTTTGACAAACAGTAAATGTTCAATCATATTTGTCATTAATTGATTGTACAAAAATATCTTTATACAAGAAAAATTAGTTTCAATGTACATTTCCTAAAAAAAAAAAACTCAGTCTATAATATTGGGCTAACTACTTCTTTGAACCTTAGTTTTAGCTGCAAAATGAAGAGGTTCGGAGATTCATCAACTGGTTCTGGTCAGCCTTTCCAGACTTACATCCCATGATTCCCCTTCATACACTCTTATGTTTGAGTTGATCTAAAAATTGGTTATTTTTCAAACTTAGCTATCTTTCTCCTTCCTTCATGCCTTTACTCATATATCTATAGTGTTCATCTCCATGTTGAATAATCCTTACTTACCTTCCTCCAACACTCAACTCATCTTGTACAGGAAGCCTTCCCTGATGGTGCTAGACCAGAAGTTCCACATATACTTAATAATTTCAGGATGCCTAATGAGTCAAAGAATGAGAGAGAAAAGATTAATTCCTCTCAGACTTAATGGAAGCTCTGAGTTAAGGTTCTATTTATAGAAGGAGACACTTTTGGGCTATATAGTCTTTGCCTTGATAACAAATGAGAGCAGAAGGTGTGTCTGTGTACCCCCAGTAACTGATAATAATGCTGGACACAGTGAATGCTTAAGAAATGCTTGTTGTTTGATTATTTTTAATCCCAGATCTGCCATTAATTCTCTTGGTAAACTTGATTCTCTTTTCAGGATTATGGAGGTTTTGTGGTAAAGAACATTTTCACTTTCTCCAAGGAGGGATCAAGGTGAGAATCCAGTAACATGATGGAGATGTGAACATTCTTTGTACCTGTTAGAGAGCCATAGCTCAATAATGTCATTTTCAATGCAATAATTTAACCACATACAATACCAGCCACGTTCACGTTTCATTGGCTACCCCCTCCAAAACCCTTACCTCTCTTTCTTTCTAGCATTCCACTGTCTATCACAGGGCAGATTTATCTATTCTTTCTCTATAACGGCTGCATACTGATGAAGAACATTCCTCCTCTGCTAAAAATTCTTCAGTGGCTCTCTATTGCCTGCTGAATAACATGCAACCTCATTTGATTAGCATTCAAAGCTTTCTATAATTTGGTCCACCCTATCTCTCCAGTGTTTTCTATCATTACTCTCTATGCATGCTAGACTGACCAAAATTGTCTATTCTCTCCTCCTACCTCCAAATACCCCAGATATATAGGACTTTTTGCTCCTGTGCCTTTGCTCAACTGCTATTCCCTTTTCCTGAGATTTTTCTGTTCTACCTCTTCACCTGCAAAATTTCTTACCCACTGTATGAATCTTAACTCAAATGTTACAATTTCCAAGAATCCTTATGGGATACTAAATTGCCGGTGAGACCTCATATTGTATGACCTTCTGTTTAGAACCTTTTTGTATACTTACTTATCATATTGTTATTTATTACATGTTTGAGCTTTATCACCTAGAGATCAGAGACTATTCCTAAACTTCCTATCTTGTCTGACCCAGTTTTTGCATGGGACTCTGCACACAGGATGCTCAGCAGATTAGATACACTTTGCTGTTATGCATGGGATTTAGAAAAGGAGGTTTGCGAGATTTAGATCTGGAGGAGACTTAGAGATCAGTTAGTCCAAATCCTTCACAATCCCACAGCCAGGAGATCCACATCTAGCAGTGACCACAAAACCAGCAAAAAATGGTCTTGTGATAACACAAGACCAGGAAAGAACACTTTCCAGAAGAGATTTCATGCTTGGTAGAGAATGTAGACCAGCTAGACTAGTGGGAGCGATCTCAGTGAGGGCAGTAAGATGACATCACCAGAAGATGACACTGGTAGTCCTGTAGCCCTGAAGAGATGGGTTGACACATATGTGCCCTGGCTACATATATTCCTTATGTATGTACCCCTTCAAACATATGTTTTAATTACACATGTTCTTTAAATTTATGTCTTTCCATGTATGTTTCCTATATGTACAAAGTGCTTGGACATATTGATGCTTAAAAACTATTTATTGAAACAGTAATTGGGAAATGGATCGACTATTTATGGTATATGAATGTATTAGGACATTGCTGTGATGTAAGAAATGATAAATAGGATGTCGACAGAGAAACTTGAGAAGACCTACATGAACTGAGGCAATTTGAAGTAAACAGAGCTAAGAACACAATAAACACAACTGCAACAATGTAGGAAAGAATAACCATGAAACAAACTTTTAAAAAAAAGAATGTTGAAGAATTGTAAGATATAAACTTAGCTCCAAAGAAGAGATATGAGCAGAGTCCCCTCCCCTTTCCTAAAACTACTTTAGAGAGTTTGGAAGTCCACAAAGGTTTAAATTACTACTCAGCTTTTCATATTTGGGAGATTATGTTGATTGACTTTGATCATCGCTTTTCTCATCTTTCTCTTTTTCATTTTTTTTTTGTTTGGAAAAATTATTTGATATATGGAATGACTTTGTGAGAGGAGGAATGGAAGGGATATGTGGAGAAATTTAGATAATGTGAAAACAAAAGATACCACCAAAAATGTAAATAAATACCTCTGATTGAAGATTGAAGTGTCCCTTCTTTTCTCTGGTGGTGTGTGTAATTGAAGAAGAGTGTGACCAAGGGTTAGTGGAAAATGTTTTGTTGTTTCTTTTCTTTTTACACCATTTCATTAAATGCTCTTTTATTGAGAAAATTATTTCCACTGCATGACTAGAAAAAGTAAATACATTATTGGAGGCTCATTAGCAATGGCTTTAAACAGATGCATATCTACAGAGAGCCTTGAACCTTAGGTCTGTCTTCATATAGAAACCAGTAGAGAGTTCCTATGGGATGCCAGGACAGGTACCATGCTTGAAGATAGCTATCATTCCCTTCTCTTCATATCCTCATCTCAGTGAATCTTAGCATAAAGATAGCCCCCTAACCATCCTGGTCTCTCCTCTGGATAATCACCATTTTATCACTGACCTTAAAATGTGCTACTCAGAACTGAACACAATAACCCAGATATGGTCTGACCAGGGACAACTCTATTTGGGCCTGTTTTCTCTTATGTTAAAACTAATTAATCTTTAAGTCCCTCCCAGCTCTGACATTTTAAGTTCTAAGACCCCTCTCAGCTCTGACTACTCTGTGTTCTAAGAGCCCTCCCACTTCTGACATTTTATGTTCTAAGATTTCTCCCAGCTCTGACATTCTCTGTTCCAAGATCCTTCGTGGCATGGTTTCAATAACTCTAATTTCCAGTGCTTATCTAATGCATTCTTTTTTCCTGCTGACCTCCCATACCCCTCCCCCTTCACATTTAATTCCAGGCATAGACCCCAGGCAGGCAGGCCGGCCCCATGGCCACACAGAGGGATATCCCTTGAGTTATTCCCTCCAGCTCCAAGAGCTGATCACCAATCACTTATTCATGGATAGCTCCCCCTGAGCCAGCCTGCCTGATGAATAGGCTCACCTCCCCACTGGCCTTATTAACACAATAGAGGGCTTGGCTGCTCCAGTGACCTGCCACAGGCCAGGCTGGCCTTCCCCAGTGAAGAGGGGCCCAGAACCTTCGAAACACATCTGAGCCACAGACCAGACAAGAAGTCTTGAAAGAACTCAGACGTCTGACCTCGAGAACAGGAAGGTCGCTCTAGGTGGAGATGAGAAGGGAGGTACATGGGGCATAATAAATTTAACTCTCTTTGTAGCCCACATTAGATGTGACAGGGTCCTCATAGAGGCTCACTTTATAGCTAAAAGGCGCGAACCAGCCCAGAAAGTACGCTTGCCCTGCCTCATATTATCACCATTATTCTTCCTTTCAGTACAACCTGCTTTCTCAGGATGGATAGTTTTATGTATCTGTTTATGCCCTGAATTACTGACCAAATCGAAGGCCTCCTTGCTCCTAGAAGAAAAGCCTGGCTCACATGTCCTTTCTATCCACAGTCAGAGAGGGAGGTCAGGGCTGGCTTTCTGGGGACAACAAGGAATCAGGGGAGGGAAAAAAAGCAAGAAAAGGACAAAGGACTAGCAAGAGTGATTTGTCCCCAATCCCTCTTCCCTCAGTCCAGATTTGGAATCAGAAAACAGGCTGTCAGAATTTATCATTCTGAATAATACAGCTTAAAGAATAGAACCAATGAAATTGGACATTTACCCCAAACTGGACCAATGAAATTGGATATTTACACCAAACTGAGAGACAAGTCAACCACCCCTTCCCCTCAAAAAAGTGCTCACCTAATCAAGGAGATGTAAGTTCAAATCTTGCCTTGAACGCTTCCTTTATCATCTTATCTAGCTAAATCAATTAGTCTCTTAAGCCACAGTTTCTGTAAAATGGAATGAGCATTTCCTTTACAGGATTATTGTGAGGAGAGACAGAGACAGATACAGAGGAAGAAAAAGCAAGAAAGACAAAGACAGAGAAAATCAGAAACAGAGATAGACATGCATAGAGATAGAAACAGAGACAGACGGGGAAAGAGAGAGAGAGAGAGAGAATCAGAAACAGAGACAGACATAGAAAGAGATAGACAAAGAGATAGATTAAAAACAGACAGAAAGAGAGGAATAGAGACCCACACAGAGAGAGAAACAGAGACAGAGACAGAGACAGTAATAGATAGAGGTACAGAGAGAGATCCAGAAAAAGACAGAGATAAGGAGGAGGAGAAGGAGACAAACAGAGACACTGAGAGAGATGGGTAGAGACAGAGAAAGGAACAGAGAGAGGATTTAAGGGAGAGATAGAGAGAGAAAGAGACAGAATCATGGAATAATGCATATGAAGTTAGAAGAGATGACAGTGACCACCAATCCAACATCTCCATTTCAAGGATGAGGAACAGATGAGGAAATGAAGAGCTGGAGGGAGAAATGCCTTGGGAAATGCCAGAAGGGGGCAGGAAGTCTTGACTCCAGAGTTGGCGGGTTTTTCCATCCCACTCTCACTCTCCTTGAGTCCCTATTTTCTCTTCTATAAACTGAGGGGAATAATTCTTACCTTCTCCCCTTTGCAGAGCCATTGTCTGGACTATAAAACCCAGAGATTCTTCCATCTAGTTCCCTCACTTTTCAGATAATGGAGACTGAAGGTCACAGAGGCACCCAAAGTCACACAGCCAGCAAGGAGCCAAGCAGAGCTTCGAGACTTTGCTCTTCACCTCTGGATTCCACCCTTGCTCTCATCTCTCCTCAGAAAAACACTAGAGAAACTCCCTCCAGAGACCCAGAGCTGAGGAGATATAACAAAGTGTAGGAAATCCATCTGCACTGAGGAAGACCTGAGTTTGAATCCTGCCTCGGGCAACCTCTGGCTAACTGTGTGATCCAGCTGTCAGTCACCTCTCTGAACCTCTGGTTTATCATCTATGAAATGGAGATAATAAAAGTAGAGTTGAATCTGGAAAGAAATTACAAATCATGAAGGCCACAAATCATTGAGTTTCATCCCCTCATTTCCAGTAAAGAGAAGTGAAGTGATTTGCTCAATAGTATCAACAGTAGCTGACACTTATATGTGTTAAATGCTTTAACAATTGTTGTCCTAATTGATCCTGGGAGGTAGTACTATTATTATGTTCACATTACAGATGAGAAACTGAGATAGGGAGAAATTGAGAATTACTTAGGGTCATACATCTAGTACAGTCAAGTCAGATTTCCCACTACACTATACCATGAAGTCTGTTTTGATCATGAAATAATGTGTGTAAGGTGTTTTTCAAGCCTTCAGGTGCCATATAAATTTTAAAGATCTTCCAATTTCAACAGTTTGCCTCTATTACCCTTCTCCCCAGAATATAAGATCATAGATTTAGAAAAAAAACAAACAAACATGGAGGTCTGTACTTCAATCCCTAATGTTATAGATGAGGAAACTGAGGCTTGAGTTAAGTGATTTTTCTATATTAATATAGGTGATAAGCCACAGAATCAGAATTCAGACCCAGATCCTCTGAATTCAAATCCAGATTATATTCTCAAACCACTTTAGAGCACAATATTCAGGAAAGGATTCTGATCTCAGTTTCCTGAAAGTATCCATTTCTGAAGTGGTGAAGAAAAAAGGAAAGAAGGAAAAAAAGAAAAAGAAAGAAAGAAGGAAGGAAGAAAGAAAGAAAGAAAGAAAGAAAGAAAGAAAGAAAGAAAGAAAGAAAGAAAGAAAGAAAGAAAGAAAGAAAGAAAGAAAGAAAGAAAGAAAGAAGAAAGAAAGAAAGAAAGGAAAGAAGGAAGGAAGGAAGGAAGGAAGGAAGGAAGGAAGGAAGGAAGGAAGGAAGGAAGGGAGGGAGGGAGGAAGGAAGGAAGAAGGAAGGAAGGAAGGAAGGAAGGAAGGAAGGAAGGAAGGAAGGAAGGAAAGAAGGAAGGAAGGAAGGAAGGAAAGAAGGAAGGAAGGAAGGAAGGAAGGAAGGAAGGAAGGAAGAAAGGAAGAAAGAAAGGAAGAAAGAAAGGAAGAAAGAAAGGAAGGAAGAAATGAGGAAAAGTTGAAACAAATCATCATGTTGGGAGCCTGAGCCAGCCCGGCCTTCACTTAAGCAGTGCCATAAATCACGGCTGTGACACTGTGCTCGAAGGCTGCCTGGCAGGGCCCCCGGCTCTGGGTGAGTTCTGCAAGGACACATCACCATGTGTCTGTAATGAACCGGCATCCAGTCGCTGCTTAACCCCTGGCTGCCCACAGCCCACCACCTCTCCCTCTGCTCAGCCAGCAAATGTCAGTGTGCATGCATACATTCATGCATCCATGCATGCAACAAACATTTATGCAGTGATTACAGTGCACCTGGCAGAGGGCTGAGCTCTGGAGATACCAAAAAAGGAGCAGGAGAAAAAAGGCACTCCTGCCATCGAGGACCTTATATTCTGCTGGGACTAATAAGAGACAAATAAGTTGATGTAAAATACACAGAAAGCAAGGTTGCTCATTTATCTCAATTCAATTGAACAAGCCTTTATTAAGCTATGTGCCAAGCACCATGCTAGGCATTGGGGACTGACATAAAGGCAGTTAGTTCACTTTATGTCTCCAAGCCTCAGTTTACTCATCTGCCCAATGGACAAAATACTATTTATATTACCAACCTCCCTGCACAAGACATAAATGCCAACAGTTGACAAGCCTTCCACTTTTATTGCTCCCAAAATAAAATGTCCCATCACTTTTAATGACAGCAGTTCAGATTTAAGGGCTTCCCTAGCCTCTGATCCAGAAAACATTGCTGGGAAGGATGCAGCTCTGGCCTGATTATCACCAGAATTTCAGAGCCACAAAGGACTTCACAACATGCCTGATTCCAACCCATACCTGGACAGGCAGACATTCCCCAGAAGCCTCTGCATAAAGACCTCCCTCCACATGCCTAAAAGCCATGGTCTTCTGAGTGCAGCTAATTTGACATTAATTTATTATAGATGCTATGACCCAATCACTGGGCTACAGTCCACTAAAACCTCCAGATCTTTTACTGTTTGACTCCTTTCTAGCTACTTCCCCCAACTCATACTTGCAGTGTTGATTTTTTGTGCCCACATTTTAAACTTTACATCTATCCTTGTTGAATTCCATCTGTCAGCTTCATTCTCCAGTTTGTCAAGACACTTTTGGATATTGATTCTGCCACACAGTGTGTTAGAATACGCCCCAGCTTTCTATTGTTTGCATGGGCATAGGCTTGATCACAGTCCCTATCTCACAGTAATGTCGTGTAGGAATCAAATCAGATAACATGTATAGTGCTTTACAAATCTGAAATAAAAATAATACACTATACATGTAAGCTGTATTATCATCTTTTTTGAAAAAAATTCTGACAACCCCCCCAAAAAAAATTGGATTCTTCCAAGAAAATTGACCTTCTCCCCCCAAAATATCACTACAAAGTCACACATAGATCACCTCTCAACCTGGTGTCTCCCACTTAGTAGTGCCCAAGAATTATAAGCTGAATAAATGAATAGACAGGAGTCTGACTCACACCAAATCTGCCTGCATCTCTTTTCCTTCTAACAGCTAAAACAATACTAAAAGCATCCAAAATTTTACAAGATGAGGCGTTGTAGAAAGCCCTACATGTGAAATCAAAAGAATTGGATCTGAATTCAGCTCTATTAGTTCCTTCTTGGCTGTGTGACCTTGTATAATCCAAAGATGCACAGCAAATTGGAGCAAGGAGACCACTGGGTCCAATCCCATGTGATGCAATCCGGAAAGCATTTGCAAAATGTGCCAGCCACTGTGCTTAGCTGTGCTGAGGATATGGAAACAAAAGTTTAATATCGTCCTTGCCCTCAAAAAGCTTACCCCATATTGACAGGATACAATATGTAAAAAGATGAGTGTGTACATGATTATTTTAAGGAAGGCAAGAGCACCTTTGAGTGTGGTGGTGGTGAGGAGGTGGGAATGGGAGGATCTAGGAAGGCTTCCTGGAACAAATGACTCTAGAGTTGAACCTTAAAGGAAGTTAGAGCATCTAAGAGGAAGAAATTAGATAGAAATGCATTCCAAATATTGGAGCACAGGAAACTGAGAATTAGGGAGAAGAGATGTAACCTAGACCATAGTCTTAAGTTAAGGTCTAAACCTTGAATGACTATGATTCAGTGAAATTCAGTAACTTGCCCAGACTCACAAAATAGCAAATCTCAGAGCTAGGATTCAAATTCAGGTCTTCCAGATTCCCAGTTCAGCACCCTACCTTTTATACTACTGTTTCCACATGTCGTAAGTGATAGAGACAGTGTTCAAATAGTATGCTACAATGGAAAGAGGACGGGGAATGAAGGGAGATGAGTTCAAATCTCACCTCCCCCACTCACTGCCCACCTGACCTTGTTAAGCAAACCACTTTAACCTCTTGGGTTACAGTTTATCTATAAAGTAAGGAGGTTTAAGTAGCTGGTTATCTAAGGTCTGAATCTAGGGTCCCACACTCCTTGCCACAAAGCAAAAGGAAATCTCCATACCAAATTTCAGTCACTTTACCCTTCCCTTCATTTCCCTCTACTCCCAAGTGTCAACACCACTCAGGATGCCCTGTGATTTTGTGTTGACTGTGCACTCCCACATAATAAATATTCACAATTGCAGTATTTTGTCCTCACAGGATCATAGCATGGGATTAAACTCAGGAATGAAACGTAATGTTCCACATATAGTTATTTCACATATATATTTCAAGACTCTCAGGTATACTGTTGCAGACTCACATAATATCAAAGCTTAAAGGGACTGACTCAGCCTGTGAATTTAAGCCATTTAAGCTGACCAACAACACAAACAGGTTGAAAATCATGGAATCTTGAGTATCTTCAAGCTAGAAAGGATTCCAATGACCAACTAGTTTGTCCTGCACCTGTTCAAGAAGCCCCTCTATCCCATTCCTGGACAGTAAGCATCCTGTCTCAGATTGAAGAAGACCCATCCTCATGAATGCAAATCCAGTCTCTGACACTAGCTGTGTGACCCTGGGCAAGTCACTTAATCCTGTTTGCCTCTGTTTCCTCAAGTGTAAAATGAGCCCAAGAAGGAAATGGGAAACCTCTCCAGTTTCTTTGTCAAGCAAATCCCAAATAGGGTCAGCAAGAGTTGAATATCAACAACAATAGAAAGAAGGAATCCCTTCTCTTTCCAAGCAAATTCTTCAGACATGGTCAATTCTAAATGCTCAGAAGTTATTGATTTCAAGCCTAAATCTGTCTCTGTTCCTGTTGGTTTTGAGGACAAGTAAAGGAACTCTAATGCCCTTTCCAGGTGATAACCTTTAGTTTTTGAGATAGAAAAGCTGAATCCCAGCTTGAACATTTACTGACCATATGATGCTGTTAGTCATTTAACTAGTTAATCTCAGATTTCTCTTCTATAAATTAGGAATAATGATAAAATCTCTCTCTCTCTCTCCATACACACAGTTGTAAGGACTGAATTAATTAGCTGTGTGACCATATATAAGTCACTTAACTTTTCTGAACTGTGGTTTCCTCATCAGTAAAATGGAGGTAATGATACCTTCACTGCTTTCCTCCCAGGGTTGTTCTGAGCTCTAAAGAGTTGAGTTGTTATTATAATTTCTTTCTAACTCTCTCTCCCCCACAATGCACATAAGTATCATCCTCCCAAGCTCTTCTACCACTCCTCCATCCTGACCCCCAAAGAACCTCCTGCTAATAGTATCTCAGTCTTATAGGGTCATGAGATTAAAAGCTGAAAGGGACCTTCAAGGTCATCTAATCTAAGCTCCTCCTATTCAAGATGAGAAAACTAAGAATCAAATAAGTTATGACTTGCCCAAAATATACCAATCCTCTGCCTCAAAATATTGTCTCTAGGACCAGCATTCCCCATTATTCAACTAGTACTCATCTACCACTGCTTCCAGTTACCATCTCCATCCCCATCCTGCTCCCCAACTTAACTCAATGTGACAATGGCTCCTCCTACCTCATTCCACATGCTCACTAAGAACCAGCTTTACTTTTAGGCAAAGTGGATTTTTTCCCTCTATAGAACAAAAGACTCTGGAAATTGACTCAGTATTAAAGATTTCTTTCCTCCAATCTTCTAAAAGTAACAATATTCCAAGGCTGTTGGTAGGAGACTGTAACAGTTCCAAGGAGGTTTTAGGCTTCTTTTGAACCCAAAGTGAGTTCTTTTCTATATCTACCAACTCACACCAATCCTTAATGTCAACTTGATTAATATCCTTGCTTATTTAGCATAAACTTTGAAGATCATCTTGTCCAACCCCCTACCGTACAGATGGGGAAACTGAGGCCCACAGAAAATTAATGGCAGGGGTAGGACTAGACCCTGGACTCCTGATTCCCACATCTTTTTCTAAGACAACCCTCAGAAATAGAGAAGAGTTCACATAGTAACGTCTTGGGACAGTGTATAAAACTGCATTTATAACAGTGACTTCCCTATAACACATGAATATATATGCCCATGCCCAAGTGTCAGGGCTTATAATAGTTCCTCTGGTTCTGAAGAAAGACAATCCAGTGTACACACAGCACAAAGTCAGAATGAACAGCACTCTGAGACAAGGCCAGAGGGATTGTGCTCTGGTGGAAACAAAGGAAGAGAGGAAGGGAGGGAGGAAGGAAGGAAGCGAGGGAAGCAAGGGAGGAGGGAGGGAGGGAGGGAAAGAAGGAAGGAAGGAAGGAAGGAAGGAAGGAAGGAAGGAAGGAAGGAAGGAAGGAAGGAAGGAAGGAAGGAAGGAAGATAAAAAGGGAGGGAGGAAGGAAGGAAGGAAGGAGGGAAAGAAGGAAAAAGGAAGGAGGGAGGGAGGAAGCATTTACTAAATACCTACTAGCCAAGTACTGTGCTAGATGCTTTACTATTGTTTCATTTGATCCTTACAACAACTCTGTGAGGTAAATATTGTTATCCCCATTTTTACAATTGAGGTAACTGAGGCAGACAGAGCTTAAGTGACTTGCCCAGAGCCACACAGCTAATAAGTGTCTGCAGCTGGATTTGAACCTGTCTGTCCTGACCCTGGCCCATATTCTATTCACTTTGCTACCCAATTGGAACGTGCTTTGGAAATATCAAGTCATTTTAGAAATGGCCATTATTGTTACTGATACCGATATTGTTGCTGTTGTTGTTATTTTCTGTAACATCAGAGATCTGTGTCATCCTATCCCATCAGCTCCCACTGAAATTACTGGGGAGCTGCAGCAAGAGAAGTTAAAAATAGTGATTACGTGTTTGGTGTCGTTTTTCTTTTCCTTTAAAAAAAAATGCTGAAATATTTATCCTCTCAGCTTCCTTGGGTGTGTTTCAAATGCTACTTGAAGAGAGTCGGGGAGATGATTTACGCATATAGCCAGGCAGCTGGGCAGCTAATGCTAAAGGGCAGTTATAGTTCAGTCCTGTTTGATCTGCCGCAGGCGGAAGACGTGGCTGCCGTTGGGCAGCTGTACCATTTGCACTTAGAAAAACAGACCGGAGAGCATGCGAAAGCCAAACAGAACATCCTGGATAGATAGCCCTTTGTCAGGATGGGCCGGAAAGAGGAGCCACAAGCTCAAAATAGATCATAGATCTGGAAGAGAATGTAGAGGCTATCTAATCCAACTTCTCACTTTACAGCTGAGGAAACTGAGGCTCCTTGAAGAGAACTGACTTACCTAGGCTCACACAGCTAGTAAATGGTAAAGGTAGGATTTGAATCCTACTACTTCTAATTCGGAGGCTAGCATTCTCTTTGCTACATCAGATTATTGATTCCAGTTAGCCTAGTCCCCTCATTTTACAGATAGGGAAACTGAGACCCAAAAGTGGAATTATTCAAGGTTCAAGTGAAAATCACAGACTTTCTATACAAGATAGAAAAAGAGGAAATATCAAAGCCAGCCTTTGCCAGAGCAGGAATCCTCTCTGTAATATCTATGTTGAGTGGTCATCCAGCCTCCAGGGATGAGGAGGAAGCTTGCTTTCTCCCAAGAAGTCCATCCCACTTTGAAACAGCTCTAGCTGCCAGGAAGTTTTCATCATAACCTGCCCTCCTATAACCTCTGCTTATTGCTCCTAATTCTGTCCCCTGGGTCTAGACAGAACAACTCAAATACTTTTTTTTAACAAAAGAACCTTCACTCTAGTTGAAGATGGCAATTGGGTTCCCCCTTCCTCTCGACCCCACCCCATGTATCTTTTTCCTCCTAGATAAACATGCTTATTAATACTTATATTGATATATCTCTAATAAATTCTCCATCCATTCTATTCCAATTTACAATCATTCTTCCTAATATGCGACCCCAGAAACTTAAAGTTATACTCCAAATGCAGGACAAAAAACTTGTCACTTCATCCTGGATATTAAATTTTTGTGAATGAATAAAATAAGTTAATTTTGACTATCTTATCACCCTATTAATTTCATATTGAGTCTACTAAGACTGCTCCAGTTATTTTCAACATGAAATATCATCTAGCTAGCAGCATAATCCTCTACTAGTACAGTAGATTTTTTGAACCCGGAGAAAGTCAGTCTTTACATTTACCCAACCAACCAATATTGTTTAAGCACATAATTAATTATAACTGAATCCCATCATAAAAAGGAATTTCAATTGTCAGTGTATAATATGTGTAACCTTGTCCTTATGACATTAGCTGCCTAAAACATTATTTTGTTCATAACATATCTGTGTTCACAGATAAATGAATAATGCTGGATAGAGTCCAATCCATCAAGCATTTATTAAATACCAACTTTGTGCAGAGTGATATACTGAGCAGTAAGAATACAAAGAAAAGTTCAAAACCAGTCCCTATCCTCTATATTTTACTAGGGATGTAAGAGGATATTATATAGATAGATCAATATGTACAGGAAGGGGAAATAGCAAAGGTTTCATGGAAAGAATCCTGACCTGAGTATTGAAGGATGCAAAAGATTCTAAGAAAGGAAGGAAGGAGAATATCCTAAGTAGGTGTGTTTCAGTCAGGCTGCTACTCAGCAATAAATTCCTTGGGACTCCTTGTATTTTGTCATTGAGGCAATTAGGAGTTATTGAATGTTGTTGAGCAATATAGTCACATGAACAGATCTTTACCTCAGGAAGATGGTCTTAGCAATAGTATGAAAGATGGATTAATTAGGGGGAAGATTTGAAGACTAGGAGTCCAATTAGGAGATAGTTGCAATTCAGGAGAAAGATAATGAGGCCTGATCTATGGTCATGGTCAAGGAAGGGGAGAAGAAGAAAGGAATGTGATGTGAGATGTGTTGTTTCAGCAAGATGAGTTTCTGAAGCCTCCAAGTAATTTCCTGAAATCCAAGTGACTCATATGTAACATGATGAGTCTGTGATCCATGAAGTATCTCAAACTGGGGGTGGGAGAAGCACTCTTATAAAACTAATTAAGATTTTTAGGTAGTACTCAGGTTGCACCTAAGATTTAAGTCCCCTCAACTTTACCTTCTATGATTGATATCTTGTCTTGCTCTCATTTTCAAATATCTTCCCAGAGGAAACGTGGTAGCAATAACACAAGACTTGGAGTCAAGAGACATGATATTTAGAGCCTGCCTTAGGCAAGCCAATTGCCCTCATTGAGTCTTTAGCATCCTCATCTATTAAATGAGAAATTACAATACTTACACTCTACCACGCAGGTTATTAGGGGGGAAATATGAAAAAAAAGATCATTATTATAATCATAGTAGTAGTGAGACTTTGTACCTCACTGTGGCCAGGAGACCTTGGGTTCTTGAAAGCTGAGTCAGTAGAGTACAATTTCTCATAGGTTCAAGATTTCCAATAAAATCCCTGTGGTAGGCTATGTGCTGATTGACATTAGAAGAGTTTTGGTTACAGAGCAGTTACATGGTGAACAGACATCCAATTACAAATCTTTATGAGTGCCATTGGAAGGCAAAATGGTACAATGGATAGGGAGCTGGTCTTAGAGCCAAAAAATAAATCTGGTTTCAAGTCCCACTGCTGACACATACTAACTATGTGATCCCGGGCACTTAATCTCTTCATACTCTAGGTCACTTTATAAGGTCTTAAGTTGCAGAGAAGGTGACAACCTGCATTGACAGAATCCTTATCCAGTCCTTATTTTCTTATCCAGGAGTTCTTATATCAATGAAATCCAGGTCCAATCTCCATCCCCATCCCTATTATCATTGGCTAGGACTCCACCATTGGCCCTATCCCAAGTGGGCTGCGATCCCAGCCATGCTGGAAGCCTGCCGTCATCCAGCTGGCATCCTAGCAGGAATATGGGTTTATATTTTAGCCCTCCCCCACCCAGTACTCTCTTCCATCAGCTGCCTTCCACAAAGCATCCTTCTGACTTTCCATTATCTCAATGCAAAGCTTATCCTTAAAATGCTACATGTCATAAGATAAAGGCATCTTCACTCAGAAAGGTCCATCCCTCATCAACAGCAGTGGTGACTTCTATTATGGGCTGAACTAGTTGAAGTAAGGATTGTGCACCTGATTCTTTCTTCATGAGCAAGTTTTCCACTGAGGCTGGGCCTGGTCATAAGAAGCTATGATGGAGCTTGTGTACCCAAAGGCTGCAGAAGAACAATTTAGCAAGCTATGAATTACACAAAAGCATAAAGAGTAAATGAAGAAAATCTGTCTGAACACTTTCTATGCTCAAGGCAGAACCAATAAGATGTGCCTTGGGCAATTTTTTCCAGATGAATCCCTCTTTCCCTACCTAAGTATTTTGCCCACAGCACTTTCCAAGCACAAAGACACTGAAGTCATTTAGGCAGATGAGAAGTCCCCTTGTTCCAGCAATGCCCCACTATAATCCAGTTTTTCATGGTCATGAGGAGAGAGATGCTCCAAAACAGGGATATGGAGAGAGATGTTCACAGAAATGCTCAAAGACAGAGGAAGAGAAATAGTCATAGACAAATAGAAAACACTCATTCACAGAAAGACAGGTAAAAGACATGCTTAGAGGCAAAGAAAGGTGCTTACAGAAAAGCAAAAGCAGAGGCAAAGATCCCATACCCACGAATGGACAGAGATGCTCATGAAAAGAAGTGTTGGAGATGGAGAAATACAGAGAAGAAGAGACAGAAAGATGCTCAGAGACTTTGACTCATAAATGGAATTGAAAAAGGAGGGAAAAGGGTAGAAGAAGGAAGAGATAATCAAATTCAGGGAGAAATGCCCATAGAAGCAGAAAGAGAAGTATTCAAATACAAATGCAAAAAAGATGTTCACAGAAACTTTGACTCAGATATTCATACAGAATGGTATTAAGAAAGAAAGAGGAAAAAGAGAGAGAATGTGTGTCAAAGACAGATATGCTCACAGACATGGAGAGAGGGGTTTTCAAAGATAAATATAGGGAGAGTCTCACAGAGATTCACACACAGATGCCCATCCAGGGTGGCACTCAAACAGATGCTGAAAGACAACAGAAAAAAATTCATAGGTTGAAAGTGAGATGAACATAGAGAGAGTTGCTCACAGACACAGAGACAGAGAGATGCTTAAAGACAGAGAGGAAGGAACTCTCAGACAGTAAGAAGTAGAGAGAAAGGCTCATAAACAAAGATTCAGACAAAATGACAGCTATAGATTCATACAGAGATGCTGACAGAGACAAAGAGATGTTCAAGAAAAAGGTACTCATAAAGACAGCTGGAAACAGGGATGCTCAAAGTGACACTTGTATGCTCATATAGAGAATGTGCTCAAAGATAAAGATGCTGAGAGACAGAGATAGAGAGAGACAGACAGGGAAATTAAATGGAAACTAAAAAAAGAAGTCTACATAATAAAATAATCACATAGGGAGAACTTTGTTCATGGACAGAAATCCAGAAATGATGAAGGACAAAGAGAAATGCTGTAAGAGACTGTGTCCTAGCATACAGTCCCCAATTCTAAATTCCAAATTTGCTGATCATATCCATTTCTTCTTTTTATTTTAGTATTTTAAAATTTTTTAACATTTGCTTTTTTAAATTTTGAGTTCCAAATCCTCTCTTGCTTCCCTCTCCCCTCTCTGAGAAGGCAAATTTGATATAGATTATACATGTGCAGTCATGCAAAACATATTTCCATATTAGCTATGTTGAGAAAGAAAACACAGACCAGAAAAAAAAAAAAACACAAAAAAACAAGAAAAATAAAGAAAGTAAAAATATATATATGCTTCAATTTGCATTCAGACTCCATCAGTTCTATATCCATTTCTTGAAGGCTTCCAGTAGAATATAATTTCCTTGAGGACAGGAATTTATTCATTCTCTTTTATTTTTCTATCCATAATCCTTAGCCTTGTGTGAGGTATATAATAGGGCTTGGGAAATGTTTGTCAAGTTGTGACTTCAATTACTCTGGATTGATCCAAGGTCATCTTGCCCTTGATCACAAGACTCTTTGTTCTCTTACTTTATCACTTCTTGAACTTTGGTCCCTGAATAGACTACCCAGAGAGTACCTGGCCTTCATAGTCTCTAGCATGTTTGTCTTCCTGTACTCAGAAATCAAGGCAGCTAGTTGTCAAGTTAGGTGAAGTGTGGGATTAGGATCAGGAAGACCTGATTTAAATCCAACCTCAAACAATTCTTAGCTGTGTGGCAAGTCACTTAACCCTGTTTGCCTCAGTTTCCCCATATGTAAAATGACCTGGAGAAGGAAATAGGAAACCATTCCAGTATCTTTACCAAGAATACAACAAATTGGGTCATGAAGAATCAAACAAAATTGAAATGACTGAATAACAACTCAAGGGTCAACAACAGTTAATCCCTGGTTTCCTATCCCTCTTCTGTATTGCCTTCACATGGAGGTAGCCTTTCTGGTCCTCTCTACCCTCACTCACTTTCTAGTTCTCCTGGGTGTTTTGTTTCCTTTTATAAAAACATAAGCTTCTTGAGGGCAGAGATTATCTTATTTGCTTGTATTTATCCCCAGTGCTTAGCATTATACATTTAACGAATGTTCGTTAAACACTTTGTCAACTTATTTGTCTTGCAGATGTGAGAGCCTGATACAGTTTCAACAACTCCTCCTTCTTTCCCTTCACCAGATAATCCAGACCAAAACACACCATTCTCTAGAATTCATCCATAAAGAAAAGTAATAGTAACCAGAATAACAAAGATAGAATTGAAGAAAGTCAGAAAGTATTTGAAAAGATCTATCAACACCATGGTCAAGAAAGATGGAAAAACTGGGAGCTGCAAACTAGGTCAGCATCATGGCATATAGAATGGGCATGTAATGGAGAGATTTAAGGAGAAATGAGAAAAGCTCTTGCTGCTAGTTAATAATGGAGACTTGGGGTTGAGTCCATTGCTCATAGACTACTGGAACTCAGAGACAGCTAACTCTCTGGGGTTCAAGAAGGGCATACATTGTCAGCATGCTCCCATTGATGCTCTCTTAGATGAACCTCTTAGAGAGGCAGAAATCACAAATATGGATGCTTAAAGACACAGAAAGACCCTCAGAGAGATTGCAGCATTAGGCCATCAGATAGAAACAGAATCATGGGATTCATCAGACCATAGTTTTACAGGGTATAAGAGACTACCAAAGACCATCTAGTCCATCTCTCTCATTTTTTCCAGTAAAGAAATTCATATCTATAGAAGGGATTTGTCAAAGGTCATATACATGTGAAAGAGCTGAGGTTTGAATGCAGATCCTCTGACTCAGAAAGTGCTCTTTCTACTCCACCCCACTGCCTTGTTTAAATCAAAGTCAGTCAATAAGTATTTACACACCTACTATGTTGTTATTGTTGCTTTTGTCCTTCCTTCTTGAAGAGGATTAAAATAGCATCACTATATGGAAGTTTAGTTATAGTGTGTCTGACTATGGCTGATCAGTCCAGCATGAGCTCAGAAGGTTCTACCACAGATTGGGCACAAATAGGCCATGTGAACATCTGGGATGGATTCTTTAACTTTGAGCAGCTTTCATTTCTTCTAAGCTAATTCAATTCTGCTTTGCTCATAGAGCACAGAACCTTCTCTGATGAGGTCATACCATGCTGGGCAGTGCCCTGTGTTAGTATCTCCCATGTCATTCAATCTAGGCACTGGGTTAAATACTGGCACAGAAAGGTAAAAATACAATCACTTCATTGAAGGAGCTCACATTCTAATGGGAGAGACAAAATGCAAATATTGAGATATCTATAACATCTACAATCTATATCTTCTATATAGTGTAAATGAAAAATTATCTCAAAAGAAAGGTACAAGAAGGGAAGGGAAGGGGAGGGAAGGGGAGAGAAGGGAAGGAAAGAGAAGGAAAGGGAAGGGGAGGGAAGGAGAGGAGAGGGGAAGAGAGGGAAGGGGAGGGGAGGGGAAGAGAGGGGAGGAAAGAAAAAGGGAGGGGAGAGGAGGAAAGAGGAGGGGAGGGGAAGGGAGGAGAAAGGAAGGAAGGGGAGGGGAGAGGAAGGGAGGGGAGAGGAGCATTTATAAAGTATCTACTATGTGCCAGACATTGTGCTAAGTATTTTACATATATTATTTCATTTGATCCTCCCAACAACCTTGAGAGGCAGGTACTATTATTATCCCTATTTTACAGCTGAGGAAACCAAGACAAACAGAAGTTACTTGACTCATCCAGGGTCACATAGCTAGCAAGCATGTAAAATCACATTTGAACTCAGGTCTTTCTGATTTTAGGCCCAGTGCTCTATGTGTATTCTATCTTTGGACACTCAGCTAAAATTCTGCCACTTCTATCTGTATGATTTTGACCTGATTAAGGCTCCCTGGGCCTGAATTTCCTCATCTATAAAATAAGAGGGTAGGATTAGTTGGCCTCTGAAAGCCCCTTCTAGCTCTAGCTCTATGATCTATGATCCTGTGAAATTCTCCCTGGTAACTTCACGGACCATCTAGTCCAATCTCTATGTGGTCAGAATCACCATCTGCATCATCTCTCCATACTGCTCTCTAGCCTCCACTCAAAAACCTCCAATAAAGAGGGCTTCAGTACCCCCTGAGGCAGACCATTCCTGATTTGGTTCTTAAAAAGGTTTTTCTTATATCCAATTGAACTTTCTCTCTCATTTTCTGTGTCTCTATCTCTGTCTCTGTCTCTCTGTCTCTGTCTTTGTCTCTCTCTCTTCTTTCTCTCTCTCTCTCTCTCTCTTTCTCTCTCTCTCTCTCTCTCTCTGTGTGTGTGTGTGTGGTGTGTGTGTGTGTGTGTCTGTCTCTCTGTCTTTCTGTCTCTCTCTCCCCATCTCTTCTTTCAATTGTACCTGGTTCTGCTCTCTGGGGCCCAGTAAAACAAGTCCAATCTTTCTTCCATATGACAACCCTTGAAATGCTTGAAAACAGCTATCATACCCCCACTAAGTTTTCTCTTCTCCAAGCTAAACATCCCCAGTCCCTTCAACTGATCTCTTGACTCTAAAACTGCTTACAGGAATAGTCTGGCTCATATCATTACTCTGCCTTTCCTGACACTAGCCCCTCTTGCCCTAGACTTTTTTTACACTAAACTTTCTCTGAATTCACCTGATTTTTCCATCTCCTTTATATTCTTTATGGCAACGGAGAAATAATCACAGCCTCTCAGTGCAGGGTGATGGGAGTGTGTGATATTAACTGTAAATCAGGCAGAAATTGGTGGAAGGGGAAGGGTTTGATGAGGTGCAGAGACATTATATCATTTTAAAGCACTTTCCTAGTCTCTAGTAATCCCCATGTAAAGCAAAGGCAGACAAACGTGCCTCTTCCTCAGGAAGGTTTCCATTAGGATGCAGAAAGAATACTCCAGTAGCTCACAGGGCTCAGGTGGATTTTCAGTGAGCCCCTGAGGTGGGGAGGAAGTGGGAAATAGCAGGCTTAGGGGCAGAACATGCAGTCCCTGTGTAACCCAGAGCTCCCCAGGATGACTGGACTCTCTAACCAAGATGAAACCATATGTGAAAGAAGCCCCTAGATAGGTAAAGTCCACATATACAGATATTCATGTTTTATATTAGTATAGTGATTTATTTATCCCTATCCCCGAATCTATACCCAGTCACTTCTACCTTTACATACACATGGTGTTTATGAGTTATTATGTCCAAAACAATAATAATAAACATCTGGGAACCAACACTCTGAACATGAACTTTTTTGCATTTAGCAAAACTAGTTCTTGCCACAAGCACCATAGTCAGTTACTGGGAACATACTAGAAGCCTTGCCAGCCTCAGTCAATCTGCCAAAAGTTGACCTCCATGAAATGAAATTTTGGGAATCTGGGTAACTTCCATGATGTAATAAGAGGGGATAACATCAACAGAGGAATCATGGAATCCTAGAATCTCAATTCTGGGAGGGAACTCAGAGAGCATTTAGTCCAATCCTTGTCTAAAGAATGAATCTCTTCATCTAGTCTCCCCAGCATGTTAAGTAACCTTTCCTCTACTTAGACATCTTTCCCCCTAATGAAAGGAAACTCTACACAATATATCTAAAGCTCCCTTTTAGCAAAGAAATAACCTACCTATCTACTTCCTCTTTGTCTCTCTGTGTCTCTCTCTGTGTGTCTCTGTCTGTCTCTCTCTGTGTCTGCAGTGTTCAATCTTCAAAATAGGATTTATGGTCTTGTCCCTTCCACCATTACATGTATTTTCTAATATTCCCAACAGAACACGCCTTCTCCCGACATGTAGAACCCTATGTCAGTGCAAAACAGAGGCATCAGTAGCAAAAACAATGCTCTGAGTGGTTCAGTCTTTGGTTCAGTCTATACCCTGAGCTTGGGGGAATGCTGTCTTTTGCCTCTCAATGCTATTAGCATTACAGCTGACTTGGAGAAGGGCTCCTAACTTCTGAAATATTCTCATCTCCTCATTTTAACCTGTACTTAGCACAGTGCTTGACACAGATTAGGCACTTTATAAATGCTTGTTGATTGTTTAGTTGATTGACTAAGGAGCAAAGCAAACGTGGATGAAGAGGAGGGGTGCCTTAGCCCAGGTCTGGTCTCAAAAATATATCATACACTATACCCTTGTGGGGCTTCACTTATATAACCTTGCAAAGTGGGTGTTACTATAACTAGTAAGATTGTAAGCTTTTAGAGTGAAACCTTACACAAAGCTCATAAATGCATGTGTGCACATAAAAGTATTGTATATTATATATATATATATATATATGTATATATATATAATATATATATGTGTGTGTACAAATATGTGAATATAGCCATGTGTGTTTAGATGTATATTCATTATTAAATCTTTAACCATTAATTGATTAAAGCATGTCTCCAATATGCTTAATACAAAAATCCCCATTTTATTCATTTAGTCTCACTACACACATATGAGCAGAACTCATGGCAATCTAACAGTATCTCACTTAAACAACAATTTGCCATCCCCCACTCCACTCTATATCCCCAAACTATTCTCTCCCAAAAAACAGGACTTTGCAAAGGACTGTAGTCAATTGTATGTGAATGAAAGAGAAATGAAACAAGTCATAAATTAATTTCCAAAGGGAGGGAGGAAGAGAAGCAGAGAATGCTACACTGGAGTTTATGCTATAGGCTCAGGAGTTTACCATAATGGCTATATTTAGGAAAGACTAAAGGCAAGAGGTAGGTTCATTCATAAAAATGGATCAGAGATCAGAGCAACAGACATATGTTACCAAGCCAATATGCAAAAGGGGCAGAAGACATGACAAAGATCCAGAAGAACTGATCACAATAAGGCAGCAGTGAGATCTGATATTCAGTGACAACCAAGAATTAACAAACTAGGTATTCAAAGAAGCATGAAGTTGTTTAAAGACTTAGAATACAGAATCAAAAATCCTTAAAGCAGAAAGAAATATTAGAGACTATCTAATCCAACAGATTCATTTTACAGGTGAGTAAACTGAACCTGAGAGGTGAGGGAGTGGGGAGAGGGGGTAAAGTGGGACTTGACCTAAGTGACATAGATTGTTAGGACATCTTTGGAAGTTATGTGCAGGTCTTCTGAGTCTACAGTATTTCATTCTGTATAACTAATGTACCAGCTCCTTCCACATTTTGGCAGGCACTGATGCTACTATCCTCCTTCCTTATCTGAATGAATTCAGCAGTGGACAGCTCCAAACTACCATTACTATTTCCTCTGTATCAGTTCATGGTCAGTAGGACTTATCAAATGCTTCTTAGGTACCAGACACTGTGCAAATCTCTGCGTATTCAAAGAAAGACAAAACCAGTCCCTGCTCTCGAAGGATTTACATTTTAATGTGGAAATAGAAAATGATAGTGAGGATGATGATGGTAGATGTAACAGAGTACAATGGAGTCATACAGGCGGAGGCTAGGGCTGATCCTAGGGATCTGATTCCAAGAGGATCAGTTTGTCTTTTTAGCTCATTGCTCCCACCTGGAGTTGTAACAGGAAAATCTCTTTACACAATCATGGTATACCTTATGTCTAGGTTTTCCAAAATGTGGGCATATATACTTAATGTAATATATATGTATGTGTGTTCATGTATGTATAAATACATATATGTGTAGCTGATGCATAAAATAACTTTTATGTCGTGCCATAAAAAAAAAAAATACAAAGATGCAAAGGACCTAAATAATACATATTCAAGTAAGAGTGTATTCAAATATTCCATCAGCTCCCCCGAGGAAGGAATTAGATTAGGAGATGCTTATCAGGGCCAAACCTTGACATTCCAGTGAAAGCCCTCTCCCAATATACAGTGCCTTCCAGAATCATAGTGCCACCCTGTGGTCTAAACTCCCCCAAAAGGTAAACATACTTTGGGGACTGCTAAACAATCAATGCCCTTCATTAGGTCTTCACTGTTTTGGTCAGCTCACTGACTTTTTCCTGTAAGAAGGACACTGCACAGGATTGCATAGAATATCTTCTTTTTGCATGAAGCACAAACTAAACCATGATCTTGTTCTAGCAAGTCTGGTATTCAAATTCTCAAACTTGGAAATTTTCAAATTTGAGGTGATTTGTGAGAAAGCTAGAACTCCCTTTTCAGGCAAAGTGGACGTAACTTATCTGCAGGAAATCTTTTAGTGCCTGAAGCTGTTACCCTCTTATTTTTCATGAGCTTCTTCATCTGTGGACAGCTCCATGCCAACAGTATCATTTCCTTCTTTATCAGTCAATCAGTCATTCAGTCAGTCAATAATATATTAAACTTGGAAAGCCTATGCTCAGGATCTGTATTAGGCAGAGTACAAGCAGAGGTAATGCTCCTGGATGAGGAAACAAAGAAGAAATCTCTTCTCCTTATCCAATGTTGAATTCCAGTTAAAAATCAAAGAGAAAGTCCTAAAATAAAATAAAATAAAATAAAAAGCTAGAGAGAATTACCTGCTCACTTTTATAAATCGTAAGGAGAAGGGCTAATTCTGACTCAGCTAATCTTTGGGAAGCTGCCCAATTAGTAGGGAACCAGTGGGAATGCTGACATTCCATGAAGAGGGATCTCAATTACCTCGTGAAAAACAATCCATATTTTATAATTACATCAGATTGATTGCAGAACTCCTCAAATATCATAAAACTACATTTCTATAGGAATTTTAGTCTTCCAATGTACTTTCCTTACAAGAATTAATTGAAATGAGTAGCACAAAAATGTCAAAAATCTGCAAACTCATCAACATAAGGATTTCTTCCAATGATCAAGATCATAACCTATTCATGCCTGCTCATACCAAGCCACTTATGCATTATTGTTCTTTAGTAATTTCAGTCATATCTGATTCTTTGTGATCCCATTTGGGGTTTCCTTGGCAAAGATACTGAAGTGGTTTGCCATTTCTTTTTCCAACTCATTTTACAAATGAGGCAACTGAGGCAAACAGAATTAAATGACAGCATCACACAGCTAGGAAGTGTCTAAAGCCAAATTTGAACTCGGGTCTTCCTGTTTCCAGACTTTGTACTCTAGCCACTGCAACATCATGCTGTCCCATGAATTCACCACAGAGGTTCCATCCAATAGGATGGAGGCTTTTCTCACTTTTTTATTACTAAACTAGTATATCATACAGGCTATACCTCAAATTAGTGATGGTGTTGATGGTGGTGTTGGTGGTGTATGTAAGGAGGAAGAGGAGGAAAAAGAGGAGAAAGTAGTTTGTATTGTCATCATAATAGTCCTAATGATATTAATAATAACCATTATATTGCTTATTATTTCAGTTAATAATAACTATTATCTCATTTTATCTTCATGACAACTCTGTGAGGGATCCATTCTACAAATGAGGAGACTGAGGCTGAAAAGCATGTAATAATTAACTCAGAATGACACAACTAATAAGTTTCTGAAGCAGGATTCAAACTCATATCATCCTGATTCCAAGTCAGATTCCAGTCAAATTGTAATCTCCTTGAAGGTAAGGACTATTTTTTATGTTTGTATCACCAGTAATTCACACACTTCCTGAAACAGAGTAAGTATTTAGTAAGTGCTTAATGATTTGACTCAAATCCAATAGTATCTATTTTGTCACCTAAATGCTACAATATGGCAAGCCCATTTTCTTTTTCATTCATACGTTTGTGTGATGACATTCTTTCCTATGTTTCTCTTTTATAACTCCTTATTTATAATGTGCTATATCCTTCCTGCACCCTTCATTTGCTTATACGTTGCCTTCTGGGTGATGTTTTCAATTCTTTAGAGTGTTCTATGAGTCACAAACACAAAATAATTCAGACAGAATGATGCAATTAAAGATATGGACTATTGCTTCAGGAAAGTTTGGGTTCAGTAGAAGAATTCTACATTTCTCAAAAAACCATGAAGGCTACTCTCCTCAAGGTGCAAGGTCACGTCTAATTATGCCTATTTTACAGATGAAAAAACTGAGATCAGAGAGGTTAAAATGACTTTTTCAGGGATACAGAATTAAATGATGTTAGAGAAAGGTTCAAGCCTAAGAACTCAGATCACAAGTTCTATAATCCATCCAGTAACCCTACATGATGCTTCTCCTGGGGAAATATCCATATCTGCATTGCAGGAAAGTTTCTTCAGTGTCAGGAACTTTTTTCTATGAGACCAGCTCATAGCTTTACATTAAAAAAAATGATTCTCCTGGCCCACCACCAATAACACATATGCTGGAAGCTGAGCCTCTAACAATTCAGAAGGATGAAAGCTTGCAGAGTCCACACACCATAGTCTCACTACAGGATTATGGAAGCATGCAAGATTAATTCTATTGCTAGAATTTGTTTTACTATCAGTCTTCCCTCAAAATATGATAGTCAAAGATAAATCAAACCAGCCATAAATTAACTCCAAAAGGCAGGGGGGGGGGAAGAGGATAATGGAACTTTCTTGGTCCAGATTGCTTTGTAAGTGAATTCTGAAATGTTTAAAGAAATGTTATGCTATATTAACTGCTTGCAAAAATGGAGGAAAAAAGTTTTGTTATAAAAAAAGAATGTGCTCATCAGTTGGAAAATAGCTAAGCAAATTATGGCTTTTTAATGTAATATAAAATATTATTACACCATAAAAAAATTTTAAAGGAACAATTTCAGAGAAACATGAAACATCTTGTATTAACAAATGTAGAGTGAAGTGAGCAGAACCAGAACAATTTATATGCACTAATAATAAAATTATAACATTCTTTTTTTCCCTTTTTTTTTTGCTAAGGCAGTCGGGGTAAAGTGACTTGTCCAGGGTCACACAACTAGGAAGTGTTACGGTCAGAATGAACTCGGGTCCTTTTGACTTCAGGGCTGGTGCTCTATCCACTGTGCCATCTAGCTGCCCCTAATAATAAAATTATAAAGGTTTGAAAAAACTAAGAGCTCTGCTCAATACAACAATTAACCATGATTCCAAAGAATCAATGATGAAGCATGCTACCTACGTCCTAAAAGAAATGATGAATTGAAGGTGCAACAATGAGACACAAATTTTCATATAACTAATATAGGGATTTGTTTTTCTTGAATATGTGTATGTGCATGTGTGCTATCTTAATGAATCTTTGACATAATATTAGAAATGCTAGCTAAAACAACAAAACAAAACAAAAAAAATTAAAGGAATAAACATAAGCAGAGATAGGAAGATTTTTACTTCTTGTCAAGTAATAGAATGTAGGAGTGTACCAGAGAAAACTCACACTGGCTTAAGAGAGCCAATTGTTAAATTGTCAATGTGAGCATTTCTACCTCAGAAATCAGCAAATACTACAAATTAAGGCTGAAATCATTGTTTTGTTGTTTTCTTGGACTTAAGAAAATTATGGGAAAAGTGTTAATGGTTCATATTAAATTTAAAAGTGTGTCATGAATTTTTAGAGAGTTGATGGTTAAACATTTACCAGTACTTCCCAAATAAGCAGGTTTCCCTGAAAGCATATTTTTGTACATAGAGTGCTGTATTTGGAATCACTGTGTTATAGCCTTAAAGATAGAAGTGTGACCTTAGAGCTCATCTAGTCCAACCATTTCATTTTATATGTGGGTACTGAGGCTAAGGGAAGTGAAATTAATTACCCAAAGTTATATAATGAATTAGAGGATATATATTTGAAAGCAGATCCTCTGGTTCCAAAGTCAATACTTTTTCCATTGGGTTCAAATCCTACTTCTGACACTTACTAGTTACATGACCATAGGAAACAATCAACCTCAGTTTCATCATCAGGAAGAAAAAATGGGTTTAACAATATCTAAAGTTTTCTTCATCACAAATGACTAGCCTAGAATTAATAACCCTTTGCCCCAAGATACCAATATCTAGAGAAGAAAAAAGATATCAAATGGTGGGGGAAGAGGCACACCTCATGACACCTCCCTAGAGAGAACACTTCCCAAGTGCCACCTTATAGTCCTAACTGCTCCCATTGCCACCATCAAATCTTGTCCTAGAGTCTGCCTTCCCCCTATTAAGCATCCACAGGGTAAGAGTTGGGTCAACTGAGGGATGGACCATCTACTCCTGGAATGACTGCACCTGTAGACAAACTTATCTGTATTACCAACTCACCTGACTGAAATGGAATTTTCCCTAGGCAGCATTAAGTTTCACAGGGCCTCTAGGAGGTACAAATGAGATAGTACCTATAAAGTGGAGCAGCTAGATGGCACAGTGGATAGAGTGCCAGATATAGAATCAGGAAGACTTGGGTTCGAATCCAGTCTCAGCCACTTAGCTATATGACCCTCAGCAAGTCATTTAACCATGTTTGCCTCAATTTCCTCATCTGAAAAATAAGTCAGAGAAGAAAATAGCAAATAACTCTAGTCTCTTTGCCAAGAAAACCCCAAATGGGATCATGAAGAATTGGACATGACTAAAAAAATGACTAAACAGCAACATATAAAGTATTTTAACCACAAAAAAAGTCAACGAATGTTATTGGGCACTTGATAATTTACAAAACACTTCATTTATATTGCCCCTGTGAAATAAAGTGTTATTATCCCCATATTAAAGACAAGGAAACTGAGATTCATAGAAATACAGCAACTTGTAAAATATAGAACTGGAAGAAACCTAAAAACTAGCTAATCCAGTGGCTTCCAGTATTTTCAAAAATCAAGACCTCTTGTCAATATAAAAAAATAAATTCCTCCATTCCCCACATAATAGTATTTATATTGATTGAGAAAATGCATGTGACAGAAAGCTACTTCAGATTTTGAATACATTTGGAAAATCATAATACATATATGTGTGAGACACATTTATTCAGCCTACAGAAGGTACATTTGCTTATTTCTTACCCTGAGTCACACTGCATATTTTGTTGGATCTAAATTAAGAACCAAATGACAATGCTTAGTGTTCAGACTCCCAAATCCCCTGCAATAACTCCCCAGCCTCCAGGGGTGCTCAACTGGCTGGTGGGGAGCCTCTCAACTCTCTTATTTCACAGGAAGAAACTAAAACTCAAAGGAGTTGAATGAGCAGCAGTAAGCAACCAGAATGTACCTCCCAAGGTCTTCTGAGTTCCATCCCAATGAGCTCTCCTCAACAAGAAATACTACTCATCCTTCCAGACTAACTCATCTCCCTCACCTCCCAAACTCACAATCTGGCAGTGATCTACTTGTATATAATACTCTTCTGAACTACTTGTATATAATAGACAGCGAACCAGACTTGGAGCCAGGAGATTCACTAATCCTATGAGCCTGATGATGAAGCGTCAAGGTGTCAGGGAAGACCAATAGTTCTTGGGTGAGAACTGCCAGGCCGTTTTCAAGGCTGCTTTCCACCTTTCATGTCTTCCTCATCCACTCAACTCTCACCTGAGGCTCCAAGAAGCTGCAACATGTGCAGCAGCCACAGTCCAGCAAACCATTTGAGCGGGTGAGCCGGTCAGATATTGAAGATGCTAAAGACATCTCCTGCATTTGAAGTTATCACCCATCATCTTGACTTTTCTCTTGCCACTGGACCTCAATAATTCTGGAAGAGAGAGTGAGACTGTGCAATTCTGCCTCCTTTAAATCCAATTTATGCACAAATCAAAAGATATCATTTCATCACCCTGGGCAAGGTACTGAATCTTTCAGCCTTAATTTCCTATCCAGAAAATGAGAATAATGATGATAGTGGTGGTGATGATAATGCTTTTGATATTTAACCTCTCTCAGCCTCAGTTTCTTCATTTACAAAATGGAGGAAAAGATAGAGATATATGGATATAGATAGTATCTACTTCCCAAGACTATTATAAAGAACAGATGAAATAATATGTGTAAAATTCTTTGTAAACCTTAAAAGTGCTATGATAAGTGGAATATGGAATAAGTGGAAAAGTGCTATATAAGCATGGGAGAGGAGGTGAAGGAAGAGGAGGAGGAAGAGAAATAAGAGGAAGAAAAAGAGGAGAAAGGAGAAGGAAGAAGAGGAAGAAAAGAAGGAAAGAAGGGGGAGAGGAGGAGGAGGAGAAAGAGAAGGAAGACGAGGAGGAAGAAGAGGAGATAATCCTTTCCAAAGCTTTCCATATGGTATGGAACTCCCTGTTTACTGGTAAAGATGAACACCCTTGCCTCTTCATTACAATTACTATTATTATTTATTTTCAAATCCCACCTTAGACAATTACTAGCAGGTCAACCTCTTTGAGACTCAATTTCCTTCTCTGGAAAATAGAGAATAACACACTTTCCCTATCACAGTGATATTGTGAGAAAAGTGCTTTGTTAACCTTGAAGCATTACCTAAATGTGAGTTACAATCACATAGCCTATGGAATTATTCATTCAATAAATATTAAGTGCCTATGATGCGCCAGCTACTGTGCTAAGTGGTAGTTACTACTTAGTTACTATTCCCCCTACCACCCTGCGAGTTCCTTGAAGGCAGGAGCCAGTTCTTCCTTAGGCCCATGACTCTCCTAGGACCTTACACAATAACAAGAGTTCAGTAACTCTTTTCAAATGAATGACTATAAACAACATTCAGTAACAAAATCCTTAAATGTCAATGCTAGGAGGGGAATCTTCCATCATGAATTGTTAGATATCAAATGTGAAAACTAACCTTATAAGGTATAATATTAAAATCAGAACGACAAAGCAAGGAGGGATCTTAGAACATGAATGTTAGAGCTGGGAAGGGATCCTAGAATGGTATAACATAAAAAGGGAAAAATGAAACCTTATCTGAGGTCACATAGACAGCCAATCATCTACTAGTCACTTCCAGAGGCCAATCTTTAAAAAAAAAAAAAAAAAAAAAAAAGGAGGAGGGAGGTTTTTGAATGTGGGCTCTCATGCTAAGTGATGCACTTGGCCCAGGCTAGGCCCGACATGTGGGGGCTGTCAGACTCCCAGCCATCAGGCTCAGAGACGCCAGCCTCTGATAACTTTATGCAAAGCATTATTATGGGCAGACGGCAGATTTCTCTCCTCTATACATTTGCAATTACTGTACTTCTTTCCACATTACATTTTTCAGCGGACGAGTCATGTATAGTTTAGTTAAACTGATTATGAATCACTCTTTTTTCAATGTAGAATAATTTCTTCAGCTTGGTTGTGTATAGAGTAGTTATTGAGGGGAAAAAAACCCATAAAACTCAGTAATGTAAATGAGGAAGGCGCCTGCAGAGAATAAGACCCTGAAGGGTGGTGGAAGGAGAAGGGACCAATAAGGATTTGGAGCCGCCATGTTAGTCGTGACTTCTCACTCTGCTGAGTGTTTTAAGGCTTACAAAGGAGTTGATTCGATTGGAGATCTTGCCAGAAGAGGGTCCGTAGAGGATTTCAGGGCACAAGAAGGGCTTCATCCAGTCATTCGTGGATGAGAAGGAGATGAGCCTTGGCCAGCCTTGGGGGTCATAGTGACATCCATCACTTTTGCACAAGTTATCTTCTGGGTCTGGAACATGGCCCTTCCTCATCTCCACAGGGCCTATCACACAGTAATTATTGTTGTTTAGCCATTTCAGTCTTTGTGACCCCTTTTTGGGGTGGGTTCCTTAGCAGGGATACTGGAGTGGTTTGCCATTTCCTTGTCCAGCTCATTTTTACAGATGAGGAAACTGAGACTAACAGTTAAGTGACTTGCCTAGAGTCAAATGGCTAGCAAGTGTTTGAGGCCGGATTTGAACTCAGGAAGATGAGTCTTTCGTAACGATAGGCCCAGTCCTGTATCCTTTGTACCATCTAGCACACAGTAAGCACTTAATAAATGCTTAACTTCATTCCACCTCTACAAATGCCAAAATTTCTTCAAAATTCAGCTCAAGTACCATTTCCTATAAGAGACCTTTTCCCATAATCTCTAAGCTACTAATATCTCCATGTACCCACCCATTCACCACCACCATCACCTCACCCCACCCCACCCAAATTACCTTGTATACATGTCGCATCTCTTTTTTAATGTACAGGTTGTTTCTCCCAATGTACAGGTTGTTTCCCCCAACAGAAACAATCTCCTCAAGGTCAGGAACTGTTTTGTTGTTGTCTTTTTATTTCCAGATCTTAGCATAGTGCCTGATTTATAGAGAGCATTTGATAAATGTTTGTTGATTGACTGATTGATAGTTACAGCTGGAAAGAATTATGAATCACTCATACAATTCATTCAATTTATAAAGGAACTGAGGGCCAGAGAAGTTTAAAAATTGCAATGGAGACAGCTAGTTGGTGTAGTGGATAGGAAACCAGCCCTGAAGTCAGAAGGGACCTGAGTTCAAATCTGACCTCAGACACTTAACACTTCCTGGCCATATGACCCTGGGCAAGTCACTTAACTCCTATTGCCTCAGGAAAAAAAACTGCAGTGGCAGTACCAGAAATAAAACCAATACCATTTGGATTTCTGGCTTCTATAACTAGGCAGTTTTATGTCATATATCTATCTTCTCTTTATCCCTCTTTTTCCTGAAGTAGCTCTTATAGTAGGGTCATAGGACAAGAAATGCCAGCACCACGAGGGACCTTAGCATAGATAATGTCAAATCTTAGAACAGAGAATGTCAGAGCTGGAAAGGACTTTAGAACCTTAATCAGAGGTCAGAGATCTTCAAGCAGAGAATGTCAAAACAGAAAAATCTCTTCAATGTCATCCAATCCAATCTTAACACATCATTTTATAGAGAGGGAAACTGAGGCACAGAAAAAGAGTTTTGCTCATTGTCACTTAACTAACAGTCATCAGCCTGGTTAATAAGTTTAATTCTGAGTCTTGGTCTGTTTCTCTTTCCAGTGTAACAAATGAAAAAAGGGAAAAGTCACTGCTAACCTTTGTCTAAGAAAAAAAAAAGGAAAAGAACACCCTTACTAAGGTCGAGCAGAAAGTAAGGGGAATACAAGAAAGCTCTATAAGGGATTCTTCCCACCCCACTTTCCCTATAGCTCTAAAACTAGCCATGAGTAGCGAAAAAGGAAGGTGAAGATGAGGGAGAACTCTTTGGTGCTGAACTAAAGGATTTGACATGATCTTTTTTTGTTTTCTTCCTCTTGTAGACAGCTGCCCCAGAGCCCTCGATGACAGTCTTCTAGGAATGTCACCAAAGAGCACTGCACTTAGAATCAGAAGGTTTGATTCAAACCTCCATCATTTATTATGAAATCTTGAATGAATCATTTTTTTCTCTTTGAAACTCAATATTCCCATCTGTTAAAAGGGCGATATGATAGTATGTTTTCCAAGATCCCTTCAAGTTCTGGCATTCGTGATTTTTCTTCTGAAGATCTGGATTCAGAGCCCCTTCATTAGCTGTGGGACTCTGGACAAGCCATTCCTCTTTAATGGGATTGTTTTTCTATCTCTAATATGAAGGGGATTGGAATTGATCTCTAAGATATCTTTTGGTTCTAGCACTCTATGACTGTGATTTCTCCTACAGTCCTAATCCCTGGAGGAATCCAGAGTCCTTGCTGCCTTTGGTTCATTTCTCCAAGGCAGGGCTTTCTTTCAGCAACTGGACTTGGCTGCCCTGGAAGATGAAAGCCCAACAAGGCATCTCCCCACCAAGACCCAAGCCATGACTAGGAGGCACCCAGGCAGGAGTTAGCAGGAGGTAAGAAGAGAAGTGCCATCTCTGCTGGCTGAGAAGTGTCTGGGCTGGAGCTTTCAATTAACACCCTCCATTCCCTAGGCACCCTCCTGAGCAGTGTCCTGCAGGAATCCGGGTCTGCTTGGTCGGCTGGTGAGGGAGGATTAATTGGGTGTCAGGAGCAGGAGCCCCTGAGAGAGGTCTCCTCTCACCTCCCCAGTGGGGAGAGCAGAGAGCCTGAGCCTGCTGCTAATTGGTTGGATGCCCCTCTGCCTTTCTCTGTGTCCTGATGCTCTTGTCATTCAGCTTCCTCTGTCTTCTATTTCAAGACTTCTAAAAAACTGAAAGTGTCCACTGAGAAGGCAGCTGTAAACCTGGAGGGATTTTTTTTTTAATGAGAGACTCTTAGCAAAGATATTTTGGTACATTTTCCAAAACAGACTCCAATTGTCCTGGATGGAAGGGAAGCAGAGGGGAAATCTATAAGGATGTCCTCTGTCCACGGACCCATGCTGTCTCTCTCATATTAATGATAATGGATTTCTCCCCACCATATCCAGGGTAATCACATTTACCCAAGATATAAAAGGTGTCGATAAGAACATAGAGAAGTACACACATGCTAATAATAATGCCAATCATTCTAGCATTTTAAGGTTTACAAAATGCTTTCATCATAGAGCCCTGCACAGGGACAGTACATGTTACAAATGAGGAAACTGAGATTCAGGGGGACTTGTGTGACTTGATCAAGGTCACACAATTCTAAAGTGGTAGAATCAGCTCAAACCTATGTCATCTCATTTCAGATCCAGTGTTCTTTCCAATGTTCCATACTACTTCTCATAATATATTTCAGTAAGGGTTTTTATTCTAGGTTTTTTCAAATTTTGGAATTTATAGAATTGATCAAAAAAAGACATTGATTCATTTTAAAGAATCTCTCAGCTTTAACTTAAAAAAATATAAGCTGAAATACATCATAAGCTAGATAGTGACATATGCTGGCAAAGTGTGGTACTGTTACCCAGCTCTATTAAACACTAAATATTTAATTATTGATTATTATTAACATTTGTTGATCCTCAACTAAATTCCAACTCTGATGCTTCATTCTATCACAGAGGTCACTGTAGAGAGCAGAACAAGGAAGACAAAGTTGCAAAGAAGTTCATTTTAGCTTCATAAAGTGTACTTCAACCTCTAAATCTATTTCTCTAACTTCTACTAGCACTGGTAAGTTGGGTCCCCAGAGAACAATTAACTACTTCTCCTCTCATGATTCTGGGGATAATATTGAGAAATGGAGATGGGCCATGAGCCCTGACCAGTGTGTTCCCCTCTGATTATCAGTCCATGAAAGTTAATTGTCTTTTCAAAAGAGATATTTACTGAGATTCCATGATAAAAAAAAATGGTACAGAAATATTCCCACTCCACCTCCCCCCCAAAAAAGGCTACACAAGTATATACAAAGTCTGAAGGAAAGTGGGCTCAAGTCTAGATGTAGGCAAAGAATAAAGCTACAGCTCCTGATTATTGGAAGTATGTTTCTCACTTTGTATAGTGTTCATAAAGGTCTTTTGTTGTATTTAGCTCTCTGCTGGGTTCTGAGAGTTAAAGCATTCAGAGAGCCTATAGCAGCATTTCTCTTCAGCCCTAAAGGGTCACCTCCATGAAGCTGCCTTTCTTTGATGTATCTAGTTCATCTTCTCTTTTAGTTCTCATATGGATGAAATTTGTTACTAGTCTAGTCTCTTCAATGACAAGATCAATGTGTAGGGAAGAATAATAATAGGGGGAAGGAGTATGACGCTTCTTCTGGACTCATTCTCTACATAATTCTTACTGCCCTCTGATTATCCAAGAAAGGGTTTGTCACCTTCTATCTTTGAATAACTAATTGATTCATTAAAGGGAGGACCTAACAATTATTGACATCTAGCTTTGATTGGTGATTGATTCTGAAATGCGATCTAAGACAGCAAGGTATGAAGCATCTTGTAACTTACATTAATTGATATTGAGAGTGTAAAACACCCTTCTTATATGAGGAAGAACTGTCCCAAAGTATTTAGGAAATGGTCAGTTCAATTCAAGAAAAAACTAGGATGACTATTTGCCAGATACATCATAGAAGAAACACATGGCAGGTATAGGCTGGCCTCTGAAGTCTCTTTCAGATCAGAGATTCTGAATTCAGATTGGTAAAGGTAGAATGGACTTTAAAGGCAATCTAGTCAATCCCTCATTTTACTGGGAACGGGGAAACTAGTAACTTCTGGATTCATCGATCAAATATCTAAAGTAGATATGAACAATTTTCACACAAAGCAATTGATATTCCCATATCAGTTAAAGTTAATGTTAGAGAAGTAATAAAGACCAAGGTTTCCAGACTACCAACCTCAGGCTCTTGCCAACTATATGCTAATTATACCAACTGACTATCAGGCAACTATATATTATATGCTGACTAAATAGCAATACAAAGCATAACTAAGCAAAAGTAAGTGGTACAAAGAAAAAATGCTGGAGGAGTTCTAATTAGAGAACCTCAGAGCTAGAAGGCACATTGGACACAGAATATAGAACAATGATTGCTAGAGGGCCCATATTGTTTCAGCATTCAAAGGATCTTTAGAACATAGAACATAATGACACTGCTAACACTAAAAGGGACTGAGAGACACAAAACATTGAATGTCTATACTGAAAGAGGCCTTAAAGAATATCTGATCCAGCTCCTTGTTTCACAGATTCTCCAATTGCCACTTAAAGAGAGAAATGAGCTTTACTGAGGTCACACAGTAAGTCATTGGCAGGAAACCTAAATACTCCAAATGACAGATATTGAATCTCTTCAACTCTGGGGAAATACTTTCTTAGGGACTGAGGTTATTAATCTATAAAAAGGGGGATTAAAATAAATGATCTTTAAAGTTTTGTCAAGTCCTAACATTTCTAGCATGATTTGATTCTATAAAATCAGTGAGAGGTTAGGATGGCATAATGGATCCAGGATTAATCAAGGGATCAGAAAGGGTTGGATTTGAGCCCTGCCTGTCCTACATAGTCATAGCTGTGTGACCCTGCACAAGAATTTAACCTCTCATTGCTCCAGGAAAATTCCTAAGATTATAAGCTGCAGTTAAGTTGCTACTTGTCTGCAGGGAAGACATTTCTAATGCAGACAAATCACATTGCAGCCCCCCCCAACCATAGAAGTACCCCCCGAAAATGATAAAATCAATAGCAAGTGATAATTTGTTTCTTTCTAAAGTCAAATTGCTTGGTTGGAATGGACACAATTCCAGACAACTAGCATTCCCTGCATAAATAATGGGGTGTGGAACAAGAAACTTCTGTCACCACCAATCTTAATACTTGCCCAGATTCATTATCAAACCACTTATAATTATTATCAAATTGTGCTACCTCCAGTTGACCTTTATCTATGAAACATCTATATTTATAGAAAAGCAGCCCTTCATAATTATCCAACTCTGGTCTCTAAAGGTCGGCACTAGACACTGCGGTCTGATGATCATGAAGGGTTCTTTTGAGGATGCTTATTCACTGGATAATCATCCAAAGCTAATAACAATTAACAAATGCCAACCCCACCATCTTTGTTCTGTGCTATTTGGGCCAAGAGAACCCTGGAACATCATCAAAGGATCCAGACTGTTTCTGGATGTCCCCTAGACAGGGTGTAAAGTAATGTCATATCTGTACCCCCATACTCAGAGCAAGGAAGAGAAAAGTGGGGGAGGTGTTAATGGTAGTTTTCTTTGAGTATTTCAAATGTTCTTTCTTATGAGGAAGAATTATATTTATTCTGCTTGGCACCAGAGAAATTTAGGTTTGTATTTTTTCTTTTTCTTTTTCTTTCCATTATTAAAGCTTTTTCTTTTTCAAAACATATGCATGGACAATTATTCAACATTAGCCCTTGCAAAACCTTGTGTTCCAATTTTTTCCCCCTTTGCCATCCCCTCCTCTAGATGGCAAGTAGTCCAATATATGTTAGAAATATGTTAAATTCAATATTTTCATACATATTTATACAATTATCTTGCTGCACAAGAAAAATCAAGTCAAATCAGAAAAAAAGAGAAAGAAAATAAAATGCAAACAAACAACAAAAAGAGTGAAAATGCTATGTTGTGAACCACACTCAATTCCCACAATCCTCTCTCTGGGTGTAGATGGCTCTCTTCATCACTAAACAATTGGAACTGGTCTGCATCTCATCATTGAAGAGATAGGCTTGTTTTAAAGACACTTTCTAATAAGCAGGGTTGCCCAGGGCTACCTCTCTTAAAAAATGTTTGAAAATCTTCAAGCAACGTCTTGATGGCCCCCTTGCCAGGTATGTCATAAAACAGAATCTGGATCAGGTACAAGTTGAAAAAGGTGAGCACTTCCAAACCTGAGATTCTAGAATTCTAGGAACAATTTTAGAATTTTCCAAAAGTTGGCACTGAGGAGCACATCCTTTCCCACAACCCCATGTGACATCAGCAGGCTGGGTTGGCGTGCAAGCAACCCTTGGACTAATGGGCAGCTTTTGTTCCTAAGGAATTCTAGGGCCAAGATCAAAGCTAGCCTCCCCTGATGAGAGAAGAAAAGGTGCAAAAATATATTCAAACATGAACAGTTGTTGGGAGAGAAGTAGATGACACAATGGACAGATTACTGGAGTCAGAAGACCCTGAGTTTAAATCCAGCTTCAGATCCCAGGCCAGTCATTTAATCTCCATTTGCCTCAATTTCCTCAGCTGAAGGGGATAATAAGAACACCTTATCTCCCAGGGTTGTTGTGAGGACCAAATGAGACAATAGTACAGTAGTTCCGGACACATAGTAGGTGTGTGTTAAATGTGTGTTTCCCTTGTATTTCTTGGCTTCAAAAAGCAGAAATTGTATCAACGTTAGGATTTTAGGGTGAGGCAGGTTTTTACTCAATATAATTAAGGACATCAGAGCTGTCCAACAACAGAATGAGCTTGATAATGGTTCACAGTTCTCCAAGGTTTACAAAGCTCTTCTTACAACAATCCCATGAGGTTAGTAATAGCTTCGTATCACTGGAGATATTCAAGGAGAGAATGAATGGCCACTTCTGGAAACACTAATTCCTGCTCCAGGTAGAAATTCCTTTTAAGGTCTCTTCCAAATATGAGATCCCATGATTCAATGATTGAATGCTGCCTTTCTTCATTTCACATAGGACTCTGTGTCCTGGAGTCAAACGATCATAGATTCAGAACTAGAAGGGACATTACATTTTACAATTAAGGAAACTGAGGTCAGAGAAAAAACACTAGTTTTTTTCAAGCCACTCATAGAATAAGTAGCTGAATTAAGAACTCATGTCCTCAAAAAACAACCCACTTTTCATCTCACCTTAGACTTCCCAAGAAAAAAAATAGGCTAAGATAACAACCTGAGGGAGTACCTCAATAAATACTTGTAAATTGGATTATGTTAACTGTTGTGGTAATGAGGCTTGAAGAATTCCCTTAATCCCTCATAGAATTACAGGTCAGAGCTGGGAGGACCCTCAGCATATAGAACACAAAATATCAAAACATAATGGGATCTTAGAGTGGGCAGCAGATATGAAGCTAAGAAAGCTCTAAAACACAGGATGACCATCAAAACTAGGAGCAAGCTTAAAACACAGGATGCCAGAACTGGAAATCTCCTAGAACAGAGAATGTCAGAGCTGGGAAGGGGGTTAGAACATAGGATGTCAGAGTTTGGAGCACAGGATGTCAGAGCTGGGAGGGGCCTTAGATCACAGGATGTCAGAGCATAGAGCCCAGGATGTCAGAGCTGGGAGATCCTTGAGAACATAGAATGTTTGCTAATCAGGCCCTTAGAACACAGAATGTCAAAACCATGAAAGACCTTCTAAATTATCTCCTTCAATCTCCAAATTCTAAGAATGGGAAAAGTGAGAACGAAGCAGGGAAAACATGAGGTTACCTATTTGAGATCCTGACCCTTGAAACCATAATTCCATCACTTGATCCCCAGAGACTATTACTTTGAAAGGAGAAGGCAGGCAAGCCAAAGCAGCTCTTGGGCAAAGCAGGGTTCCATACCTGACTGACCTCAGCTGGACTTTGGCTAGGAGGTCTTGTCAGTGACCTCCAGGGTACCTCCTGCTCCAATTTCCAGGGAGACTTAGATAAGCTACACCCACATACCACTTCCCAGAACCTCTTAGTAAAATTGTCTTTAGGCCCTACCTGGCCTCCTTAATACCCCTGTATTTGTCCCTCACTAGTGTATACAAAGTGTCCTGTAAGCTTGAAATACTAGGCAATTGACGGGAAAGGGGAAGGGGAACTCAAGCTGCTGGACTTGGAACCAGGATGCCTTGGGTTCCAATCCTGCCACAGACACCAGTTATGTGACTTGGATAAAACTCTTCCCCTTTTCTGGGTCTCAGTTTCCTTGTCTGTAAAATAAATGAGTTGGGTTCAATGTCTTCTAAGGTTTCTTCCAACTCAAAATCTATGAACCCAAAATCTTGTGATATCATTAAAAATGTGAATTGCTTTAGCCTGTCAGTCAACAAACATTTATTAAGTGTCTATTATGTACTACAGAACCAGGCACTGTACTAAGAACTAAGGATACCAAGAAAGTCAAAAGACACCCCAGTGGCTGTCAAAGAGCTGTCAAAGAGTGCCCTCAAAGAGCTCCTTTCTGATGGGAGAGAAACATACAAACAATGAGGTACAGACCAGCTGTCAATGGGATCAGTTGGAGATGATCTCATATGGACACTCATTTTAGGGATAGATCAAAGTCCTTTCAGGAAGCTAGATGGTGCCATAGTGCACAGAGCACTGGGCTTGGAACCAGCAAGACTAATCCAGTCTCAGACACTTATTATCTGTGTGACCTTGGTCAAGTCACTTAACCCTGTTTACCTCAGTTTCCTTATCTGTAAACATGAGCTAGAGAAAGAAATGGTAAATTATACCAGTATCTTTGCCAAGAAAATCCCAAATGGGATCATAAAGAATCAAACAGGACTAAAATGACTGAACAGCAACAACTATGGAGAGTATTGTGGGACTTGGTCTATTCATCATCCTCACCACTACCTCCTTTTCTGATCAAATATGTCCTTGATGATATCTTTTATGCAGCTTTCCATTCACATGTCATCATTGACAATAGCCTGTGGTCTCTTTTTACCTAAACATGTCAATTCTATTGCCTCTGTAAGAAAATCATTTCAAATCCATAGGACACCACATCTGGAAGGGACTCCAGAGATCATTTTGTCCCCAGCTTTCATTTTGCAGAAGGAGAAATTGAGGCCCATATAAAAGAATGTCTCTTGTCCAAGGCCAGATTGTTATTTAATGACGGAACTGAGATTTGAACTCACATCTCTTCGTGCTTACTCTGCTACATTCTCCACAAACTTGAAGCATAGTGCCTTACACAGAGAAGATATCCAATAAATTGGTTTTCAATCAATTAGAATTTATTTTTAAAGCTTTTTTTATTTTCAAAACATATGCATAGATAGTTTTCAACATTCATCCTTACAAAATCTTGTGTTTCAAGTTTTTTCCCTCTCTTCCCCTAGGCAGCAAGTAATCCAATATATGTTAAACACGTGCAATTCTTCTATTCATATTTCTACAATTATCATACTGTACAAAAAAAAATCAGATCAAAAAAGAAAATAAATGGGAAAAAAATAAAGCAAGCAAACAAATACTATATTGTGATCCACACTAAGTTCCCACAGTCCTCTCTCTGGGTGCAGATGGCTCTCTCCATCACAAGACCATTGGAACTGGCCTGAATGACCTCACTGGTGAAAAAAGCCACGTCCATCAGATTAATTAGAATTTATTAAGCACCATCTAAATGCCAGGCACTGTGGTGCGTTGTATCTGTTATAGTTATATTATAAAGGAGATTTGGCATGGCCAGGTATTTAAAAATTCAAAATTATACACAATTTGACAAATATAAAAAGCATATCTTCAAAAACTGAATCTTGGTACAGTGAAACCACCTATTAATTAAGCTTCTGGAAATCAAGATTTGTGATACTTTGGACAGCCACCAGTTTAGAAGTTTACCTTTACTCTATTAAGTCAAGGGGAAAAAAGGATTTGCTAAAAAAAAAAAAAAAAAATGAATAAGAGTAGCATATACAAGAGAATGTTGGACCAGTTCAAGTGGAGCAATTTGTCAAGTACTTTAAAAGTTCCATTGTGCAAACACTCCAAAGAAGTCCTCACCATGTGTTATTCATTTTAGCTATTTACAGACTCATGGGATTTAGGCCCTCCGAGTCCTAAGTACAAGGGACCTTTACTTGGTCATAATGTATAATCTTTGTAATATATTGTTGCTATCTTCTAGCTAGTGTTTTATTTAGGATTTTTGCATCCATATTCACTGATGAAAGCCCTAAGGGAAAGTCTTTAAGGAACCAAATCTGATACTCAATCTGTTCTTAATAGACCTCTGCTGTCCTAAGACATTCTGTCAGATGGACCAGAAACTGGATCCCCATCGTAGCATGTGTGAGGGGTGCACTTACTGTTTCTGTTGCCATTCTCCTTGACTGGACTAGGGCTGATGCTCATTAGTGACTGCCCATTCTAAGACTCTAATCATCCATCAGCAATATTTATTAAGTGGCTGTTGGTTTATTTGCCTCAGTTTCCTCACCTGTAAAATGAGCTAGAGAAGGAAATGGCAAACTACTCCAGTATTTGCCATATGGGGTCATAAAGAGTTAAACAAAACTGAAAAAAAAAAATGGCTACACAAGTATCCCAGGTAATGGGAATAAAAAGACAACAATAAAAAAGGTCCTGGTCTCAGGAAGCCCCCCTTCTTTCAGTGGAGGCAAACAGGTATGTAGAAATGCATGTATATAAGAGAAGTCCATGAATATAATATAATTGAGAATAGGGAGGCATCTAAGGATCAGGAAATTCATCATGTTCCAACTTTGTAAATAATCTGAATGAGCTTAATCTATATACATGTTTCCCCCAAAAGAAGCGAGACTCTTGAAGGGAAAGACTTGCAGCCCCTCGTTGCTTAGTGTAGACAGTGCCATTTACAAGTGATTTGAAGGAAGTAAGAGATTTTAAAAGCAGGTGAGGGAATGCATTTTTGAGACAAAAGAGACCTTGCAGGCCCTCCCTCTGGTTGGTTCCTACAAGGAGATTCATTTTTAAAAGGGACTCAGGTTTGTTCCTCTCCAAGCTGCACACACCTGACTCTGGGAGACTTTCTCTATCATGCCCTTCTCCCAACACTATCCAGCTCCCTTTTGTGTGTGCTCTTCCCTCATTAGGACATTGCTCTCTTCATGATAGAGACTGTCTTTCTTTCTGTTTATATTTCTATCCCCCATGCTTAGCACAATGCCTCCTGACACATTGTTTGTTCAGTCGTGTATGAATCTGTGATCCCATGGATTTGTCCATGGGGTTTTCTTGACAAAAAAAAAAAAAAAACTAGAAAGGTTTGCCATTTCTTTCTCCAGTGTGTCCCCACTTTACAGATGAGAAATAGAGGTTGTGACTTGCCTAGAGTCACACAGCCAGCAAGTGTCTTCCAAAGAAGTGGTCCTGGGGCTCTATCCACTGTAGCATCTAGCTACATTTAAAATGTACAACAAACATTTAAAAATGCTTCTTGTCTTGACTCGGCCATGGGCGTCCACTCTCCTGGGGACACAAGGGAAAGAACTCATCTCCCCTAGACCAGAATGTGAAGCCCTGATTAAGAAGGAGACACATGCACACACACGGAGCTTGGATGGACCAGCCAAGCCGAAGCTATTCTAGGTCTAGAGTTTCATGGAGTACCAGCTCATGCCCAAGCCCTCCTTCTCTAGTTACACAAAGACACTGCTCCATATTCCTGAGTTCACTTCCCAAGGAAGCTTCACATCACTAGCACCCAGTAGGATCAGTGATTGGCAGATCTAGCTCCAGCTGCAAAAGATGGAAAGTGGCTTCCAACATGCCGAGGGCCACATCTTCCTCCCTCCTTCCCATGTCCAATCAGTGACAGAGTCCTTTCTGTTCCACCTCCACAGCAGCCCTCACTCCCACTCCCTTCTCACCAGTCCTACTACAACACCCTCTCCCCTGAACTCCTGCAAAGGCCTCCTAATTGGTCTCCCTGCATCCGGCCTTCCCCCCTTTCCAATTCTTCCTCCTCACAGCTGCTAAATTGATATTCTTAAAGCACAACTCTGACTATGTCACTCCTCTGCTTTAAAAAGCTCCCCTGATTCCTTGTGTCCTCTAAGACAAAGTACACATTCCTTAGATTTTCATTTGAAGCCCTTTGCCATCAGATTCCACTCTCTCTTTCTGGGCTGATCACATATTACAACCCTCCCTTTGTTTTCTGGCCCTCCTAAACCGACCAGCCTGCTATTTTCCATACTAAATATTCCATCTCCCTCTTCAAACCTGGAGCATTCTCCTTTTGCTTAGAAACCCCCTACCTCTCTTCAAGGTTCAACTCAAAAATCACCTCCTTCAACAGACCTTGTGGAATCTTGAACCAATTACTTCTACTCCCTAGGCCCCTGTGTCCTTTCTATAAAGTTCAAGGGTGAGGCTGGATGACTTCTAAGGTCGCTCCAAGTGCTAAATCTATGCTCCCATGTTCACAGATATGTAGTTAAAGTTATATAAAAATTGAAAGAAATGACTTTACTATTATATTAATAAGCAATTATTAATTTGGGATGTAGCTTTTTCTCATGTTCACAGATATATAATTGTAGGATATATAAAAATTGAAAGAAATTATTTTAATATTATATTAATAAGCAGTTATTAATTTGGGATGTAGCTTTTTCTCCTTTATTTTCTCACTTAGGGCCCAGGACCTGTAAAAAGTTAGTCTTTTAAGAACATAAATGATTGATGAGAATTATACTATCCCGCAAGAAACACACTCTTTAATCTTGGGTGATATCCCACACAACTAAGAGACCTAACTTCTGTTTAGAGTGTAAATAGAAGCCAATTTGGGTGAGTTCTTTCTTACTCAAGGAGAAGGAGCCATGTCTTTGTACCCTTCCATTTCCAACTCATAAAGGAGAAAAACAATCAGAGTAGTCAGAATAGCTAAGTCTCATGATCAAGCCATATACTTAGTGAGAAGAACTAAAGACATCTAGCTTACCACCTCATTAAATGTTCACTGGTTAGAGTTGATTTTCACCTGTAAGGGTTATCCCTTTCAAAACAAAAATTTAAGGATTTCAGGTTCTCTATGGGTTTGACCATCAATTCACTGATTGCCAGTTAGCCTAAACAAATTGGTTATTTTATTATTTTATTATATTTATATATTATGATTTAATTTGACTAAATTAATTACACCCATAAACTTTACCTCTAAGGGTTTTTTATTTGTCAAAATATAAAATTTTAAATGAGAATTCTAACATTCTCCTCTAAGCAGCTCAGTGACACAGTAAATAGAATTCTGGACCTAGAATCAGGAAGATCTAAGGCCAAATTTTACTTCAAATATTTCCTATGTGATCCTGGGCAAGCCATTTAATCTCTATATGCCTCAATTTCATCCACTGTAAAACTGGAATAAGAATAAAACCTACCTCATTGGGTTGTTGTGAGGATCAAATGAGATAATATTCATAAAGCTCTTAACACATAGTAGGTACTTAATAAATGTTTATTCTTTTCTCCTTTCCAAACTCCTGGGGCAATTGAGAAAGGTTTTTTATGTAAGATAACTGAACTTGTAATCAAAATCAGAGTTCAAATTCTGCTTCAGAAAATATGAACTGTCTCAAACAGCCTCTGTTAGAAAGAAAGAAAGAAAGAAAGAAAGAAAGAAAGAAAGAAAGAAAGAAAGAAAGAAAGAAAGAAAGAAAGAAAGAAAGAAAGAAAGAAAGAAAGAAAGGAAGGAAGGAAGGAAGGAAGGAAGGAAGGAAGGAAGAAGGAAGGAAGGAAGGAAGGAAGGAAGGAAGGAAGAAAGAAAGAAAGAAAGAAAGGAAGAAAGAAAGAAAGAAAGAAAGAAAGAAAAAGAAAGAAAAAGAAAGAAAGAAGAGAAGAAAGAAAGAAAGAAAGAAGAAAGAAAGAAAGAAGAAAGAAGGAAGGAAGGAAGGAAGGAAGGAAGGAAGGAAGGAAGAAGGAAGGAAGGAAGGAAGGAAGGAAGGAAGGAAGGAAGGAAGGAAGGAAGGAAGGAAGAAGGAAGGAAGGAAGGAAGGAAGGAAGGAAGGAAGGAAGGAAGAGAGAGAGGAAAAAAAGAGAGAGAAAGAAAGAAAGAAAGAAAGAAAGAAAGAAAGAAAGAAAGAAAGAAAGAAAGAAAGAAAGAAAGAAAGAAAGAAAGGAGGGAGGGAGGAGGGAGGGAGGGAAGGAAGGAAGGAAGGAAGGAAGAAAGAAGGAAGAAAGAAAGAAGAGAAAGAAAGAAAGAAAGAAAGAAAGAAAGAAAGAAAGAAAGAAAGAAAGAAAGAAAGAAAGAAAGAAAGAAAGAAAGAAAGAAAGAAAGAACATACCTCCCCCAGTTGTAAAGATCTTTACAAATCTAAAAGCACTTTATAAGTGCTAGTATTGTTATTGGTGATGTTAGTGGTAGAAAATAAGGGTACTGTCATCTATATTCTCTCTGGTCACTTATAGCCCTAAGTCCTACAATGTGAGTCATCCATTACTATTTGCCTGCGATCACAGAATCACAGCAGGTCAGAGGCAACAGGGACCTTCAGAATTATCTGCCAGGACCCTCTCATTGACCGAGGCAGAAACAAAAGCTCCCCGGCTCTCTGTCATCAGCCTGGGCCTTCGGCACCCGAGGAGGGGCTGACCTGCAGCCTGGCAGCTGAGGCTGCCGTAGCTTCCCTGTCACTCGGGCATGACTGGCGGGAAGCCCAGGGCAGAGCTCCCTGCCCCCTTTAAAATGCAAAGGCCAGGAATAACGATGCCCCAGCCTGGGCGAAGGCAGGCGGTTTCCTGAACAGAGGCCTTCCTTCCCTGCTCCTGATTGGCTGCCTATTTTGGGGGAGTACAAGTGCAAAAGCAGATGTGACCTTAATTACTGCCTTGCTGGGGCTCTGGCCCAGAGGGCCTGCATTATGCAGACAGGTTCCTGTTAACTCTACCAATTATTTTGCCAGGAAGGTACCACTACCAGGCTGAGCCCTTTGGGAATTACTCAGAATTCCGTTCTTTCCCAGAGTCCCCCAAATCTGAGAGGTGCCATGGAGCTGAAGCCTTCACACTTAGTGAGCTCTCCCCAACAGCCCCGTGTCTCTCCTCTGAAAGGAAATGCTGTGAATCACACCCTGATGCCTCTCATTGACTAAAAATAAGCTGAAGCAAAGCTAGGGTAGTGATGGGGAAGGAGGTGGGAAGGGGGGGCTGAGTATTTCTGCCCCGAGTTTGTAGCCAGTTTCCCAATCGATTACTCCCTAGCAACTGGACTTTCAGATGACCCATCCCTAATTAGTCCCTGCTTCCCAGTGGGTTTTGTGGGAACACTTAGCCACAAGTTTCACCATGTAGAGAGAAGTGGAAGTTGACAAATATCTCCCACATAAAGACAACCAAAAGCACACACACAGATCAGTGGGAGCACAGCAGACCATCCTTTGGGAGTCCCCAGGGCACAATGCCAACCGAGGTCCTGCTCCTAGCTCACTATGACCTCCTCCAATCTCTCAAGGCTTAGTATCCATCTTTTACCAGCCATTCAACCTCTCCGTGCCTCAGTTTCCTCCTCTGTAACAAGAAGATAATAAAAATACCAACCTCATAGAGTTGTGAGGTTACTCATACATATTAGATTAGATAACATGACTTGGAGCAAATTGGAGGAGAGGAAGGGTGGGTTGCAATTCCTCCTCACAGTCCCATTTTTGCCTTGGGGTCCTCCAATACATCACCTGCCTCAAAAATTAACTATCCTCAGGACAACTGAAGATATTGTTGTACTAACAAAGCAGTTAAAACAGTCTTCCCTCCCTTGGGAACTGGGGAGTCCCCCTCCACTGGCATTCTATCATAGAAATTCATTTCTCTCCACCCCCCATCCTCCCAGGAGTGAAGACCAAATGACCTATCTCCTATCACAATTACACCCATGGTTCTTTGCTCCCCACCCTCCACTCCAGCTATCTTGACCCCAAGTGAAAAGGATCTTTGATGCTAGAAAAATCAAATGATTCATTTGTAATCATGGTTATTTCCCTTCCTTCATGCTGAGGTGTAAAATGGGGGGAAGTACCTCTCCTGATCAACAGAGAGAGTTGTAGTGTATGTGTGAAATGTACTTTATAATGTACATATATTTGAAACATTGAACAACTCCTGTTAATACTCCTAAGGGGAAAGAGGAGGCTAAGGTAGAAAAAGCGAAAGAATGGACCTCGCCCCAAAAGAATGAAAACTCCTTGAGAGAAAGGACTGTCATTTTTGTCTCTGTAACCTCAGTGCCTGGCACAAAGTAGAGTCTAAACAGATTCTTGTCGAATTATTATTTTTGTTAATTATTAAAACACATGTAGCTATAAGTCTGGCCCTTAAGAAGTTTACACTCTAATAATTATTACATACCCAAAAGTCAGTACAATGTGCAAGCAAAGTGATGGGAAGTCATGTCAATAGGAAGAGAGCATGGAGGGGTAATGGTACCCTCCACAGAAATAGAGAAGTTTGGAGGACGGATGGTTTTGTTAACTTTTGAAAATGGAAGGAGCATTCTAAGACCAAGTTGTTCCCCTCTTCCCAAATTTTCAGTGGTTCCCAATTACCTCTAGAACTATGTGTCATGGTTTTCCAGATGTTAATACTCAGGCCACAGACTTTTTATTTCCAATCAATGCTGCCTTTACAACGTGTGAGGCTGACAGGCTTCTGTCTGCCATGATTCCAGTGTTGGCCAAGAGTCAGGATTCTGATCAGGTACAAGTCTTCCTCCGAATTGAGCTGCTCAAAGCTCCCAGCAGATTGGAGGTCTGCGACCAAGTGCTGACTGGTGGCTTTCAGAACCCAGACGTACATGTAACCAGGAATGAGATGAAACTGGAGGACAGATGAGGCGCCTGCTCCACCTCCCCACGCAGCCTTCATCAGGAAGGGAGGTTCAGAAGCAAGGCTCGGGGAATACAGATGAGCCACAGAGAGAATCCATCAGTGTCTAGAAGCTATTCCTTGTTTTTCATGAGGGAATAATCGCCACTCCTGAGGCTGCTCTTCCACTAGGGTGTCTGGTCTAGAGAAAAGCAGTCATCATGTTTAAGACAAATGGTTACCCTTACCATGCCTGGGGTGTGACAACAGTGGGGGCACATAAGACCATCTGACTTAAATAATCCTCCTCCCTTCTCTCTTTTTCCCATCTCTATTTCCTTATTCAGTTCTATTTGTCCCAAATGTCATCCATGACTTTCTTGATTCAATTCAATGACTGATTATTAATCTATTAAAGTAGACTCCATGCACAAGGTCGTGTTCTGGGGAATTTGGAATCATGGCAGTACTGAGCAAACAAAGGATACAGGTTTCACTCTCAAGGATTTTGAGATAATGAACAGTCATTTATCCTCTTAAATTTATCCTGTGTTTCATTTTCCTCATATGAAAAAGAAGGGCGTTGGACTAAACAACCTCTAAGTCTGTGAAACTTTGACTCTGTCAGTGGTATACTATAGACTATCTCCAATAAAATTGATCCCATATAAAACTGAATCCTACCCTATTTATCATTTGTTTGTTCCTTCTTGACTGTCCCACTAGACTATGAGCTCCTTGAGAACAGGGACTGTCTTTCTCCTTTCTTTATTTTCCCAGCACTTAGCACAATGACTAGCATAGAGTAGATGCTTAATAAATGTTTATCAACTGCCTGGCATATAGTAGGTGCTTAGTAAGTGTTTATCTACTAAAATGAAGATCCATCTTTTAAAATCAGCATCCTTCCAATGATGCTGTGTGATTGCTGCTCAAAGAATATTTGTTTCTGAAAAAGTGAAATTGCTTGTTCTGGGTTAAGTCTGGCTCGCTTCTGATTGGTGGAATGAAATGAGACACTCATTGACTATCTGATATTTAACAAATATTGACTTCCCAATAGAATGGAAGGGATGTTCAGCAAGGATTCAGCACTGGTTCGTTTGAACACATCTTGCTTGCCTCAGCATTTGCTACAATGCTATACCTTGTCAGAAGCATTTATCAAGCCTAAGGTTCCCCTAATGCTTTTTGACCTTAGGAGAGCAGAAACTACCATCCCTTAGTGATTCAAGCTTTAATTTGCAGAACTAATTAAGTCTTAAGAATAATTTCATTGCAATTTAGGGGAAAATTAGTTTAAACTACACATTATAGACTTTGGTAGAGACTTTGGTAGAGTCACACTACACTGGGAATTGCCAAAAGACAATGGAGAATCCTATGGTGGACCTAAGCAAATAGTAACATAAAAAAAGGAATGATATAGGGAAAAAAGCACAAAGTATGTCTTCAGAGAAATGTATAATGGTTAGAATTTATATAGTGCTGTAAGACTTGCAAAGCATTTTACAAATATTATCTCATTTGACTTTCAATATAACCCTGGGAGGTAGGTGCATTATTCTTCCCATTTTACAGATGAGGAAAATAAGGTAGGCATAGGTTAAATGTTTTTCAAAGGGTAATTCATCTAGTAGTCAGTCATATCCTACTAGATATCTGAAATTAGATTTGAATTCAGAACTTCTGACTCCATGTCCAACACTGTATCCACTTACTAGCTAGTTCAACAAGATAATGATGGGAGAAGGAAGAAGAGGAAAAAGAGGAAGAGGAGGAAAAAAGGGAGAAGAAGGAGGAAGAAGAACAGAAGAAGAAGATTTATATTGCATTTCAAGATTTGAAAAGTGCTATATATGTGTTGTCTTCTTTGATCTTCCAAATAACCCTATAAGGGAGGTACTCTGTATTATTATCTCCATTTTAGAGATAAAGAAACTAATACTAAGAGATGTTAAGGAATTTTTCCATGGTCACACATTCTTTAGACTGTGACTCCTTGAGAGCAGAGATGGTCTTTTACTTTTCTTTCCATCCCCAAAATTTAGTACAATGCCTGGTACATGGTAGGAAGTTAATAAATGTTCTTTGTCTGACTGTGTGTATCTATGGCAGGACTGAATTCAAGGGAAAATGAGAGATAATGAATTGGAAGACTATGTGCTCCACTGGTATTTATGCAATGTCAAGAAGATAAGAGGAAGAATAGTGAACAGATTTCCTATGGCGGATTCATGGGATGGTATGAATGAAAATTATCCAGGCTAAGAAAAGTGATGGGGGGAAAAAAATTGAAATGCATGTTACTGGGGAGATGGTAGAAGGCAGAGCCAATGTCTGGAAAAGCTTAATCTGGAAGGAGCTACCAACCTGAATTGGGACTTAACAGAAAATAGAGATCTCAGCAGAGGGCAAGGAATAGGGGGATGGAATGGAGACTCCCGTCCAAGCCTGGGAGACCCTTGAGTAAAAAGATATGATGGCCAGAGAGGGTAAGATAACAGAAATTAATCAGTTTTCTTTGGCTAGAATAGAGAATACATAAAGAAGAATGTTAGGAAAAGAGACTGAAAAAAGTAGGTGGGAGCCAGATTGTGGAGAGTCTTAAATGTCAGGCTAAGGTGTATATATTTTATTCAGTAGGCGAGGGAGAGCCACTGAAGAGTTTTAAGCAGAGGAGTGATGGGATGAATATGGAGGGTTAGGAAAATTACTCAGGCAATGGTTCAAGTTAATTCAATAAAATTTATTCAGTGGTTACTGTGGGTAAGATATTCTGCTAGGTACTGGGAATAAAAAGATAAAGACAAAAACAAAATTGTTCCTGACCTTAAATTCTACTAGGGAAAGACAGTAAAGTCACAGACATGAATATACCAAGGAAAATACAAAGCAATTTGATGGAAAGAAGAACTAATAGAGGAATCAAAAAAGGCCCTGTGGAAGTGACCCCTATAAGTATTGAAAGATTTTAGGAATTCCAAAAAGTATAGAGGACAGAGATCAATCCAGACATAGGACAACCCAGAACTCAGATACAGACACAAAGGAGACACAAAAGACAGAGACACAAAGATCCTCCTGGTGGCTCTCCTGCCTTCATCACTTCTCCACCTAAGATCAAAGCTTATCCAGAGATCCTCCAGAGAGCTAGTCTGAACCTTACATTATGTGTCTGAGTCTGAGTCTGGGTCTGAGATAGAGCTCAAGCTTGAGCTTGATCGATAGAATCTTGTAAACAAGGAATAGCAAGTAAGTCACTTTGTCCAAAATGTAGGGTAAGGGGAATGTCTAATATCCTTTTAATGTGAAAAAGATGAGTCTGTGCTTTATTTTAGAGGCAACAGGAAGCCAGGGAAGCTTCTTGAAGAAAGATCACAGTCAGAGCTGATCAGATTTGTGCTTTAAGAAGATAATTTTTGCATGTGTAAGCATAGATTGGAGAGGGGAGAGGTGGAAGCAAACAAATGTGTTCAAGGCTACTATAATAGTCTAGGGGCAAAGATGGTAGCAAGAGTAGAAAAGTAGGAATGGATGCAAGATAAATAGGATTTCAACCACTGTTGTTAAATGGTGTTTGTGTGGTGGATTGAGTTCCAGACCTGGAGACGGGAAGACCTGAGTCCAAATACCTCACTTAGACATTTATTAGCTATGTGATTAGCTAAGCAGTCACTTAATCCTTTTGGCCACAGTTTCCTCATCTGTCAAATGAGCTGGAGAAGGAAATGGCAAAGCATTCTAGGACTTTGCCAAATAAGGTCATGAAGAGTCAGAAGTGACTGAACAATGACAATCAAAAATCTTTGAAGACAGGAATCTGAGTTTGAAATCACAACCTCTCTCCTGGAAGCGTTCACCTGCTTTTAAAGACAAGAGAGAGGGAGAAGGGTTTGTTAGGGATAGAATCAGAAGTTAGTGTGATATAAAAACAAAAAGTATCAATAAAAATGTTTGGTTATAAAAAATAGAATCAAGGGAACTTCAAAATTTTCTTCTGACTCAAGTCCAATCAAAGACCAAGTTTCATGAATGACTATCAGTCCCAGAAAACTGAGGAACTTAGGAGCTTCGTGACTTTTCGGTCAAAATCACAAACCCCCCATACAACAGCAGGGATGCAAGAAGCCTCCTAGAATACATTCTAAACTGGGACCTAGAGAAAAGCAGACGTATAGACTATTGTAGAAGGGAGGCAAACTCTTCAGATGCCAGGGATCAGCCAAACTCCCCGATTTTGTCCTTGTGAAAATATTGCTTTGCTCTGACTCCCCAGAAAAGCTGGAAAGGAGCCAGGCAGAATTGCTAGCATTGCTTTGTGTGTAGAAAAAGCAGCAATCTGAGTGCTTCTGAATGAGGGGGTTGAGAAGGAGGAATGAGGTGAGGGTGAGAAAAAGCAGCTGATCGGAGGGCATGGCTGAACCAGGTGGGAGCAGTTTCTGACCTAGCTCTGTGTGCAGCAAAACCTCAATCCACTGTGGCCAGTGGTTAGTCAGGACACCCATCTCAGAATAAGACCCCTAATCATAGGACTTAGAGCTAGAAGAAGCTTTTAGAGGTCATCCTCTTCATTTTTTAGAAGGAAAACTGAAGCTGAGAAAGGTTAAGATATCCCTTTAGCTAATGTGCTGTTTTTGAAGTCAAGGAGTTCCCAGTCTGAAGGAGAAGGACTTGGGGGTATAGAACGATTCAAACCTAAATATTGGGAATACACAATACCATACAACTGTGTTAGAAAGAAACAAGTAAAGCAAAATTCTCTATGAGGAGAATTCTAGGTTAGAAGTTGTAGCCATGTATTTTCATCTTTGCTTCTCAGGAACAAAATGCTATCATTTATTCAACTGTTAGAACCGGTTGAATTAGAGCTACTTGCAGCAGCAATTTGAATAAAGCTTATTTGTCTGGGTTCTACAAATTTCTATATTTTGACAGCAAAGTCCTCTTCCTCATACAAACATATGATGGGATTATGTGGCAAATCAACATTTTTAATAGGAAGAAGGAAAAAACAAAACCCATGCACAAAACATGTATGTTCAAATTGAGATTTACTAAAGCTGATGAAGGTTTCAAGATGGGAAGTAAATGAAGGAAAGGGTATCTTTGTTATCGAAAATCCCTAAATCTGTATTCCAGGTGGGATGGTGATAGGGCAGCCCTCCCAAAGATGATTTCCCAGTTTTCCCCATTCATACAGAAAAAGTCCCATATCTCCAAAGTATATTAAGAGGAATGGGTATGCTCCAACCTCACTTTCCCAAAGAAAGGTTGGGAATCATTTTCCCCTCAGGACTTCAAGGACTCTGAGGAACTTGTAGTGTCTCTTCTCTAGTGCTGATAGCTAAAGCTCCCATCAGTTGTGGCCCTCCTCCCACTATTAGCCATTAGTGACTCCCCAATTCTATTTAATAAACTTCAATGCGGTTCTACAAAGGGATATTTATTTCAAAGCTATCCCCAGAACAAAATCACACAGACTGTAACTCATTATCGAAGGTCTAAGCATTCTCCAAAGCATTTCTATTACACGTCATCATGACTGTCTTGGAAATGGATTTCCCTGTTTCTTCAATATAAAGAGCAATGAAAGAGCCTCAGAGGTACTCTGTACATGCCCCAAACCCTCATTATATAAGGATGCTCCCTTGTTTTTGTCAGTAATTCTAGGAAAGGGAAGTATTTTCTGTTGCTTCTTTCCTAGGTCTATGCTTTGAGATTTTTAAGCATATAATTGGATAGGGAAGCAAAAGGAAATGAGGAAATGACCATAAATCATCTCGGGCTGAATTTGAGGCTGTTCTTACAGAGATAGAGTTCTGTTCTTCCTAGCCTTGGCTAGACTTCCCAGAAACTCTTCCCTGCATATGTAGCCATTCATAAAGAATGAAAGTAGCAAAGTTTATTCATAGTCTGAATTTCTGATTTAACTCTTAACTCTCTCCTGCCAATATCCAGACTCTGAAGCCAACTGTAGATATGGTGAGTGGGTTAATATTCACTCAAGGCATTTTGTTCAGTCTTTCATATATTGAGATTCTGTACATCTATGTCTTACATGAAACAGGCCATTGGAGAATTGTCTTGAGGCAGAATAAATCCTAACACCAGAGGCCACATAATAAGTGTTTAATATTTGTTAATGTTGTTATATTATCATTACTGATCAGAAAGATGTCAGGTTTTTTGGAGGAGGAGGTATTTGAATTGAACTTTAGTGAAAGAGCAAGAATTTAAAATGGAAAGAAACAGGAGGGTATTCCAAGCACAGGTGACAATATAAGCAAAAATCTAGAAGCAGAAAAATACAGAGCATGTTAGGGAAATAAAGTCAGCCAGTAAGGACAAGCACACTTGGACAATTAAAAAGGAGATGGGAGGTTTTGATTTGAAAAATCACTCTGGTGGTCAGAATGAGAATTGGGAAGCAGTCTGGTTAGAGAAAAATAAAAGGTTTTTAATGACAAAGGCCTGTGGAAAAAAGAAATCCTGGGCTCTCAAGCCCTAGAAAAGCCAAAGGAGATGAGAAGAACTGGGAATTTGCTCACCTCTGCCAATTAAAGACTAGATCTTTCATGACTTAATCAAATATTGCTTCTCCCTAGTTCCACCCCACAAGCTGTAAGGGGTTTTCTCTGCCTATTCCTCTATCTCATCTCTTATATATTTTCACCTCTTTCACTTATATTTGTGCATGAATGTCTTTTATTCCCCTTTCCTAGATTGTAAGTTCCTATGGTATTATTCTGCACACGGTAGGCAGATTATTTTATTTTCTTCCAATTGCATGTAAAAATTGTTTTAACATTGTTTTTTAAAACAAACTTTCTCCCTTCCTTCCTCCACTCTGTCTTCCCTGAGACAAAAAGCAATTTGATAAAGGATATACAGATTCATAAACTTTCCGATGATTCTGGGTAGAGTTTATTTTATTCTTCTTCACCACATTCCTTCTAGCACTTAGCATAGGACACTATAATAACTCTTCTGGACCTGAAATTTCAGGGAAATAGCTAATTTCCAATGTGGAAATTCCCTCCACCAATGCAGATTACCAACTGCTATGTAAGAGAGGGTTGACTTGGGGTAGAGGGTAAGAAATTAAGTAACTCACCCATGGTCACTTAGTTAGCCTATGTCAGAGATAGGACTTGAACCCAGATCTTCCTAATTTCCAGATTTCTACGCTTCTCCATGTTGCCTCTCTCTCCTAAATATAACAGGCTCCTGATTTAATGCTTCTTAAACTTCATGACTCAAAATGGTGAGGCAACTGGAAATACATTATGTGGGGAATGATTGACTTAGATGACGGTATAATAACTGTCTTCAAATATCTAAAGAGAGAATAGTCTTGTTCTATTTGGTTCCAAAGGGTAAAAATAAAACCAATGGATAGAAACTACAGGGAGGGAGATGACTCAGCCTTTGTTAGCATTAATTTAATTCATAGTTAAATAAATTTTGGTACTGTACATTAATGAGATAAAATACTACAATGCAATTAATATTAACAAGTATGAGGAATACCAAGAACTATGGAAACATCTTTACAAAAAAAAAAAATGCCTAACTAAGCAAAACAAAAAGAAAATGGAACATATTCTAACTGAAATCATATAAGAAGAAAAGCAAAAGAGAATAAATTGCAAAGGGGAAAAAAAAAAAGAAAGAATCCTGAGGAGGATTTAGAGAGAACAACTTGAAAATTGCTATAATACTTTTGGTATTGAAATTGGCTAATTCAAATGTAAATAGTTACTAAGCAAGTTTAGTTAGGGTTATTGATATTCCATTCAAAGTTTTTATTAAACACTTAATTTTTAAAAGAGGAAATTAATTCAATTTCATTCAGTTGAGTGGAATTGAATTGGATAATAATGGCAGCTTAACTGGAACGGGATAAGGTAAAGCAAGTATTGAACTTTGGACAGGAGTAGGCTAATTCTGCATGGGTCTGGAGAAAGAGTTTGAAACAGAGATAGACTAGGTCTAAATTACATAAAAAAGATCACTAATCTAATATTGTTAAGTATATTAAATTAAAGTTGAGAAGAAAAAGGTTAATATTTGTCAATTTCTTCAAATTTATAATTTAGTGAATCAGTAATATCATTTACTATAATTTTGTTTATACAGAAACCTCATATTTCTTGGCTATCATCAGGAAATGAGCTATTTAACATAAGGGAATTTTGGGGGAAAAAAGTAACTATTGTCATCAGAAAGAAAATATATTATAAACAAATGAATTCTAGATCAGGCATCAGAAGCCCTGCATTCAAGAACTGTCCCTGATGTCTATCAGTCATGTGACTTTGGACAATCTCCTCTCCTCTGGGGCTTCAGTGAAACCCCACCACCACTACAGAGTGAAAGATGCAGACTAGCAGACTATTAAGGTCTCCTCTAGCACTATGATTCTTACTGTTGACTCCTTTAATTACTGAAACTCATTTTTATCAGAATTATTTGGAGTTATTATTGCCAAATCTCTCTAAATGGATTGTGCACATTCTTTGCTTCCTAATACAGAGAATGCCAAACATAATTTAATTTTCTCTGGTGACTCAGAATTCACATAATGAATATTGGTCATTTTACTGTGCTGGAATAAGTGGGGTACTCAGAAGCTGTTGGAATAAAAGGGGCTATTTGCCTTGGCAAAGAATGATCTCCCATTGATGGGCTTTTTTGTTTACATTCTATTGTTTTTCTTCAACTTCTTTATCCTATTAGCTATCAAATCTGCATTGCTATCAGAAAAGTTGCCTCCAACAGACGTTTTTTCCTCCTTTCCCCAAGAACCACATTCTGATTGGTTGTTTCTAGTCTTCTGCAGACTGAGAAATCAGATAACCAAACGTGTAAATAGTTTGTAAACTAAGACTAAAGATACTTGAATAAGGATTTGACTCATGCCCTAAAGAAAATATATAAAAACAGGAAAGAGTTTAGAACAAAGAAGAAATTTTAAGTGTTGACTACACAGAAGAATAGGGACATTCAAGATTGAGTAGAAAGAAATGGAAACACAAGATTAAGTAGCAAATGGAAAAAAGAGAAAGGATTAAGTTGTGGAAAAGAAGAAAGAGATTAAGGAAAGCTACCTATTAGAACAGAAGACCTGGGCCAATGCTCCTATTTCTCTCTCTCCTATAATAAAAGGACATAAATTTTAGAACAGGGATTTTAAGATATCTATCCTCATTGCTCAGTGATATTTTTTGCTTCCGTCTGATTCTCTTAAATTATGGAGATGGCCAAGTAAGTAAACTCGGAAAACGATTTTGCTGTACAATAATAATTCACATTTCTATAACACTTTGCAGTTTACAAAGCACTTACTTCCCAACCACTCTTTAAATTGGGTCACGAGAGAGATGGGATCTCTGACTTCATTGATATAGGAAGCTTCCAAAGGAAGAAATTCTCTCTACCGATGCATAGAGGCATCTTGTCCACAACTTAAAGTCTTCAAAAGTTGCCTGGGGCCCTGACAGGTTGAAAGATTTGCCAGGATTCACCTCACAAGCACGTGTCACCAATGGAACCTTAATCTGTGTCTTTCCATCCCCAAGGCCAGCTTTCTATTGACTTTGTCATGCTGCCTATGGGGTAAATACAGAACAGAAATGTGACAGAGAACTGAAAGCCCAGAAAAAAGGAGGTAGTAAGAGACCACCTAGTTCCACCTCAGTATTATGTCCAACTATAGCATGATGCCCTGTTATAATAATCAGCTCATTTTGCTGTTATTGTTGTTTAGCTCATTTTAATGCTTGGGACAATATAAAGGCCCTTCAGGTCCACATGTTCCCTCTTCTGTTGCTTTAGGTAGTTTATTTAAATGAAACATTAGAAGTACAATTACAATTGCTCTGAGCATATTTCCTAATGTCAGGAAAATTGCAAACATTTGGCCAGAGGTTTGACTCTCGGTATTAATTTACATATATGTATATATACATATTCATGTGTATATAAAACTCCTGGCCTCTGCCATTGAGGCAAAATTCAAGTTACCAGAAACATTTGAGCAACGTAGCATATTATAATGTCTGTTAATAGGCAAGCATCAGGAGGGTAAATTGAGGAAAGTGCTTATCTAGTTTTTCTTGGGATTTCCCTCAGTCCTTGGGGTGGTAGATAGAACTGGGGGCATAAACCCAGATCTTCTGCTCCAACATGGCTATGGAGTTGATGGTTCTCAATCTTTTTTTCCACAACTGAACCCTTCTTCCTCTTTTTCCTGCTGCTGGTTGTCTCTTTGTTTTCATTTCTTTTCAGCTCAGCTCTTAATGTCCCCAGTCTTTCTTCTGTGCAGCCAGAAGGTTGAAATCTCATTTAAACTATATCTTGTTTTTATATAACCTCCTCAGGGCTTAATCAAGTCCCTCTCCCAATCAAAACGTACTTCCTGTCACACCTAATTGGAATATCTTTGGTTGAATCAAGGAAGGGTCCAATTGATCACATCTAGTTGTTACAAAGGTCATGTTTAAAGTGGGGTGGGGGAGTGGGTAATCAGAAGTGCCCCAACCTTACAACAAAACTGGAGGATGTGATTAGTGAGCCACTGTGAGAGATATTGGAAATATCATAGAGAATGGGAGAAATATTACTGCACTAAAGAAAGTCAAATGTTCAGGAAAGTCTGCAACTTATAGGTTACTGGCTTTTTCTTTTATTCCTGTCAAAATCCTAGATTCTGGTGGTTTGTGAAGATCTAGAAAAGGAAGCGATAATCATTAATGCTTACTATGTCTTCGTCTAGACAAGATCATACCAAATGAACTTTTTTTTTCCCCCCCAGGAGTGCTAGACTGATTGATCAGTTGACTATCTGGTTATACTTTTATTTGTCTATATTTTGTTCAGTGGATAGAACACCAGATTGGGAGTCAGAAAGGCTCATTTTCCTGAATTGAAATCCCAACTTATACATATACCAGTACGACCCTGAGCACATCATTTAAACCTGTTGCCTCAGTTTCTACATCTATAAAATGAGCAGAGAAGGAAATGACAACCTAATCCAATATCTTTGCCAATAAAACCCAAAGTGGGTCACAAAGAGTCAGACATGACTTAAATGACTGAACAATAATATATTTTATCTAAGTAGACAAAATGTACATATATAGATACATATATAAATTATATATCTACACATTATATGACATAAAACTATATATTATACATAAATATAAAATCATGTATATAAATATATACCACAGATAAATAAAATTTATATATATATATATATGCAAGTATTTAAAATTGTACTAATCTTGTGGACAAGATTATAACCAGTTGAATAACAAGAATCATAACCAATTGAATGGCAGAACTCAAAGAGTAGCCATTAATGGATGAATTTCAATCGGGATGAAAGTCTTTAAGAGAAGTACCTCAATGATCTGTCCTTGTCCCTGAGCTTCCTAACATTTTTATCAATGATAAGGATAAATGCATAAATTTCATTTTGCAAATAGCACAGAACTGTAACATATTTAGTAAACTTATTTCTTGAGAATCATGATTTTTAAAAGACCTTGACAGTCTAAAACATTGGCCTGAAAATAATCAGATAAAATTCAATTAGACTAAATATAAAGTATTAAAGTTGTATTCAAAAATGCATCTTCACAAATACAAGACAGGGGAAGCTGAGCTTTGTAAAAAAAGATCTTGGGGTAGGGATGGAGCAGGGGGAATGGACTGCAAGTTCACTGTGTTAGCCATGGGATATGATGAGTAAAAAAAAATCTAACTCAATCTTAGGCTATATTAAGAAAGACCTAGCGTCCAGCACTAATAAATAATAGTTCTTCTGGATCCTGCCTTGATTATACCCAATGTGCAGAACTGTTTCAGTACTAGGCTTGATCTTTTAAGAAGGACAATACTAAGCTGCAAAGGAGCCAATAAAAAGCAACCAAGATGACAAAGGACCTCCATCTCAAATCACATAAGAATCAGGGGGAGTTGTGGGAAGTAGAACTACAGAAGAAGATGCAGGGGGGGGGGGGTAGAGAGAATATAATAGTTGTCAGCAAGTATTTGAAAAGCTGTAACATGGGAGAGGGATTAGGCTTATTCCACTTGGTCTCAGAAGACAGAAGTAGGAATAATGGATAAAAACTATAAAGAGGAAGATTTAAAATTGATGTAATGAAAAGCTTCCTAAGTGTTAGAACTCTCCCAAAATGGGATGAACTGACTCAGGACGGAGTGATTTCCCCATCACAAGATGTCTTCATACAAACACTGGATGACCAGAAATGTCATAGATTGGAGTCTTGATCAGAGCCTTTGGGCTCCCTTCCAATTCCAGGATTCTGTGATGCTGAACAAAAATTACTTTCTCCATTTTACAGCTAAGGAAATTGAGCCTCAAAAAGGATAAGAAACTTTCTCTTAGCTAATGAGAGATAGAGGTTTAATTGAATCTGAGACTACTGGCTCCACATCCAGGATGCTTTGGTTACCCTAAAGTAGACCAATCAAATCACATATTTCTATAAGCAAATACTTCTAAATGTTATGTACAGATCTGAGGCCCAAATAAAGTTGGATTATCTCTTCATTTCTGGGGAGATCTGCTGCTTCCCTTAGAAACCATATTAATCTTCTAGTTCAGATTCCCATCTCCCCCTCACTGCTGAATGCACTAAAAAATTCTTCTTTTAATTAAAAACAAAATTACAAGGATAGCAGGAGACAAATGTTCACTAGAGAATATAAAGCCCCTTCATCTTATAGGGTAATTCATGTCAAATAATCACAGCTCTGGACTTATGTGCACTGGGTTCAATCTTGGGAACTTCCCCCAAATTACCTTTGGGGTTTGTGCTCTGAGAGTCTCATCATTTTCCCCTTTCAGCCACAGCCTACTCCAAGAGCATCAGAATGTAGCTCATATCAAGTTCCCCACAGAAAAAAAGAAAATGCCCTAAGTTCCCATGCAAAGTTCACACTACCCAATGCATCAAATAAAAGTTAGGCTTTATTTCACCCAGCAAAAACACAAGGGAATTGAGTCCATAAGCCATAGAAACAATTTCTCTTCCTCCTATGGTCAGCCTACCTTTCCCCCAGAGACATATATAGATTTCTATCTCACTTACCTGGTTGCTAAAAAGAGTAGAAAATTGAACTCATGCACTCCAGTGAGTCCCACATCCCCACCTCCCAGAGACTTATGAAGCCCACCAGACTTCAAGTATTAGGACAAAGTTAAGGTTGCCTCAAAAGTATAAAAACATGAAGTCAATGAAGAGTGAACCCTCCTTTCCTCCTCTTCCCCAACCCCCAAAAAGAATGAATTGATCTGCACTCAGGGCAGTTATTAAAAGAAGATTTCTCCAAACCCCAGAGCCACAAACTGCCAAACATTTTGGAATAAATATTTTGGACATTTTTAAGGAATTGAAAAAGGTTCCTCAAAGAAGGAGATGTACAAATATTTCTAAACCAGCACTTCCTTAGCCCCAAACACCTGGATGCCACAGGCTGTAGAGCTGGCAGAGACCCGATGGGGCAAAGTTTTAGTCCTTCAGGACCAGTTATGTTCTACCTCAATAAATATTAAGCACCTATTATCCTGGGAGATGGATGAAATATAAAGTTTAAATAAGACACAGTATTTCTCAGGAAACTCATGAGTAGAGAGGTAAAGAAAATACAAAAAGAGGACATTAAACTATTACAGATGTACAGGTCTGTGATTTCATCAATATGAGGATCTCTTGTGATGACAGTCACAACCTAGTATAATTTTGTACCATATAACTGAAGCAGCCTCTTTAGCAAATAAGTCCTAGAAAGTTACACACTAACTGCAAAGGCTAAGTGACTTGCCCATGATCATACACTTTGTAGGTGTCTAAGGTGAAAGAAGGAAGGATTTTCCTTTTTTAGGATGTTATTCCTGGGTAACGGCTGGGAAATCACAATTAAAGTCAGGTTCCTCTTTGGGAAAAAGTAGACAACCAAAAAAGCTGCAATAAACTCTTTTAAAAAAAATTCATTCTCCAGAATTAAAGGAAAAGTCATATAGAAGGGGAAGGAATAATGTGTAATAATAGGAACTGGGCTCAAAGAGAGAGAGAGAGAGAGAGAGAGAGAGAGAGAGAGAGAGAGAGAAAAGACAGACAAAAACAGACAGAAAAAGAAACAGAGACAGACAGAGACATAGAGAGACACAGAAACAGAAAGAGACTGAGACAAACAGATAGACAGACAAGAGATTGGACAATGAGATTTCTAGATTTCTTCCACCTCTGACACCTTCCTTTGTCCTATATATGCTGCCTATATAAGTGCATCAATAAACATGTTCACACCTTTTATACATGTACAATATGCTGCCTCACACGATCATTAAGATGGCAATTTGCTATCATAATCATTGTTATCTGCAATTTATGGGTCAGGACAGAGGATCAAAGTCTTTTCAGGAAATTGAAAGAAGGGAGAACATTCCCAGGGTCAAACAGCTAATGAGTAGCAAAACCGGCCCTTGAACCCAGGTCTTCTGACTCTAAGGTCCTGCTGGCTCTTCCTATTTGCAGTCTTCAGGCATCCTAGAGGAATGAATCATCAGAAGAATCCTCCCCCACTCCAGTGCCCTGGTAATGTCTGAAGTATGTCAGCACTTACCTTCTTGAAAATGAATTTTAAAAATCAAAAAACTCTCTTCCTATCAGGCCTTCACTCTTCCCAAGCTCTTAATATATCACTTTGCCTAGAAATGTTCCCTATGCATTCCTGGTCTTTAATGAGTTCACCATCTAGTAAAGAAGGCAGTGCATTATGTGTGCAATGCATTAACCTCTCACACAATTGTAAAAATAGTCTTAATAGAATCCAGCTAAATCCTACTTAATAGTAATAAAACAGGGCCCATGATGTTCTGGGGGTGAGTGTGACCTCTGAGTCATTCCTTTTGATTTTAGAAGGTTGAACATTTAAAGTTTCTCCCCACCTCCTTTTTTATGATGCTTATTCCTGGGTAATGGTTGGGAAATCACAATTAAAGCCAGGTTCTTCTTCAGGGAAAAGTGGAAAATCAAAAAAAAAAAAAAAAAGCTGAAATAAACTCTTTTTTTAAAATTTATTCTCCAGAACTAAAGAAAAAGTCATCTAGAAGAGGAAGGAATAATGTGTAATAATAGGAACTGGGTTCGAATTTAGAGGGGAGAGAGAGAGAGAGAGAGAGAATTGAGAGAGAGACTGAGAGAGAGACTGAGAGAGAGAAGAGATTGGACAATGAGACTTTTAGATCTCTTTCACCTCTGAAGCTATGGTCTAAAAATCCTAAATATAAGATCCTCTTCCATGTAACATGGTGTCAATACTTTTCTCTTCTGTACCTCAGTTTCCTCATATATAAAATGAAGGAGTTTGATTAGATACTTTTAAGGCCCTATCTAGCTCAAAAATAGAAGGGGCCTTAAGCAAGCCTCTTACTCTCCCTGAAAATGTTTTCCCATTTGTCAAATGAACGAGTTACATTAATTGATTTCTAAGTTTCCTTCCAGTTCATTATGGTGGCCAAAAATGCAATCTTGGACTACATACAGTTGTCATATATTCATAAAAGAAAGATAGTGATCAAAAAGAAGATAGTGTCCCACTATACTCTGCCTTGGTCAAACCATACCTAAAATATCATTTTCAATTTGGGTTTCCATGATTTAGGAAGAATATTGATGAAATGGATTTTCCTTTTTTTATGATGTTACTCCTGGGTAATTGTGGTGTTTTTCTTCTTTATAATATAATGGTTTTCTGTGGGAGCAGGTTTCTTGGGGAGGTTTTCTGGAGGCAACCTTAGTTTCAGTTCAGATCAATAATCACTCCAAATGCAGCCAGGTGATAAAAGTTCAAACGTTTATTTTCTCTTTCCAAAATAGCCCTGTTAGTTTTTCTTGGAGGCCTATCTCTTTGGTTGGTTCCAAGAGCTCTTGCAGTTGTCCTTTGACTCTGCTTTCTTCAGCCTCCAGCCAGCACCAAGGTGAAAGTTGGAATGAATTTCTCTTGCCTCCGAGAGAGGGCTTCTGGGTCTGAACTGACTTGACACTCCCCTCTCAATCTTTTCAGCTGAACTCCCGACTGAGCCTCTGTCCAATTCTTATATATGATCTACCAAAGGTTGACTTCTCCCCTCTGAGGGAGGGATTAAGGGAAGTGTGAATTCACAAAGTTATAAAGTTAACTTTTGTGAATCTCCCATACTTATGAACTCCAATGAGTACTTAAATACTTCTTGCTTATATGAGCTCTCTAAGGGTGTGAACACAAGCATTGTTTTTATCAGTTTTGCTTAGTACCTTGTTTCTTCTGGCCCATAACATCTCCTTGTAAGATCAGATCAATCATACTGAACCATGCTAAATTAGATAATTATTGTCTCTATCAACTATAATGACTTAATACTTTGTAAGGATTCCAACAAGTAATGGCTGGGAAATCACAATTAAAGTCAGGTTCCTCTTTGGGAAAAAGTAGACAGCCAAAAAAGCTGTAATAAACTCTTTAAAAAAAATTCATTCTTCAGAATTAGAGGAAAAGTTATATAGAAAAGGAAGGAATTATATGTAATAATAGTAACTGGGCTCAAAGTGAGAGAGAGAGAGAGAGAGAGAGAGAGAGAGAGAGAGAGAGAGAAGAAAAGATAGAAGGAGGGAGAGGGAGAGAGAAAATAGACAGACCAAAACAGACAGAAAAAGAAACACAGAGACAGAGACATAGAGACAGAAACAGAAAGAGACTGAGACAGACAGACATACAGACAAGAGATTGGACAATGAGATTTCTAGTGCTCTTCCACCTCTGATACCTTCCTTTGTCCTATATATGCTGCCTATATAAGTGCATCAATAAACATATTCACACTTCTTATACATGTACAATATGCTGCCTCACACGATCATTAAGATGGCAATTTGCTATCATCATCATTGTTATCTTCAATTTATGCAAAGTCTTTTCAGGAAATTGAAAGAAGGGAGAACATTCCCAGGGTCAAACAGCTAATGAGTAGCAAAGCCAGCCCTTGAACCCAGGTCTTCTGACAGGGATATGCATTTATAAAATCAAATATGTCTTCTCCTTCATTTTTTGCCTTAAAAATGCTTTTTCTAATCTTGTCATATTCTGCTTTACAGGAGAAGCTGATTGTGTTTCTGACTCTCTCCCTCCCCCTTCTTCCTCCACCCATGAAGGGTTAATTGAAGGGGGAGGGTCATGAGATGTGGAATGATCTAATTTCTCCTGCTGTGAAGTATCACACTCAGAATTGTACTTAACTCCATTCTTATCTGATTCTTCCTGTTTTTCACCTAGTTTTTAATTGGCACCTCTCCTTCCTGCATTTTCTTCTTTTTCTTCATTCTAATACTTAAATAATTTCTTATAGCCAGTTGTATTAAATTGTATGTATAAAGTATATTTTTAGAAATTGAGTTTGGATGAGAATTGTAGTATTCACTTAGTTGCTCTCCCACTAACTTCCACTCATTTGGATCCAATTCTTTTTTTGCAGAGAACCAAGGAGATGTGTACTATACAGTTTTTAAAAGATCAACGACATGCTCTCAGGTTATAATTAAACCTTGATTTTTTATGGTATTTTCACTCCTTTTTCGAGCAGTCAGGGAAGGCGTGATCATCTTCTTTTGGGGGTTCTCACCTCCTTGAGAAGACAGGGAGGTTATGATCACCCTATGTTCTAAATCAAAAGAAAAGGGGAGATGTTGAAATCCTAGTGTTAACTCAACTTGAAACAAGGTGATAACTCAAGGAAGATGTTAGAATCCTAGTGTTAACTCAATGGAATTGATACAATGCTTGTGTTCACACCTTTAGAGAGCTCATATAATCAAGAAATATTTAAGTACTCATTGGAGTTCACAAAGTTAACTTTATAACTTTGTGAATTCACACCTCCCTTAATCCCTGCCTCCAGAAGGAGGAGTCAACCTTTGGGAGATCATATATATAGAAGCTCTTAGAGCTTCACGTTAGTTACTTTGGAATATTGCCAGGGGTCGGAGAGAAGTACTCTGGGAGGAAGCCCACAAGCCCACAAGCCCATTCTCAGAGGTGGAGTCAGATTCATTCCAACTTTCACCTTGGTGCTGGCTGGAGACATTCAGATCTGAGCTAGAGGAGTCAGATTCATTCCATCTTCTACTTTTGTGCTGGCTGGAGGCTGAAGAAAGCAGAGGCAGAAGCAAAGGACAAAGCTGCAAGAGCTCTTAGAACTAAGGAGAGAGAGAAGCCTCTAAGAAAGCTACCCTGGGCTTGGAAAGAGATAAGAAATAAACACAATAAACATTTGCATTTTATCAGCTGGCTGTATTTGCAGGGATTATTACTAACTGAAACTAAGGCTGCCTCCAGAAAACCTCCCCAAGAAACCTGCTCTCTCCCAGAGAGAACTATTATAATTTAAAGAAGAGAACATCACAATTAGGTACTTTAGGCAAACCGGAAAGACACTGTTTGTCTGGTACCCCAAGATGAACGCACTGACCAAGGTGAAGCTTATCAATGAATTGAACGAGCGGGAGATGGAACTCGGGGTGGCCGAAAAGGTATCCTGGCACGCCGAATACAAGGACAGCGCTTGGATCTTTCTGGGAGGACTCCCCTATGAACTGACTGAAGGAGATATCATCTGTGTGTTTTCTCAATACGGTGAAATTGTAAATATTAATCTTGTACGAGATAAGAAGACCGGAAAGTCCAAAGGATTCTGTTTTCTTTGCTATGAAGATCAGAGAAGCACGATTTTGGCCGTTGACAATTTTAACGGGATCAAGATTAGAGGAAGAACTATCCGAGTGGATCATGTAGCTAATTACAGGCCTCCCAAAGATTCCAAGAATCTGGATGATGTAACTAGAACACTCCGAGAAAAGGGCTGTGGGGTTAAGACCCCGTCTCCTAGTTCAACGGAATCCTCAGAAGATAAGACACCTGTGAAAAAGCATGAAAAAGACAAAAAAGAGAAAAAAAGAAGAAAAAAAGACAAAGATATCAGAACAAACCTGCATAAGCAGGAAATGCCCACATCATCGTCCGTAGTGTCCCGCCACAAGACCAGGAAGGAGAAGGAGAGTTCTGGTTTAGGTAAGTCTGCCACTGGAAGCCGCGACAAGAACTCCAGCCCTGAGCGGCGAGAAGGACGTAGACACTTAAGCGGCTCACCTGTGCTCCACCAAAGTCACCTTGAGAGAGCAGAGTCTACCTCGAGGAGGGATTCGAGAAGGGATAAGCCGTGGCATAAGAAATCCTCAAGCAGCTCCAGCGGGAGGAGGATGGAAAAGAGCAAACACCAGGAAAGAAGCCGCAGCTCGGAAAAGCGCTCGCACCTCCGTCATGATTATTCTGAAGATAGGTTCAAGAGGAGACACAAACACAAGCATACAGAAGACTGTTAGAATGATCTCAAGATCATAGGAATTAGAGGTAGTTGGCTTGACAGAAAATGCTTCCTATAATTTAGAATTTGCCTTTCCAAAGCTTCTCCATATTTATCATGTATTCATTCAATAAACATTTATCAAATCCTTGTTACCTGCACTGTCCTGCTGTTGTTGTTTGTCCTTAATTTTCAAAGGATATCAGAGAGCTAATGCTATGAAATGCAAGTGAGCTGGATTTAAGTGAGGGTGGGCTGTGCAAAGTCACCAGCCTCACTTTCTCCTCCAGAGCCATCTGGGTCCAGTGGCAATTTACAGATCAGGAGGACTGGAGATGGCCTGGGAAGCAGTGAGATACCTTAGCCTTTTTAAGATAGAGTCTTTGACACATCAGTTTGGTTGATGAAACACCCAATTGGTGATTACAGTTGAATAAGAAATGAGACAGAAAATGGCTTCCTTTATCAAGTTTAAAAAAATCCATTCTGGGAAGGGAATACCCTTCTGGCTCAAATAAAAATGATTCCTATTCACATTCACTGTAAGTGGATCAGGGGCCAAACGATGACCCAAATGAGGCTTGGTTTGGGGACCTTTTGTTAGTCAATCAATAAGAGTCTGAGTGATTTGAGTTTAAGGCATGGTCCTTAAGAAATAAATCTAACTGGAAGGGGCAGCTAGACATTCAGTGAATAGAGCATTGGCCCTAGAATCAGGCCTGAGTCTTTCTTAACATTTACTTGCTGTGGGACCCTGGACAAGTCACTTAATCTCAATTGCCTCTCAAAAAAAAAAAAAATCTAATGGGTATCTTAGAAAATTTCTTCATGTAAAGGAAGACTTTAAATGAGATCATTCCTACTCTCATGGAAAGAAATGGGCATACTTCAGCAACCATAATGAACAACAATTATATTAGGATATAAAGAAGTAAAGACAAAGTTATCTGTGACTTCTGTGGGATGAGAGGTATTACAAATCAGATGGAAGGAAATGGACTCAGAGAAAGCTTCTTGGAGGGGATACCATTTGACTTGGGCTTTAAAAATCAGGTAGAAATTCAATAAGCAAAAAGAATTAGGGGTACACAGGGAACAGCATTTGCAAAGATATGAAGGCAGGACTTAATTATAGTGACTTCCCTCAGAGATTACATCTGCCCTTCATATAAAATGAGTATTACATAATTGTTTGCATGTTGTCATTAGAACGTAAGCTCCTTGAGGAGAATACCTGGTTTTTTTCCCTTTATTTGGCTCCCCAGAATTTTGATGGCACACAATAGGTGTGTAATAAACACTTGTTGACCAATTGGTTGAAAGGAAAGAAGAGGAAACTTTCTTGAATCATCCTTTATAAGCAGCATAGTGAATAGAGTGAAAGAAGTCAAGAACACATGAGTTGAAATATTGCCTTGGACACTAGTTGTGTAATTCTAGTCACACTAAAGCTTTCTGAGTCTTAGTTTCCTAATCAATAAAATGGAGATGTAAATAATATCCAACTCACCGTATCATTTTGAGTATCAAATGAGATCTTTTTTTTTTAAAAGCTTTGCAAACTTAAAAAGTCTATAAGTGAGCTACTGCTGTTAGTTTGGCTAGAATATAAAGTAGATAGAAGAGTATGATGAAATTAAGGGTAGAAAAGTAGGATGTCACCAGACTCTAGTGAACTTTGAATATTAGGAAAAGGTCCTAGTACTGATTCTTAGAGCCAAATAGAAGTTTGTTCCCTCTACCACAAAGAGCATCTCTGACATGATGAAAGTCAGTTAGAAAGTCAGATCCAGATTTTCAGGTACATAAAATGAGGTGCTCTTTTGGTGTTAAAGGTCACATAAGGCTAACTAAGAAAGCTTTGCAGATGGTTGCCCAGAGAGTGTTCTGTCTTGCAAGAGGGGCATTGAAATTCACCTAAGGTTCAGAATCCAAAACTCTTTCCCAACTACTATCAGAAAGATTTGGGAAGATTCAGCCCTAAAGATGTTAACTGATCATAGGTCTCAGTTAGGAAGAACTATTTCCAAATTCTCATATCTCATATCCCATTCTACATCTACCCTATCCTCATCAAAATTATCCAGGCCTGGAATAGAGATGGCTCCCCATACATCCCCTGCAAATCAGCTTTTTTGAATTCCTACTACCCTCACTCAATATTCTAAGCTCACCCCAGTTCTCCCTGCCCCAAACCCCAGTAGAAATTCCAGACACGTCTCCAGACAAGGGAGGCAGTATTGATTCTTCCAGGGCTACCAGACAGAAACAAAGGGAAGAAACATAGAGACACTTTTAAAACAAAAAGGTGGGGAGTGGAGCTCTCCCAAGTGCTGAGTATTTGGTCAGGAACCTGCTGGAAGTTGCTTCTACTGAAGTACTAAAGGTCATAGCATCTGTTAGAGTGTTGATCTGAAATTTTATAAACCAGTTTTTGATCAAAGTTGCCCTGTGAAGTAGATAATGATGAAAAAGTGATGTGGAAAGGCAAATAAAGCATCTGATTTGGAGTCACAGACTGAGTTTGAGTCTGAGCTCATGTTAACCATGTGTGGATTCTTAAGAAAGTTATTTAATCTCTTGGACTTAATTTTCTCGTCTGTAAAATAAAGGAGTTGAACCAGACCTCTCAGAGTCTATGGTTCTGATTACTTGTTCCAGGAATCCATAACTTCATCAATATGCACATTCTCCATGAACGGGACCATCCCATACCTTTATACACAAGCTTTTTTAGGTAATTCAATTTTATTTTTTAATCACCTGGCAACCCCTCATCTCTCTAGTTATGAGAATATATGTTTTATAATTATCAAAGCCATGTCTGGCAACATCCAATTCTTTTTACTACCTAGAAGGGATAACTAGAAATGCATGCATCTGGATGAAGGAAGAGAAGAGGAGGGTGGGTAGGGAAATCATTCAAGGTATGGCTACCAGAAAAGGAACTGGGATGTCATGAGGTCCCTATGCTCTAAAAGACCTGTTCCTGCAGGAGCAGGAAGTCTAATTGTAAAAACAAGGACAAGGAATGCAGCTACTAAGAGAGGAAAGTCTAACCTCAGGATGAGCTGATGTGCAGTGACTTTGGGGGGGATGGAGGAATGAGATTCCCAAGCCTTTGTTGTAGGTATCCTTCTAAATATTGACCCTTTGGGGCAAAGCCCAACACCGCACCCTCATTACAGATCTGACCATAATAAGCTACTTCAGTTAACCAACTTCCCTTTTATTAAGGCTCAGAAGACCAGCATCTCAAAGTCCCTGGAACTTATTATTCCCGGGACAGCAGGGGAGTTTCCTGACTCAATCTTTAGTCTTCCCTTTCCATTCTGTCATCCCTGTCTTTTCTTCCCAGAGAGGACTGGCTGGTGCCTGTGATGGGTTTTAAAATTCCATCCTCCCACGGTCCCTGTCAGGCCACCAATTCCCACAAGGCGTCTTCCGTCTGCTCCCATCTGGCCGCTCGTTTGTGCCGTGCTGAGTCAGCGCTCTGGAGGGCCTGGCTCGCCCTCCACCACTGACAGATGGTCCCCCGTCTGGTGGTGTCCAGGGCAGCCACAGCAGGGGACACTGTGCGGTGTGGGAGTGCCAGCCCACACCCAGCAGGAGCACCTGGAAGAGAGCAGTGCAGCTCTTGGACCAACCTGGCAAGTTCAGCAGGATGGTCCATTGAAGAGTGGAAATAGATATGCTTTTCCTTCTCTGGGTTTCTTCAGATACTCTGGCTTGTTCTCTGAACAGTAAGAAAGATTTGCAAAACTCATCTTCAGCACTGCTTCTTCCATTGCTCCTCAAATGGCCCCAAACTCCAACCACTCCATTGGCACTGTATTTTCCCCAGGATGTATGATGACTGCGTATTTAAAGTCAGCCAGAGTCAGGAATTCAGGTTAAAGGAAAAATCTTCAATCTTTATTCTTTTTGAGGTGAAGGGGAATTGTGATAGCAATATAGGCAGCTGTGACAGGAAGACAGCCAGCAGAGGTGAAAGGGGATTGCAGTTAAGGGGGGGGGGGGTCACGATAGCAATGTGAGCAGCTATGTCAAGATGCCAGCCAGCAGTCTCTCTTTCCGCTTCCCTTTCCACTCCCTGCCTCCACCCACCAAAATTGTCATTTCTTATACAACACATCAGGACATGCACAAAGAATGGACGGGGGCCATTCTTTCTCCAAGCATATATATTAATAGAGTATGGTCCAATTACTATTTAGCCTCACGTGCTTGGGACCTCAGTGCATCAACTCAAGCCTCAGCCCATTACAATGGTGGGATGGAAAAACCAGCTGACCTGGCTTCAAATTCCAGCTCTACTCCCTACTACTTCTGTGACCTGAGGCAAAATCACTCTTACCCCTCTCTCAGTTTCAATTTCAAAAAGGGGCGGGGGAGGTAAATGGCATGAACCTAGTAAGCTTAAATATGATTGCACCTCATAAAATCATAGTTCTAGAGCTATAGGAACACTTTAGATGCCACCTAGTACCTCTTTGTTCTTAGACAAAATCACTATGACTCCTCTTAGGATTTCAATTTCTTCAGTTGTCAAAAAAAGGGGGAGAAATGACATGAAATCTAATAAGCTTAAATGTGATTGCACCTCATAAAATCACAGTTCTAGAGCTGTATGAGCACTTCAGAAGCCACCTAGAGGCCTTTTCCTTTATACAGTGTAAGAAACTGAATCCCTAGGAAGTTAAATAACTTACCAAGGTCACAGAAATCGTGTCACAGGTAGAATTTTTAATCTAGGTTCTCTGATTCCAAATCCAAAGTATTTGGTACTTCCTCCATTGACTTTTTCTTCTGGCTGATGAAAACTTTATAATGATATATTGAAATAAAAAATATCTGAACCCAAGAGTCAGGATATCTGGAGTTTCTCATCTTGATGCTGCTCCTGATTTTCAGTGTAATCTTGGAGAGATCTTTTTCCTTTCATTAGATGCTCTCCCAGGGTCCTTCCAGGATAGTGTTCTATGACTAAATCCAATAGAGTCAATGGGGTCTTAGAAAAGAAAGAAGGCCATTGGGATCCCAATGGGAAGAGTATAAAGAAATAGATTAAGAAGAGAGGAAATGGTTTACCCAAAGTCACACTGTTAGAAAGTGTCAGAATTACAGTTCACATTCAACTCTCATGACTAACTATGTATGAGTTACAGTGTCTGACAAATTACTTAACTCCTTTGATCTTTGATCCTTCCTTACCCAGAATAGTGGTAGAGGGAAGGATATCCTAAATTCTCTCATTACAAAGTTCTCCACTCATGAGACAGTCACAAAATGGCAGCACTATAAGAAACTTTGAGAATAATCTGGTTCAACCCCACAATATAACAGAAAACAAAACTGAGGCCCAGAGATGAGAAATGGAGTGTTCAAGATTAGATGTCTAAGATGGCAAAGCCAGAATTTAAGCCCTAATTCGTGACTTCATATCTAGTGAAGAGGGAGATGACAGCCTTAGTCCACATTTGATTTAAAAAAAATTAGTCTTTGGACAACATTGCTTTCACTAACCTCAAAATTCACATTGTGAATGGGTAAGCTCATTTTTTCCTTCTTTGCTTTGAAAAGAAAGGCCCTCCACTACATAATATCACTCTAACTTTCAGGCCTTTTTCTATTATTTATTCCCAAATATAATAGTGCATATTATATTTATAATGAGGTACATTACTCTGTACCCCAGATAAACCAAACAATTTTTGTCATTGAAATATGCCTTGTGTTCTCCCATCTCCATCGTATCCTCACTTCCCTTTGTCACCAGTTGAATTATATACACATCTCATCTTTTAAAATATGATCTAAATATCACCTCTTCCAAGAAAGCTTCTCTAGTTTCCCTCCCTCAGCAGTTAAAGCCTTTCCCATTGGGATCACACATAATATTAAGTATTGCTCCAGTGGGTTTTTATTTATCATTATGAATATTCTTCTCTCCATTAGACTGTGAACTCCATAAGGGCAGCATTATGTTTTGTCAGGTAGGGGAAGAGAACAGATATTTTATTAAATACCTACAAGTGTTAGTATGGTAGAAATTCAGGGAAATGAATCTCTACTAAACATAAGAAATCCTGTTGGCCCCTTGATTGAACTGTTTTTCCTTTGTTTCAAGAGGACCAGTAGCATTATGGGGTGATGTCTTGATTCCCCCATGAATTGGATTTAAGCGAGACAGTTGCACAGAATTGTCAGCCTCATTCTCTCTTCCAGAGTCATCAAAGTCCAGTGACAAGGCAAAAGTCAGGATGACTTTGCATTGAATGATCTTGGTATCTTTAATGTCTGACCAAACTCTAATTGCTCCTCCACATTAACTGTTTCAGCTGTCATTTGACCATTTGAATAAATTGTTCTCATTCCATCAGGGAAAGTCTTCACATGCTTGGGGTAAATCTCCCCACTAATTCACCAATGGGTTTGAGGCCTATTGGTTATGCTCAACCTGGGTTATAGTCCATCTGCCGAGAAGTTTTACCAAAGTATGACCTCTGCACATATTACAGCTTCTTGGAACTAGCTTCAGGTGAGAGTTGGGTAAAGGGTATGCACCAAAGGTGGATGACAAACCCTCAAAAAGATTTGGCAAGCTCTCACACCGGAGATGTTAAACCCCGCCATATACCCCAGTCTTTTGGTAGCTATATAATGGTCCATTGCTTCATTGGTATCTACACTATGGCAAGAGGACAAGAAGTATCTCTTATTCCTAGGATAAGAATGTGTACAGGAGACCTACAGAGTTTTTCCCCTAAGGAGCCATGGGTAGATATCCATTGTTCACTACTTTCCTCTTACACAGTCCTGAAATCACATTGCCTATTAATTACCCAGATGACAGATGAACCAGTGCACCAGTCAAAGCTGTCAACATAATAAGACTCAAGTACCTGACTGACCCCTTATAGAAATCTTCATTTTAATAAATGAAAAACACACTGTAGTATTAATCATGAATGGCTCCCGTTAAGCGGTGAGTGCTTCGGTCTCTGGCAGTTCCCAAGTCACTGAGCAGAGATCAGAAGCATCTCACCACACATTGGTGATTGTACACCATTAATTATCCTTTTAGCAACAAGTATGAGGGGGTGGCACTAAGTTATGTAAGCTCCAGTCCAGGCAATCAAAGGAACTGGAACTTCCTGGGGAAAAAAAAATTAAATAAGAAGTACATGATCTGCATTCAAGTAATTTAATGGGTTTTTATAGACAAGATGGATTAGAGTGATTCTCTTGGCTCAACAGAGCAGAGTAAGACCAGTGGAGGCTTGAGTGGTTGGCAGGGTGTACAGACATAGGGAATTAGATTTATATGAAATTTATGAACACCTGTATAGTCTAATGGTATCTACATAATGGTAAGAGGACTAGAAGTATAGTGAGCAGACCCTCCCTGCAGGACACAGGTAAGAGTCATGCAAAATGGGCGGACAAGCAGGAACTGCTAACTGCATTACAGTAGGGGGAAGGGTGGTCCACATCAATCAGGGCCTGAAACTTAAAAGTAGGCAGTTAATAAATGCTTTCTGATTGGTTTATTAACATTACAGATCCATCAAAGCTTCAGTAAGTGCAAGGAAGAGTTCCCAAATCAATGAGAAATGGTTGTCCCTGGAATAAGTTGATTTAGATAGCAATAAAAAGAGATATCTATATATTTTATATACATTATCTCAACTGAGTCTCACTATTTTGTGATGTAAATGCTACAGCTATCATTACTCCATTTTAAAGGTGATAAAACTGAGGTTGAGAGAGATTAAATAATTTGTCCATACAAGAAATTAAATGTCTGATGGAGGATTCAAGTACTTGCCCTTAAACATTCTGTTATGTCATGAATGCATTGGAGGTTTTAGATCATAGATTTAGAACTGAAAAGAGGATTGGAGAGCATCAAGCCCAGCTACCTCATTTTATAGAAGAGGAAACTGAGGCCCAGAGAAGTCACATGGCTAGTTAATATCTAGAACTTAGAACTTAGAAACTCCCAGATTAGTGCTTTATTCATGATATCATGTTACCTCTCCTATCAAACACAATTGAGAAAGCCACTTATGGATATCATAGGGGGGATTGAACTTAGCCAAAATGGACTGATAAGAAGAATGGATAATTAAAATATTCATAATAATAATAATATCTAGGATTTACAAACTACTTTGAAAATATAATACTTACAACTCTATGAAGTTGGTGCTATTATTATCCCCATTTTGCCAAAGAGAAAAAATGAGATGAAGCAAGTTTAAGGGACTTGTCCAAAGTCCCACAGCTAGTAATCGAGGTGGAACAGAGTCTTCTCAAAGTCTTGTTGTTCTTGTTGTTTATTCATTCAGCTATTTCTGATTCTTCAAGACCCCACAGATATTCTATCTTCCACTATCTCCTGAAGAGTGACACTATATGTCCAAGCTCATGTCTATTTCTTCCATAATACTATGAATCTCATCCTTTGACATTCCCTCCTCTTTTTGCCTTCAATCTTTCCCAACATCAGGATCTTTTCCAGTGAGTACTCTCTTCTCATCGTGTGGCCAAAATATTTAAGCTTCAGCTTCAGTATTTGTCTTTTCAATGAGTGGTCTGAATTAATTTCTTTAAAGATTGCCTGATCTGATCTTCTTGTTGCCTGAGGATACTTGAAGGAGGGAAAGGAGGAAGAGAGGGGGACAGGGAAGGAGAGAAAAAGAAAGGAGGGAGGGAGGAAGGAAGGAAAGAAGGAAGGTAGAAAAGGAGGGAAAGAGTGAGACAGGGAGGGAGGGAGGAAGAAAGGAAGAGAGGGAGGGAGAGAGGGAGAGGAGGAAGGAAAGGAGGGAGGGAGGGAGGGAAAGAGAGAGGGGTGGGAGGGAAGGAAGGAAAAGATAAGGATTCTTCAGTACTAATACAGAAAAGCAAATGTCATTAGTAATTATGATTCTGTTCCTGCATGTCCTCTTTTGGAAAGATGAATTCTAGATTTTCCTGAAACAGTTCTAAGCAGAAACATCAGTTGCTTGGGCTGAGAGCCAGGAAGCCTTCACATTTTTTCTGAGTGGCAGAAGATCTCAGGGTCATTTTTCTGATGCTATGACATTCTGCTTTAGATTTGATTCCAGTCAGGGTAGGAAGGAGAGGAAGGAGGAAGGATGCCAAAGAGGGTAGAGAGATGAATGTCACTGATGAAAATACAATTTTACCTAGAAAAATCATGAACTATTGAAAGGCAAGAAGAAAAGTAAAAACTAAAGCCTATAGGGGAAGGTATAGCAAGATAGACTTCAGCTCAGTATAGGGGAAAATGTTGTAAAAATCAGAAAATGGAATGAGCTTCTTACCATGGTAATGAGCTCCCCAAAACTGGAGATGTTCACATGGAAACTGGTTGGTCAGATATTGGGGATGTTGAACAAGGACTCCATATTTCAGCTAAGTTGGGGACTGAATACCTTCAGAGGTCTCTTTCAAATCTCATATTCAATGATTCTATGAACTGGACTTCAATGAGTAGCGCCACCATCTTCCATTTCTGGACCCCAGTTCTTTCTTTAAATGGGATAGGGGATTGAAATGGAACATAGCACTCTGTAATGGAAAATATTAAAACAAAAGTCAGAGAATATAATTTGCCACTTATTTCCTATGTGTTCCTAAAGTAAGGGGAATCATTTAGTTTTGGGGGGGCCTCAGTTTCTTGGGAAATGAGGAGGTTTAGCTAGTGATCTCCAATGTCCCTTCCAGCTCTTGGTTTATGATGCTATGGCCTCTTATGCATGAAATTATGACCAGGGAGAGGGAGAACTGAAGTTAGGTAACCAACCTCAGGGAAGAGGGGAAAATAAGGAAGGACAAAAGGACAGCCATCTTTCTTCACTGCCCCAACTCTGCACTGACGCAACTTCTGTGGACCTTGCACAGGATAACCATGAGCGGACTACTTGTCTCCCAGGGCCCATCTTCATCCACTAGGGTCTGCCTCTCTCTCCCTGCTCTTCTAAGACTACTTCCTTCATATCCCTGCTTTTTCCCAGGAGTTGCCCAGTGCAATTTACTATGAGGATCTCACTCCTCCCCTGCCAAATCTCCATTCCCACCTTTCACTTTTTCCCAAGAATTTGCCCAGTTGGACTTTTCCTGACCCAATAACCTGTTTTTACTATTCCCTCATTCTACACCTCCGACCAGTAAGACAAGAGGTCCAGGAAGGACTAATCTCCCTACCACCTTTCTCTTTTAGTTCCTTCCAGAGCTGTCTGACACCCATCTTCCATGCCTCTCTCTATTCTAAAGCCCCTTCCAGCTCTATGTTCTTGGCTTCCTCCCAGTTCTGACATTCTCAGATCTTTTCTAATTCTGACAGGCAATGCTAGATATGTAGCTCTAACAATCATGAAAAGTTCCTCAAAAATCATTGCCCAACCCCTCATTTTACAGATAAGGAAACTGAGACCCAGAAAGAAAATGTTACACAACCATGCAACCTATCATTTTTTAATGCAACTGAACATCAAATATGAAATTTTCCAGAACCCATGAATCAGCCTTTCATTAGGAATACTGGCAATAGCTGCTTCAGTGCCCAAAAGGCAAGAGACATCATTTCATGAGAGGATTAATGTAGAGAATAGTGTCCCTCCCCTAGACAAAGTTCAGCTCTACTAACCTGCCCAGCATCCTAATCCAGGGTCTAAGAAATGCTGCCATCATCCATCCTCAGAGCTTTTGCAGAGAGCCGCTGGCTGGCTTTCGCCACACTGCTATTCTTCATGATAAAAGTCCCATATGATGATGCCCAGGGATATGCTTTCTAAGCTGTGGGTGGGAGTTAGGCCCACAAACCCAGTTAACCAAATCGTGTTATGAAAATTTAGCGAGAGAGGGGAATATTAAACCCTCCTAGGAAGATGAACGGAGGCAGTGCCAGACATGTTTGCGTTGGCTACAATTAGGGACTCAAGAAATGTATGACATCTCAGCATCAGCTGTCCTGCTCTCTTACTGAAGGGTGCTGTCTGTGGCACCATAAATCACGGATCTGTCGTCAGGGAAAACATAGGCACGTGATTGACTAGGAGCCATGGTTAATGGGAGCCAGCACTTGGAGGTGGAAAGACAGAAGGAATGACACTAAGCTCTGAAACACCCTTGAGCAAGTCCTTTCTTCCTGTCAGTCTCAGTTTCTCCATCTGTAAAATGGACTTGCTGATATCAAAAAATCCTTCTAACTGTGGCATCTCCTATGACTCCAGCACAACAGGCATTCTGCTCCTTTGAAGGAAGATAGCAAAGTGCCTGAGGAATTTTGGAAGATGCCAGATGAATTTTTCTAGTCCCTTTATAGGAACTGACAAAGAGAAAAAGCAATGTCCATCTTTTGGGTTGGATGTTTTGTTTGTGGTTTGGAATTTTTTTTCCTCAATGGAACTTTGGAGAATAGCTAAAATTATTAGATATTTAGATTGATATCTTGATGGGGATGGTATCTTATCAATGTGAGTACTTAGGGCAATAACAAGAGCTCAGTATCTAGGTCTTTGCCTCAGGGCAGTGATTTTAAGATGAAGCCAAAAGTATTCTAAATCTTTCAGTAACTTAGAAAGAAAAATTAGTCAAAATAGGAAATTACCAGATGGCAACCAAGAATGAGCTCATCTGCCCACCACCCACCCTCCAGTGGGAGAGAGTATCCTAGGGTCTCAGACTCCCACTCTTATTCACCCCATCTCACTTCTCAGTCTCAGTGCCAAAATGCCTAATTGACTCTAATACCAAGCCCTGTATCCCCTCCCATTCTTTCCCTGCCCATTTCTTTCTGTAAATCTACAGAGAATCTATCCTACATGCTGGAGGCTTTCCCCTGGTCTTTTAAGTACCCTGGACAGTACCGGGATAGCCTCTATTTTACCTCCCACTCTTAATTACATGACTAATCCACCTTTTTCTCCGATGAGACATTCTCTCTTTATGTACATGCCATTTAGGATATCATACTTACATATATGCTTGCTTTGATTTAATTTTATTCATTAGGTATTAATTGCCCAAGAAGGGAGTGGGCAAGTGTGTCAAGGGATGGAGTTTTCTGGGGTCCTGAGCCCCAGAGCCCTGAGCAAAGGAAAGGGCCTTTGCAAAGTTATGCTTGGAAAGGTATAATTAAATCACTGATCTAGGTAGGATGAGAAGTGAGAACCACTGGTACTGATTTCTTGTCTTGTCATGTTGTGTCTATCCCAGCATGCTACGTTCCAGGTGTGCAGCTTGGAGTGCAGCCCACCTTCATCACCTCTGCTCTTTACAACAACCTTAGGATTTACTGAGGTCACCCATAATCTAGGTAACTATTTAGGTAGCTAGAGTACGCTTCAGTTCAAATCCTGCCTCATACACCTAGCAGCTCTGTGATCCTGGGCAAGTAAGTCATTTAATCTTTTTAGATCATGATTTTCTTATCCCCATCTTATCTGATGGGGAGTGAGCTAAAGTTAATTACATGTAAGGTACCATCTAAATCTAGGATCTGTTTTCAAAATACCCTCCTAGTTTTCCAAGTGTTTTATTCCCCCAGTGAAACTAGATGATCCATAGTCCCCAAACTAGCCCCGTGCTTCGTTCACATTTTTCCCTATGCTTGGAATGCCCTCTCATTGATCTGCAAAATAAGGAAAATAATAGCGCCTACCTCCCAAGGTAGTTGTGAGGATCAAATGAAATAATGCCATGTAAATTCTAGTTATTATTGTTCTTTTCTCTTTGTTTAGATTCATATATGCATGCTACTTTCTACATTAAAATGTAAGCTCCTAAAAGACTGAGATTATTCCCTTTTATTTTTGTATTCCCAGATGCTATCCCAGTGTCTAGCACAAAGTAGGCAGTTAAAAGTTTGTTGTTTGACTGACTGCTATTCCACCCAATAGCTAATAATTATTTTGACTTAAACAGCCTGCTAAATATTCTGAAGTCAAGTTAACAATATCAATTAAGTGCTTGCTCTATGCCTGGCACTATGCTAAGCACTGAAGATTCAAGAAAAAATTAAGGGGAAAAAAATTCTTTCCCTCAAAGGGGCTTATATTCCCTTTGTGTAAGTAATATTTTATATTTCCCAATTACATATAGAGGTAGTTTTTCAACATTCACTTTTTATAAAATTTTAAGTTTCAAATTTTATCTCCCATCCCCACTCCCCAAAATGGCACAATCATGTAAATATATTTCTACATTACTTATATTGTTCTTTCACAAAAGAAGAAATTGAACAAAAGGAAAGCCACCAAAAACAAAAACAAAAAAAAATGAAAACAACACATTTTGATCTGAATTCAAATTTTATAATTCTTTCTTCGAATGTGAATATCATTTTCCATTATGAGTCTTTTGGAATTGTCTTGGATCATTTTATTGCTGAAAAGAGCTAGGTCAATCATAGTTGATCACCACACAGTACTATTGTTACTATGTACAGTGTTCTCCTAGTTCTGCTCACTTCACTCAGCATCAGTTTATATTAATCTTTCCAGGTTTTTCTGAAATTTGCCTGCTCATAATTTCTTATAGAACAATAGCATTACATTACATACATATATATATATATATATATATATATATATATATATATATATACACCACAGTTTGTTCAACTATTCCCCAACTAATGGGCATTCCCTCAATTTCACACTCTTTGTCACCACAAAAAGAGTGGTCATAAATATTTTTGTACATGTAAGTCCTGTTTTCTTTTTTATTATTTCTTTGGAATACAGAGCTGAGAGTAGTATTGCTGGATCAAAGGATAAGCATAGTTTTATTGCTCTTTGGGAATTATTCCAAATTGCTCTCCAGAATGGTTGGATCAGTTCAGAACTCCATCAACAATACATTAGTGTTCCAATTTTCCCTTATCTTTTCCAAAATTTATAATTTTCCTTTCCTGTCATATTACTTAATCTGGTAGGTATGAGGTAGTACCTCAACGTTGTTTTAATTTGCATTTCTCGAATGAATAGTGATTTAGAGCATTTTTCCATATGACTATAGATAGCTTTGATTTCTTCTTCTGAAAACTGCCTGTTCATATCCTTTGACCATTTATCAGTTAGGAAATGACTTGTATTCTTATAAATTTGACTCAGTTCTTTATATATTTCATAAATGAGGCATTTAACAGAAACACTTGCCGTAAAAAAATGTTTCCCATCTTTCTGCTTTCCTTCTAATTTTGGTTTCATTGATTTTGTTTGTACAAAACCTTTTTAATTTAATGTAATCAAAATTATCTATTTTGCATTTCACAATATTCATTATCTCTTATTTGGTCATAATTTTTTCTCTTTTCCATAAATCTGATAGTAAAGTATTCCTTGCTCTCCCAATTTGCTTATGGTCTAAATCATATCCTAAATTAATTAAATCCTAAATTAATGTCTAAGTCATGTTCCCATTTTGATCCTCTATTAGTACACAGTGTTGGTCTATGCTTAATTTCTGCCATATCATTTTCCAATTTTTTCAGCTGTCTTCATCAAATAGCGAATTCTTATTCCGGAAGCTGGAATCTTCGGGTTTATCAAACAACAGATTACTATATTAATTTACTACTGTATCTTATGTGCCTAATCTGTTCCACTGATCTACAACTCTATTTCTTTGCCAGTACCAAATAGTATTGATGATTGCTGCTTTATAATATAGTTTTAGATTTGGTACAGCTTGGCCACTTTCCTTTGCATTTTTTTCATTAATTCAAAGGGGCTTATATTATAATGGGGGAGACAACATGCAAAAATTTGTACTCACAAAATACATACAGTGTAAGGAATAGAACTGAATCATTTGACAGTTAGCAAATTGTTTATGTGCAAATAAATGCTCCTCAGTCCTTGAAAACAGTCTATTCTTCTGTAGATTAACCAACTCCCCCCACATTTTCAATATAATAATAATAATGCTTTATACTATGAAGGCTTTGCTCACCTCATAATAGTGTTTACATTATCATTAGTAGTGCAAACTCAGCCTTCGGCTCAACCAGGCTTCCAGATCATCTCAAATTCCAAACGAGTGGGGTCTGAATTAATGAGGTTTGACTGTATTCATTTGCATCCCAAATCTATCTCACCTTCCCCTAAACCTGGGTCTATTTCTTGGAATGCCTCTCTGAGTTAGTGTGAAGATCTCCCCTGGGCCTTCAGGGCTGCAATGAATCATGGGAACCCACCTTCAAATGGTTTTGAATCCATAGGTGGTTTCACAGGAATGGGGCAGAAGGGAGATTTCAGAGCTGGAAGGGTCTAAGAAGTCAGCTGTCCTGACCAATCCCTGAAAAAAAAAATCCCACAAATAATTGTCCAGTTTCTGCTTGGAGAGCTGCAACAAGCAAGAACTCCCTCCCTGCTTGTATAACTCCTTCCACATTGTTGGACAGCTCTAGTTGTTATAAATATTTTTTCCTGATGTTGAACTAAAATCTACCTCTCTACAATTACCTCCTGTCCTCAACCCCACTGCTGTCCATTACCTTTTGCTTCTGACCCCTGCCAAGCAGAATTATTCTGTTGCTTCATCCACATGAGATCCCTTCAGATATTAAAAAATGCATTGTTTTCCCCTCTGATTTCCCTTCCGGCTAAACCTCTCCAGTTCCAATCTGGACAGTGCCAACAGCACCTGAAACCTTTTAGCAGCTTAATTAGCTGCTCACATGACCTGGTATGGACTAGAGACCCTTCACCATCCTACAGAGCTTTCCATTTTACCAATGCTGAAATGCCTCGATGTGTGACCTGTGAGCTCATAATTTGGAAGTTTTCTCCAATAATTCAAACCACAGATCACCCACACCTTCCCATCCCATGGGACTAATATTGTCCCAGGTCTAGCTGAGGCTGCTAGGTAGAATAGTGCCTAGAGCACTGAGCCTAGAGTTAGAAAGACCCGACTTCAAAACCAACCTCAGTCATTTACCAGCTGTATGATCCAGGGCAAGACATTTAATTTTTGCTTTGCTCTGTTTCCTCAATTGTAAAATGGGGATTTAGCACCTATCTCTCAGAATTGTTGTGAAGATCAGTATTTGTAAAGCATTTAGCACAAGTGCCTGGCACATAGTAGGTGCTATATAAATGCTCATTTCCTTACCTTGTCTCCCCCCAGTGTCCTGGAGAGCCTCCCTGCTTTTTTCCAACCTCTTTGAGATTACCAAAGGAGCACTCCAGTTATTCCCACAGCATCCCTCCTCCTCCCCATCCTATACTTCTCTGATGATGACCTTTTACTCCTGTTCAGCAAACGTCATCAGTATAATCAGATCTGGGACCCGAGGCTCCTGAAGTTAACCTAACTCCTCTTTTTCCTAAGGCTCCCTCATCCCCAGCACACACCTTTCCCATCTTCCATAAAAGCACAGCAGCTCCTCTCTAAGCCGATAGCAGCATGATAGGAACCCCTGATGTCTTATGCGTTCATTATTGCACAATTTACTGAAGATGGAACATCACTAGTAATGGCCCCATTTGTAAGCACACAATGCTCTTTCTGTAAATCCTACAAATCACTACCCACTCAAGCCTCAGACCGTCCCAGGAAGCCCACCTGCCCAGCCTGGAATGTTTATGCTTAGGTAAACTGCTGCTGCCTTTGTCTCAGCTTCTGCCTTCAGCAGAGTGGTCGGGCCCTAGCCAACCCTTGAGGCTGCTTGAGATGGTTCAGCATCCCTACAGTGAGTCTGTCAGGCCCAAGCCCAGCCTTCACACAAATTATCTCTTTAAGAGACAGCAGCTGAGAAAGAATGACTGCATTTGGGAGAATTCTGAGCTCTGAAGGCTAGCCAAGCACAGACAAGTGTCCGACAGCACCTGCATAACTCCTTTGGCTTCCCAGTTCAGTTTAACTCAACAAACATTTATTACTACATGCAGGGAACCTTTGATGAGGCCCGTGGATGAAAAAAAGACACAGGCCCTGCTTTCAAGAAGTTGAAGGTTTAATAGAGGGAAGGAGAAATCATCTAAAAGCGGAATCGCCTTAGAAGGAAGCTAGTTCCTCCTCAGTGAAGGGTTGGATGAGCCCCCATTGAAAGTACTGTTGAAGGGATTCCTGTCCATGTATAGTTACACTAGACAGCCTCAGAGGTCCCTTCACCTCTCAGATGCTGTGAGTCTGTAATCACAGATTATATACACAGTGTATACAATACGGTGATTCTGTAATAAGGTACAGAACTTTATGGCACAAGGGAGGAGGAGATAAGAGAGGTATAATGGGAAGTTCTGGATTTTCAATCAGAGAACATGAGTTCAAATCCCAGCTTTGCCACTAATTATCTGTATAATCACTGGCAGCTTGGAGGTGAAGAGATACAGAGTAAAGAGCACTGACTTGGAGGCAGAAACTCTGGGTTCAACCTCTCATGCCAATGGCCTGTTTGGCTTTAAGTAGCTTACTAATCTCTGGACCTCAGTTTCCCCTTTTTTAAAATAAAGGGACTAGACTACATGGCCTCTGATATCCCTCCCAGGTCCAGTGTAATGAGCTCCTGATCTCAGTTTACTCCTCTGTAAAACAAGAGGGTAGCTAGATGTCACAGTGGATAGGCACTGGACCTAGATTCATCTTCCTGAGTTCAAATCTGGTCTCAGATACATCTTACTATGTGATCCTCGGCCAGTCCCTTAACCCTGTGTGCCTCAGTTTCCTCATCTGTAAAATAAGCTGGAGAAGGAAATGGCAAACACTCTAGTATCTTTGCCAAGGAAACTCCAAATGGGGTCACAAAGAGTTGGATGAGATTGAAAAATAACTGAACAAAAAGCAAAATGGTTTGATTAGAAGATGTCTGTGTTCTCTTCCAAGTCTGATACAATGGAGGCACACTAATTTAACTTTCAGGCAGGAAAGATCAGTTTTTCCTAAGGTGGCCTTTGTGGAGTATTGGTCCTTGAAGAAAGGAAAAGATATTGAAAGATAGAAAGATAGGGAGGGAAGGAGGGAGGGAGGGAGAAGGGAAGAGATTGCTTTCTAGGACTAAAGCAGGCAGAAACAAAAACCCCAAAAGGAATAGCAGGCAAGTTACAATAAGAAGATGAAGGAGGTCAATTTGGCCAGTGCATTAGGTAAAGGTTTGTGAGAGGTAAGGCTGAAAAGATAGATTAGAACTGGATTACAAAGGGCCTTGAATGCCAAACTCAGCTGTTGATGTTTTATTCAGTAGTCCATGGGGACTGATGCCCCTAAGAATTTTTAAGAAGATTTTTCAGGCACAGGTTGAAAGAATAGATAGAAGGAAAGAAAGTCTGGTTTCAGAACTGCTACTAAAGTATCAAGTTGTCAAGGGGAGAATAGATGAACTGAAAAGAAATGACAGTTGCCCTAGAGATTAAAAAGGTCCCCATCAGACTTGAACTGGATTTTCTAACTACCTTTATGGCTCTCCATCCCCTCTCCCATATTTCTGTGTCCTCTTAGAATTTCTGGGCTCCTGATTACACCCCCTCATTCACAACTTCAGGTTCATTCTGGCCTCCATTCTGTGTGCTGTAGCTCTTCCCACACAAGCCCAGGAGCCTCAGCTGGCCAAAGTCTTGACAAAATTGACTCATTCATTCATTCATTCACTCATTCATCCAAATTTTGAAATACCTCCTTGTGCAAGGCTCTGTAGATTACCAAAATAAAATGAAAAAGATCAAGTTCTTTCCCTCAATCTAATCTGACAAGTATTTGTTAAATACCTAAATGGTAGATGAAAATAAATCTACAGATTTATTAAGCTCCTACTACGTGCCAACAACCACACTAAGTGTTTTACAAATATTATCTTTTTTGATCTTTCCAAAAATGTGGGTGATAGGATGCTAATATCATCTCCATTTTAAATTTGAGAAAACAGAGGTAGACAAAGATTAAGTGGCTTGCATCATGCTAAGGATATGTTCCCTCTTCTCCTCCGTAGTTCTTAAGAATCCCAGTGTTCCTTCAAGCCTCAACTAATATGCTATCCCCTACAGGAACACATCTCTGATCCCCTAATTAGTTGTTAATGCTCTGTCCCAACTCAAATTATCATGTATATAATTATCTGTTTACATATCATGTCCTCCCAGGAGAACAGCGGTCTCCAAACTCTTTTGTTCATGAACTCTATCAGTAAAACATTTTAGAGCACACCTCCATTATGTGAATATTTAATTATTTATAAGTTATGTAATGTATTACCAAACTAATTATGGTCAATATAAAACTTAGGGAAAAAGAAATTTAAAAAGATGAGCTAAAGATGAAAGAATTTTCCCCTTAGGAAGCATGTTTATTGAATATGTATAGAATAGAATTAAGAGGTGAGGAGGGAGAAAAGATGGTGGGACTTGTACTTTAGGAAAACCACCATCACCTGGGGAGAATATAGATTGGAGCAGGGAAAGATTTGAGGCAGTGAGACTAGTTATGTTGTTCAGTCATTTTCCTCACTGATTATCTAAAAGAGTACATAAAACATATATATCAATAATCAGGATATAATAATAATAATATTTAGCGTTTATATAGTACTTTAAGGTAATGTTGTGAATGACTCTTTGTGAATAAGGTAATGTGTGAATAACCCCCCATTGGAGGTTTTCGTAGCAAATATATTTGGTGCTTTGCCATTTCTTTCTCCAGCTTATTTTATAGATGAGGAAACTGAGGCAGACAGGATTAAGTGACTTGTGAAGGATCACACAGCTAGAAAGTATTTAAGGCCACATTTGCACTCAGAAAGATGAGCCTTCCTGACTCCAGGCTTTAAAGTATACAAAGTGCTTTACAAATGTCATCTCATTTGATCCTCACAATAAACCTGGGAAGTAGGTCCTATTGATGCTCCAGTTTTATAGATGAAGAAACTAAGACTGCAAGAGATTTTGTGACTTGCCAAAGTTTTCCTATCTCCAAGTCCATTTATCTATCCACTGTGTTGCTGTTGTTGTTGTTGCTAATTGTTCGGTCCTTTCAGTCATATCCAACTCTTTGTGACCCTATTTGGGGTTTCCTTGGCAGAGATACTAGATTGGTTTGTCAATTCCTTCTCCAGCCCATTTGACAGATGAGGAAACTGAGACAAACAGAGTTAAGTGACTTCTCCAAGACCATGTAGCTAGTAAATGTCTGAGGGGGAATTTTAATCTAGGTCCTCGTGACCTCTGGACTCTACATCTTGCACTCAACCTACTGTATGTGCCACTTAGTTGCCTACAGTTATAAGTGCTGAACGATTTTCTTACGGCACCCCCTACCAGAAGGTACCTAACCCGCACTGTACTTGGATGGAAGCCCCTCTATTATTACCCTCACAAACAGTCTTCCAGCATCCTCAGACTCCAGAAACCTTTTTTGTTAGGGGTGGAGGGCAGGCAGGACCTGTAATAGTATCTGCATCAAGAACTACTGATGAGCTTCCTGCCCTTACCAAAGAAGAACTGACTAAAAAGACAAAACATCATCAGTAAAACCTATTTCTCTTACCTCTCTTGAGTTGAGATTAGCAGTCAAGTTAGTAGCAGCAATCGGAAGCACATCCCACAGTTCTCATAGATTGCAGATGACCATATCAGTCCACCTGTCCCTTCTACATGGCAACAAGCTGCTTCTCATCACCTTATACCTCCTTTCAGCGTCAAATAAGCATTAAGGCCACCCAGTCCAACCTATATCTGAAACAAAAATATCCCCTTCAAGATCCCCCAACAAGGAGTCATCTAATCTCTTCTTGAATACCTTTACTGATGGGGAACTCAACATCTTGAAATGCAGCTCATTGCATTTTCCCACAGCACTATTTGTTAAGAAATTTTTCTTGGGCCAAAATCTGTTCTGCTGAAACTCCTCCCCACTCTCCCACTTTCATGCTTCTTATTCTTCCCTTTAGGGATCCAGCATAAGAAATCAAATCTCTCTTCCTTAGGTCAGATCTCCAACTTCTTGAAGATAGCTAGCAAGCATTCCCTAAGTCCTCTCCCTCCAGCCCCATTTCTAGCCCCAGTTCTTTTAATTCTTCCCAATATGGAATTATTTCAGTCCCCTCATCATCCCAGTCATACAAAATGTTCTCTAGCTCATCAATCCCCTTCCTAAGCTGTGACATCCAGAATGAAAACAACACTCCTGTTACAGTCTGGAGAGACCAGAAGACAGGCAGCCCCAGCTTTTGGAGAGTATCCTTCTCGATTTGGGCTGATTTAATCAGCTTTTGATACCATCACCTTCACCCCATGTCACATGATTCAATTTAATAAATTCAACAATGAGGTGGCAAAGTAGATAGGTCTTAAAACTTGGAGTCAGGAAGACCTGAACTCCATTTATGGTGGTCCAGTCAGTATCAATGGCATGCGACTCTATCTGGGATTTTCTTGGCAGAGATCTTAGAGTGCTTTGCCATTTCCTTCTCCAGCTCATTTAACAGTTAGGAAACTGAGACAAACAGGGTAAGTGACTTGTCTAGGGTTGTACAGTCAATAAGTATGAGGCTGGATTCAAACTCAGAAAGAGGAGTCTACCTAACTTTGGGCTTGGACACTGTCGGATTTGAACTCAGGGTCTCCAGACTGCAGGACTGAGCCACTTAGCTGCTTTCTGAGCTCAAATCCAGCCCTAAATCCTTCCTTGGCAAGTCAACCTCTGCCAGTCTTAATTTCCTGACTTGTAAAACAGAGATAATAATAGCACCTACTTCTCAGAGTTATTGTAAGGATCAATTTGGTTATTATATGTAAAGAGCTTTATAAATCCTAAAGCACCATGTAAAATGCTAAGTATTATTATTTATTAAGTTCCTTCTACATGCAAAGCACTGTGGTAGGTTGGGAATCCAAAGACAAAGATGAAAGTGCCTGCCCTCAAAGAGGTCCCATTCTACTATGACTCTTGAGATTCTTTCAACCCATGCCACTTCCCTAGGTCACTTTCACCACACTCTCATTGAGTTCATTTCTGTTCCATCTCCTACATAGGTAAATGATTGTTAAACTAAAATGTAGAAGTTTATCCCAATTTAATTCTTTTTTTTTCAAAGCAATTGGGATTAAGTGACTTTCAGAGTCACACAGCTAGTAGGTATTAAGTGTCCAAAGTGAATTCAGGTCCTTCTGACTCCAAGACTAGTGCTCTATCCATTCCACCATCTAACTGGCCCCTTAATTACACCTTTTTAGTTCTGCTGCTCTTCCTGCTTTGCAGATTCTCTCTCATTCAGATTATCCTCCTTAACTGCATCACAGCTATATGTGACAGTGAAAAGAATAGAGAATTTGGGATCAGAGAACCTGGGTTCCAAACTTGATCCTGCCATTTGTTATCCATGTGACTGGGCAATGTTTCCCTTCCTTTCCTTGAGTTTCAGTTTCATCGATTGTAAAAAGAGGAAGCTGGACTCTAAGGTATCTCCTTATCAACAATGACAATAATTTTTATAACAATAAGAGCTAACATTTCTCTAGCGCTGTTAAGTTTACCAAGTACTTTACCTTAGTTATTTTAATTGATCTTCACAACAATGCTAGGAAGTACATGCTATTATTATTCCCATTTTACCAATGAGGAAACTGAGGCTGAGAAGCTTAATGACTTGTCCAAGCTAGTAAGTGCCTCAGGATTTCAACTCAAATCGTCCTGACTCCAAATCCAGGGTTCTCTCTCCACTGCATCTTCTAATGCAAAGTCTACAATCCCACTTTCTCCATCCTAGTATGTTTGCTAGTCCCTTTGTCCACAGGGCATGTGGTTCTCATTATGTGTGTTTTTTGACCCTTGTCTCTGGTCAATTGCCTCTGAGAAGAAGCATCGTAGAAGAGTAAGAGAGATCACCTCTACTTGGAGATCAGGGAAGACTTACTGGAAGAGGTGGCATTTGAGTCACTACATTTGGTACCTCAATAGTTGAGTACATGGTATCAACCTGAATTTCATTCCTCTGCAAAATTGTACAGCAGGTTTCTTCCCCAGCAGACAATACTACAATCTCATTTTTGAATAAAAAAATATGCTTTAGTCTATATTCTGAGCCCTGAAATTTAAACATCCTGGACATTTGTCTGTGAAACTCTTCTCTCTCTTCTTCCCTGGTATTAAAGAGACACAGAGACAGAGAAAGAAAGAGGCGGGGGAGAGGGAGGCAGAAATATGGAGACTGAAAGAGAGGGGGGGAAAGGGAAGGAAAAGAAACAGAGACAAAAAGACAATGATAGAGACAGAGACAGACTGAGGGGCAAAGACAGAGAGAGAGGGCAGAAAGTGAGAAGATAGAGAAATAGACAAAAAGACAATGATAGAGTTAAAGAAACAAAGACAGTAAGTGAAACAAAGAGAAAAACAGAGACATAAGATGATAGATAAAGAGAGAGAAAAAGAGATAGAGACAGAGAATGAGAGAAACACAGAGACATACAGAGAGAGAGACAGAGAGAGAGATTCAGAGACAAAGAGAGAGACACAGAGAGACATGGAGAATGAGACAGAGAAAGAAACAGAGACAGAGACAGAGACAAAGAGGAGAGAGACAGAGAGAGAGGGGAGAGAGACAAGAGAGAGAGAGAAAGAGAGACAGAGACAGAGAAAAACTCCTGGAGAGCAATGAAGCTGACTTCCTCTCTTGCCAACAGGATGATTTCCTCGGTGAGTGGGGCAGCTCTGCCTCATTGATTTCTTTGCTAGCACTGCTAACACTTGTCACTAGCTTGGAGGACTAATGTGCTCTCATTTATTATCACACAGCTTTTCTAAAATGCCAGTGTTTTCCTAACAGACTGTTCGGCTGACATTTTCTATGAACTGCCGAGAGTAGTGAGTCCCCATGCTATGCTACGTTATATCTTGAGGAAGCATTCTCATAGAGCGGATAAAGGGCTGTCCTTGGGGACAAAAGAACTGAGTTCAAAACCTGACTGTGATACAGACTGACTGTGTCTCCAGGGGCAAGTCACACTTTCTCAGGACTCTGGACAGGTCTCTGAAGCTAAACGCTCTGGTCAGAGTTGGAAGCTTGTGTTCGATAGACTACCCTAATGGAATCCCAGGTCCCAACCAAGCAGAGACAATGAGATTTTTTTGTAAGACCACAGGCTCTTTTCTTACCATGTACCAGAGACTTCCTGTGAGGTCTCTGCTCAACACCGGGCTATCTGGGTTGATGCTGAGACAGCTACTGTACAGAAGAGAGATTCGTAGTCACAAGACCTAGATTTGAATCCCTTTTCCATGGCTGTGTGCTTTTGTTGGCTCCAGGATAACAGAAACTGGCTTTATCTTTCTTTGCATCCCTATTATTTAGCAGAGTATGTGCGGTATTTGAGCAGGATTAGCATCTTTGGGAAGAGGGCTTACCAAGGGCTTACTCATCCTTAATGTCCACTTCACCCACTTCTCCCCTGTGACTCCAAAAAGCCGTAGCATTCACAGTGGTCTTAGCAGACAGGCTCCCCCAATTTGAGAGTAACCAACAGGCTTTAGCCCCTTAGGGAGTATCTGTTCAAGCCTGTAAAGACTTCCGCTGGCAGAATAGGTAGATGAGAACAATTTGTTCCAATGGCCATGAAGGCAGCTAAAATGTGAAGTAATTAGAACTCGGTCAGACATCAAAGATAACAAAGTCATCCCTGAATCCCAGGCCATGGATAACTTTCTCCAAAGCCACTGGGCTTTGATGACTGGAGGAGAGAGCGAGGCTGACAACTTCATGCAACTCTGCTCACTGAAATACAACCCCCAAGCACGTCAAGACATTCCCCCAATGACAACATGGCCATGCTTGTTGATTGACTGACCAACCTCACATAAGCTGTATCACCTGTCTGAGCACGCATTTCTTCCACAGTAAAATGAGGTTAATGATACTTTCACTATCAATCCCACAGAGATTGAAATGAAATGTCAGCTATGAACATTATGGATATTATCATCAGTGATCAGCTCTACAATTAAATTTGATAAAGGCCTCAAAGCCAGGGTTCAAGTCTAACTTTTGACTCCAACTAGCTATTCGAATCAGTCAAGCAAGTCTATTAATCTCTCAGTGACCCCAGATAAATCTCTGAGACTCCAAGTTTCTGAGAAGGTGCTGATTTGCATTTGGCAGAGAAAAGTCTTCATCGAGAACCATTACACCAATTCATTAGACCAATGAAATCACAGGTTTGAAAAACAACAATCAGACCACTGTGCTAAGTAAAGGCAGGGTACGGTATCGTGGATAGAGGGTTGACTTTGGAATCAGAAAGATTGGAAGTCAGATTCTACCTCTGACATCTAATTTGCTGTGTGACCATAGATTAATTACTTACCCTCCAGATCTCAGGAAAGAGATAGGATGTAGTCAGTGTTGGTATCAGTGATTTCCATACCAATGAACCCTCTAGATTTATTTGCTAGGCACTGTGATGGTGATGGAGAAGCAAAGATGAAAAATATTCATGGTCCCTACCCCTGATGATCTTATGATCCATTACTGTACCAAGATGATTAGAATGTATGAATCTTCATATGTGAGAGAAACTTTGAGTCATCAAACCTTAGAATCTCAGAGGTCCTTTAGAAGTCATCTAGAGCAACCTCCTTGCTCAATACAAGAATTCACTTTATGACATTTTTGGCAGATCTTGGGGATCCAGCCTCTGCTTGAATCTCTCTAGTGATCAGCAACTCAATACTCCCCACAAGACAGCCCCTTCTAATATTGGACAAATCAGATTGTTTCAAAGTATTTTTATTGAACTGAAATCTTTCTTCTAACAGACTCCCCCAATCCCCTAGTTTCCAGCAATGGTCACACTTCCCCAAGAAGGTCTCTTCTCTACGACCTCTTTTTATGCACTTTATGCTCCACCCAAATTGAATTATTGTTCTCCTTCAAACACATCCTGTTCTTCCTAGACTTTGTGCAGACTGTTCCTGATGTCATAGATGTCTTCCCTTCCTCTCTTTACCTATTCAATTTCTATTTATCCATTTCAAATCCAACTCCAATCCTACACTCTCATGGAAGCATAGATTTAGAGCCAAAGAGAACCATAAGTTGAAAACACTATATAGATAAAGAAAAGAAAAAACTTAGAGGTCATTTGGTCTAAGTCTCCTCCTTTAACAGATAAGGAAATTAACACCAAGAAAGATTGGATTGGTCATAAAGGTAGTAAAAATCAGAGATGAGATTTCAACTCACTTCCTTGAACTATAAATCCAGGGTTTGTTTGTTTTTTCCCATTGCACCTGTCTTCCACCAAGGAGCCTGTTTCCCTTTCCTATCTCCTAACTTCTTTTATTTAGATCCCACATCTAATGTTCTTATTATATAATACTGCATATTATAACTATCTGTATTGATGTTTTACCCTTACACATGAACATGCACACACACACACATAAACACACACACACACCATACACTTTAAGTAAGTTCTATGAGGACAGACTACACACTATTCTATATATATGTATTTAACAAATGATTGCTGAAAATAAAAATAAAATAAAAAATAAATGTTTCCTGGATTGAATTCCACATTGTATTCTTTAAGATAGTAGAAATTAGCAATCACATCCCACATCTACCAACTCAGCTCTATCTTCATGCTCCAGGCTAACTCTTCTCTTAGACATAAGGCTTATTCATAAGCTCTACAGCCAGGAGGGACTTTGGACGCCATCTAATCTAAGCCCTTGTTTTATAAATCCTAGGATTCTAGATTTAGAGCTGGGAGGGATCTTAGATGTCCGACTCTCTTCTTTTACCGAAGTGGAAACTGAGACTCAGAGAGATTGAGGTTTATGTTCAAGGTCACAGAAGGAGCAAGTGGCAGAACTTATTTGGAACCCAGGTGTTCTGAATCTAAACACAGTGTTTTTTCCAATTCCCCAATCTGCCTCCTACATTCTGCACCTGTAGTTTAAAAAAAAAAAAAATAAGAAGGCAATCCCTATCTCCCAGAGGACAGGGAGTGCCAAGGGGTGGAGATTGAGATTACATAGAATCTGTTCCATTATCTTGATGATGTAGCTGCTATAGAATTCAGAGGGAATCTGGTAGGGGAAAGGGGGCTGGTCCCCCGCACCTCTTCTTTAAGTCCCAGAGATGCAAACTCAATCCATGCTTGTTGTTTCTAATAGAGTCAGAGGCAAGAAAGTTTCCCACAGGCTGACATTTTTGGAAGCCCACATAATGGCGAGTTATTCATATCCAATCCCAGCACCCGATGAGAGACTGAAACATATTGTACCCATTACAAAAGAAATGCACAGTAGAAAGTCAGCCATTTGTGTCCATGACAACAGGGATGGGGGGGAGACATATTTTGGCAAATCTGAGTTCATTTATATTCAAATAAATATTTCAGTCGATGACTCTGGCAGTTTTTTGCAGGAGAGATTTCTAGAGCCATATTGAACACGTTGCTTTGACTTTAAAAACTTGGGAATTGAAATGCTGGCCAATTCCAAAGTCTACTGGGCGCCGAGCAAGAGAGAGAAAGAAACTGTAAGGTATGGTCTTGTTTGGCACATTAGCTATGGAGAAGCAATTCACATACCAGGCAGGGGGTCAGGCTAAATAATCTCTATGGTCCCTTCCAGCTTCTGAGAGTCTTGGATTCTGTGCTCCTGACACGGGTTACCCACTGTTGTGAAAGGTTATAAGCAGTGGATTTCATAGAATCACAAACATGGAAGGGACCTCAGCAGTCATTTGGTTCTGAATAGAAATCTCACTATCATCCCAACAAGCAGTCAGCTAGCTTCCCACCTAAGCCCTACCAGGGATGGGGAGCTCACTACTTCCCAAAGCAACAATTTCTACTTTGGAATGAATGAGTGAATGAATGAATGAAAGAAGTAGCAGATATTATTAATGTGTCAGGCACTAAACTAGGAGCCAGGGGTAAAAATACAAAAGTTATAAACCCCAGATTTCAAGGACTCTCTAACAATGAGAAAATAGTGGTCAGAGAAAATAATTTCGGTATAGGAAGGCACACAGATTGTGAGTGGAACCATAGAACAGTTCACTATCGTGTCCATTCCAAGAGCAATGGTAGTATTGATTTTTTTTATTGTTTCTAGAGCAAAGAAACAAGTTATCTCTGTCTGTCCCCCTTTGTCCTTTATTGAGCTACCATTGCTGGAATATATCTGTGGAATTCAGGCAACCTGCTGTGCCCCCTTTGCTATGAATCAAAGTTGCAAAGTATCAGGGCCAGGAGAGCCTTAGAGAGTCCAATCCTCTCATTTTACAGACAGGAAAACTGAGGTGCAAAGAGAGGACATGAAGTAGCAAATAACTGAATAAGAATCTGACCCCAGATCGCCTGACCCCAAGCCAGGGTTCTTTCTGCCACTCATTGCTGCATTATAATACTCCAATAGCTCAAGTCTTCATTTCCAAAGCACAGATTGCAACATATCTAGAGCTGCAGAAAGAAGAAAACTTCCAGTCCTAGAAGAAACCAAGTCTCAAACACTATATTATGCCCTAAAAGGTTTTGCTCTGGGGGTCTACAGACTCTAGCCTTTGATATAATATATGACCTGTCAGAACATATGATCCCATTTAATCATTGCTCACATCACTCATTTCTCTGAGTATTTACCAAATTCAAACCTCATATTTTTGCTCTTTTCTCTTTCAAATATCTCCTTCAGAGAACTGATCCCCTCTCTTTGTCTTTTTCTTGATTTCAAAGAGCACTCATATTCCAAAAACTTCTTCCTCTTCATTTCCAGACCCTCTCTCCAAACTTCCTTGTTTTGCCAACTATGTTCATTCTTCATGGTTCAGAACCAAAGAGTATCGTTGACTTTCAAACATGGTAGATTTTTGCCACTAATTCAGTGGGTTGCTTCTTTCTCCCACCTTAGCCTCAGTTTTCGTGTTTGTTAAATAAGAGAGATGGACTAGATTCAATCCAATCAACATTAAGCATTCAATATATTCAAGGCCTGTACACAATGCTGGAAACATAAAATTAAAAAGCAAAACAAAACAAAACCCAACATAGCCTTTGACCTTAGAGGACATATAAATCTATTGGAGGCAGAAAGGTGAGTGGCGGCCTGCAGGAATTAGTATTGATGAAGTCAGGGTAGCAATTCCTAGTTCAAAATAAGCATGTGACAAATTCACAATGGCCACTTCTTTGCCAAAAGATAGCTTTATTTAGAGAAACAGATTACAACAAAATAAGAGGTAAAATAGGCACCAAGAATGGCAAATAGGAAATAGAGCTAGGGAGCATATAGTTAGCAAGGAAAAGACAAATTCCCTAGGGGAACTTATAATAGAAAGGAAATACTCTGTGAGGTGGGAGTAAGCTATTGACTGGCAGGTTAGATCCATGGAGGAGTTTAACAGACTAACCACAGTTAGCTAGAAAAAGATACCATTAAAGGGAAGGCCCTATAAGGAAGAGGGGAGAAGGAGGGGGAGAAAGGAGGGAAAGAGGGAGGGAGGAGAGAGAAAGGAAGGAAGAGAGAACAGGAGAGAGGAGGAGAGGAGGCGGAAAGGGGGAGAGAGAGGGAGACAGAGACAGAAACAGAGAGGGACAGAGACAGAGAGAAAGAGAGAGAGAGACAGAGAGAGACAGAGACAGAGACAGAGACAGAAATGGAGAGAGACAGAGAGACAGAGAGAGAAGGAAGGAGGGAGGGAAGGAAAGGAGAGAGAAAGAGAGAGAGAAAAAGAGAGAGAGAGAGAGAGAGACCTCATGTGGCCTTAGTCCTGGAAAGAACTTAGCAAAGATACTCATCATAAGCAGATCTTTTATAGGGGAAATAAGAGTTTTGAAGGTTTCTCAGGGAAACCAAGGAAGTACAGGAGGGAACACAGAGGGCGGGATCAAAGAGGAGAGAAAGTATTCAGAGGGGGATCAGAGAGGAGTCAGATGGAATAACTGACAGATTATGCCTCAGACCTGTCTAAAAATATACTAATCAATATCTCAAAAGGTTGTTTAAAGATACTCAGAGGTTGGGGAATGGATAATGGAGGTTGATAAAGAGTTCCTCACAATTACTTTATACAAATAGGATAGTCTAGGAATTTGTTATATCTAATAATAGCCATTGGAGCTTCTTCTTGATAGGGGAAAAGACTAAGTCCACATCAATATAATAAAGAAGGAGTGGGACAGAAACCAAGACAAAATCTAAGCAAATGCAATGAGAAATTTGAGGAGAAGAGGGACAACAACCACTGGCACATAGTAGGAACTTAATAAATGTTTGCTGACTGACTAATGTCAGTGAGTCTAAGATCCAATTTCATTGAGACAGTGGCTAGAGAGCTGGATCTGAGGAAATAGCTCAATTCCAGACTGAGAAACTTAGTATAACTCTTGGCAAGTCATTTAATTTCTACTTGCCTCCATTTCCTGAGCTGTAAAATAAAATTAACAGGGCTGTGGTGAGGATTGAATGATACAAGATTTGGAAAGAACTTAGCACAATGCCTAATACCTAATAGAGGTTTAATTAAATGTTTATTTCCTTTCTTTGGAATGGATCACACAAGTGTAGACAGACACAGACAAAGAACTGTCCAGCATAGAATGTTCACATCAGAGAAGGTGCTGTGCTCTATAAGCAAAAGAGAATTGAAATAACTCAAAAGATATACAGGATGCCCAAATGTTCATATGAACTACTACATATGGACTATGGAATTCTGAGCCCGTATTGGGCCACAGTTGGACTGTAAGTTGCCTCTAACATAGTGATGTCATTTTGGTCCTCTTTGATTTCCTTTCTTTAAATCCACAAGTATGGACTATATTCCAGACATCATGCTAAACCTGGAATACAAAGACAAAAATAAGAGTCCCAGAAAGGGGGGTAACTTTAATAATAGTTCTCATTTCTGGGAGTTTACCAAGAAATTTCCCAACTACCACCACTAAAACTCCAGCCCTTCCCTTCTATTACATTCCACTGGATATAGTTGCTGGTTTCTTTATTCTGTGAGAGAAGCAATACTATGAAGTGGAGAAAGCTCTGAACAAGGAAGATGGAAACCCATAGAAGATTAATAGTACAGCTGAAAGAAGGATTCTTGAGCTTAGAATCAGGAAGACCTAAATTTTAATCCTGACTCTTAGTACCTATGTTTTCTTGGAAAAGAAATTTAGCTTCCAATTTTTAAAAATTTGGTCATTAGCCTTTGCAGACCTTAGTTTCTTCACCTGAAAAATGAAGGCTAAAGGATCTTCAGGGTTCCTTCTAGCTATAAATCCTATGACTGTGGTTCAAATGCCACAATTATTGACACAACCTTGGTTTTTAACTAAGTCATTTCTCTTTTATAGTTTCCTCATCTATAAAATAAGGATCAGAAACTATGTCTTGGAGCTTCACTGGTGATAATGGGGAAATTGATGAGCAAACCATCATAGAAATGCCAGCTCTTCATAAAGTCACCTCATTGACTGGGATTCTTGGGATCCTGGGCACTTTGGACATACCCTTCTCCAAGTCTCAAAGGGCCATAGATTGAGACGTAAATTACTTCAACATGGGATTTTCCACAAGCATTCTTTCTCTACAAATCATTGTTCATAACACAAGAAACCTGGATCGATATTAAGTACGGTGACTACCTACTTTCTATGCCAAGCAGACCACAGGAGCAATATGCAGGGGGTACCTAGACTGCTGAGATTGTACCTACATGGGGTCACCTCATTCAGTGTTTGGATCAAAGAAGTCTTGGAGTGTTACTTTGAATGTGTATGTATGTATATGTATATATAATATTAAATATTACATATATATATATATACATATATATATATACACATTCACACATATGAATTCCACCTGGAAGCTACAATGTATATGGAGCAGATTAAAGTTTTAGAAAGTGGTCTTTTCTGTACCTTAAAATTCAGTGAGACCAGCTCCCTCAAACTCCAAGGGCTGGTAATTATGCTTTGTATTAAAGGTCATTTGGCATGGAGAATACAGTGCTGGGGCTGAAGTTAAGAAAACTTGAGTTCAAAACCTCCCTCTGACACTTATATGATCTTGGCTGAGTTAGGAGCCACTCAATGCTGCAGATTAATCTTCTATGATTGTAAGTTTATAGATGCTGTACTAGGTACTGGACAAATAAATCCATAAATGAAATAATCCCAAAGAATTTACATCTTAACAAAGAAATAATAAAAGTATTTACGGTTGCTAATTTGTGTTGATGAAAAGAATTTCCATACTGGAAGCTCCTCTCACTGATTAAAATCATAGATTCAGATCCTCTCCTTCACTGATCCCCTTCCTAGTCAACTCTTAAAGCAAGTAAATCATAAGAGGCAGAATGACTTCAATGGATAGAGGTCTGAATTAAGTGTCAAGGAAATATGGGTTCAAATTCCACCCCCTACTACTTTTTGGAAGTATGATCCTGGATAAGTCACTTATCTTACCTCTGAGTTTCAGAATTAGTCCAGAGTTAGTATGCAGACAAACTACAGTTGACCTGAAAAAGATAAGAGCTTTAAGGAGAATGAAAACATTAATCAGTGGGGCGATATGGAAGTTGGGATAATAATATCAATTTGGGATGAACTCGGCAAAAAAAAAATTTCCAAAAATGAGGAGGTAGGTGACAAATCCATTGTTCTCTGCCTGATCAGATGACATTTACAATATGATATTAGGTTCTGAGAACTGGATTTTTAGAAAGACAACGATAAGCTGGTGAATATCCAGAGGAAGACAATCAGGGAAAGGAAGTATCTTGAGACCAAGCCCACTGAGAATCACTTGAAACATTTAGAGATATTTAACTGGAGAAGGAAAATCTTGGAGAGTCAGGATTGCCATCTTCAAATATTTTAAGAATTGTTCTGTGGAAGAGGGAAAAGACTTGATCTCTTTGGACACAGAAAGCACAGATATAAGCAGGAAAACTACAAAGAGAAAAATTTAAGCTTAATATAAAGAGTAAAGCTTTCAAAGAAGGAGAGCTGACCAAAAGAAGAATGGATTATTTTTCAGGAAGTAGTCTTTAGTTCAATTAAGTGAGACAGCTAGGATGGCACAGAGGATTGAGTGTTGGTCCTGGAGTTACAAAGAGTCTGAGTTCAAGTCTGGCTCAGACAATCACCAGCTGTGTGATCCTGAACAAGTCACTTAATCTCGTTTGCATCAATTCTTCATCTATAAAATTAGCTGGAAAAAAAAAGATACCCCACTCCAATAGTTCTGCCAATAAAACCCAAAAATGGAGTCAACATAAGGCTTGTGACCTTTTATGAAAAGGGGTATGAAGAAAGAATTTAAGTTCCGTTGTTGAACTTAGATGGTCACTGAGGTCCTTTCCCATACTGAAATTCAATGGGATCTTAGATTTAAAGCTGAAAAAGACCTGAGAGTTCTTATAATCCAGCCCCTTCATTTTGCAAATAAGGAAACTGAAGTACAGAAAGGAGAAGTAAGTTGCAAATGGTGACACAGGTGATGAATACAAAGTCAGCATTTGAATCAGGATCCTTCTACTTCAGAACTAGTGCTTCTTCCACTACATCATATATACCAAGCCTAAATGAGCCCCAGTAAAATATCAGTTCATCATTTTAGAGGCTGAAAATGAAAAGAACAAATGGTACTAGGATTCTGCCTTATTAGCAATGATTGCAAATGTTAGAGCCTAATATTTTCTGAAGGGCTGACCAACTTTATTTGGGAGCTCTATTTTTATTCACACAATAGAAATGGGAATGAGAAGGCCATGACTGCAAAGTGACCAGGTTTGAGGGCAGTCCCATTTCCTAAGGCAAATGAAAATCATTTATACCATGCAGACAAGGGCATTTGCCTCTGAGGTGACCTTTCTGCTGATGCTAATAATCTAAGTAAAGAAAAAAATCAGGATCATTAGAAGAAATTAGAAAAACCAAATGCTTGCTTTGAAATTATGGAATCTGGGGAATGGTGTTTTCTCTATCTACTCACTCTGTCAGGGTGGAAAAACAATAAAACCAGGGAAGAAATTGTCTAATCAGAAATGTGAACTACAATTTGTTGAAAGTGATGTAAACCTATGGAGAATGTGACTTCTTTGTAAACTAAATTAAAGTTAATTGACTTATTAACTAGGCTTTAAATTCTCCTGCCATAGATCCTGAGAGGCTTTATAAGGAAAGAAAACAACCAGCCTGACAGGACCATAGGCTGAAATTGTCCTGATAGCAACCCCTGAATTTAATGAAACAGCACAGGATACCAAAGAGGCACAATGGATATAGCACTGGCTCTGGTGTCAGGAAGACCTAAGTTCAAATGTGTCCTCAAATAATATGTCACTTCGACAAGTCACAAGTCTCAGTATTACTATGAGGACATGTAAAGCACTTGCAAACCTTAACTCACTACTAGCTATCAATAACATTACTATTAGCATAGAAATTACTCACCATAAAACTCCTCACTCTGAGTTATATTATCTCACAAATATGCACACCATCAAAGGGAACAGTAATAGACATAGGGATTCCACGAAGGGCACAAGTGTGGGGAGTACATTCTGAGGGAGTATCTCACCCTTCACATGCAAAAGGTCTACAGGTGTTTTCTGATGATGTCATCCTGCTGCTGTCCTGGGTCCTGAACCTGAGGAGCTATGTTGTGTCCATTGCTTATTTCCTTCATCCCCCTCCTCTTCCTCCTCCTTCTCCTCCTCTTTTTTCTTCCTTCCTAATTCCTTTCTCCTCCCCTCTTCTCTCTCTATTTCTTCTTTTCCTCCTCTCTTCTCCCCTCTCTCTCTTTCCCCTTCAGCTGTCTTCCTCTCTTTCTTTGTGTCTATCTCTCTCTCACCCTTTCTCTCTCCCTCCTCCTCCTCCTCCTCTTCCTCCTCCTCCTCCTCCTCCTCCTTCTTCTTCTCGTTCTCTCTCTCTCTCTCTTTCTTTCTCTCAATCCATCTGGGTCTGCCTGTATCTCTCTCTGTCACCAGACATGCCCAGACCCTGAGCATCAGCTGTTTTTGAAAGGGAGGACACCCCCCCCCAAATCATTAGATTAGGAAATAAAGGAAGGCTTAACTATTTTCTTTTGACAAGAAGAAAAGATGTCAGGTCTCAGAGTCTTTGTCCCTGGAAGCCAAGGTCTTTTAGAACACAGAACATCCAGCCAGCTAATTAAGAGCCTGCAGACATTTGTCTGTCTTTATATTCATTTGTTCATGCTGGCAAGATCAAAATCATTATCCCATGCCTCTATGTGACTTTGGATTAGAAAATCCTCTTTAACTCCTATCATTTATTGATTGTCAATGTGAATCTGTCTCAAGTTACTTTGGAAAATGGCTTTTAACATATTGCAAGGAACCATCTCAATTAAGGACACTGTAGCTTTTTTAACTTCCCACCCCCTCAAAAAATCCTTTGGGTCTTACTATTCAACTAAATCTGAGCACAAAAGCTAAGTTAAGAGGGTAATGTTGTTGTGTTTTCCCTCTCCGACTTTGCTCTTATTATGTATATATAGCCAATAGCATGCCTCGTGGATCTCTTTTAAAGAGTTACTTGTTATAGATGATGGCTTTCAAAGTGGGAGGAAGAGAAAAGAAAATATTGGGAAATGAAGGTATTATAAAAACAAATCTTATCAATAAAAATTTAAAAGATCTGTCCTGGGATTTGAATAACAGCATTAATAGTTCCCACTTCTATACTGTTTTAAGGTTGATAAAGTATTTTCTCACAAGAATCTTCGAAAGCATGTAGCATCATTTTACAGATGAGAAAACTGAGGATTAGTGCTTACTCAAAGCAACAAAACTCTTTGGTGGCAAAACATAAATTCAAACCCAAGTCCTCTGGCTCTAGGTCAAGTATTCTTTACATTGCTCTGTGCTTTCGCTAGAGCAAAGCACCTCCCAAGTTGAGCCCCCATTATAGGAAACCATATGAACCAACCAGCCAGAGAAGATCATTGAGAGCCAAATTTGGCTGTGTGCCCTCAAACCCCTAGACAAAAGGTGATCCCTTCAGTTGGGACCTACATCCCTTAGAAGTACAAGACAGAGGACACATTTATTTCAGGCTTGAGGAAACAGTTGGTTCATTCAGACATATGCTGCTAAGTCTCCCTCTATATTATCTTCAAACGTAGCTGAGTCAAAGGGCAAACAGGAATCTGAAAGAGATGATTGCTTCCTTTGTGGGGGATAAGGATTCCCACGGAGACGGGAACATATATGAATCCTGATTTGCAATCATTTCCACTATTTATGAGGTCATTGGACTTACTCCTGCTGAGCTCAATTTAGGAAAAGCTTTGGTTGGATCAGTGCAGAGAATATTACAATCACATTGACTTGGTGATGTCCAAAGCCTCATGGGTACCAAATGCCAGTGATGTATCAATGAACTGAAAAAGGAGGTGCATGTTTCAGCAACTGGCAAATATCCTCTAAGTTTGAATGAGATGAAAAAAATCCATCTTCGCAGACAGAACATCTTTCCCAGGTTTCAAAGCAATCTAAATCTGTGCCCAGCTCTAAGAAACTTGCAACTCCTCAAAAAGAGGGTGGTGAAATTTTCTAAAAATAAACTTTCAAATCAATAAGCATTTATTAAGTGACTACCATGTGCTGGGTACTGTCTAGGCACTTAAGAAATAAAGATGAAAATAATCCTGACCTTCAAGGAACTTACATCCCACTTAAGTGGAGGAGAAGCATAGATATAATATGTGTACTCATAGATATAATATGTACACTAAGTCTAAATTCTGAATACATATAAGTTTTTAAAATTTAAAATTTAAAGATTTGTATTTTTTCTTACTAAGAATACACCACTGGATAATAGCATATGTCAACATTAGATGGATCCAGAGCAGGCACCTAGTCTGACCAGTGTCTTGTCAGGAATTCATTCTGTGATATAACCGATAAGTGGTTACACAGCCTCCAATCAAAACATCCAATAACCAAAAACCTACCCAGATTCAAAGGCTTCCATTTTTGATAACTCTAATTAAAAGTCCTTTAGGATAATCAAAATCTTCCTCTTGGTATCTTCTTTTCTCTCTTGTCTCCCATGACTATATCCTATTACAGGAGCCAAGCAGGATGGAATTAATCCACATGACAGTCTTTCCAACACCTAAAGACATGAAAACACCCCAGCTAAGTTTTGTCCTAGGCAGTTCAATCCTTATATGATGACTCTAGAGTCACCCTTCTCCTGTCACTTACTTTCTTCACCTACAAAAACCCATGATGCTCAATCTTGGATTTGCAATTGGCAGTTCAAATCCACGTTCTAGGGGGTGATACTAAAAATCTGACTTTCTATGTTCACATCACATTCTATCTCCGTCTTTGTTCTGTGTTCTAAGGTTTGCTTCAGTTCTGACATTCCATATTCTAAGCCCCATATCCTGCCATAAGATGTTTTGGATAAACTCATTGACATTTCACCAAGATATAATTAGTTGCAAAAGATTTGACACAGTCATAACACTTTCACCTAAATATCTTGGTCTTGTAATTCCCATTGTAAATTATAATGGCTAAACATGTAAATATTAGAGTTTAGTAAGGGTAAATGCAAGTCTTATGCTTGGATTCAAAAAAGTCAACTTCACAAACACAAGGTGGGGTGTGGAAGAGCGGACAATAGAATGTCTGAAAAAGATCTGTCAGTTTGGTGACCTATAAGTTCAAGATACATCACAAAGTCATATAGTGGAAAGAAAGCTAATATTATATTAGGCTGCATTGAGAGACACAGCTTGCCAGAACAAAGAAATGACAGTCCCACTGCGTTCTGTTCTAATCAGAGGTTTAGGTCTGGGCACTAAATTTTAGGAAGGACATTGATAAACTGCAGTTTCCATGGGTTGGCTAACAAGAAGATAAAAGGACTGGATTTCATGCCAGAAAAGGATAAATTGAAGGAACCAGAAATATTTATCCTAGAGAGGAGAAGACTTCAGGGAGCATGATGATTTTCTTTAAATATCTTGAAAGACCAGTTCAAATGGTCTTGTGATAAAGAAAGCCATCTGCACCCAGAAAAAGGGGATTGAATGTGGATCACAACATAGTATTTTCATTCTTTTTGTTGTTGTTTGCTTGTGTTTTATTTCCTTTCTCATACTTTTCCTTTTTTATCTGATTTTTCTGGTGCAGCATGATATTTGTGGAAATATGTATAGAGGAGTTGCACATGTTCAACATGTATTGGATCACTTGCCAATTGGGGGAGAGGATAGGGGAAGACAGGGGAAAAATTAGAACAAAGAGTTTTGTAGGGATGAGTGTCAAAAATTATCCACATATATATTTTGAAAATAAAAAGCTTTAATTAAAATAAATAAATAAATAAATATCTTGAAGACTGCTATCTAGAAGAGGAATTTGACATTCCATTTAGTTCAGAAGATAGGACAAGAGGAACAATAAATAAAATTGCAAAGAAGTAAATTTTGACTAGATGTAACAACTAGAATCGTCCAAAAGTAGAATGGGATGTTTCAGATTATAACTGGTTCCTTGTCACTCGGAAGGAAGGAAATGTGCCTGGCACTGTGCTAAGTAAATACTTTGCAAATATTCTATCATTTGATCCTTTCAACAACCCTATCTTCATCTTATAGTTGAGGAAAATGAGACAAAGAGAAGAAAAGTGACTTGTTCAGGCTTACCAAAATAGTAAGAACTGATCTCAATTGTTCCTGATTCCAAGCCCAGAACTCTATCCATTGTACCACCCAGGTACCTCTAATGGTTAAGTGACTATTTTTCTAATACTTTCTACAAAGAATTCTTTTTCAGGGATGGATTGGGCTAGAGTCTATCAACATCTCTTCTAACCTTCAAATTCTGTGTCTCTGATGAAAGTTCATTAGCTAAAAAACAGCTTTGACTTCCAACATCCTTTATTCTAAGGCTCCTTCTTTTACCTCTAACATTCTATATCTCTATCCTTGAAGATTCAGGACTTTACAGATTCTTGAGGATACTATTGTGAACTTCAGTCTTTGATATGTCTCATATTCATGAGAATTTTACTAACTGGAAGCGTCAGGTGGTCCCTTTGACTGTACATGTGTGTGCTTTACATTGCTATAGCTTCTCCACATTCCTCAGTTTCCCTTTGGAACCAAGGGAAAATCCTATCTTTGATTTTTTAAATTTATTTATTTTTCATGGTTTTTTAGTTCCCAATTCTCTCAGTCTCTCCAGTCCCTCCCCCACTCCTTGAGAAGGCAAGCCATACAATACCCATTATACATGTGAAGTCATGCAAAACACATTTCCATATTAGCCATGTTGGGGGAAAAAGCAAGAAAAATAAAGAAAGTGAAAAAGGAATGCTTCACTCTGAACTCAGAGTTCATCAGTTTTCTCTAGAGATGGATAGCATTTTCCAAAATTGGTCCTTTGCAATTATCTTGGATCATTGTATTGATTAGACCCAATCTAATTGATTCTTCCTAATTGATAGCAAACAAGTTACCTAACTTCTCTGACATTTCAGTTTCCTCATGTTTAAAATGGGGTTAATGATGCCTTGAGTGTCTCAACAAGATTCTTATGAGGATCAAATTAAATTAGTAATGATAATAACAGATAATAAACATCTTAATGTGTTATATAAATATAAAGATGCTTTAGGATAATAATAAAATAATAGCTAGCATTTCTATAGTCCTTTAAAGTTTGCAAAGCACTTTAGAAAAACTAACTCATTTTATCTTCACAACAACCCTAAGAAGTAAGTGCTATTATTGCCCTCACTATTATAAATGAAAAAACTGAAGCTGATAGAGGTTAAGTAGTTTGTTGACACTTCTTTCCATTTTTGCCTGATGGGAGTTCTTTATATTGGACTTCTAAATAGTCCTTTCTGTTGACAACTAATATTCATCTGGTATTTGGGATTCAATAGTATCTTCTAATGACTTATTGAAGGAAAATATGTTCTCCTTCTTGAAAATAGTGTCTAATGACTCAGACAGCTGGGGTGCGTCTGGGCAAAACTGGCTGAAATCTGGTAGGTTGGCTTGTCTGCAAACACAATCTCCAATACTTAGCCTCTCTGGGCTCATAAAAATCTCTGAAATTTTGGAACAAATTCCATCTGAAAAGGGCTTTACATAGCCATCTATAAACCTGCCAAAAGTGTGTCCTGCCTCTCCCTGCCCCCTTTTGGGAGGAACTAGTGATCATCCTAGCATATATCTCATTTAAATCTAGTTCACCCGCAAGTCAATACATCACCTTTCTGATAATGTGGGTCCTCTTTGAGAATGAAAGATAAACAAAAATCCCTAGAAGGATCTTTAAAAACAGCTGCACAAAATCCCTGAAGCTTGGGACAGTGCACTCTCCACCCTGGAAACAGAGTCCTACTTTTAGAAAAAAAGTTAAAAACTAAGTAATAGGTTAGGAAAATGAGCAGACAATAAAAAAAATTTCTGACCATTGAAAGTTACTATGGTAATAAGGAAGATCAAAACATACACTCAGAAGAAGATAATAAGGTCAAAGATCTTAATCAAAGGCTTCAAAAATAGGAATTGGTTTCAAGTTATGAAAGAGCTAAAAAGGAATTTTGAAAATCAAGTAAGAGAGATAGAGGAACAATTAGAAAAAGAATTAAGAGTGATGCAAAAAGAAATGCAAAAAGCTAATGAGGAGAAGAATATCTTAAAAAACAAAATTGGCCAAATGGAAAAGAATGTACAAAAGTTCACCAAGGAAAATAATTCCTTAAAATTAGAATTGAGAAAATGGAAGCTAATGATTTTATGAGAAATCAATTTACAATAAAGCAAAACCAAAAATGGGAAATATTCACTGGAAAAGCAATTGACCTGGAAAATAGATCCAGGAGAAATAATTTTTAAATCGTTGGTCTACCTGAAAGTCCTGATCAAAAAAAAAGAGCCTAAATATCATCTTTCAAGAAATTATCAAGGAAAACTATCTTGATATTCTAGAACCAAAGGGCAAAATAGAAATTGAAAGAATCCCACCAAGCACCTCCTAAAAGAGATCCCAAAATGAAAATGAAGGACAAACAGCAGCAGCAACAACAAGTCCTGTGCCTCCTCACTGGTAAATGTGACTCATCCACTGGGTACCATGTTGCATAAAGTCTATGCTTTGTCACCATGATCTCCTTTAATAATCATAAGAATAGCATTTATCATTTTCAAAGCATTCTCCATACAATTTCTCATTTGAGCTTGCAAGATATGTGAGCTAAATTGAATAATATCCCCCTTTTACATATATGGAAAATTGATGGTTATGATGTACTGTAAAGAGTATTGGATTGATAGTCAGAGGGTCTAAGTTTAAATCCCCACTCTTGCCACTTTCTAGTTGTGACTTATGGGAAAAGAGTTGGGAAATTCATCTATAAAATTAGAGGACTAGATTAAATGACTACAAAGTTCTCACCAGATCTAAACCCCATGACTTATCAAAGGTATACCCATGATTTATACCTCATGAGTATCCAATTCTTACTTGAACTCTATTGACCTCTGCCTTATTCTAAGCACAGCTAGAGTTCAGTTCTAGATGTCACTTCTTAGGATCATTCAAAGGACAGGGATTTGGGTGGTAAGAGGAAATAAAAGTGGGTGCTTAGCCTGGAAAAACTGTAAAATAGACACTCTCTTCAAGAATTTGAAGACCTGTCATGTGAAACAGAGATCAGAACAGTCCTGCTTGATCCCAGCTCAGGGTAGAAGATGCAATGAGGTAATCTGAAGCTCAAAATAAAAAAAAACATTCCTAACAATTAGGCTAAAAGTGAAATGAACTGACTCGTAAGTAGTGAGCTACTCTCACTTCTAGAACCAAAGGGCAAAAATGGAAATTGAAAGAATCCCACCAATCACCTCCTAAAAGAGACCCCAAAATGAAAATGAAGGACAAACAGCAGCAGCAACAACAAGTCCTGTGCCTCCTCATTGGTAAATGTGACTTGTGTCACAAGTTTTCAACAGAGGATGGGAATGCCAATAGAGGAAGCTTCTACCCTGGATGCCTTTCTAACATTGTGTCCATTGCTTTAATGAAGCATTGAGAAGTATCACTGCTCTTTAATGTGGAAAGGTAAGAGATTAGAACCAGGTCTTACATACTTGTGATAAGTAGATAAAGTTTCCAAGTTATCCAGGTTCCTCTGCTTCAATGATTTTATTGTATATTTAAAATGGAATTATCGCTCAACTGGTACTCTCCAACACACTTTCAGATTCATACATCTCACTGGAACCTTACAATAAATAGTCACATGAGTCAGGTAGGACAAGTATGTGTAAGTGAATATTTAACAACCAGCTCTCTGGGAGTAGTAATTATACACATGACATTTTAAAATTTAACAACCAGCTGGGAGGAATAGATGACAGTTTTAAATTTAATCTGTATTGCCATTTTCTTGATCATTTACAATAAATCAGGCCCTAATTTGTGGCATTTGCTGATTACTAAGATATAAATGCTCACATTGAAAATTTAAATATTGATTCTTGGGAGCCAATTACACCTGGCTCCAGCACAGCCCTAAATAGAGAAGTTATTTCCATTTTGTTGCCATTCTTAGTCAATCATTTCAACTGTGTCTGCCTCTTTGTGATCCCACCTGGGATTTTCTTGGCAAAAATAATTTCTTCTCTAACTCATTTTGCATATGAGGAAATTGAGGCAAGCAAAGTTAAATGAATTGGCTGGGGTCACATAGCTAGTAAATCTGAAACCAGATTTTAATTCAGGAAAATGAGTCCTAATTCTGAGCCCAGTACTGCATGTACTCTCCTACCTACCCATCGTGTGTTTTTAGACATGGTCACTGGTAATCATTCTATTTCACTACATATGTTAATTGGAAGGGTTTCATTTTTATTTTTTCTCCATGGAAGAGCTGAAAAATGAGACAAGACAATAATTATAGCAATCCAGTGTTTGACAAACCCAAAACCCCAGCTTTTGAGATAAGAATTCACTATTTAACAAAAACTGCTGGGAAAATTGGAAACTAGTATGGCAGAAACTAGGCATTGACCCACACTTAACACCATATACCAAGATAAGGTCAAAATGGGTCCATGATCTAGACATAAAAAATGAGATTATAAATAAATTAGAAGAACATAGAATAGTTTACAGCTTGGACCTGTTGTGGAAGAGGAAGGAATCTGTGATCAAAGAAGAACTATAGATCATTATTGATCACAAAATAGAAAATGTCGATTATATTATGTTTAAAAGATTTTGTACAAACAAAACTAATGCAGACAAGATTAGAAGAGAAGCAATAAACTGGGAAAACATTTTTACATTCAAATGTTCTGATGAAGGCCTCATTTCCAAAATATATAAAGAATTGACTCAAATTTATAAGAAATCAAGCCATTCTCCAATTCTCGAAATGGTCAAAGGACGTGAACAGACAATTTTCAGATGAAGAAATTGAAACTATTTCTAGTCATATGAAAAGGTGCTCCAAATCATTATTAATCAAAGAAATGCAAATTAAGATAACTCTGAGATACCACTACATACCTCTCAGATTGGCTAAGATGACAGGAAAAGATAATGACAAATGTTGGCTAGGATGTGGGAAAACTGGGACACTAATACCATTGTTGGTGAAATTGTAAACGAATCCAACCCTTCAAGAGAGCAATTTGGAAGTATGCTCAAAAAGTTATCAAACTGTGCATTCCCTTTGATCCAGCAGTGTTATTACTAGACTTATATTCCAAAGAGATCTTAAAGAAGGGAAAGGCCAGGTTATTTTTATCTTCTGAATACAATTCTTCCTGTGCAATAAGAGAACTGTTCAGTACTGCACACATATATTGTATCTAGGATATACTATAACATATAAGACTGCTTGCCATCTAGGGGAGGGAGGGAAGGGAAAAATAGGAACAGAAGTAAGTGCAAGGGATAATATTGTAAAAAATTATCCATGCATATGTACTATCAATAAAAAGTTATAATTTTTTAAAAAGACAAGGGGAATGAGGGGGCGGGGGGGGGAAGTCCCTACAGAAAAAAAAAAAGGGAAAGGGACCCACATGTGCAAAAATGTTTGTGGCAGCCCTTTTTGTGGTGGTTACAAACTGGAAATTTAATGGATGCCCATCAGTTGGAAAATGTCTGAATAAATTGTAGCATATGAATGTTGTGGAATATTATTGTTCTGTAAAAAATGACCAGCAGGATGATTTCAGAGAGGTCTGGAGAGACTTACATGAATTGATGCTAAGTGAAATAAGCAGAACCAGGAGATCATTATACACAGCAATAAAATTATACGATATTCAACTCTGATGGATATGGCTCTCTTCAACAATGAGACGATTCAGACCAGTTCCAATTGTTCAGTAAAGAAGAGAATCAGATCCACCCAGAGAGAGAACTATGGGAAATAAGTGTGGACCACAACATAGCGTTTTCACTCTTTCTGTTATTGTTTGCTTGCATTTTTGTTTTCCTTTTCAGATTTTTTTCTTTCTTTCTAGATGCGATTTTCTTGTGCAGCAAGATAACTGTATAACTATGTATACATATATTGGATTTAACATCTACTTTAACATATTTAACATGTATTGGATTACCTGACATCTAGGGGAGGAGGTGGGGGTAAGAAGGGGAAAAGTTGTAATAGAAGGTTTTGCAAGGGTCAGTGTTGAAAAATTACCCATGCATATGATTTGTAAATAAAAAGCTATAATAATAAAATTTTTCAAAATAAAAATAAAATAAACTCTGGGGCTCTCTATTGTCTCTAGGATTAAATATAGAAAAAGAAAAATGAGACAAGAGAAAAAAATAATTTTTGGTAATTGAAAAAATTATATTCATTTCTTAAGGATAAAAAAAAGGTTTCTAATAATGGGGAAATAACTAACTCCTAAGGTAGTCCATACTATGCTGGACAGCTCTGTGAGGAAGTTTTTCTTTACACTGAATGGAAATTGCATTTTTCATCCATTGCTTCTAGTTCAATCACTCCAAGTCAAGCAAGACAACTCTTCTTTCACATGACAACCCTTGAAATATTTGAGGACAAGAATCAAATTCCCCTGAATTAGACAAATCATCCCCCATTCTCTTATTTATTCCTTAAATGGATGGTACAACCCCTAGTTCTTTCACCATCCTGGCCACTCTACCCTAGTCAGCTTCCAGTTTGTCATTGTCTTTCTCCTAATGAGACATGAGAGTGAAAGAGACTTCCTGGATCATACAGCCTGGCACTAGACCTACAGATTCTGTTCATTTCTGTGCTTTAAATAATCTTGTCAACCAATCAGTCAACAAGCCTTTATTAAGCACCTGTTATTTGTCAGGTGCTATGCTAGGCATTGGTGATGCAAATTTTTAAAAAATGAATGAACTCTTCTATTAAGGAGCTCACATTCTATATTGGTGGAAACAATGTGTATGTAAAAAAGAATAGTTACAGACTATATACAGAATGAATATTCTGTAATTGGGGAGGGGGAGAGCACTAGCTATTGAGAGCTATATTTCATATAGAAAATGACTTACAAAAATCTATTTTTTCTAGGAAAAGAAGGGCCATTTGAGAGTTACAGGATAGTTAGGTGGCAGGGCACATAGAACTGGAGGTAGAATCAGGAAGAACTGCATTCAAATATGGTGTCAGATTACTAACTAGATGATCCCAGACAACTCACTCTCTCCCAGTCTCAATTTCCTCATCTATAAAATGGGGATAATAGCACTCTTCTCCCAGAGAGTTGCAAAAATGCTTTTGCAACCCTTCAAGAGCTATAGAAATGCTAGCCATTGTTATTGTTGTTCTTATTACCTAAAATATTTAAATAACCATATCATTTCATCTGTGTCACATCCTACCACCATATATACCGATCATCAGATTTAGAGTTGGGGATCATCTAATCCGCTCCCATATTTTACAGATGAGAAACTGAGGCCCAGACAGCAGGGAAAAGGCTTGTTCAAGGTCACTCCATAAAGTTCCAGCAGAATTGTGATTAAAATCCAAGTCTGTCCATGGCTCATTCCACTATAGTATGCTGCCCTTATTCCCACCCTTCGCTCAGAAAAATAGCAAAGTTCTATTCCAAATATGGTCATAGGATCATATATTCAGAATTGAAAGAGACCATCCATATTTCATGGATGAAGTCCTGAGAGGTTAAGTGAATTTTCTAGAGACATAGAGGTAATAAATATTAGAGTCAGAACCTGCACTGTTGAACTAAATCCAGTGTTCTTGGGGCAGTTTATTGGTTCAGTAGATAGAGCATCAGTGCTGGAGTCAGATAACTTTTAAGTTCAAATCTGGCCTCAGACACATATTAGATGTGTGACCCTGGGTAAGTCACTTAAACAAATAGTCCAATATTCTTTTTATCATATCAAGCACTGAATGTCATCTCTGGAAACATCTTGCCAACAAGGGCAAATGACTTACCTAAGCTCTTATATTCAGGAATAGATCTGGGCTTAGGGGAATGGGAAGCAGTCTCCTGAGTCCTAATTAGGGCTTCTTCTGAATCTCTTAGAATGGCAGCTGAAAATATCCCCAAGTTATCATGTCCCCATGGCTTGGCGTGGCTTCCCTGGCTTTACTATAAACCTGTCCATCAGAGTCCTGATTGACATGGAAATTGAATCAAGGTGGTCATGCTTGCTGTGTTTGCATCTTTTTTCCCCATTGGTCTTCAGTTTCATTATATTTAGGTATTTCTTTTATTTATCTTTGCACCAGCAAAAAAAAAAAAAAAAAAAAAAAAAAGGAAGGTGCCTCTTTAAGCCAAGTGTGAAAAGCATTAAGGAACTACAGTGGAGAATAATATCCCTTCTCCCTCCTGGAAACGCAGCCTATGGGGAAGGAAAAAAAAAACCATTCAAATAATTTGGTTTAGCCCTAAGTATAGAATAACCGAAGTCAAGGTGCCTGGGCTGTTATTATTTTTTCTGATGTTTTTGACACCGACGCTCGGAGTTCTCTGGCATTCGAGGCTCCCCCGCACCACAAGCCCCCACTTGGTCGAGCCGTAATACTCCTTAATATTTTCGTCTTGATGTAATTTGCGGCCCCAGCTTTTTAAATATCCGCTCTGTAATAATGTTTAATTTCAGGGGTCACTCCGCCAAGGAGTATATTAAAGCTTATAAAACTCATTTCCAAAGCTCAAATATCAAGCTGTGATCAGGTTAGGAAGGGCAGCATCTGTGAATATTTCATCTTTTATCATGCTGATAATAAGGAGATGACAGAGGCACATTATTACAATGAGAGAATTGCTCATTTCGGGCCCGGCTGCTGGAAGCCAGGGTCTGCAGTGTGTGTGACTCAATAAGAGTAATTCTGATATGGAAAGCAAGTTTACCGAGCCACCACTGTGTCTTATTTGATTGTAATGAATAATATATGGCTCTGCCGCTCTCTGTGGTTCTTGGGTGGGGGCGGAGAGAGTGGCAGGGGGAGGGGAAAGCTGTAAGTTTTGAGGTGCATTTGGGGAAAGATGGAAAAATAATTTATCAGAGGATGTGTTTGATTGTTAGGAAATCAAGTTCCGATCACCATGGTTTATTAGAATCATCATTTTGAAAATCCATATTCAGAAAATCACGAGAATCCGGGGGCTTAAGCATCGAAGGCTTTGAGATTCATGCCTCCGCTCAGAAACTGCCTAGTAATTATCTACGTGAGTCCGTGTCCTGTATGAATTGGATGCACATATCGATTCCTGCATATTTTTCATCAACAGTATAGGTTATTTCTTTACGTCACACTGACTTGATGACACAAGGCAGGGGCCCCAGATAACGCTAACACACCCAAATGGGCCACCACACCCTCCCTGCAGTGCCAGCCCCTAGAGATGGAGCCCCCCTTCTCACCACGGGCCCCTTCTGTGTTTTCTGTTGGTTGGTTTTTCCCCCTCACTTGCTTATGCTGATCAGATCCGCTCCCTTGGTTTTCATCAACTTTCCTTAAGGCCATTGATCCCTGGATTATGGTGCACGCTGTACATATGGTTGAGTGCATACCTTAATATAAAGCAGTGCTGGCTGGCTGGACACTGCAAGGCCCTGGCCACGCAGAGGTGTGCATACAGGATGTGAACATAACCGGTCAGTTCAGCAAAAGGGGGAAAATCAGTTTAAGCCAATTTATGAACAAAATGCTCTTTTCTCCTTCTTCAAGCCCATAAATACTGCCTTCAAATATTGTCTGTCTAACTGATGTTTTCAATTTTTCATTGTTTGTGCCTAGAGTCACACCAGTGTTCTGAGATACTTTCCTCCCCTTCTCATTTCTCTCTTTTGCATTGGGAGGAAAGGATAAAGCCTCACCAGGTGCGTCCAAATGATTTCATAGCTTTGGGGCAAGACTGAGTCTTGGTGGGGGAAAAAACAATATACAGAAGTGCACAGAGATTCTCCCCAAGAAAATTTCAGGCCCCATCTGGATGAGGTCATCCAAATAACCATATTTTAATTGATTCTATGGTTTTCTGGGTCCCTGTGCGTGCATTGTTTTGAATTCAAAAAGTTATTTTCATATTTAATTAATCAACAAACATTTATTAAGTGCTTACTATGTGCCAGACAATACACTACAAGCTGGGGATGCAAATAAAAAGCAAAGATAGACCCTGTCCTCAAGGAACTTCTAATGAGAAATATACCATATGCATAAAACAATATCTAGAATATAAATACAAAGTAGGTGGAAGGAAACCTTAGGGAGAAAAACAATCAAAGTTGGGGGGAGAATTGTTTAGAAAGGCTTCCTGAATGAGGTAGCATTTGAGCGGTGTTTTAATGGGAAAAAACTGGAAAGGAGAGTTTCCTAAGGCATGGTAGACAGTGGGAAAGCACAGAGATGAAGGATAGAATAAATAGCACAGAGATATGGACAGATGATCACATAATGTTGACGTTCATGGAGACGTAAAATGTGTTAAAAGACTAGAAAGATACAAAGGGGCCAAGTTGTGAAGAGTTTTTCAAAAAAAACTCTATTAAAAAATTTAATGGAAAAAAAACTTTTTTCTATAAATGGCTCTCAAATGTGTTCAGAAAAGCTTGGGTTTGGAAACGCAGCTTTAAATGTCTCAAAGGAACCATCTTCGCTTCCATATGAAACGAAGAAGATTGTCAATCATAGTGAGAGGTTTGTGTTACATGGTTAGACCAAATATTTATTGCTACATATATATATATATATATATACATATATATGATATATTTTGGATAATTTGTCAAAGCCACCAATAAGACATTATAATGAAATGGGCTGGCCTTAGACTCAGAAGATATAAGCTCTGCATGATGCAGTGCAGAGTGTGCTGGCTCAGAAATCAAGACTTGGGGTCAAATTCCAACTTTACCACTTATTATATGACCTTAGGCAATTACGCTCTATAAAATGGGAGGATACTAGATGGCTGATGAAGTCCCTTCTAAATACAGACTTATGATCCTAAGTCACTTCTTTCATAGACTCAATTTCTTCATCTAGAAAATAAAGAGATTAGATTACTAGATGAATTTACAAGTAGAACATCCAAAAGTGGTCTGATATGCCTGGGACATTTCCCCTCAGCAGAAGTCTTCTAGTAAAGTTAGATGATCATAGGTACTGTTAATTGTAGAGGAGACCTTTTATCCATAAGCACAGACCTGATTATATCACTCCTCTACTCAATAATTTCCAATGACTCCCCATTGCCTTTGGGATCCAATGCAGACTCTTTTTTTTCTTTCTTTTTTTTTTTTGTTGAGGCAATTGGGATTAAGTGACTTGCCCAGGGTCACACAGCTAGGAAGTATTAATTGTCTGAGACTAGATTTGAACTCAGGTCCTCCTGACTTCAGGGCTCTATCCACTGCGCCACCTAACTGCCCCCCAATACAAACTCTTCTTGGCATATAAAGATTTCCACAGTTTAATTCCTTTCTGTCTTTCCAGTTTGCTCCTTCCATGATGTCTATGGTCCATAGCTATACTTCCCTATTTGCCGTTCCTCACATACAAAGTTCTGGCCCATTTCTATGTCTTTGTATTGACTGTGTCCATGCCTGGAATACTTTTCCTCCCCCCCCCCCCCGCCTCATTGAATAAGGTTTCTTTCAAGACAGCTTAAATTCCATTTAAGAGAAACTTTACCTAGTCTCCAGATACTAGGGCCTTGCCCTCAAATGGTTATCTTGTATTTGATTTGTCTGTGTTTTATACATACCTACATAGGTGTATAGTGTTTTCTCCTTTAGATTGGAAGTTCCTTGAGGATAGGAATTGTTTCTCTTTTGCATTTGGATTTTCAGTACCCAGTACTGTGCCTGACACATAATCCGTGCTTAATAAATATTGATTGTTTATATGATTTAGGAGTTGCCATTTTCTAGTTATATAAATGGAAGTGAGTCACTTGTCATGTCTTAGCCATGGTTTCCTTAAGGGCACACTGTGGATGGATTTACATGTTTATGTAAATCCCTTCAAGTGGTTTCATGGCTTTCCACAACTAAAGAAATCATCTCCAACTAACCAAATAATAACACCATGGCACAATGGATGGAAAGTTGATATAAGCGCCAGGAAGACCTGGTCCAAATCTTACTTCTTACACATATTGATCATGTGACCCTGGGCAAGTGTCTTTACCCCACAGTGCTCACAGAAACTCTCTAAGACTCTAAGTTGTAGAAAAGGTGCTGACTTACATTGGTGGAATATATTTCCTCATGTAAGAACTCCCTATATCAAGACTTGTTCTCAGCAAGTCAACTCAGTCTTTTACCAGGTCCATGCTGGAAACTTTCTGCATCTGATAGACCCTCCCAACCCTTGTGCTATGCTAGCAGAGCCTTCAAGATTTGGATTCACCACCTTACCATGATAAGGCACTGCACTAGATTGGGATTTAAATAAGATGCCCTAGTGAACCATCCATCTTATACAATCCATCCCCTTGGCACATTCCCTAGCACATTGTTTTCAGCAAAAGAACTTCTTTCCCTCTCTAGGTGCCATAAAAACTGATGATGGAAATTTATACCTGCTAAATGAAAGGAATCATTGCTCATTAGGGAACACATCACCTGGCCCAGCAGCCACTGGGATCCATTAGTCTAATGCACTATACTTGCCCTGAAATTGAAAGGGAATATTTGAACACACCTGAAGAGGAATAAACAGACCTATTGGCTACACCATCTATTCATAAAATCATACTTCTGAAACTGTAAGGGACCCCAAAGATCATCTAGTCCAACCCCTTCATTTTAAAGATGAGAAACTTGACTCCCAAATCAGTCAAGTGATTTGTCCCAAGTCAATGAGTGGCAGAGCTAAGATTCAAACCTGAACTTGAATACAGCTCCCTTTCCATTATACCTTCTTTATGACCTCTGCAAATGACAATGAATAAATCATCCTCCTTTATTTTGTTCACATAACATAAAACTTGGATGTTAAGCTTTATGGGAATTGTCTTTTGGTGACTTCTTTGGTCACACATTTCCCTGATTCATTGAGCTCACTATTGGATCTCTAGAAGCATCTCTGAGCTATGTACCTTCCCTCATGTGTCACTGGAGCATATTGTCAGGTCCTTGTTATACCACATCATGAACCCTAGAGAATTTATGGTTAGTTGTAGATACCTTGCTAATGGGTAAAGAGACTTTGGTCCTCAACATGTCAATCAACAACTTGTCTCCATGGTGCCTCAGATTCCTGAAGCCATATCCAATTTCCTGGTAGCCCTGGCCCAGATGTCTTGATTGTGAAGCTCTTTTTTTCCTTAGCCTACTGGGTTCCATCACTGCCTCACAAGATTCACATGAGATTGTCTAGATTGCTACCTGATTTCTAATTACCTCTAATAGTAACCAGGCACTGAACCACCCAAAGCTAAAAAAAAAAATCTTAATTTCTTAGATGGAAAGCCCTCATGTTACTGTCAGATGACTAGAATGTCCATGGTATTTTGTGATTTTTCAATACCTTTTCCTCATAACCCACATGAGAAGTAGTGAAGTGGTTCTTGTCCTCACTTTACAGATGAAAAAAAAAATGAGGCACAGAATGTAATTTGCCAAGGTTAAAAAAATAGTAAGTAGTAAAGTCAGAATTTGAATCCAAACGTTCTAATCCAAAAGCAGTGTTCTTTTCACATCATTACTCTACTTCTCAGTAATTACCACACCCTTCCTGCTTCATGAGAGATACAGAAAATTCAGTCCCAGATAACAATTCTGTTCAACTTTGTCCTTTATGACATATATCATATATGTCAACTATATCCCTTGCAACACGTCTTGACATTGGCTGCTCCCTCAATGCTGAGGAATTATTATCTGTTGAGGGAAAAAAAGGAAGAAGATAAGCATTATTTGAACTTTAATCTCATTGGATTTGGCTCAAAGAGGGAATAACATACTTACTTCATTTGATATAGAAATTTGTCTCACTCCAAAAAAAAGTGGGTAGAGAAAGGGGAAAGGAAAAAAAGAGACTAATAGAAGGGAAGCTGAAAGGGAAAGAAATTTAAGAAGGGGAGGAGGCTAGAAAAGAGAGGTCAGATTGAGGGAGAGGTGGGAAAGGATAAAAGGAAAAAAATAACCTGGGGAAAATAGGATGGCAGGAAATATAGTTAGTAATCTTAATTGTAAATGGGATGAATTCTCCCATAAAATGGAAGCATATAGCAGAGTAGATTAAAAGCTAGAATATGCTATTTACAATGATATAATTCTGGGCAATGCTGCTATGATTGAACTACTAGGGGAACTTGACTCTATTTTGTCCTTGGAGAGCTATTCTGAGAGTATATGTCCTGTTACTGTCCAAGGTCTGTTGCAGACAAAGTGAATGAAGGAAAAAATTACTGAGCATTTATTGTACCAAGTACTATGCTACCCCCTGGGTATATAGACAGCAGACCAAGGAAGTCCTACCCCTCAAAAAGATTAAATTTCAATAAGGAGATAGAACAGATATAAAAGAATGGTGATTAGGGAAGGATATTTTCATCTGAGAAATCACAAGGATGATGATTCTCCTAGGGGATCAAATGACATACCCTTTTTGGAAGCAATAACAATACTGATTTACATAGATTAAATCATAGATTTAGACCAGGAGGGAAATCAGAAATCACTTGATTACTGTACTTACAACAAGAGGTAGAAAATGGAAGAGGGAGGAGGATACACATAGTGGAAAGGTGGATGGGAAAAAATGCGGCTGGGGTAGATAGCTGGATTAGATGTTAGACATGGTTCGCATGATTTGTCCAAAGGGATGAGACTATCTAGATAGAGCAGGCTATTGAAATTTGTCCTCACAAATCAGAATAGCTCAGCTCTAGTATGAGGATACTAGAGTTGTTTAGATAAAGTTCCCCAATACCCAGTCTCTGGTCAGTCCACTAGTAGACTAGATGACAAAAAGATGGCCACAACAGTTGAATGGGATATGAAGCCTAAAGTGAAACAACTCTACTTTATCCTTTGGAAAAGCAGGATTCTAGTGGCACCTTGGGGTTAGGGGAGAGTGGAGTTCATTCATCTCTGTGTCTCTGTTTATGTAGGGGGTCTCTTAAAGCCTACCTTAAATACCTCAAATCACAATGTGATTAAGTCAGTGATGAGACATGACCCCATACTAACCCATCCCAGACTTATGAATGAATCCCACCAATCTGCAGGACCATCTATAATTCTGGCTCTAGTTTTTTGGAATGCTAGGTAAGTCTCTTTCATTTTCCTGATCTCAACTTTCTCTTCTATAAAATAAATGGTTAGCTAGATGATTTCAAAGGTCCCTTCCAGCACCAAATTCTATAATCACCATTTCAAGGGAGAAGCACAACTTATCACATTCTATTGCATTCTGCTTCCTTGATTATTGACTTAAGCTCCTTTGTTCAACTCCATTACTTGGTCTGACCTCCTATGGAAGACCTCAGCTCACAATGGCAACTTACAATGACTCACTTGCACCCCAGCCTCAGCCAAAGCAGCTCCTGCTTAACCCCACACTTCTTACTGTGCCTGGTCCAGCTCTGGCACAGGCAACACACCTCAGCAAGGCAGCTTCTCAATTAAGGGACCCAGACGGCCTTATTAGCAAGTCTATAACCTTAGGTGCTCACGAAAAAGTGCTGTTTGGTCCATTATTAGGAAGTATTATTCTAGTCAGCGGCTTTTAAAGGATTTGTTAATGGCTTGGTGACTCCATCCACCATCAAAATTAAGACACTGCTAATAAATTCAAGTTTTATGAACATAAATCAGTGGTTATGCTTATTCAGCTGTTATACCTCACTTAGAAGTGGGTTTTGCACCTTAAGATAAAGTATATTTCTATTCAGGAGTTGTAATGGTCTCGTTAATGGAATATTAACTACCTTCGTCTTTGGCTGGCAAGACGTCAATTACTGCTTTCACTTCGTGATGAGGTCTTGAGTGTTCTTGGGGAAAAACATTTTTTCTAGTGACTCTCAGACTGGACCCCCTTCTCTCACTCTCATTTCATTAGAGAGTGAAATTTGGCCCTATATGCTCTTGTATTATATGAAAGTCAGTTATGCCAAATCTCAGATTCCTTCAGTAATAAAGTATTCATCCATTCTTTCCAAATAGGAAACTCCTGAATCCCCAACTTTAGGACTTGGAATCATGGAATCTGAGAGTCACTGAAGCTCATGATGTAACTTCAGAAATTCCACAATCCAAGCTCTTTCTGTATCCACTATACCCTCTACAAATCACTGCCAAGGGGTCAGGAAAATCTCAAACCTTAAGACAGTTCATTCTACTGCAGAAAAGCTCTAATTTCTGGAAAGGTCTTATTTAGAATGTGACAAAATCTACATCTCCATAGATTTTCTCAATTGGATGCATTGCCTCTAGGATAGAGTACAAACTTCTCTGTTTTTTGAATCTCATCATTTTAACTACAACCTGTATTTCCAGAGTTATTGTATACTGCTCTGTTTTGTGTAGTCTACATTCCAACTAGACTGATCTACTTGCCTCAGACACACTCTAGTTGATTGACCCTCAAGTTTGATTAACTATAAAATGGGAATAAAAACATTACCAATCTCACATGGTTGTTATAGGGATCAAATGAAAAGATATTTATAATAATATGTGCTAAGTGCTTAGCACAGTGCCTGCTACATAGTTTGAGCTTAATAAATAAATGCTGGTTTCCTTCCTTCAAATGGGAAGGCCTGGAGTTTAGGGCCCTAGAACCTTATAATTGAAAGATGATCTTAGAAGTCACCTATTTAACACCTAGTGCTTTAAGTCAGAATATCTGAGTCCAGAGACAGAAACTTTTAACATGGGATCCATGAACTTATTTTTTAATTGCATAATTGTATTTCCATATAATTGATTTCCTTCATAATCTCATGTATTTTATTGTATACATTTAATATATTCTCAAAATTGCCCATAGGCTTCACCAAACTCCCAGAACAGTCCAAACATAAATAGATTAAGAATTCCCGAGTGAGAGGAACTCTGACTGTGTGTAAGGATCGAAAAGCAGGGGGACTTAGCAATAACAGAGGCAGAACATGGATTCAGCTCCTAAGCCTAGAATATGAGATGGGAAGAAAGGGAAGATGATTAGTCAAAGAGGGGTAACTAAAGCACATGAGAGCAGGGTCAGAATCCAGGGTGATCCAGGGCTAGCAGTGGTTCCCCACATCATTCTTGCCAATAGAGAGACAAACTTGGTCCCTGAGACTGGAGTGAGTTTGAGCTAATTAGGTAGAAGCGGCACAGTGGCTACAGAAACCAGGATTAGAGAGAGGACATGTCAGGTTAATACTCTGAAGTTCAGAAAAAGAACCATGACTTGGCTTGGTTCATCAAGTTCTCTGCCCAGCCATGAGAATTGATATGTTAAATATATACAAAGAAGGGATTTCAAAAAAGCAAGTCTCCTGAACTCTCAGCTTTTCCCACACACACAGAAAAAAAGAGAAGACACTGTCAGAAGGTCATTTATCCTTCCACCAGGTAAAGTCACTTGGCTACAATTCCCAACCAAGAATCAGAGCTCACTTTCAGCTTATTACCCAGTTAGGGAATGCAATGGTTGAAGAGGGGAGATCTTGAGAACCTAATATTCACATCAGGCTCAATATGAATGCAAAGTACTTTGGTCTTTTCTTTGGCACTTTTCTTTCTCCACTTCAGTTTCCCTGGTTAAGAAGTGAAGAAAGTTAAACTTGATGGCCTCAAAGGCCCCTTCTAGATCTCGCAGCCCTTAAGTCTATGAGACATAAGTAAATTGATAACTTACCTCTGCCAGACAGACAGACACCCTTTTAAAAGAGTGAGAGTCAGCCAAAGTGCTTTCCACTCTTGATTTATGAAATGGATGTTGGCAAACAGAGTTAGTTGAGGAGCCAAACCCAGCATAGCCCCCCTGACCCAGCCAGTTTCAATAAGCTTTTTCTTCTCTTTTAGATTAAGAAATACTCTTACATACTTTTAAAGAGGGGGAACTAACACCAAGAAATAGGTGCACCTACATAGATCATGGACCCGGAGAATTTTAGTTCTGAAAGCAATTTTAAATACTATCTCTTCTACCATTCTGAAGGGAAGATCCTCTATCTGAGGATCTGAGAGAAAAATTGATTTGTTCAATTCAATTCGTACAAGATTTATTAAATACCTACTATGTGCCAGGCACTGGGGATGCAAAGACAAAAACAATACAAATGAAGAGATAATAAATACAGGACAGTTTGATGAGAGAGAAAGATCACCAAAAGCTAGAGAGAATCAGGGAAGACGTCCCATCAGAGGTGGAACTAAATTGAACTGAGCTGAGTCAAGTCTAGAAGGAAACTAAAGATTATTAAGTACCTATCATGTACAAGGCACTGTGCCAGGCACTGGAAACGCAATGGTCACACACAAAGCAAATAAAGAGATAAGTAAATACACCAAAATTTGATGAGAGATCACTAAAAACTAGAGAGAATCTTCCCATCAGAAGTGGAACTGAGATGAGTCAAGTCTAGAAGGAAACTAAAGATCCTTAGGTAATACAGCAAGTCAGTGTCAGAGCCAAAAATAGTCCCCAAGTCTCACACCTCCCAGTCTGAGCTCTTCCACTGACCACACCTCAGTGCCCCTATATGACCTCCTGCAGGCATATTGAGAAAAGACTCAGATTGTGAATTAGTATGTTTTCAAAATCTTGATGGCCAAATGAAAATAAAAACAAGCTTAGCCATGAAGGCAGCTTAACACCAGTTTGGCTTACCTAGAGATTATCAAATGCTTAGAACACTGGACACTTAGTTCTCTAGACTAGAAGCCCATCTAAACTTGGAAGCTCCAACAGAAAACCCTCAAGTCAATAAGACAAGTGAGATACTCCTCAGGCCTTCCAAAGAAAAGCAGTGGGCTTAGAGTCTGAAGACTTGTCTCAAATCTTGCTTGTAACCATCTCTGTGATCTTGAACAAGTCATACCCATCCCCGAGTCTCATATTCCTCATCCGGAAGTTCGATGATGTTTGTCTTCCCTAATTCACTGAACCAGGATGAGGAACAAAGGACAGAAGAAAGGTAAAGATGCTTTGGGCAGCCATTTGTTGTTGCTAAAAGTGGTGATCTCATCAGGGTTAACTCTGGATGAGCAACTTCCTCCATTGAGACATATGAGTAATCTACCCGTAACTTATAGTTTTAGAGAGTTGCCTGGAATCACTAAGAGTTTAATGATTTGTGCAGACTCACACAGCCAGTATGTATCAGAGGAGTATCTACCCATTAGAACTCAACAAATCTCTTCTGTGGCCATAAAGTTTTATTTTTATTGTGTGAATTTGTACCATTTGGGGCCATAGCCATTCCCTTGGCCAACCAATGAAAGAACAAATGTTCAGAAACAAGGGTCCATATTCTGCAATTCCCAGGAGTTTTGGTCAAACTAAAAACTGCTCTCTTAGAGGTCACTATGGCAAGGAAATGTGGATAGTGGAAAGAACACTGGATTTGGATCTCAGCTCTGCTACTATGTTTGGGTTGGGAGTTTAGAGATGGTTATTATTTTTAGTCACAAAAGTTTTGAGTTAGAAGGAAACTCAAAGACCACCTAATCCAATTCTCCCTTGAGTTGGAATCCTTTTAACAATATGTCCAACAAAAATTCATCTCATGTAAGAAACTGGACTGAGTTGTTTTTGTTGTGAAAGTTTTTGAGGGAGCAGAGATGGGCAGTTTAGCTAGAACAGAGGATTTGTGGCATGAATAAAAAGCCTGAACTTTCTTTAGTAAACAGAGAAGTGATATGACCATATCATTGTACTAGGAAAATAAATAGAAATTCTGAACCTTACTTCCAAGATCATCATTCAAATCCTATTCCTCACTACCCAATTCTTTATTCCCATTCCCTTCAGCCCATCCATCCCAAAGTCCCAATCAAGTGCTATTTGTACTGTCATTGTGCTCGCTGATATTCTTGCTCCATAAGCAACAAACTTGCTTTCATCTCAAACCTTTTACTTTCCTACCCCTTCTAATCTTTTGACTCTTGACTAAAACCTGGCTTTCTTCTAATGTTGTAGTCACCCTTTCATCGCTAGCTGCATTTTCACTCATTCTCCTATATTCAGTGATCAAAATGGGAGAAATGGGATATTTGTTCTTCATTGCACTTCCAGTTTCTCTTCCTACCACCATCACTCATTAATCTTTCTTGCTTTGAGATTCATAAAATCCTTCTCTATCACCCAATCAAAATCCTGGTAGTTGTCTATAGACCTCCAAGATATACACTTTCCTTTTCCAATGAGTTCAGTACCTGATTTACAATCTTTCTTTCTTCTCTAACAGTCTTCTTTCTTCTAGGGGACTTTAACATACATATTGATACTCTCCTACACTCTAACCTCCTCATTTCTCAACCTATTCATTTCTCATGACTTACTCCTCCACCCCACATCAATTATACACAGAGACAGTCAGATCCTTGATCTTAATATCACCCACAAATGCACCACTTCTGTATTCATGAACTCTTGAAATTTCCTTATCTGATCAAAACCTGTCGTTTTTTCCCTTCTCACTCTGGCTTGCAACCCTATACCTTGTTCTTCATCCTCACAGTTTTTCCCCAAGTTACTATCTGTGCACCAGGGATACACTCCTTTCCTCATCTTGTCTTCTTGATGTACCAGCTCAACTGTACTTCCCTTCTTGTGTCCCTAGTCTCCTCTTTATATCACCTACTATGTCCTGCCAAACTTCATTCTTGAATAACTCCCACCACCTGCTACCTTCCCTCCTATACACATGAACAAAGGTGGAAAAATTCAAGTAACCATTCTGACTGGGACCACAACAAATTTATGTTATATAACCTTAACTGGGCCCTCACTGCTACTAGACAATCCTACTATACCTCTCTTATTAACTCACTGTCCCACTCACCATAGCAACCTCCAAATCTTTTCATCCCTTCTTAATCCTGCCATTGCTCTCCCTCCTTCCCACTGCCTCAAGTAAGAATCTTGTCTCAAACTGTATTTTACTGAAAAAATTAAAGTTATTCACCTAAAATGTCCTCTTTTCCCTTTGTCTTCATCTCATATCACTCTTCCACTTCCACTCTTTTCTTCTTTGGTGGATGATGAACTACCACAGGAGCATAATTTTGAATTCAGAGAAAGTCAAGAATAGGAATGGAAGGTAAATGAAGACAGAACAGACACAAATGGATCTAGGAGAAACTTATCAGTGGGAAAAGTGAGGTAGGCCTTGAGGAAAGAAATTCCATGGTGAGTGAGCCACAGGGATGGCTTCATAGTAAAGAAGCCTCAAGCACTGAAGGAAGTCCCAGAATAAGCCAGCAGGAGAAATATCCAGAAAAAGTCAGGAACGGGGCCAAGAGTAGAAATGAACATGTTTCACTGAGCACTCATGTTGTTTACAGTTTTGGCCTGCTATTAATTTGTTTGTTCTTATTACTATCACAAAGTAGTGTAAGCATTGCTGATATTAATGTTTTGTTTCTCATTTTCAACTCTTTCCCTCTGGCCCTCATCCTTTAGACAGAAATTCTCATCTCTGTCCAACTCCCCATGCTCTTTCTCTACCACACCTATGATTATGCCTAGGTAAAAATAAGATCGCCATTTAGATATTCACTTGATTGGGTTGATCTATGAAACAGTCCATATGGAACTGGTTCCCATTGTCCAAAAAAAGCTATTTGGCCTGATGGTATGACTTCCCCGACCTCTCTTAAAAATGCAGTAGTATATACTTTACAAAATGTTTTCACATCTAGTATCTCATTTGATGGGCGACTAAGTTGTACAATGGATAGAGTTCTAGGCCTGGAGTCAGAATAACTCCTCTTCCTGAGTTCAAATCCAGCTTTGGATGCTTACTAGTTGTATGATCTCAGGCAAGTCACTTAACTCTGTTTGCCTCAGTTTTTTTATCTGTAAAATGAGCAGGGGATGGAAATAGCAAACCATACCAGTATCCTTGCCAAGAAAATCCCAAATGAGATCAGGAAGAGTGAGACACAACTGAAAAACAACTGAAGAACAATCTCATTTGCTGCTTCCAATAGCCCTGGGAGAGTATGAATTTTAGAGCTGAAATAAACCTTAGAGACTCGCTAATCTATATGTCTTAGAAGGAGCCCAAGATTAAAAGTGCAGAATGAGTTCTCCAAAATCACATGTATAATAAGTAGCAATGCTGAGATTTTTTTCTCTCTTTTATAGAAAAATAAATTGTGGCCCAAGATGGGAAGTGACCTGACCAGTCACTAGCTAGTAAATAACAGGGCTAGAATTCAAACCCAGGTTGTCCAATTCTGATCCTCTCCATCACACAAGCTGCTTCTCAAGCCCGGTTGACAGCTGAACTTAATCAATGCATGTTCAAGCATTGCAGGCCCCAAGATTTTGACCAAAGTGAGCAATCACTTCAATCCAGAGGTCAATACAGTTAAAAGTGGTTTAATTGGTCTTTTTGACCAAGTGACTTTATTGTTTGACTCCACTTGCTAATCAGTGTCACAGAAAGCTAGGAGTGGCTCATAATAATTGATCCCAAAGCAAAACTGGTCCAGTAATATTTATCATGAAATAAAAAGATTTTTATACCAAAAAAAAAACCATTCATTTAGAATAAGAAATCAAGTTAACAATTCTGAAATACTCATTAAGTGCCATACATAGTGCTAAATTCTGAGAATGCAAAAAGGAAAAAACAGGTCCTGTCCTCGAGGACCAAACATTCTAACAAGACAGACAATATATAAGTAGTTATGTACAAACAAGAAATACAAGAAGGGAAACTGTCAACTTAGAGAAGAGGGGATTGTTTATCTCTGATAAAAGCCCAATATACAAGACATAGAAGCAAGCATGACATAGCCAATAAGACTAGCCTCAGAGCCAAAAAGAGTTGGATTCAAGTCTTGCCTATGACACATACTAACTGCGTAACACTTACAAATCCAAAAGTATTCTAAGCAATTCTCTAAAACTTTAAGTTACAGAAAAAGATGTTCGATTGAGTTGGAAAAAGGAATTTCTTTATCTGGGAGCCCTTCATATTACTGTAATCAGAGGCCCAGTCTCTACCTTCTTTTTCTATCCCAAGACACATAGGCAAAAATGTATAGAGTCAACAGTATTGCCTCCATCAATAGCACCCTTATAGGTGATCCTAAGCCCTAACAAACTTCCTGTTGTTGGTCAGTCATTCCAATTCTTTATGACCCTCTGGATCATATTATCTGTGAGATTTTCTTAGCAAAGATACTGAAGTGGTTTGCCATTTCCTTGTCAAGTGGATTAAAGGTTAAGTGATTTGCCCAGAGTCACACAACTAGTATCTGAGGCTGATAGGAATTTATACCTTCCTGTCTCCTAGCAAGTGCTCTATTCACTACATCACCTGTTGATGTTGTTTGTCCTTGTTCTTGAAGAGAACCATGACATGCAAATGAATCGGATTTAAGTGTGGGAGCATTGAGCAAGATTACCAGCCTCACTTTCCCCTTCAGAGTCATCTAGCCAGACATGAAGATGATCCTGAGTAGTGTTCATTTACAACTGCCAACAGAGATAAGAAAAAGATTAAAGCCCATATAACTCTATTACACTCAGTTTTCATTTTTTTTACAGTATATTTCTCTTTCAGGAATTGTGGCAGCTAGATGGTACAGTGAATAGAGATCCGGTCCTGGAGTCAAGAGGACCTGAGTTCAAGTTTGGCCTCAGACATTTAACACTTCCTAGCTGTGTGACCCTGGGTAAGTCTCTTAACCCCAATTGCCTTGCCAAAAAAAAACAAATCATTACATCACCTAAATGCCTCCAAAACTTCCTAGCTTCCTAAATCTGCTCTAGGTCTCCTAGTTTTATCCAACTCTATTTCATCTTTCCCTATTAGAATACAATCTTCACAAAGTTACAACTATCTCACTTAGCTTTTCATCTCCGGCACTTAAAGCAATGCCTGGTATATGGTAAACACTTAAATGTTTTTTCACTCGTTCATTCAGATGTAATCAAAGGAGATGGACAGTTCTCAAAAAAGGAGAGAATTTTCTATTTTTAACCATATAAAAGATTGCTCCAAATCACTAATAATAAGAGAAATGAAAATTACAACTCTGAGATTTCTCCTCACAACCAGAAAATTGGCGAAGAGCAGAAAAGATAAGCCTACCAAAAAATATAGACCCACTGCTTAACTGTTGAGAGTTGTAAATTGGTCCAGTCCTTCTGAAAAATAATTTGGAATTATATGAGGAAAGTATTATGCTCTTTGACCCACTCCTAGGCTTGTATACTAAGTAGGTCAAAGGAAGAAAGAAAAGTCCTAAAGCTTCAATGTATTCATAACATCAAAGGGATAACAAAGACTTAAAAACAAAGTGAATGCACCTTGATTGGAAAATCGATAAATTGTGGACCATACATATAATAGAATATTAATGTACTGGAGACAAGCCTTTATGAATGAACAGATAGGGGATAAGGAGAACCACAATGATTACAATGATGTTAACAAAATTAGCACTAAATGAAAAATGAATGCTGATCATTGTAATGACCAATTTCCTTCGCAGAGAGATAAGGAAATATACCTTTCTCCTTTGGAGAGGCTGGGGGCTCTGGATGTGACTTTCCCCAAGTTGTCAGAGGCAGCTGAGATATCAGTGGGGCTTACCTACCTTTTTTTCTTTATGAAAAGGGAAGTCTCCCCAAAGAGCAAGAGGAAGGAAGGATATATCCAGAAATTAATGATATAAAAAATAAAGCTATCAACAAAACTTAAATTTATATATGATGTGTATCTATATGTGCATGTATGTATGTATACACATATATTCAACTATAAGAATAAATAAAACTCATAATGACCTACATTTTTTTCCTTAGTGAGGAAGGCAGCTCTGTGTATTAAAGAGATCACTGGGCCAGGAGTCAGGAATTCGGAGTTTGGGATTCTGCCAGTGACTTACTATCCAATTGCTATTTGTGAGAACACAAGGTCCTTCCCAATCACGGTGCTCAGTTTCCTTGTCTATAAAATGAGGCTATAGGGTTACTTGGAATCTAACATCCTACCTTCCAGAGCCCCCTCCCAATTCTGATACTCTGGGGTCTGGGGCTTTGGGTCCTCAGTTGGTGAAGCACCAGCCCTGGGACCAGATCTGTCACAGTTGTCTCATTTCTTTCCTGACTCTTTGCTAGAGGATCCCTAAGCACATATGTGTGAAGTGTTCTGAACACCTCCGTAGATAGAGGCTGTGAAATCTGAGATATAGTTCCCCTTTTAGCCATTAGCTCATCATCCTCTAGAAATAACCATGAGGAGATATTTCTGAAACCTCTGTTGCCCTTCCTTTAACTGCACTTTCCTATGTCTAACGGCTCTTGGGCTTGATTACAAAACATGTACTTAATGATGCATCCTTTGCCATTGAATCGACTTCATTTCATAGCTCAATAAATTTAAATCCTGTTTAAAAGAGAAAAAAAATACTTTGAGATCACAGAATCCCTGATATGATGGAAAGGCTTCAAAAGTCATTTTTTATATATAGCTCCTATTACAACCATTTACTTCTCTGTTCAGAGTACCTTCCGTGACAGGGAGCCCACTACCTTACTAGACAATCCATTCCTTTGTTCTAGAGAATTCTGAGAAAGGTTCTTCTTATATTGAACTAAAATATGCCTCTCTGTAACTTGAGAGGCCTAGACTCTCAGGATTGGGACTTTAAAGGTCACCTAGTCTAACCATACCTGGAGAAGAAGGCCCCCTATCAAGACCGCCGAGGAAAGGGAATTTGTAACTCTCCAACGTATTTTAGTTTGGGAGTTTTTTAATTGTTCTTTTTGCCTACTTTATGAGTAGTCATTATATATGATGATTTCCTTGTTCTGCTTACTTCCCTCTCCATTCATACAAATCTTTCCATAATTCTTGTCCCTTATAGTTCAATGATATTCCATTACCTGTACCACATGATTTATTTTTTTAACACATAGGATGGTCATCTCTCATTTCTATCTTTTCATTGGCTCTCTCCCATCCTAGAAATCTCTCTCTCCTCTTCTTCACTTCTGAGAATCCCTGACTTCCCTCAAGACTCAACTCTATCTTTCAAGACTCAACTCCATGTCACCTTTTTACAGAGGCATTTTCCAGTCCTTCCCAGTTGTTAGCACTTGCTGTTTTAAGGTTATTTTAAGGCCTACTCTGTAAGTATCTTATATATGCCTACTTCTGTATATGTTGTTTCCCCCACTAGAATGTAAGTTCCTTGAAGGTAAGACCTGTTTTCATTTTTTTCTTTATAACTCCAACACTTAGCATAGTACTTGGCACAAAATAAACAGTTACTATTATGAACAACTAAGTGGAAAGGATAGAGTGCTGGGCCTGAAGTCTGGAAAACCTGAGTTTAAATCTGGCTTCAGATAATTACTAGCTGTAAGATCTTGGGCAAGTCACTTAAGCTCTATCTGCCTCAGTTCCTCAAGTGTAAAATAGAGATAATGATAGCACCTACCACTTAGGACTGTTGTAAGGATCAAATGAGATAATATTTGTGAAGCATCTGGAACATAATAGGTGCTATATGCATGCTTTTTATTATTATTACTTAATAAATACTTGTTGATTGATTAGTTGGTAGTGATTTTCATCTAAATGAGAAGTAGCTCCATTGGGGAGGGGGGAAGAGAGAAAGAGAAAGAAAGAGAGAGGGAGAGAGAGAAGGAGAAAGGAAGGAAGATAGGTAGGAAGGAAGGAAGGAAAGAAAGAAGGAAGGAAGAAAAGAAGGAAGAGAGGAAAAGGAGAAAGAGGAGGAGGGGGAGAGTATATATTAAGGGTTTACTGTGTACTAAGTACTGTGTTAAAACTAGAGATTAAAAAAAAACAAAAGCAAAGAGTGAAGGAACTTATTTTCTAATGGGAAAGAAAACACATAGGACAGTGGTTTAAAAGGGTATTTTGGTTTGGAAAGTCATGGAGGTCATGAATGAGGCCATAATGGAGATTGATACATCCTTTTCCAGTAGCAGTAATGGTAATGGATGGGGATAAAGGAGGATTATACATTGGCAAGAAAATGGGGAAATTAAGTGTAAGACAGCTAGAGCTGTCGGCTATACATGAGACCCTCACAAATCAAGACTTTGAAGGTCCTAAGACATGTGTTCCAAAGCTAAAAATGATTAAGTCCTCCAGGGCATGGTCTCTGGTGGTTGTTGAGAAGATATAAAGGAAGTAAAGGTGATGAGATCACCAAGAGAAAGAGAAGTAGAATCAGGACAAAATCCATACCTACATATGTGGCTCAAGACATAGGTGATGATCCAGCAAAGGAGACTTATTACAGGTAAGATGAAAACCAGCAGAGGGAAGGACCACAAAAACCCATGAAGGAAAATATGATGAGGAAGAAGTTGTCTTTTAATTCTTCCCTCCCTAAAATCTCCACCATCTCATCGGTTGAAAACACACATCCTTCAAAGCTCAACCCCAAAGCCACCTCTTCCAGGAAACCTTCCCTAATTCTACCACCACCACAGACTTATTCATTTCTTCCTCTGATCTTGTAGATCATTTTGTATATCCCTTATCATTTTCTATTTTCTATTACAGTACTTTTCTTTTGTGTTGGGTGTATTCATCTTGCCCTTTCTCTCCTGTTATTAGACTGGAAGGTCTATGAAGGCAGGGATCTTCCTCAGAGATACATACACACACACACACACACACAGAGTAGGTGCTTAATAAATGTTCCTGGAGGATGTGATGTGATACAGCACTGGACTTGGAGAAAAGAAATCGGTATTCAATTCCACTTCATCACATACCGGCAATGGCTGTGTGACTTTGTACCAGTCACTTCTACTTGGGGCCCTCAGTTGTCCCACATGTAAAATGAAGGTATTATTACTCTTATAAATAAAGGTACTATTTGTAAATAAATAAAGGTATTATTAAATAGTTTACCCTTTAGGGTTGTTGTAAAGAAAATATTTTGAAACCCTTAAATCACTGTAGAAATGAGTCATTATGCACACAGGGCCATCAAACCAGCTGAGTCTGGTCCAACAAATAGAATTAGGAAAGCAAGGACAAAGTCCTGGTCAGGGAGCCCCAAGCCAAAGTGGTTCCAAATAATAATAAAGGTGCTTTGAGAGGCAGCCTGGTGTAGTGCAGGGATGTCAGACATGAAACAGCAGCTAACCCAGATTCAAATGTAATTGGCAAATATTTAACAAAATAAAAATACAATTAAATAGAAATGACAAAACATTTGAAAACTAAGCCAACAAGAGGTCCAATCTGGGCCTCATTACTGCTACTGGAAAAGGGTGTATCAGTCTCCATTATGGCCCCATTCATGACCTTCATAACTTTCCAAGCCAAAATACCCCTTTTAACTATCTCTGTCTTATGTGTGTTTTCTCTCCCATTAGAATATAAGTTCCTTCAGAACTGGCATTCTTTGCTTTTGTTTTTGCATCTCTAAGCGAAACATAGTATTTGGCACATAGTAAACACTTAATACATAGTTTTCTTCTTTCTTACTTCTTTTCTTTCTCCTCTTCTTCCTTCTTCCTTCTTCTTTCCCTCCTCCTCTTCTTCTTCCTCCTTTCTTCCTTCTTTTCTTCTTCTTTCCCTTATTTCCTCCTCCTCCTCCTCCTCTTCCTTCTCCTTCTCTTTCTCATCCTTCTCCTCTTTCTCTTCCTCCTTCTTCTTCCTCTTTTTATCTTTTTACATATGGATTATCATCCCCTGGTGTAGTGGAGAAACAGCCTTAGAAACAAGAAGACATGAACTCAAGTCCTCATTCTGATACCTGCTAGCTGTGTGACCTGGACCAATCAGTTAACCATGCGATAATCAAGGCAACTCTCTAAAAACAGTATCTAGAAAGCATTTTGCAATTATGTCATTTGATCCCTACAGTAACTCTGAGAGGTAAGTGCTATTATCATCCTCATTTTACAAACAGGGAAACTGAGACAGAGTTTAAGTGATTTGCCCAGTCACACAGCTAGTAAGCAAGACTAAATAGTCTACCTAACTCCAGACCCAGCACTCCATCCATTGTGTCATTTAGCTGTCCTCTCTGTGATTAGGAATCATAACAATTTCTGAAGAATAAAAATAATAGGGATAGGGTATTTGTATTTCACTGCTCCAGGGAACTCCCTGGAAGATAAAATCCCTCTTGCAGGGCAGGTTGACATTTTTATGCAAAATAGAGGCTCAGGAAACTGTCTAGAGCACAGAAAGGATAGGTAATTTGCCCAGATTCCCATAACTATTATGGGTCTCAAAACCAGGCTTTCCTAGCTTCCAGGCCTGCTCTCTATCCAGTGGAAAGGAATAAGAAGAAAGCCCACCTAAGAAGAAGGAAGAGCTTTAGGGATTGGGACCCTTCAGGATGAGAAGAAATGCTGGCTATAAAAAAAAAAAAGAATAAGGAAAAATAATGAAGACAATAAATTTAAACCCAGAAAGTCATCTTATGCAATGCCTTAATTTTACAAAGGAAGAAATTAAAGCACAGAGAGACGGGTCTTGTCCAAAGTCATAATAGGTGGTAGTCAGAATTCACACCCAGATCCTCTAACTCCAAATCTAAGAACCTTTCCACCATATTATTTTCCCTCCTGATAGCTAACACCTAGTTTTTATATAGTACTTTTAAGTTCACAAAACATTTTATGATCTTTACCTTATTTTTACAGAGGCTGAGCAGAAAATGGAGTCAGAGTTCACATCTTGGGAAGAACAGCCTAATTCTCTCCACCATAGACAAAACAATCTTCCTAAAGTATGTCTTATCAGCTAACTCCCCTACTCAAAAATCTTGGATGACTCTCTATTGTTTCTTAAAATAGTATCGACCTTCCACCGAATCACTCCCACTTACCTTCCCAGTCTTATTTAACTTTACTGCTTTTCAAGCACTTCTACATTCCAGTCAGAGGACCACTTTCTGTTGGACTGTGAGCTTGCGGTAGGAACTGGCTTTTGCCTTTCTTTATATCCCCAAAAGCTCAGCACAGTGCCTGGCACACTGTTCCCTGATCTCATCCTGTCACCTCCCACATCCTGTGCCTGCTGGATTATCCCCAGTTCCTAGGAAGCACTCCTTTCAGAATCCTTTTCCTCTTTTGGGGGAGGGGAAGGCAATTGGAGTTAAGTGACTTGTCCAAGGTCACACAGCTAGTAAATTTTAAGTGTCTGAGTTCAGATTTGCTCAGGTCTTCCTGACTTCAAAACCAGTTCTCTATTCACTGCACCCTCTATCTGCCTCCTTTTTCCTCTTTTAGGGCTCAGATTACACACATCAACTCCTCTATGAAAACTCTGATATCCCCCACCCTGGCTGTTAACATTTGCTCCTTCTTCAGATTTTCCTAGAATCAATTCATAAGAATTTATTAATCACCTAAGCCTACACATACTGTGCTGTGAATTCAGAGACAAAAATAAAACAGTTCCTGTCTTCAAGGAACCTGATCTTTCCTTTGCCCATCATTTGCTACCTTATATTTATCTGTGTAAATAATGTGCTCAGAAAAATGTAAATTCTTCAATGTAACATAAAAAACTTAAAAATCTGTTTTGTCTTTGTATTTCCAGCATTGCATACAACTGATACTTAATAAATGTTTGTTGTTGTCTGTTATTTGTCCTTTCTCAAAAAGGTGCTGGACTCATTGTAAATGCTGAATAAACGTTTGTTATTATTATTTTCTTTTAAAATGTCACTTCCAATCCTTCTCAAAAAGGATTGTGACATCAGAGAGGTGATGCCATAAAATGCAAGTGGGTTGGATCTAAGTAAGGGAGGACTTGAATGAATGAATCAATGAGTGAGTGAATTATGAATGAACAAGTGACCAACACAAATGTAACCAGAAGTATGGGGCATTTGCAGTGCTGAGCATCCCTGCTTCAAGACATACTATTCTCTAGCATGAAAGGAGTTAGCCTGAGCCCCTGCACACTCCCAGCTGTGGACCACAAAGACCCTTCCATTCTTTCCCAGCTGGAGCTATAGGTTAAGGATTCCACAAAAGAGGTCAAGATGGCCGTCATTTCCAGGGATCTTTGAGTATTTAGATTGGAGAAGAAAAGATATAAAAGAGACATGAAAACCTTTCTTCAGATATTTGAAGAGCTGTCACTTGGAAGGGGATGAGGGTTCTGCTTGGTCCCAGAGGACAGAACCGGAGCCACAGGGGAAGCTGAAGCAGATATAAGCTTGGACGCCAGAAAACTTTCTCACACTTCTTGTTGATGGATTATGTTTGTCATGGTTAACTCTTCATGAGTTTCTTGATAGAGATACTGGAGGGGTTTGCTATTTCCTTCTTCAATTCATTTTACAGATAAGGAAACTGAGGCAAAAAGGGTTAAATTACTTTCCCAGGATCATACAGCTAGTAAATGTGTGAGATCCAATTAGAACTCAGGTTTGTGCTCTGTCCGTTACAATTAGAAACCCCAGGAAAACCATTCCACTTTTGGATATATCCTCACCTTAGGCTTATCCAAATGGGCTATCTGGAGAGGCTGTGGAAGACCCCTCCGAATGGCTGAATGGCCACTTGTCAGGAAGTTAAAGGGGAGAAGACTTGGGGTCTACAAATAGGTGTCCAAATCCCACCGCCAGCACTGACAAGGTGGCCACATCATTGTATCCCTAAATCTCAGCTTCCCTATCTGTAAAATGGGAATAGGATAACATCTGCAAATCTACTTCCCAGGCCACTGTAAGAAAATCCTATTAAAATACTCGCACCATAGGAAGTATTATTAATTTCTTCAGTGTCCTAATGGCAGCTAGAGCACATTTCTGCTCCCCAGTTTCCAGAGGCCTGGGGCTTCCGGAAGGTACGAGTGGTTCCAGAGGCCAAGGCAAAGCAATGAATGTACAATCTCCTTTCTGGCCCTGGGGAGCTAGTTTTAATTTTGCATTCAGAGATGCATGCTGTTCTCAGGTTGAGGACCGAGACCTACTCCCTCCCTCCAGATGTATTTTTTCCTACTTCATTTTCTTATAGAGCGAAGGGCATGACGGGAGCAGACACGGGCTGGACCTCCAGTAATGCTAAACCCAGGCAACCACGGGAAAGTGACCTCTCCACGCTGACGCCAGATCTTGCCCAGGGCCGGCTGGGCCCGGTTCTGCCGACACCGGCCCGGCCCTGGGCCTGGAAGACAAAGGGCTGCTCTTTCCGTGGGGCTCCCACCCCACCCCCTAGCTACCCCCACCAGCTTCAGCCTGGTAATATATGCCAGCTCCGGCTGCAGCATGAGGTGTTATTATTCATTACGATTTTCTATTACACCGTGATAAATGACGCCCCCAGGGCCTAGGCTGCCCCCTCGAATGCTTATTACTGCTCACTTAAGTAGGAGTTGATTTAGTTTAAATAGGTTGTTCCAGATAGCACAGGCCGGCTGCTACCTTCAAAGCCATTCTTTTCCAGCCCCCTCTAACTAGGCTTTAATTGAATTGTAACGACTCCACGTACTCATTAGGGCGGGAGAGGCTGATTAGGCCTTGTAATGGCTGGCACTGCTGACTAACTCTGTGTGGTCTAGACATTCATTTTTTTAATCCTAATTTCATAAGGGTCTTTTCTTCTGCTCCAACTCGCATGGCTGATAGGCGATCAGAGCAGGAAGGAAGACACTGAATTGGAATTCAGCTCTCCCCCACAGCCAGCATCCCCGGGAGCAATCCTGGGGGAGCTGGGGCCTGGCACCAGTGCCCTCCCCTGCCAGCCAATGTTGCAGAAGACCCAGAAAAGATGGCCATTCCTGCAAAGTTGTTGGAACGGTCAGATGGCTCAGCATCAGAAGGATTGGAAGTGACATTTTAAAAGAAAATAATAATAACAAACGTTTATTTGGCATTTACAATGAGTCCAGCACTGTGCTAAGAGCTATAAAAATATGAACTATTTGAGCTTCCCAACAATCTTAGGAGATTATCTCCATTTTACAAATGAGGAAACTGGGGGAAGGGCGTTTAAATAGCCAGTGTTTCTCCCTGACTTGAGGCCCTAAACATTATTATCCTCTTTAGTGCTGTACCTTATAGACAGCAGGACCTTTCCATGTGACTTACTGCTGAAATATATTATTATCTCCCCCTATTATTAATAATAATAATAGTACCTCATATTTGTATGACATTTTTAGGTTTGTTAAACACTGTACTTATCTCATTTGAGGCTCACAACAATCCTGGGAGGTGAGTGCTATTATTTTCCCTGTTTTATACATGAGGAAACTGAGGCAGGCAAAGGTAGGTGCCACTTTTTATTTTACCACTGAGGAAACAGAGTATAAGAAAAATTAAGTGAAACCTGTATCAGATTGCTTGCCACCTTGGGAAGAGGAGAAGAGAGGGAGGAAGGAGGAAGAAGGGGGAACATGTGGAGCTCAAAGGTTTATAAAAGACTTACAAAGTCTTATAAAATGTTTTTTTAAAAAAAACTATATATATATATATCATTGGAAAAAAATAAAATACTATGAAAAATTTAAAAATAAATAAATAAAATTACTTAATCAAAGGTCATACACCCAATTAAATATCAAGTCAAATATTTGGATCCTGATCCTCAAACTTCAAATCTACCATTTCACTGAACTGCAAAGTCTTTCTTTTTTAATTTTTTTAATTTATAGAATAAAATAAACATTTCCATAACATAATATAATAAACAAGACTGCAGAAGAAACTGCAGGAGGGAAGGAGGAAAGGAAGGAAGGAGGGAAGGAGGGAAGGAAGAAGGAAGGAAGAAGGAAGGAAGGAGGGAGAGAGGGAGGGAGGAAGGAAGGAGGGAAGGAAGGAAGGAAAAAAGGAAGGAGGGAAGGAAGGAAGGAAGAAGGAAGGAAGGAAGGAAGGAAGGAAGGAAGGAAGGAAGGAAGGAAGGAGGAAGGAAGGAAGGAAGGAAGAAGGAAGGAAGGAAGGAAGGAAGGAAGGAAGGAAGGAAGGAAGGAAGGAAGGAAGGAGGGAGGAGGGAGGGAAGGAAGGAAGGAGGGAAGGAAAAAAGGAAGGAAGGAAGGAAAAAAGGAAGGAAGGAAGGAGGGAAGGAAGGAGGGAAGGAAGAAGGAGGGAAGGAAGGAGGGAAGGAAGGAGGAAGGAAGAAGGAGGGAGGGAAGGAGGGAGGGAAGGAAGGAGGAAGGAAGAAGGAGGGAGGGAAGGAGGAAGGAAGGAGAGAAGGAGGGAAGGAGGAAGGAGGGAGGGAGAGAAGGAGGAAGGAAGGAAGGAAGAGGGAAGGAAGGAGGGAGGGAGGGAAGGAGGGAAGGAAGGAGAAGGAGGGAAGGAAGGAGGGAGGAAGGAGGAGGGAGGAAGGAAGGAAGGAAGGAGGGAAGGAAGGAGGGAGGGAGGGAAGGAGGGAAGGAAGGAGGGAGGGAGGAAGGAGGAAGGAAGAAGGAGGGAGGGAAGGAGGAAGGAAGGAAGGAAGGAGGGAAGGAGGGAAGGAAGGAAGGAAGGAGGGAGGAGGGAAGGAAGGAAGGAAGGAAGGAGGAAGGAAGGAAGGAGGAAGAAGGAAGGAGGGAAGGAGGGAAGGAAGGAAGGAAGGAAGGAAGGAAGGAGGAAGTAGGGAGGGAAGGAAGGAAGGAAGGAAGGAGGGAAGGAGGGAAGGAAGGAAGGAAGGAAGGAGGAAGTAGGGAGGGAAGGAAGGAAGGAGGGAAGGAAGGAAGGAAGGAGGAAGGAAGAAGGAAGGAAGGAAGGAAGGAGGGAGGAAGGAGGGAGGAAGGAGGAGGAAGGAAGGAAGGAAGGAAGGAAGGAGGAAGGAAGGAAGGAAGGAAGGAAGGAAGGAAGGAAGGAAGGAGGGAAGGAGGGAGAGAAGGAAGGAAGGAAGGAGGAAAAGAAAAAAGGAAGGGAGGGAGGAACATCCATTGCCTGTCTGACTTTGCTCTAATCACCTCCTCTCTCTGAGCACAAGGCTCCTCTTCTCTAAGAGACTGCATAGTCTCCAAGATGTTGGCTTTGAGTATGACACTAAGCAAGTCAAGTTTCAATGTCTGTAAAATTAGAATGGACTAACATCCACTTCTTCTAGTCCAGCCTGTGATCTACATGAAAAAGAGATCAGAGTTGTTACATTTTTTGATATGTAGCATTGTGGATCTAGAGCTGAAAGGAACCCTGGAAGCCATCAAGTGAAATCCCCTCATTATAAGCAGGGTTATTGTAGCTGATAGAAATTAACACACAGTTACTGAGTATCTGAGGCAGGTTTTCAAATCAAGTTTTGCTGAGTCTAAACCCAGTACTTAATTTACCGCATCACCTTACTTAAATTAGAAAAATTATGACCAATGAGTAGAAACTGCCAGGAAGTAGATTTGGGGTTAATATAAGAAGCAACTTCTTAGCATTTAGAAAGGCAGTATGGCCTCTTGCAATGGGAAGAGGGAGGAAGAGGAAAAGGAGAAGGAGAAGGTAATGAAGGAAGAGAGGAAGAGAGGCAAAGGAAGAAAGGAAGGGTGGCTGATGAAAAGAAAGGAGGGAAGAAAGGAGGGAGGAAGGAAGGAAGGAAGAAGAGAAGGAAGGAAGGAAAGGAAGAAGAGGAAAAAAGAAAAAAGAAAAAAGAAAGGAAGGCAGGGAATGAAAGACAGGGGAAGGAAGAGAAAAAGAAAGAGATGAACAAAAACAAAAATGAAGGAAGACAGGGAGGGAGAAAGAGAGGAAAAGGGGAAAAGAAAGAAATGGAGAGAAAAAAGAAACAGGAAAGAAGGAAAAAAGAAAGATGAGGACTAGCATTTATACAGCATTTTAGGACTTGCAAAGCACTTCACAAATATTATCTCATTTTATGTTCATAACAATCCTAGAAGGGTAGAACGATTATGGTCTTCATTTTACAGGTAGACAATGTTTAAGTAGCTTGCTTAAGGTCATGCAGCTAGCAAGTATCTAGGGCCATATTTGAACTCAGGTCTTCTGACTCCAGATCTAGTTCTCTACCCACTGCACTCTCTGCAGATTTGTTCACAAGGAATCTCCTCAATTCAGGCCCACTCAAATATGGTTCACCCACCACTCTGAAAGCTTCCAATAACCTGGCTGATTCAAGTATGCGATGATGTCCTCACACCCACTGTGCAGCAGGCTAGACCTGACCTCACTCTAGCTGCCAAAGGATGTGACTCTCCATTCAGACACACTGAGTGCCACGTGTTGACATTTATCCCCTTTTCTGTCCTTTTGTTGAAGGACATCGGATGATGATGATGATAATGACGATGGTGAAGATGGTGACTGTTCACTTTATATGGCACATTAAGGTTTGAAAAGCATTTATTTATTGGCATCCCATTTGACCCTTGCAACAACTCTGTAAAGCAGGTAATATAAGCATTGTCCAAAATACCTCTGACTCAGAGTGTGCTAAGCCAGCTCCTACCAGCAAAATAAAGCTGATGATTGTTAAATTTTCAATGTGGGTGTTTATATCTCATAAATCAGCAATGGATACAAATCAGGGCTCTTGTTTTGTTTTAACTGTCTAATCATAAGAAAATGATAGTGAAAATATGATTAATATGGCTTGAACTTAAAAATGTATAAAAGGTTGGTTTTTTTTCCTTTCAGAAACCCATCTGTTAAATATTTGCTAGCACATCTCTGCCCCTGAGTCTTCTCTTCTCCAAGCTAAACATCTCCAATTGTCTCCGTTTGGCAAAATGGAAAGAGTACTCACTCTGGAGTCAAAGAATAGGGTTTGTATCCTGTCTCTGACACTGCATGTTTCAGATAACTCACTCCCTCTCCTGAAACCACATTTTTCTCATCCATAACATGGAGGGGTTGGACTTAATAGTCTCTGAGATCTCTTCAATCTTCCATTCCCTCCCCAAACTTGCTGGCTTCCTCTGAATGCCCTTTAGCTGGTCAGTGACCTTCCTAAAACAGAGTACCTAGTAGAGAATATATTATCATTTCCATTTATGAGTGGGGATTGTAATTTCTTATTTCATTGGTCCGGGGATCTCTTGGTAAGAAAATTCCTTTTAACTACATAGACTAACAACATAGACTAAGAGAATTGCCTAGAAGGCACTGAGCCCTAGTGATTTACCCAGAATCATGTATTCAGGTTGCACCAAAGACTAGACTTGAATCCAGGTCTTTCTGACCCCAAAATTCTATCTCCCATCCCACACTGCTTTTCTATCCCCATTTTACATATGAGAAAACTGAGGCTCAAAGAGACAGCCCACAGAGCCAGTAAGTATCCCAGGTGGGATTTAAACCTAGGTAACTAGAGAACCCCAAATGGGGTCATGAAGTGTTGTACAGGCCTGAAAAAAGCTGAACAACCCTGACACTCTTTCAACTCTACCACAATAGAGTTCAAATGGTAAGACCTATTGAAACGCTCCACTAATTATTGGGAATTCTGAGCTCCCTTTATTTTAGATTTCCATCCAAGATGAAGTTAAACTAACAAGGAGCTAGAATGTGAATCTTGTGGCTCAGAACTTTATGCCCTCATATGGCTCAAAATTCTGGCTGGAGGGGCTGGGAAAGTTGGAAAATGAAAGGGTGAATCATTTAAATAATTATGTTAAAAGGAGTTTTCCAGTGTTTCAAGCTGCTCCAGTGGGAAAAGTGCCAATATTAGTGAAACAAAAAATAATTATTATTGTTGTTACTGCTATTGTTGTTTCTGTTTTTATTATCATTGTTATTATTAGTCCTATTTATAATCTTAAATATGAATGTTCTGGTAAATGTTTAACAACCACCTCTCCAAACAAAAAATCTACACACAGCATATGTTTAAATTTAATCTACATCATTAACATTTTCTTCATCACCTTCTTAAGCCTAGACAATCAACAAAACAATAAATCAAGCCCTGATTTGTAGCCATTTACCAATTTCCAAGGTGTAAATGCTCACCTTGAAAATTTAACCATCAGTTCTCCTGAGTTGATCTAAGCTGGCTCCAACACACCTTGGTTTCAAAGCAATTTCTTTAATTTCAATTTATTTGTTCCTCACAAGAGGCAAGTAGGTGGTACAGTAAGGTACGGAGCTGAAAGATAGGAAAACCTGAGTTCAAATCCAGATTCAGACACTTAATACTGGCATGACATTGGATTTGTAAATTTTGCAAGTATTTGTAAGCACTTAGCAAACTTTAAAGCACTGTATATGTATGTAAATATAGATTTGTATTTGTGTGTAATATATACATAATATATTCTGTTGTATAATATATTAAATACATTTATACATTTTAAAGCTACATATATTAGAAATAGACAGATAGACAGACATAGGAAATAGCTGGCTATTATTAGTAGTAAGCACTTACCATGGCCAAGGAATTGTACTGGGCACAGAGGAACACAAAGATAGAAAATGAACCAAACTGTCACTGCCAAAAGCTGACGTTGTCCTAGAAGATGCAACCTTTGCCCAGGTAAGGAAGTACAAGATGATTGCAAGTGGGAGAAAAAAGTGACAACCAAGACAATCAGGAAGAGATTTGCAGAAATCTTTGAGATTGTGCTCTTGTCGGTGTCCCCAATTCATGATGAGTGGAAGGCCCTCAATAAATGTTTGTGGATTTGAATTGATATGAGCCTTGAGGAAGCTACAGATTCTAAGGGGCAGAGATGAGGAGAAAGAGTGCTCAGATATAGGTACCAGCCTATGCAAAAATCTAAGAGCTGGAAATGGAATTGCAAGTTTGGGGTATAGCAGTGAGGTTAGATTGGCTAGAATATGGAGTCAGTCAGCTAATAAGCATTTATTAAATGCCTACTACATACTAGGCACTGTGATAAACCCTAAGAATACAAAAATAGACAAAAGGCAGTCCCTACTCTAAAGGAGCTCAAAATCTAATGGGGAAAACAACATAAAAAAATATGTTCCATATATGTGTATGCACATGTGTGTATATATACACACAAGTGTACCATATAGTATATATTGTATGTATACTAAATATGCAGGATAAATTGGGGATGATGAAAAGAGGGAAGGCACTAAGATTAAAAAGAAACCAGAAAGACTTATTGTAGCAGAAATGATTTTAGCTAAGACTTGAAGGAAGCCAGGGGAGCTAGGAGGCAGAAATGAGGAGAGCATTATAGACATACAGGACAGTCCATGAAAAGGTTCAGAGTCAGGAAATGGAATATCACATGCAAAAAGCAGCCAAGAGGCTAGTAGACTCCATAAGAACCCTGGGGTGAATCAGATATAAGAAAATTAGAAAGGCAGGTAAGGGCCCAGATTATGCAATGCTTTAAAGTGTGCCTAACAAAAGGTTTTTTTTTTTTTATTTGATCGTTAGAAGCAATAGAGCTCTATTGCAATTGATTTAATAGAAAGGTGACTTGGTCAGACTTGTCTTTTAGGAAGCTCAATTTGACAACTGAGTGAAGAGTGGATTGGAGTAAGGAAAAACTTGATGTGATGCTCCACAGTGGTAGTAGTGTCAGGGGGGAAAGGGAGCACATTTGAGACATTACAATGGTAACACTAACAGGATTAGTAACAGGCAATAGATTAGATGTAAAGAGTGAAAGAGAGAATGAGTAAAGAATGACAGCTAGGTTGTGACCGCAGGTTATTGGGAAGATGGAGATGCCCTCACAGTCATAATGAAGTTAGAGGAGAGGCTGGTTTGGAGGAAAAGATGAGTTCAGTTTTGGACATAGTGAGTTAAAATGTCTCTTGGACATTCATTTAGAGATATCTATTAGGTAGCTGGAAATGCTAGACTAGAAGTCAATTTATGGCTGGACTGAGAATTATCTGCATAGATGAATCCATGATAGCAGATGAGATCACCAATGTATAAAAGGAAAAAAGAAATGAAAAGAGGGCCCAGGACAAAGCCCTGAAAGATATGTAAGGTAAGGAATCAGAACCTGGATGAATATCCAGCAAAGGAGACTAAAAAAGATTAGCTTGACAGGAAGGATGAGAACCAGGACAGGGAAATGTCAGAGAAATCTAGAGAAAACAGAGTATTAAAGAGGTGAGGGTGATTAGCCCTGCCAGAAGCTGCAGAGAGGTCAAGAAAGATGAAAATTGAGAAAAAGCCATTAGATTTGGAAATTAAAGGATCACTAGTAACTTTAGAGAGAGCAGTTTCAGTGAAATGATGAGGTCAGAAGCCAGACTGCAGCGAGATCTCTGAAAAAAAGGAGAATGAGAGTAAAGGAAGTGGAGGCATCAATTGTAGATGGCCTTCTTAGGAAGTTTAACCACAAAAGGAAGGAGAGAGATTGGTTGATAACTAGCAGTGATGGATGGAGGGAGGGAGGGAGACCTGAAATGTTTGGGGCAGTAGGGAAGCAGCTGGGAAACAGGAAGAGATTGAAGATAAGAGAGTGGGGGTGAAAAAGAGAGTAATTTATTGGAGGAGACATGATAGAAAGGATCACTTGTACATTAAGAAGGAGATAGTAGAAGAAGGCATGGTGAATAATGTGACCTGAAAAGGAGGACAGAAGAGGGAGTTCTCAGGGAATGGCCTCAATTTTTTCGTTGAAATATGAGACAAGGTTCTCACCTGAAAGAGTGAGTGGGAAGAATCATGGGAGGCTTGAGAACGGATGAAAAGATTCAGGAAAACCATTGTGGTGAATTAGATAGTGAGTCAATTAAAGAAATGTCAAAAGATCAATTGCCTTGCCACAGTGAAGACTCAGTTAAGATTGTTGTTGTTTAGTTGTTTTCAGTCACATCCAACTTTTCATGGCCCTTTTGGGGGATTTTCTCAGCAAAGATACTGGAGTGGTTTGCCATTTCCTTCTCTAACTCATTTTGCAGAGGAGGAAACTGAGATAAACATGATTAAGTGACTTGTCCAGGGTCACACAATTAGTAAATGTCTGAGGGCAGATTTGAACACATGAAGATAAGTCTTCCTGATTCCAAGCTCAGTATTCTAACCATGATTATATGACATAAATTTGTAGTGAGCTCCATCAGGATGGTTTTGTGACTTTCTCTAGACTCGTTCAGCAATATATAAGCAGGAGCGAAGGCTACAGATGATGGAAATAATCCAAGGCTGAGATTTAGCAAGGCAATGTCTTCTATAGGTTAAGGAGGCAAGAAGAGAGTAGAATGTTGAACTGATTCACCAAGGGTTGTCAAAATGGAGAAAAGGGAAGAGCATAGCCAGGGCAGATGATGGCCTAGAAAAGAACTGAGAGAGTGGAGGGATTAAAGATTGAAAACAAATAATAGGGTTTGAATTTGCAAGACAGAGAGGTAGATTGACAATACATTATATGATCAGATAGAGGAATTTCAGAGTTCATGAACATGAAAGTGAAGCATTTTGATGTAATGGTGAGATATCAAGAGTATGAATCTGTGTGTAGCTGAAGTGAGTTGGAGGATTAGGTCAAGGGAAACAGGAAAATTGAGCGGGTTTGAGGGAATGTCAATATGTATGTTCAAGTCCCTTAGTATGAGGCCAGATGTTGAGGAAAAGAGAAAAACCATAAGCCAGTGTTAAGTGCATTGAGAAGACTGCCCAGGAGATCAGTGGGAAAAAAGCCACCAGAATCTTGATTGGGTGATAAATATGGATTGAACAAACCTCAAAGGAGAAAAAGTTACTGAGTGATGGAGGGAACAGGAGAGCCTATAAGTGGCAAGTAGGAGCAAAGAGTATTATAGCTTTCCCAACAAACTAGTGTACAGGAAGGGAGTAATATGTCAGGAAAGGCAGTCTGAAGCCAGGTTGTAAAGACTTTCAATGCCAATCTGAGGAGTTTACATTTTATCCTAGAGTCAATGGAGAGCCACTGGAGACTTCCTAGCAGGAGAGTGACATGGACAGAGCTGTACTTTAGGAAGATCTTTTGAATCCTGTGTGATATTCCCTTCACACAAGCACTCCCACCTAGAGAATCATTTGGAAGCTCCTCCATTCCCTTAGCTGGCGGTTTCAATACAATCCAACACATGAGTTGTTCAGGCCAAAAAATAAATTCATCACCTGGCGGCCCACCCTCTGGTAATAAAAGTAGTAGAAGTAATAATATTATTATGTGACAGGAATAAAAGCAGATGGCAATGATTAAGCCCTTCTTCCTCAAACTCCCTGGCTCTTATATTGCTTTATCTGTATTGGTCCCCACATACATTCTCCCATAAAGGGAACTCAAAGGACTTTGAAGATCCTGGGCTATAGATACTAACTACATTTACTACCTACAAGAAGAACTTTGCTCCATAGGAGGGAATATTAAGTAGCAAATATCAGTAAAAGGAAAACCATCTTTTTCTTTAAAGGAGAGATGCAATCACATAAGTCCCTGATTTCTCTCAAAGATCATTCAAAGTACAGAGGACATTTGCAGATTGTGCACCAGCCCCTTCATCAACATCCAAACTCGGACCACATCAGAAGCGTCAATGCTGTCTTTAAAAAGAAGAGAAGCTATATATTTCTCCTATCCTCAGCTGGAGAATAAAGGTTTAGAATAGACAATCTCTAAAGTCCCTTTCAGCTCTAAAATGTTATGTTTTGTATTCTAAAGTCCCAGCCAGCTCTGACATTCTCTATTCTAAAATTCCTCCAAGTTCCGATATTCCATTTTCTAAAGCCCAATTTTAATATTCCATACTTTAAGATCTATCCCAACCCTAATATTCCATATTCTAAGATCCCTTCCTACTCTGACATTCTATGTTCTAAGATATCTCACACACACACACACACACACACACACACACACACACACACATTCCATATTCAAAGACAGCTCTGACAATCGGCATTCTATGGTTTCTTCCAGCTCTAATATTCCATGTTCTGTGATTCCTTCCACTTCTAATATTCTGTACTGTTATTTGTTTGAGAATAAACTTAATTGATCTTGGAGGCAACAAAAGTAAAAAGCCTCTTAACCCCAAATGGTGTTCCTTAGTCTCTCAAAGTCCTACAAGTCAAACAAACTTATGGAGTTTCCTGCAGAAGAACCAAGTTATTTCTTCCCCCAAGGTTCTAGACTGAATTATTGTAGCCTGAGGGAGCTATTCATCAGCCCTGACACTGCAGGAAGCTTAGTAGGCAAACAGCTTTATTGCTCCACGAGATTAACCCAGCCTGTAGTAATTTGTAACAAAGATAAGAAAATTGCAATGGTCTCTCAGAAATAAATCTGCAATCCAGGGTGGACAAAGGGGACTTCAGCGAGAAATCTGCTATTTCAGATATAATCAAATTTATAACATCCGCTGCACAGCATAAAGACCCAAGCACCAGAAGTGTCGCCTGGACCTGTCACTGAATGCATCAATTAGCAGGAGCTCCTAACAGACCTCAAGGAAAATTCCTATGCATCCCCAGCTCCCACCTTTGGGAGGATTCTATTGTCTTATTTGAGAATTTCGTGGGGGCCCCCAAAAAGTCAGTGCCCCTGTAGATACTGACCGAAGTCTCACCCTGATAAGTCCAGCTGTCGACATGTCAGTTTTTGTTAAGGTTTTCACTAAGGCATTGCTTAGGTATTTGTTAAGGTAAGGTATTGTTAAGGTCCTTGTCCTAGGTACCATGGAGGTACCCCATTCCTGCCTTACCAATCTCACAGTCTAATTGAAAGAATACAACACATATACAGATAATGACAAAGAATAGAATCTAGAATTAAGTATTATGATGCAGTGCAGAAGGTCCCAATCTATCTCACTCCCCATATCCCTGGGTTCTAGTAAACCTACCTACTATTAATATGAAATAAAATAAATTCTAGAGTTTACTGTGTATATACATATGAAATATAGTTAATTAATTTCAAGAGGACAATATAATTATTTGCTTCATATCCCTCATATCCTTGGAAGTATTCTACTCCCTGGAAGTATTCATATCTCAGGTTAGGAACCCATGGTCTTAGATGATAATAAATCTAGAACTATCAGAAACTATCTTATCCAGCTTTACAGATAAGGAAACTGAGGCATGGATTGGACTTTGACAAGATCAGACAAGCACAAGAGATGACATGTCATGTAATGCATGACATACATAAAGCATGAAGGAGATACCAGGCTAGATAGGTTTGGTTTGGTTTGGTTGTAATAATAAAGTCTCCTTAATACTACCAAGTCACCTCTGAGTACATCAAAGATTTTTTGACTTGCCAAAAGGTACTAGAATTAAAATTGTGAACTTGCATCCTGATTCTATTATTTAATAGTTGTGTATTCATTTGGGTCGATCACTTGATCCCACTTAGTATCAGTTTATCTGTAAAATGGGAATAAAATACCTCCACCCCAATTTATAAGGACATTGCCTGAATAGAAAATGTGTGTAAAGCATACTCTTAATCCCCAAATTCTAAATCATAACACCAACAAGATTTATTGAGCACTAGAGAGGTTGGCCAAACTGAGAATCAGGACTGGAATGGAAAGAGCATGGTAAGCAGGAAGGAACCAAGCATTTATTAATATCATTAATACATGCCAATTATTTACAAATATTATCTCATGTGATTCTCACTACACCCCTGGAAGATCAATGACATTATTATCCCCATTTTGCAGATGAGGATAAGGCAAAAGAGGTCAAATTACTTGCCCAGAGTCACACAGCTAGTAAGTCTACAGTAAAATTGAACTCAGGTCTCCTGACTCCAGGTCCAGCATTCTGTGCACTATGGTGCCACCTAGCTGCCTCTAAGTGTTCAGTATAGTGGTCAAGACACCTGATCTAGCACCAGCAACCTAAATTGAATCCCAGCTTTGCAATTTATGCACTCTATGTGTGACCTTAAGCAATTAATCTCCAAACCTGCTTCCTCCTCTGCCTCAAAGAAGGCAGATAGAATACATGATCTCTCTACCATTTCTTTTTAGCATTATAGTGATTCTGTGAATGTAGATGACATCTACCTGACATCTCAGTGCCTTGCACAAAGGAAATAGTGAATGAAGGGCTAGAATGGTTCTTCCTACGTCTCATCCTCATTCTGCCCTAATTAGCTATGTGACTAGCAAGTCCCTTCCTCCTGTCTGGGCCTCAGTTTCCTTACTTGTAACATGAGGATCTTGGTCTATATGGCCTTTGGAGTTCCTCCCCATTCTAGCTCTATGACTTTATGATTCTTGAGGACTTTTCTAACTTTGAAATGATGTGATTTTGCCATTCATTCTGAAGCCCAATCTCCTCACTTGTCAAATGAGGATAAAAATCTCTGCCATCATTCTTCTAAGAGTTGTCGGAAGGATGAGGGGGAAGGGAAAGGAAGAGGAGGAAGGGGGAGAGAGAAAGAAAAAGAAAGAAAGAGAAGAAAAAAGAGAGGGGAGGAGGTGGAAGAAGAAGGGAAGAGGAGGAATAGACAGAGGGCGAGAGAGACAAAGAGACAGAGACAACTTGCCAGAGAGACCAAAAGAGACAGAGAAGGAGGAGAGGGAGACAGAGAATAGATGGAAAGCTCTTCTAAATCTTCAAAGTACTGTGGAAATATTAGCCATTGGGAGATTTATGCACACAGAAACACAAGTACATACACTAACTTATCTCCTGCCCTAAAGAAAACTCCAAACTCTCAGTACACCAAGTCAGTTTCTGGGTTCAGAGATCTTAGAGGTGCTGCCAAATTTGTGGCATTGGATGGTGACTCAGCTCCATGTAGGTGACCTTACATGTCTTAAAATAAAAGGGGCAAGAAAAGGCAGGCACAGTGATGTGAGTTGCCTCCACACTCTGGTTTCCAGGTTCCTGGCTTGGTGACTGCATATCTTGGAAAGGCTTCCTTGCTCATTCCTGTCAGTAAACTGGAGGTGGGGAGGTGAGGGGGAGGGGGAGAGGGTAGGGGAGGACAATCACCCACACCCTTGACAAGGCAAACAGACTATCACCCAGGCTGCCAAGGTGATTATAGAGCTGAATGGAATACTCAATGTCACTTAGCAGGACAGAAACAGTGACCCAGGAAGGGCCCTGAGTATCAGAATGCAGCCCAGCACCAGAGGAATATGGCTAGGACTACTGCCCATCATTGCTTGTCTAAAACAAGGCTAATGGAGTAGGAGAGGGTAGTGAGTTTCAAAAGAAATTTCTTTTAATCCAAACCCCAAAAGAATCATAGACTCTCAGAGTCAGAAGTTTCCTCAAAGCTCATCTGGGCCAAGTACCTACACAAATTCTGCAAAGGACAGCTATGTGGCCCAGTGGACAGAGTAGTAGTTCTAAAGACAGGAAGAAGTGAGTTCAAATTCAACTTCAGATATTTACTAGCTGTGTGACAGAGAGAGAGAGAGAGAGAGAGAGAGAGAGAGAGAGAGAGAGAGAGAGAGAAGAGAGAGAGAGAGAGAGAGAGAGAGAGAGAGAGAGAGAGAGAGAGAGAGAGAGAGAGAGAGAGAGAGAGAGAGAGAGAGAGAGAGAGAGAGAGAGAGAGAGAACAGAGAGACAGACACAGAGAGAGGAAGGAAGAGAGGAAGAGGAAGGGAGAGGGAGACAAAAACAGATACAGAGAATTCTATTAGCAAATGGTCATGTAGCCTCTGATTGAATACCTTTGATGATGGGAAGTTCACTATCTTATAAGGAAACCCATTCTGATTATTGGGAAGTTCTCATGTTGAGCTGAAATCTACCTTATTGCAACTTGGGTCAATCTATGGAAAGCTGGATGAAAGACCCTAGGTCTGTCCTTTAGAACCAAGAGGGAAGAATCCAGATCCTCTTCCACAAAGTGGAAGGTAACACTGCATTTAGAATCAGAGATACTAGATTTAAACCCTGCCACTGCTCTATGACCTTGAACCAGTCACCTCCCATCTCTGGGCCTCAGTTTCCTCCTCAGTAAAATGAGAGTCCAACGATGATTTCTAAAATCCTTCCCTATTCCTCTGGTCTCAATTTAGCTTCACAACGACCCTCTGAGAGGTGCTTCAGGAATATTATCCCCATTTAACTGCTAACAAATAGGTCCAGGGAAGCTAGGTGACTCAGCTATGGTGATACAGCCGAGAAGTGACAAGACACAGGAGCTGAGAACCCTCTTGACTATCTGACTATTCTCATATCTGCTGCCCATTCCTTCCCCCAAGCCGCCTACATATTACCATAATTCTTCAGTTCTCCAAGATAAGGAAGTTCCTTCCTCAGGTCCTCCTAAGGCCTGGTCTCCAGTTTCGTACCCGAAGGAGAGCCCTCCGAATCACCATCCACCCACCCACCCACCTCAGGACCCCTACCTATACCCTCTGGATCCATCCTCCAGCTGCTTCCTCCTGGGGCCCGTCCCTCTCCAACCCAAACCCAGCAGTCAGGGGAGAAACTCCGCGCCCACAGCCGGGTCCCCTCCCCAGGAGCAGAGTAAATATTTTTCCGGTGGCGCTTGGCGCTCAATTAACCACCAGCTCCCTCTAATCCCCACGTTGCGCCAACAGCCTGTGGCACGGGGGAGATGGGGGAACATTTAAGGCAATTAAACTTTAGCTACTTTTAAAACAAAATTCTTTTAAATGCTAATGACCATTGTTTTCCAACTTGATAAGTAAAATTTTGTGTCAAGCAAGGTTAGATGATTGCGAAGATTTAATTGTACTTCTCCCAGAAAGAAGACTGTTCCTCCAACAGCTCCGACGGACCTCTCCCCGCGCGCCTTCAGAGAAGTGTCCTGCAACAATAGAGCCGTGATTTGCTGAAATTAAAATGCTATTATGGTGAAATTAGGGCTTCAATATTTTTAGCAGCTCTAATAGGCCTTGCATTTTAAGGGACATCTGATAATAGATAATTACATTTCATCTTAAAGAAACTGAGTTGTTTTCTTAAGGAAAATACTTTTTCTTTCTTCCGCAGAGGTTAAAGCCGCAGCCATCATTAGCAGGAGCAATAAGCAGTAGGTGCCTCCTTCAGCTTGGGGAATATATATTAGCATATAAATAGCCTTCGGTGGCTGCCTGATTCCAGCTATTTTGCGTTTCAATGTGGCATCAGAATGCACTTAGCGAGAAATGTGGGAGAGGAAAAAGAGGTTTGTAATATGTCGCTTTTAGAGAGGGGGGAACTGGAAGCATGAAAAGATCATCCCCTCCTCGGTGGGGCCTTTTTTATATATATATTGTATCCTTTCAATGCCCCAATTACAGGCTCCAAAGAACAATCGGAGCCCCCCGAACCGGGTTTCGCTTTGCGCTGGCCGCCTTGTCTTCGGGTGCCATTGAAGTAAGGCACTGGTGCATTGAAAACAAGAGAAATGCGGAGGGAGGGGGGGAGGGAAGGGGGAGAGGGAAGGGGGCTCGACTTGGGTCAAGCCCTCCCCCCCGGTTCCTGGCCTTCTGGGTATGTCTCCCCCCTCCCTATCCTGCCCCACCGCTTCTTGTCTATACTTTGAGAGGGGGGAAATAATAATAATAATAATAAAGCTGATGATACTAATGAAGGTGATGATAATAATGTTCTACAGAACATTAAACTTAGAAGAATGAGAGTGGCGAGATCATAACTTGGTTTAGGACCATTTCGAGCAGACCTCGGAAGAACAAGCTGAAAAGGAGATAAATACAGAAACTGATATTTGGGTTGCACTTTAAAAATTTGCAAAGTTCTCTACACACAATCGAAACCTAACCTTAACTCTAGTATCTAGAGGAGACAGCGTCCACATTTTACTGACCTTTGCTGTTTTATCTTTACTGAGGCTCAGAGAAGTCCAATCAGTCAGTAAGTATTTATTAAGTGCCTTCTGTTTTCCAGGCTCTATGCTAAGCACAGAGGTAAAGATAGTCCCTGACCTCAAGGAGTTTATAATCTACCGGAGGAGACAACAAGCAACTGTAATGCCAGAGAAACTGAGACAAGATAGAGATTAAAGGTTTTGAATATTTTATTAGAGGGAGTGTTTGGACTGGCTAAACCATTTTAACCAGCTGGTGGGTGCAATCATAGCAAGGGATTCCAGAGACTCTCTCTTCTAGGGCTCCAGCGATCAGGGAAACAAAGGCAAGGGGGCAGTTGAGCACTGATGAGTGGTAAGACCCAGGAAAGGACCATAAATTCAGTTCTGACAGGTTGGGGGTAAAGAACAAGGATCATAAATTCTGATAAGTTGTAGAAGCTGGGAGCCCCTAAATCTGGGTCAGAGGGTCCCATCTGAGTATTTGAGATAAGCCATCTGGGGTTTTATGACTCTTTGGAATGCTAGTGGACAGGGCACCCAATCCTAAATATCTCAGTCCTAATGCAGGAAGGGGAGTTGCCACCAGGGAGACTGAGGCAGAACAATTCAGAAAACTGAGGCAGAACAATTCAGGGAAACTGAGGCAGGACAATTCAGGAAAACTGAGGGAGAACATAACAAAGCCTAATTAGTATCTAGAGGAGACATCGTCCACCTTTTGCTGATCTTTGCTGTTTTGTTTTTACGAGGCTAAGAGAGGTCCAATCAATAAATAAATATTTATTTGCCTTCTATTTGCCAGGGTCTGTGCTAAGCACTGGGGATTCAAAAAGAAGCAAAAGACAGTCACTGACCTCAAGGAACTTAAAATCTAATGGGGGAGGTAACATACAAACAAATATATACAGTGCAAGATATATACAACAAAGCAAACTAGATATAGGAAATAATTAACAGAGGGAAAGTATTAGAATTAAGGAAGGATTGGACAAAGATTTCTAAGAAAGTGGGATTTCAGTTGGGACTTAAAGGAAGTCAGTGAGGTCATAGTCAGAGTGGAGGAATGAGAACATTTCAGGAATGGGGAACAGCTAGAGAAATGAAGTGTCTTGTTCATAACAGTCATCGGGTCAGTGTCACTAGATGGAAGAGTATGTACTAAAGAGTAAGATGTAAGAAACTAGAAAAAGTGGATGAAGCTAAGTTTTGAATGTCAATAAAATATTTTTTTTATTTCCTCCTAAAGGCATTATGGAGTCATTTGAATCGGGGGAGAGGAGTTGAAGAATCTGCATTCAAGTTCCCATTTTACCATTATTATAAGACTGGACAAGTGAGCAAACATCTCTGGGTCTCAGTTTTCTCAGCTGAAAAATAAGTGAGAGTTGAAGTAATTCTAAGTTACTCTAAATACATTATCTAAATACTATGAACTTGGTGTTCCAGTATTACTGATAAAAGAGATCCAGATGTTATTATGGCTCTGAAAACCTATGGTCCAAGTGATGAAAATTTCTTTCTGCCTTTGGAGGACACATGTTAAATCTTATTTGGGGCCTTGGACTTCCTAATGGGAAGAAGGGTGCTAAATAGACCTGCAAATAGTCAGAGCTAAAAACAGACTTAAAACATCTAACATAAAAAGTCCGTGTTTGGAAGGAACCTTAAAATTATCCGTGTTATCTTAGGTAAGTTTCTTACCTCACTGGGCTATTGTTTCCTCCTTTATAAAAAGAGTAGGTTGGACTATGTTTCTAAAACCTGCTGCAACTGATATAGGCTGTGACTTTAGTTAGTGTTGGGAAAATGTTGCTGATTCCAAGCATTCCTGGCTTGCCAGAGAGCTACAGCCTACATTCTCTGGCCATGGTGCTGAAAATGTAGAACTGCTTACTGCTAGTTAGTACCAGAATTCAACCCCTTTCATGTTTTCCAGTATTTTCCTAATTCACACAACCTGCGTAATGAGACATTCACATGGCACTTATGTTTCAAATGACTGGAGACTGGTCAAAAGAAAGGAACCAAAGTACATCATATGTATCCAGTAGCAAGTTAATAAATGTTTAAAAATTGACTCTCCAGGAAATATGTGTATGTGTATACATAAGACACACTTTTAAATTTAATCTAAATTATTGCTATTTTTTCCATTACTTTTTAAACTCTAGACAATAAACAATAAATCAAGTCCTTATTTGAAACATTTACTCGTTTCCAAGGTATAAATGCTCAAACTGAAAATTTAATAAATTAATGAACTGATCTGAACTAGTCCCAACATACTGCTGACTGTAGGGGATAGCAGCATGATGTAGTAGGAGAAGCCATAGCTTTCAAGTCAGGAAATCTATGTTCAAATCCCAGTTCAGCCAATTAATCATGTGACCTTGAAAAGTTTACTTCCCCAACTTGGCCTCTTTCTTCATCTATAAATGGGAATAATAATACTTTGCTTATATTTTATAATCATCAAGCACTCAAGAAATGCCAACTCATATTTGTGTATATAATCAAAAGAGTCCCAGATTAAGAATCTGGAAATATGAGTTGAACTCTCAGCTCTGCTAAGACCTAATTTTATGTCCTTAGATAAAGATAAAACATTAAATTTGGAGTCAAAGGAACTGGGTTTTAATCTCCATTTTGCTTTACTACCCCAGTGATCCTGAATAAGTCCTTCCCTCCCTGGTTTTTATGACCTCTAGGGTCTTTCAGCTCTATTTTAGGATCCTTTGATTCTAAATCCCTTTTTCTTTTTCTCCTTTTCCTTTCTCTCCTGCTTGGTAAAATGAAGAGTTGTGTCAGATGGTCTCTAAGCATCCTGCAAAATCTAGTAACCTGGATTCTAATCATCCTCTGTGATAGCAAGTGGGAAAAAAAGTCAAAATAGTTGTTTACCATCATAAAGCAGAAGTGTCAAATTTGTGGCCTACTGTATCACTCCCAAATGCAGCCCAAGATGGAAAATGCTTAACAAAATAAATAAAAATACAACACAACATAGGTAATAATAATTTTTGGTTTTCAACATCAATATATTCCAGATTCCCACTGGGTTCTCACTGCAATAAGGCAATCATTCTATTGTATCCTAAGCCATCTGTAATTCTGTTTTTCAAAACACTGTTTCCTGGATGTCTCATGTCTCCTCAAGCCTCTCCCTCCTATGCCAAGACCTTACTTCATATTTCACTTGAAACTAGTTATTATGAGCTCCCTTTTCTCCTCTCTTCTTCATATCACATCACTCAGTCATCTTCCCCACTGTTTCCTTTTTGTTTTGGTCTCCAATAAAGAAATCACCTTTCTCCTTGTTAAGACAAATTGCTCTATATATATTTTTGATCCTTTCACTTCCTGTCTTCTCCAGCAGAGTGCTCCCTCCCTCCCATTTTCATCACCATTTCCTCTCTAATCTTCATTCCTGATCCACCCTCCCTCATACCCAAAAAACTGACTAGATCTACCATCTCCACTAGCTATCATCTCATATCTCTCCTCTCTTTGTTGGTCAAACTCCTTAAAGAAAGCTGTTTACACTCACTGCCTCCAGTTCCACTACTCATTCTCTTCTAAACCTTTTAAAATTGGACTTCATATCTCATCATCCAACCAAAACTGCCTCTCTAAAATTATCACTTATCTTTCTAAACTGCTAAATCTAATGAACTTTTCTCAATCTTCATCCTTCTTGACATCTCTGCTGAATCTGACAATAATGAAGACAATCTAACTATACTGTCCTCTAGATTTTCATGACACTGTTCTCTCCTTATGTTAGATGTCCTAATATGTCCAACATAGCATTTATTATCTTTCCTTAAAAATGCTCTCAACTTCCCAACTTTTCTATTACTGTTAATGGTATCACCATTCTCTCAATCATCTAGGCTCAGAACATCAGTATCATTTTCTATTTCTCCTTCAAACCTATTCCACGAACCCAATCTATTGTAGTTTTATTGTTTCTACCTTCATAACATTTAAATAGTGCAATGGATAAAATGCAAGGCCTAGAGTCAGGAAGACTAATCTTCATGAGTTCAAATTTGCCATCAGACACTTAGTAGCTATGTGACCCTGGACAAGTAATTTAATCCTATTTGCCTTGATTTTCTTATCTATAAAATGACTGGAGAAGGAAAAGGCAAATCACTCCAGTATCTTTGCCAATAAAATCTCAATAGGGTCAAAAAATTTTGGATATGATTGAAAAAATGACTCAATAACAACAACATCTTTATAACATCTGAAAAGTGGTTCAGCTTTCTAGAGGTCACCTAGCCTGAATCCCTTAGATTATAGGTGATGAAACAGTTCTGGAGAAATTCAAAGATCTGCCTAAGGTCATATAGGAAGTAACTAAGCCAGGATTGGAAGGAAGGAAGGAAGGAAGGAAGGAAGGAAGGAAGGAAGGAAGGAAGGAAGGAAGGAAGGAAGGAAGGAAGGAAGGAAGAAGGAAGGAAGGAAGGAAGGGAGGGAGGAGGGAGGAAGAAGGAAGGAAGGGAGGGAAGGAAGGAGGGAGGGAATAAAAGAAAAAGAAACAAAGAAAGAAAAATAGAAGGGGAAGAGAAAGAGAGGGAGGAATGGAGGGAAGAAGAGGGGGAAGGAAAGGAGGAAGAAAGGAAAGAGGGAGGGAGGAAAAGAAGGAAGGAGAGGAGGGAGGAAGAAAAAAGAAGAAAGAGAGAGAAGAGGAAGGAAGGAGAAAAAAGAGAAAGAAAGAAATGAAAGATGAGTTCAACTGCAACCTCTAACACTTAAGCAAGTCACTTAACTTTTGTTGACCTCAGTTTCCTCATCTATAAAATGGGGAAAATAATTGTGAAGATCAAATAAGATATATATATAAAGTGTTTTGCAAACCTTAAAGACTATAGGAATTCTTGCTACTATTTTTATTACTATTATTATTGCAGATGAAGAAACTTAACCTCAGAGAAGATGAATGGCCTGTCCAATTGAAAATCCTAGAGTTGTGACTATTTGTCTCTAGTTTCTGACATCATTTATCCCCTGGCTTGTTCTTTCCAAATTTTTCTCAAGTCATCAAAAATAGAGCAACCCAGAACAAGAACTCAAGTGGCTCGGGAACATTCACTCAGATGTATAGTGGATATGAGACAGGTTTGGAACAGGTTTGTGATTATGCCCATCAGACTAACCACTTTCCATTTTTATTATCTTAATTATAAACATAAACTATAGGAGGAAATCCAATGGGGGAGGGGTCAACTCTTCATTTCACAATTAACATCTCATTTCAAGAGATCCATCAGCTCAAATTAAGGTCGATGACCTTAATCTTCCATCAGATACAGTTCTTGATTTGTCATATTAGTTGGAAAATTCCAAACTATAAAATATATGGGTTAACCCCATATTTGCATTATTGCAGCCATTACCACATTTAGATTTGTCATTTAATCTCCATGACCTTTGTCTTACCATTGATATTGACGAAAGCAAGTCCAGGGCTCTGCACACTGAGGAGGAAAAATAGCAAAGCATCTTAAACATCCCCCCTTTATTTAAAAAATGAAAAGACAGACAAGGAAAGTGTGGATCGGTGAGACATTTTGCCACCGATTAACTAAAATTAACCCCAGAGCAGGGAAAAGCAGAAAAGTCACAGGAATCTAATTTTAATCATAAAGGTTGGATGAAATCCCATTTGAAATATGTCTTTTCCTTTGTGTTGGGGGAAAATCACCATTTCTAACAAAGAAAGAAATGGAAAAATTCATCTTAGCAAACAAAATACTCCTTGTACCTGACATAAACCTCCTATCAGGATTTAGACTCAAATTCAAGTCCCTTAAGACATCAGGGGGGCAGGGTCAGGACCCACAAACCACTAGGCCCTGTCACCACACAACTCATCTCCATAATGAACAATTCATGCATTACCCATACAGCTGCACTGAGATTCTGAACAGAACACCTTTAGTTCCCAGTCTTCTCTTTTCTTGGCCCCACATCAAGTCAGTTTCCCCCTCTATGCTTCAAGTTCCTCATCAGTAAGATGAGGGAGTTTCACTAAACTGTGTCTAAATTCCCTTTCAGTTCTGAAAGTCTTTGATTTTTTTTTGTTTCTTTTCAAAAACAAACTTCAAGTTTAAGAAACTCAGATATTATCTAAACACATTTACTGTCTGCTTTGTGGAATTGAATGCTTCATGGGATCATCACATCCAACATCCAAAGCTGAAAAATGATTCCAGAGGTCACCTAGCCTAAACCCTTTAGGTTATAGATGATGAAATAGTCTGGAGAAATTCAGTGATCTGCCTAAGGTCACATAGGAAGTGACCAAGCCAGGATTGGAACCCAAACATTCTGACCTCACATTCAATATTCTTTCCATCTCACCACATTGTCTTCAGTTCTTTTCTCCTCTCCAATTCTCAAATACAGCTTCCCAAGCCCTGGTGATGACCTAGAGTAATACTTCAATCCAATCCATTTTTGGGTTGGTCACTCCACACTAGATGTCCCAGAAACATTTCAAGTTCAATATGTCTAAAACTGAATTCATTATATTTCACCCCAAATCCTCCTCTCTACCAAACTTCTCTATTGAGGGCACCATCATTCTTTCAACCAATCAAGTTCATGATCTCAGAATTGTCCTTGATTCCTCATTCTCCTTCATCCTGGTCTTTTCTACTCCCTACTCACATAGCTATAACCTTAATTCATTAATTCATCACTTCTCCCCAGGATAATTCTGACTTGATCTCCTACCTCAAGTCTCTTCCCACTCTAACCCATCCTCCACATAGTTACCAGAGTAATTTTCCTTAAGTCACTTCCTTTCTCAATTAACTCCAGGGAAGTCCCTTTTGTTTTTAGGATAAGATGGTTTCCAAAGCCTTTTACATTTTACCTAAAGTTATGTTTCCAGCCTCATTGTACAATATTCTCCTTCCCAAACTCTACAATCCAACAAAACTGACCTCTTTGTTTTTCATACATTATACTCTATCTTCCATCTCCATGCCTTTGTCCTGGTTACCCATCATCACCTATGTTGTAGAGGTTGTAATTTCCTTGAGGACAAAGTTCAAATGCCATTTTTAAAAATAATGCTATTTTTTTTGTTATTCTGAACTTGGCAAACATTAATAAACATAAACATTTTACATACAAAGAAAAATGGAAAATGTATTGAACATAAAATGTCCAATCTCTGTTATGTACAGCATTTTTTAAAATTCAATATGTTAGCCCCAAAGCTATTCTGCTTATCTTGTCTCTCCGAACTTAGTTGTATTCTCTTCTTTTTATATTTGTTTAATTCCTTCAATAGCCATCTTTTGTTTTCTTTTCTTCTTCTTCATCTTCATATCTAGGTATCTTAGTATCTTGATATAGCTGAGAAGAATTACCCTCATGATGAGGCAGAACAATGGATGGTTAGGGCCTATGGATTGTTCTATCATGTGAAAAGTGCAAAACACTTTGTAGAAGCTCTTTTATAGCAAAAGGAATTGGAAATTGAGTGGATGTCCATGACTTGGGGAATGACTAAATTATGGTATATAAATGTAATGGAACACTATCATGCTATAAGAAATGATGAACAGGCTGATTTCAGGAAAATCTGGAAAGACTTACATGAATTGATATTGAGTGAAAAGAGCAGAACCAGGAGAACATTGTACGCAGTAACAGCAATATTATGTGATGATAAACTGTTTAGACTTAACTCTTCTTGGCAAGACAATTTCAATAGACTAGTGATGGAAAATGCCATCCGCATCCAGAGAAAGAACCAAATATGGATTGAAGCATAGTATTTTCACCTTTTTGTTTGCTTTTTTTTTTCATTTTTTCCCTTTCAGTATGATTTTTCTTGTACAATATGACAGTTATGGAAATGTGTTTTAAAGAATTGTACATGAAAAACCTGTATCAGATTGCTTGCTGTCTTAGGGAGGGGGAAGGTAAGAGAGGGAGGGAAGAAAATATTGAAACACAGAATCTTACAAAAATGAATGTTGAAAACTATCTGTACATATATTTAGAAAAATAGAATACTATTGAGAAAAAGAAAAGAAAATTAAGTCATTTACCAGAAGAGCAGTCTTCTGTTGGTACTGCTGTATTGGGAACGTTGGCAAGCTCATTGAAGTGGTATGATAAAAAGAGGATAGTCCAAGGAAAAGACCCAATTTTGAGTCCCACTTAAGCCACTTAGTAGCTGGATAATCTTAGACAATTTTCTTTCCTTTCTTTGGGCTTTTCCTTATTTGTAAAATGGGAGGGGAAAAAGGAAGGATTTGAACCTGATGACTTCCAAAAGCTCTTTAGGTCCTGAATTTGTATATAAGGGCCTCATTAATGTATATCTTTCATCTGTCCCTTCCATTGTATTCTCACTGATTTCACTATGATAAAAACTTTCATTGTCACACCCCTGGACTGTTGCAGTAACTTTCTAACCTCCAATCCTCCATCCAATTCCTGCCTCCAATCTTTCCATCCCATCCCATCCATCAATCCAATATTTCTCATTCAGAGATTATTCATGTCACTCCATTTCAACCCCTGTAATGAATTTCTGTTTCCTACTGAATAAAGTTTACTGAATTGAACAAGACCTCAGAGTCCTTCTAGTCCCATCCAAGTAGAAATTCCTTCTACAATAATTTCATACCTTGAATATGACTTTCAAGACCTTTGACACACTAACGCCATCATACCTCTCAAATCTTTGTTGAAATTTATTCTCCTTTATGCATTCTATGCTTTAACTAGATTCTCCTCTCCAGCCCATACCCTGCCTCAATTCCTATCACCTTCCCATTCTCTAACCTAGTGGTTCTCAAACTGTTGTTCTCAGTATCTTCATGTTGTTAAAAAAAAAAACTATCGAGGATCTGTTCAAAGAGTTTTTGTTCACATGGGTTATATTTATAGCTATTTATTATATTAGAAATAAAAAATAATTTTGAATTTGTAGGCCCTCTGAAAGGGTTTCAGAAACCCCAACAATTCTTTGGACTACACTTTGAGGACCACTGATTCCTCTCTGTCTTAATTCAGATTGTTTCCCAATTTTAGAATATTTTCTTCTTCCTCTTCATCTGCTGAATTCCTACCCTCTCCTTAAAATCCAACTCATATACCAGTTCCTACTATTTTAATCCCTTACATTGCTACCCTTAAACAATCTTCCCTTCCCCCATCAATTTCACATGGCACTTTTGCCTCTGAAATACACTTATCAGGTATCATTCTGTGCTAGAGTGATCTTGCTGGTAGCTGATGTCCTATTAGACTAGAAGCTTTATGAGTACAAGTATTATGTCCTATTTAAACTTTATCTCTCTACCAATGCCCAATGCAGTGCTGTAAATGAATAGTTATTGAACTGAATTGTTCTGAGAAGGCAAACTAAGAGAAATCAGATATTTTAAGGACAATTTATAGCTTAATATAATAAGTCCCTGAATAATCAGAGTTGCTTAATAGTGTAATAGATTATGTTGGTGAAAAAGAGATTTTCCATCACTAGAAGTCTTTAAACAAAGGTTGGATAATTACTATTGGAAATTTTGTAAAGGAGGTTCCTGTTCAAGCATGAATTAGATCAGAAAAGGGAGGGAATAGGCATTTATTAAGTGCTCACTATGTGCCTGCACTATGCTAAGCACTTTATAAATATTGTTTCATTTAAGCCTCATCTCAATCTTGAGAAGTATGTGCTATTATCATTCCCATTTTATAGATGAGAAAACTGAGGTAAATAAAGGTTAAATGATTCGCCAAGGATTATGCAACAAGTATCTAGGGTCAGCATTCTCACCATCTGTACCACCCAGATGCCTCTGATGACACAGCAAAGGGAGAATGGTATTTTGGCTCTGGAGTTGGAGGTTCTGAAATCAAATTTCATCTATATCAATGACACCTTCATGTCTTTAGGCAAGTCATTTAACTTCTCTGAACTTCAGTTTCTTCTTCTATAAAAATGAAATAGAATCAGTTAATGTCTAAGGACTCTTTTAGTTTTCGATTTACATACTGTGTCCTAAGATTAAATGATGTCCTTCTACTTCTCACATTTTGTGATTCTATCTTTTGTGTGTTGTTTTTCTACCCACACTCTTTGTCTCTATCCCATTTCTGTCCTTGAACTTGGATTTTCTTTATTTTTTTATATTCTCCCAATTATGATTCATTATCCTGCTTCTCTTATACCTATAACAGGATGCTTGAAAAGTAATAATGTCTCAAGATACATTAAATGCAACTCCAAAAGATACTCATTGAGTTTTTGTAAGGAAACCATGATGTCTCATTGTTTAAAAACTATACTGTTCTAATAGGTTTTAAATGGTCAGAGAAAAACAAAAGGTTTGCCCCTTTGAGGAAAATTCTGGCAAGGAAAAGCTTTTAGAGAAACTTCTGGAAGGGCTACTTTGCTAGAGAAAGCCAATTTAGTTGGAACTGGGCATTCACAGGTAGGGACACATCCAAAGAGTGGGTGATATGGTTGGCAAGAGAACTCCACTATTTGGAAAAAAGACAATCATAGGAGGAGGTGACATTTGGAAACATGGCACATGCTTTCCAAGATTTGGAGGAATCTCATCTCTCTTGGCTATAGAAGTCTTTTATTTTACTTTTGCATTTTTCTTAGGATGGAATAAAGAATATCCCATACATATAGTATGCTTTATTACCCTGAGTGCTTGTACAGAATCTAAAGATGCTTTTGCTAGGTCTCTGTGGAGACCTAGACATGAGCTATATTAAAATTATATGTGGAGATTTCCAAGAAGTGATTCAGGGTTGAGGTACCTTGAGCCAAAAAAGAATGTGATTTGGGAACTTTGACTACAAAAATTATACCCAGGGCATATAAGTTCAGACTTGGGGCTTTAGGCCATATGGCATAGGGCATTAATATCTGTGCTGTTGTTTTTGTAATATTCATTAAAGTCTTATTATTCCAATGTCTCATCTTAGCATGGAAGTGATGTTGACTTCTCAAAAACTGTAACCCAAGCTTTGATGGGTCCTATCAAATTGAAAAGAGTTAGAGGATAAGTCTTCTTTGTCCTATGAGAACCACTCAACCTAATACTGGAAAGATTTATCATGAGGCTGAGCAGAAAATGATAAGCTTTTGGACTACAGAAACTCTTAAAAGCCATTTTCTGAATTATGGAAGAAACTAATATGCGTTCATTCAGAAAGCATCCATACAAATGAATTGTTGAAAGAGAATTATAGATTTAGAACTATAAGGGGTCTTAGGGACCATATAGTCCTTTCCTTTCATTTTACAGGCAAGGACACTGAAGACCAGGAAGTTTCAAAGTCATACTACAGCAGAATCGGGGTGAGAATATATGTTCTTGGGTTCCAAGTGCAGTCTGTTTGTTTCTTTTTTTTTTAATAGGAAAAGAATAAAGTGACTAAATCATGCCTTTGTGACCTTTGGCAAATTCTTTCTCTTCTCTGGGCAGCTGTTTCTTCCTCTGTAAATTGAAGAAGTTGGATAAGATGGTACTTTGCAGATGATGTACGCAGTATTTCCTTAAGGGGATGTAAGGGAGAAAGGTACTGGAGTTGATGTCAGAAGACCTGGGTTCCAATCTTGACTCTATTACCACTTACTCACCATATAATTTTGGATTTGTGGCCTCCAAGTCCCCTTCAAGTATTGAATCTATTCTACAATGTTTTCTTTCTGCACCAAATTCTGGGCTCATTGAAAAAAAGTGTGTGTGTGTATGTACATACACATACATATACCATATATATACATATACACATATACCATATATGTGTGTATAGACATATATGCACATGCGCATACACTATATGTGTGTATGTATACATATATGTGTATATACATATACATCTCTATAGCTAAACACACACTGGACAATGCCACCAATTACAAGCTACATTCAGGTCTTAAGTTTATATTCAAACCAATATAATATTATTCCATTTTTACAAATGAAAAACTAAGACTCAAAGAGGGATTAGACAAAGTTCATGTAACTAGTGAGTGATGAACTCAGATATTCTGTTTCCAAGCTCTCCTCTCATTCCATTACTCTGTTGCTGGGTTGATTTAAACAAAGGTCCTAAACTTTTGTGCCATGGACCCCTTTATCAATCTGATGATACTTATGGATCCCTTCTTAGAATAATGTCTTTTTAAATGTATATAAAATAAAATATATAGGATTACAAAGGAAACCAATTATACTGGAGTAAAGATTTAAATTTTCCCCACCCATGTTCACTGAATCTCTCAGGAAGGAGGGGGGTAGAAAAGAAGGATGGGCAGATATGTGGAGTTTGGGTTAAGAACCCCTGGGTTAGACAGTCATCTTTCTAAAAGCAAAGGGTTGGACTACATATCTTCTCAAAGCCCTTCCCGGGTTCATGAGTCTATAAGTTTCTGTCTCCAAGGCTTTAGTCAACTGATTAAATCTCTAGCCAGACTCTAAGCCCCTTTAGCCACAACTGTCCTTAATAATGAATTTTATTGGAGTACAATCTACTGTCTCGATCATTAACAGTTGTTCTTTAGACTGAATTGAGCATTATTTAGTGTATTTCATTAATTACTATAGCTCAAGAAGGAAATACTTTGATCAGTGAGTTCAACTGTTGTACCCCACACTGTTTCCATTAGTACTTCTATGCCTGGACTAGAAACATAAAGAAAAGTTAATCCTCAGAGCCAAGACCAAATATTATTTCTCTTAACCATACATGGTACTAGAAAGACTGTAAAGAACTATTTTGGATTTCAGTTAAAAGAAAAGCATATTTTTCTATATTTGTATAAGAGGCAGTCTTGAACATCCATTTAATCTTGAAGCTGTGAGGGCTCTTAGAGATCATTGAGAGTTCACTTCTGACATTTTACAGACAAGGAAACAACTAAAAGGGGTGAGTCTTAGAACTTAGAACTATAGAATATAGAACCATCAGAAATGAAAGGACCATTTATTAATATATAGAATAAAGAATGAAAAAGATGGAAGAGGCATGAAAATGCAAAATGCAGTAATGAAATTCTGAACTGAAAGGGATATCAGAGGCCTCTAGAAGAATCCATATTTGAGCAAAAATTTGTTCAATACCATCCCCCATAAGCCTTTATTTGAAGATCTCTAGTGTGAAGGAGCCCACTTTTCCCCAAGACAATCCATTTCACTTTGGGATTGCCCCAAAAGATTTTTTTTCTTTATAGTGAGCCAAAATCTCTCTTCCACCTGTTCTTCCTAGTTTTGTTCTATGGGGCCAAGTGGAATAAAACTGATTCCTGCCTTCCCTATGACATCTCTTCTCAAATATTTGTTTTTTGTTATTATGCCTCACTCAAAAATTCTTTTCTTCAAACTGAATTTTCCCACTCCTTTCAGTAGTCGTCTCACAATCTTGACTGCCCTCTTCTAGACATGGCTCCTGTTTACCAATGTTCTTTCTCAAATGTGGGTCCCAGAATTAAACACTACCTGCCAGATGTGGATCATCATGACACAGTCCAGGGCACTCATTTCTTTCACTCTATCTTAATGCAGTCTCAAATCTTACTAGCTTTTTTTTATTGCCATATTATGCTGATGACTCATACTGAGTTTGTGAAATGAATGAATGAATGAAAAGCACTTTTTAAGTGCATATCATGTGTCAGGCATTGGACTAAATGCCAGGAATACAAATTTTTAGAAAAAAGTTCTTGACCATAAGAGGAAGACAACATATATAGGGGAGTTGTAGCCAAGGAGAGGTGTTTTTTTTTTCACCTGAAAAGTCATAGGGTTGGTGAGTAGAATTAAAAGGTAGTTAATTTACATATCTTTTGCAAGGATCATAGTGTTATTTTAATTATTGTTCCCAGAAAAGTAATGTGGTGGTCGAGATAGGGAAGGAGAAGGAAGAAAATAAGAAGTCAGCCAATAAGTATTTATTAAGTTTCTATTAGATGTTGCAGTAATGGATAGAGCACTGAAGTTGGAATCAGAAAGACATATCCTCATGAGTTCAAATTCAGCATCAGACACTTACCGACTGTGTTATCCTGGGCAAGTCTGTTCTCTGCCTCTGTTCTTCATCTTTAAAATGAGGTGGAAAAGGAAATAGCAAAGCACTCCAGTATCTCTGCTAAGAAAATCCAACAAAGGGGATTGGGAAGTGTTGAACAAAACTCAATAATAACTGTGTCAGATAGTGTGTTAAATGCTGGGAGAGACCTGATGCATGTCTACTATATGAGCTAAGCTAAGCACTTTACAAATATGATTTCATTTGATCTGTGCAACAATTGTGGGAGGCAGGTGCTCTTGTTATACCCATTTTAAATTTGAAGAAACTAAGGCAGAGAAAAGTTAAGTGAGTTGCCCAAAGTTGTATAGGTAGCATCTATAGCTAGATTTGAACTCAGGGCTTTTTAATTTCATAATCAGCTATCTTTCTAAGCCCACTGTACCACTTCCTTGGTTTGGCATGGAAAGAAAAATATAATCTTTGAGCCAGAATATACCTCAGAAGACATCTAGTCCAACATCTACTCAAAGATTGAATCTACTCTATAATCTCTGGACATCCCATCAGCCTCCAAAGACCTCTGTAGGCAGTCCATCATGCTGTCATATGTCTAATGGCTATAGAGCTCTTCTGTAGATTGAAGGGGAATCTGCCCCACACTCTGTCACTTTCACCAGTGTCCCCAATTTTTCTCTTAAAGGACAAACAGAATATTTAATCCTTCTTCCATACAGCAGTCCTTCAAATATTTGAAAATGACTATTAAGTATCTTTAAAACCTTCCCTTCTCCAGATTAAAAATCCACAGTTTAAGCAATTCTCATATGGCATAGTCTACAGTTGCCTCATCATCCTAGATGCTTTCCCTTGGTACAGTCCAGCTTCTCACTGTCCCTTCTAAAATGTGGGTACCAGAATTAAATCCAATGCTGCAGATGTGATCTGAACAGGGGAAGAATATTAGAATATCACTACTCTCCCTGTTTTCTTTTCGACTCTCTGACTTTACTGTGTTTATATATATATAAATAAGAGAACACTGAATTTAAGGGCAGTCAGGGAGCTTCTAATGAGCTGACTAGAAGACAAATGAGAACAAACAATCAGGGGAATGGGGGCTGATCTAATTCTGGGAGGGTTATTAGAATGACGAGGAAAGAGCCTCAGGCTTTAAAGTCAAGTCACATTTCGACCATGGCTATGTAGAGATGCCGGGCAGAGACATAGGGCCTAGGAAAGGATGTAACAAATGCTATACCATTTAGGTCAGGATTATCATCTTATTGAGCTTCCAAACCCACTTAATAACATGGGGCAGAGGCAGCACGAGGAAATTTTCCTTGAAAATTTGCCCACAGAAAATTTCAGAAGGACAATGAAAAGACAGGAAAGAAGATAGCACAACTTGGGAAATCAGGGCAGTGAATCCCCCTTACCCTATAGGAAGTCCTCATAGACCAAAGAAGACTCAGAGGATGCCGGGACTTGAATCTGCAAGAATATTGTATTATCTGAATAATTTGTCCCCATTGCCTTCAACTGACCCGCATAAGATATGGTTTCTAGTCCCATCACTATCCCTAGTCAACCTCCTTTTAAAGACCCACTCCAACGGTCCATACTCATGTCTTCATACAAAAGTACCACTTTAAAAATCATTTTTACCTAAGGTAGATATATGCCTCCACCAAAAAAACCTCTGCCTACAATGTAGAAAATTGTAGCCAACTCCCTGCCTTCAGTGTGAACACAAGTGTAGCTATTTCATTGATGTCTGTGAAGAAAAAACAAAGACATCTCTGTATAAAATACAGGCACATATACAAGGTAACCCATTACCTGCCGTGTAGACACAAATGCAATTGTCCCATAGTCTACAGTGTAAACAAAACTACAACAGTTTCTCTGCTCAAAGTGTAGAAAAAAAGTAAAATTCCTATTTCCATAACACTATATGGCTAACATAGCACGATAAGATGAGTTGGAAATAGCAGTATTCTTCTCTCCATTTTACAGAACAGACACTTTAAAGTAGTAAAAAGAACAATAGATTTGGAACCAAATCATCCGGATCCCAATCCCAGCTCTACCATGACAGTTGTGCATTGTAAAAGTCCTCATTTTCTCTCTGCATCTCAGTTTCCTCTTCTGAAAAATGGAGTGAATTAGACAAGACCAGGGATTCTCAACCCTTTTTAAATCATGGATACCTTTGGCAGTCTGAAGAAACCTATGATCCCCTTTTCAGAATTATCTTCTTAAGTCCATAAAATAAAAACATAGGATTACAAAGAAAACCAATTCTGTTGAAATATTAAAATATAAAAGAAGTTTGAAGATCCCAGAATAAAAACAATTGGCACTACATGATCTCTGAGATCTCCTCCTTTCTGGGATTCTGTGAAATCATTTCATAAGATAAGAATTTTGTTAATAAAGAGAAAGAAACTGATGTCCAAGGATGGGAAGTGATTGGTCAAGATTCCATAGTCCAGGAACAGAGAGTCCTCTTTTTTGACAATTAAAGCTCTTCATTTTATGGCCTCCACCCACATTTTCAGCTTTCTCACATATTATTTCCTTCCTCAAACTCTCTAATCCAGAGATGATGGTTTCTTTGCATTTCCTTAAACAAGACATTCCATCTCCCTTCCTAGAGAAAAGAAGAGGGGGATGGTAGCATGATGCAAAGGAAAGAACAGTGGCTCTGGACTCAGTTGTGGACTTCAATGATGCTTCTGGAACTACCCAAGGTATTCTAAGCAAATCACTTCATCTACTTCTGTATGTAAGATGAGGGAGTTAAAGTAAATGACCGAGAAGATCCCTTCCCTTTATCTATGATCTAAGACATAGCTATCTTTATGTTTCTGAATTTTACTTGAAGAGAACAGATATATCTTACCCCACTTACTTCTCTTCTCCCCTCCCCTCATGTCCTACCTTTTGAATCTCTAGTCTCTCTATAATTAATAACTAATAAGGAGAGTATTCAGGTCTATGTGGGCAGTGCTGGGGCAGCCAGGGGATGAAAGGAATAGCAATCCCAGGCCCCTCTTGTCAAGAACCACATCAGCATCCTCCATACAGTCAGCTAGATAGCTGGCATCTTCCCTATTTTCCAATCTCCCTCCGCACTTCACCTAGGGAGACATTCCGAAGAATAAGAAGAACCCTGGCTTGCTCCAATTTAAGCTCTACCACTCACTAGTCTTCTCATTTCCCTGAACTTTAGCTTGCTCTTCTATAAAATGGGGATAACAATCTTTGCCATTTCTATTTCACAATGGTTTTGTGAAAAAAGTAGCTTATGTGCTGTATGGATGAAAGATCTGTGATTTCATCAGTGTGGATCCCTCTCCAAACCTAGTAAGACTAAAAAAAAAAAAAATTAAGTGGCTTCCCCATGGTCACACAGCTAGGGTTAATCAACACCAATAAGCAATTATTAAAAGCCTACTATGGCTTCATGAAAGGTACAAAAAAAAAAACAAATATAAATGAAACAATCCCTACTCTCATGGAGTTTATATTCTAATGAACATAAGTTGTAGGGAAAGGTTTTGAACCAAGAGCTTTCAATCTCAAGTCTAAACCTATTCACTTGGCCACACTGCTTCTCTTTGAACCTTCTACTATAATAGAAATGGCATCTGTTACCATGAGCTCTCAACTGGGCCACTGGAATTGTGCCATATTGTTTCTGAGGAAACCTCAATGAAAAATACTATTCCAAGCAATTAGACAAACACAAATAAATTGGCCCCAAATCACAGCTCCCTTGAGCTCGGGGGCTTATTCCTGAAGCACACTCGAGCTTGCAGCCTTGTCCATCTCAATCAATGTAACTCTGATGAGAACATTACCAACAAGACTGCTGCTGCTTTATGCTTGAGTTACTGAATATTGCTCAATTGGTAACAAGATAATTAGTGAAGGAGGAAGCCAGAAGAGAGCAGAGGCAGTCCCAAGCATTCTTTCTGAGAAAATAAGATTTCCAAAGAACTGTTACCCACAGACTGACCTGTGGACAGAAGGGATAAGGTGAAATAAATATGGTGGCCCTTTGGGCATAATAAATCATGAAGGGCCTGCTTAAGTAAACAATGGGTAAAACTGGCCTGATTTTAAAGAGATGATTTTCTAGGGCAGGAAAAAGGCTGTAGAAGGGATCACTGAATTGAGAACTTAAAAGGAATTTAGAGATAACTAATCCCAGCCTCTTTAGGTTAATTTGATCCGGTTCAATTCACAAGTCTTTACTGAGCGCCTTCTAGGTTCTAGGTCCTGGCAGTGCACAAATTATCCAATGGATCTTGGGAATTTGGAAGTTCTCTCCAACAACTTTGAATTTGTACCTATCATCCATCCTTGTCATGCAACAACTTGTCGATTTCTTCCAATAACTTGCACATAGGGAGGCTTTCCAAGTCTTCCAGAAGTCTTCCTCAGTTTCCCCTGATATGGCAAAGGTACCAGTAGGACATTCCATATGGACCCCTGTCATCCCTCACCCTTATTAAGTAACCTGTCCATCTTTTCTTATTATTATCCATTTTCCTATTGTTATTCTTTACCCTTTTTCCTCTTCCAATTCCTCATTGGTTCTATGTAGCAATCTAACTCTCCATTGCCCCCATACAATATTCATTTTGAATTCTCTTTTAATATTCACTTTTAATTCTTCAAAGGTTTCTGTATTCCAGGTCTTACATAACAACACCATCTTTGATGAAATAGACAAAAACAAAATAATCAATGCCCTCAAAGGATTTCAAATCGTCTTATCCTAGGCCCTGAGTCTTTGTTAAACCAGTCAAAGCTACCAGTTGATTTCTTGGCTCCTATTGTCCCATTGCTGGCTCCTCTTGTGCTTCCAGTACTACAAACCTCCCAAATATTTTTCACATTAATTTTGCACTTGTAAAGATGAACTTTTAAATTTAGAATTTAGAACTTTATATTTGTTCCTATTTAATTTAATCTTGTCCTACTTGGATCATTATTCCAGGTTGTCACAATCCTTTTAACTCCTCACTTTGTTATCTAGTATGTTAGAAGTCCCTCCCAGCTTCTTGTCATCCACTAATCTGATAAACATGAAATAAGCACATTGGCTCTCACAAAAAATTTGTCATTTGAACCACTCTCCATAACCTATAGGCTTCCTTTCAAATCCTCAAATCATGAACAAGGGGAAGTCCCATTTCTTCAGCTGTCTTTTGAAAAAAAATAGCACAAGGAGGCCAGACTCTTCCCTTTACATGCCTCAGTTTTTCCAACTATAAAATAGACCATATCAGTAGTGTCAAATTTAAATAGAAACAGATCACTGCTAGCTTCGTATTGATTTAGAAAACCATAAATCACCATTTTCTCTGTTTTACTGTATATTTATTTCATTAAACACTTCCCAATTACATTTTAATTGAGTTCAGGCTGCATTAGAGAGTTTTGCCAGCAGTGAGTGTGAAATCTCTGAACTAAACCTTTACAACTCAGAACTTCTTGACAGGTGGTCTTGAAAGAGCTACTGCAACCAAAAATAATACATGCTCTTGGAGTCCCCCAGGCTTCTAGGGATGAGATTTAATGAATTTCAGCTTGTCCTTAGATAGAGTTCTATGACAAACCTTCCACTGAAAAGTACTTGACTTAAACCTTAATCATGGGATCATAGTTTTGGAATAGGAAAGGACATTAGAGACCATCAGATCCAACTCCCTTGTTTTACAGATGAGGAAACTCGAGGCACAAAGGTATTAAGTGATGTAACCAAAGGTTACAAGGTTATTAAGTTTTAAAGGTAGGATTTGAATCTAGATCTTCCTGACTCTCTCTACAAGCAAAGTATTACAAATAATAGTCTCTATGCTCAGACCAGTGATGCCGGCTGTCTTCCTAATCCCCCAAACACACACACACACACACACACACACACACACACACACCCCACTTTACCCATTTAATCTTGTTGTGTCTATGATAATTTTTACCTATGTGATTTTGGGCAACTTTTGACTTTAATTGGCCTCAGTTTCCCCATCTGTAAAATGAAGGAAGTGCATTAGTTGGCTTCTGAGGTTTTTGCTGCCTATAGAACCATCACCCTTGGATCTTTTGAAGGGTCCAAAGTGATACTAGAACAATACTGCCCACTCTTTGTCTGCCATTTAACAATCCCTGAGCTTTCTGGATCATTGGAAAGTCTCATCTTTTAATTCCATTGTTCATTGTTTTTTCACTGTGTCTGACTCTCCATGGTCCCATTTGGGATTTTCTTGGCAAAGACACTGGAGTGGTTTTTCTATTACCTTCCCCCACCTCATTTGACATATAGGGAAACTGAGGCAAGCAGGGTTAAGTGACTCACCCAGGACCATATATCTAGTAAATGTCTGAGATTGAATTTGAACTCAAGTCTTCCTGATTTCAGGCCTTACTGCTCTATCCACTGCTCCATCGGGATGTCCCAGAATCTTAGTTAGCAGTGATACATTAAGTGATTCTAGAACCTGGGTACCCCGATTCCCAACCTAAAGCTCTTCCACCAGACTCTGCTGCCCCTGTGCTGTTCCAAACTGCCCCTTCTTCCTGGTTCTCTGAATTCTCCGGGAATATAATAGTACCTCAACATCATAAGGAAACCTGAATGTCCTTTACAACACTCCCTAATCTGATTCATAGGATCATAGATTTCAAGCTGAGAGGTCCCTTAGAGGCTACAAAATCCATTCCTCTCATTTTAGCAACAAAGGAACTGTAACAGAGAGAGTAAATGATTTGCCCAGTCTCACAGCTAGTAAATATCTTAGGGAGCATTTGAATCAAAAGCTTCCTACCTTCAAGACCCAGCCCATTATTCAGAGCCTCATACTGTCTCTCAAAGGCATATTCTCTATAAAATTCCCTATCCATAATATCAGCCATGTAACTCTGGGCAAGTAACTTACCCTCTCTTAGCCTCAGTTTTCTCCTCTGAGAAATGGGGTTCTTGTAATTCTAGCCTTGCTTCCCTCAATGGGCATTACAGGAATCAAGCTAGATAATATGTGTAGAGCACTGAGTCTGGAATCAGGAAGACCTGAATTCAAATTCAATCTCGGATAATTTACTAGCTATGTGATCCTGGCAAGTCACTTAACCTTAGACTGTCTCATTTTGCCAACAAAAAAAAAAAATGGAGATAATGAAAATACTTACCTCCCAGAGTTGTTGTGAGGATCAAATGAGATATTTGTAAAGCATCGTGCCTGCCACACAGAGGCTTTTAATAAAGTTTGTTCCCTTGTTCCTCCTTATGTCTCTCTACCACTGGTGATGATAGAACTTTACAAAAACAGGCACCATTACAATACAAAGAAGTTCCCCCAATGCCCATCAATTGAAGAATGATTGAATAAGTTGTGGTATAAAGAATGTAATGGAATGTTATTGTTTATAAAACAAATGATGAGCAGATGATTTCAGAAAAGATTTACATGAACTGATGCTAAGTGAAATGAGCAGAACCAAGAGAAAGTTAAACAAAGTAACAACATATGATGATCAACTATAATAGACTTAGCTCTTCTCAGCAATCCAATGATCCAAGACAATTCCAAAAGACTTGATAAAAAATGCAATCAACATCCAGAGAAAGAACTATGCAATCTGAATTCCAGATCAAAGCATACTATTTTCACTTTTTTTTTCTTTCTAGCAGTTTTTCCCTTTTGTTCCAATTCTTCTTTCACAACAAGAGTAATGTAAAGTCTTCCTTTCTTTTTTTCTTTCTTTCTTTCTTTCCACATAGGATATCATACCCTTACCTGAGGGTTCTCTGCCCAAAGAAGTATGTATTTTTTTGATCACTGGGAAAAAAATGAATGATTAGAAACCTCCCAAGATATCTTGGGGCTTACCAGCTAGATTTCTTTCTTAAGAACCATGCTTCAAACCCAAATCATTCTGGGTCTCATTGACTGGCCAACAATAGGCTCTTCCCTCACTTAAATCCAATTCACTTGCATGTTATTATATCACCTCTCTAAAGTCATGGTCCTCTTGGAAAATAAACAACAAACAACAACAGTGAGGAAATATGTTTAATATGATTGTACATATATAACCTATATCAAATTATTTGCCATCTTGGGGAAAGAGATGGGGAGGGAAGGAGGGAGAACAAATTTGGAATTAAAAATCTTATGAAAGTAAATGTTGAAAACTATATATAACTGGAAAATTTTAAATCCTCTTAAATGGGGGGTAGAGAATAAAAATTCCCCCAAAGACAGACTCATCGAATGACAAGAGGATTCTTTAACCTCAATCCAGGCCAAATTTTTGATTTTCCAGATGAGGAAAATGAAAGAGATAAAAAGAGATTTGACCAGCTCATAAAGCAAGGAAATGAAAGAGTCAGGAAAATGGGTCTTCTCACTCCAAGTCCCTACTTCTCAGGATATGTGTGGAACATGGCAGGGAGTACCCAAAAGACCCTTGGGGGGGGGGGGCAGAAAGCATGACTCAAGGTCAGGCAATGAGCTAAGGACAGATCTCTGCCTCAGGTCTAGACAAGGATTCTTCCCATTGGAGTTGCAGCCTCTGCTCTACACTGACCCAAAGCCCAATCTCTAGACATCTTACAATGACATAGATTCATATCCTTTTATAAGTCCATTAGCATATAAAGCAGGACTTAGTCCTATCCTGTCACCAGGGGTTCTACAGTATCTTAGATTACCAGTTATAGTTGATGTCATCCTGGTTAAAATATATTTGGCTGGGCTAGTGTGCTTTTCCCAGCAGGTATGCTCTTCCCTGCAAGTAAATTAGGCTCCCCTGAAGACTACATTAATGCTTTCATTCCACAAAAGTATAACTGAGGGCTCAACTACAGCTTTTGTGACCTATCAACACAACTAAGAGCTGGAGAATACGTAGATGTTTGTTGAATGAATGAGTGACTGAGCAAATAAATAAATGAGTGAATGAATGAATCAGTTAATTTAAAAGTGAATTGAATCAAAATATAATTGAAATAACACTGTCCTAAGATCAATCTTCCATCAGACCAGTCTTCCAGTCTCAGTTTTGCTATTTACCATCTAAATGATGTTGGAAATTTTGTCTTTCTCTGGGATTCATAGGATCATAGAGCTGGCATGAAAGGAACTTCAGAGGCCATCTAGGTTAACTTCCTCATTTTACAGATAAGGAAACTGAGGCATGAGAATGTTGCATGACTTGACCAATTATAATGAGCACCAGAGAGGGGATTTGAGTCCAGATTCTCTGACTTTAGCATTGTCCAAACCAACTCTGGTGTGCCCCAAAGCTCTAAGTGCCATATGATTCTAAGAAGCTATGGTCAGGGGCTTTTTGAATCAAATTTCTTGATTAAATGGATTACTTTTTACCACAACATAACATGACCCTTCTTAAATAAATTCTATAAGTGATAAAATGCCTATCGGTCCACAGCACACACTTCACATCCATAATTAGGTCAGAAGGCACAAATGATTGCTCATCCCATTGTGTCTGCCCAATCCAGGAAAACCAGGCTGAAGTAGAGCCTGAGCCTGAATTATTGTGAAATTACCATTTTGGGTTATTAATGTGCCTTAGAATGCTGTAGCTCACAAGTGCCCAGATCATAGAAAATGTATAGCTTAGTAAATACCTTCATTTTACAGAGGGAGAAATTGGACCCAGAGAAAAGTGAGTAAACAAAAGTCATACAGGAAATAAGAAGCAAAACTAAGATTTGAACCACTGAGATTCACTGATGCTAAAGTTGGTGTTCCTATCACTGCACTAGCCTACCTCATCCAGGGAATCCAACTTCATATAAGCAACAACTAACTGATACTGGCTAAATCACCTCATTGTTCTGAAAACCTCAGCTTTTTGCAAATGATTCCTATATAAGCTCTTTAAAGGAATAGGGACAGTGTAGACTCTTTTTATGTCACCGGCACTGTGTCTAATGCATAATAGGCATTTAATATATGTTTGCTAATTGATTGATTGATTGATAATGGATGCCCTTTTTCATTTAGAAGGCTCAGAAGAGGCATGACATTATTTTCCTATTTTTCTATATTTATTAATGTCTCTGATTTTTAGAACACTCTTTTCCCAACATACCCTTCTCTTCCATTCCCAGAAAATCCTCTTTTGCCAAAGAATAAAAGAAGAATGAAGGGGGGAAAGTTTTCAGCAAAACTAACCAATGCAGTGCCCAAGTCTGCCATTTTCAGTGTTCCATCCCTATGGTCTCCCCACTCTGCATATAAAGAAAACCTCTTCCTTAGTGCTAAGTTTAGCTCGGACAAATTTACCAAAATTCTGTATCATTTTTTGTTATTCTTTCCATTTACATTGATGGTGTAGTCATTGTATGTATTGTTTCCCTAAATCTGCTCTCTTCCCTTTGTTTTAGTCCATGTAAGTCTTCCTTTGCTTCTCTGAATTCATTATATTCATCATTTCTTAAAGTATGATAGTTGTCATTCTTAAAAAAAAAAGGCAAAAGAAATTTACACAAAGAATACTAAAGGAGAAAGAAAATAATCTTTTCCTCAATTTGGGAACTAAGTCAAGTCACTCTCAGAGAAGGGAATAGAAGAGAAAAGGAGAGAAGAGGACAAGGAGAGAAGAAGAGAGGATAGGAAAGGAGAGAAGAGGAAAGGACAGAAAAGGAGAGAAGAGGAGAGGACAGGAAAGAAGAGGAGAGGACAGGACAGAAGAGGAGAAGAGAGGACAGGAGGACAGAACAGGACAGAGGAGAGGACAGAGGATAGGAGAAAAAAAAGGAGAGGAAAGGATAGAAGAAGACAGAAGTAGACAGGAAGGAAACCCACAGGCTTATGATGGGGCAGAAAGGTATTTTCCAGAGAGCTAAAAATGGTTTCATTCTTGTCTTTCTTTCTCTACACTCTAGTACCTAGAAAACAGCAAATATTTAATAAATATTTATTGAACAATGAAGCCAGGAGGAGTCTTCTCCAATAGCCTTGAGGCATTATAGCATGGTGGAAAGAACACTGTGCTAGAATCTGGATTTTGGTCCTAAATCTATTACTTACTATGCAACCCTAAGAGAATTCCCTCCTCTCTTCTTTGGGCCTTGAATTTTTCATCCATAAAAGAAGGGAATCAGAACAGATCACCCACTAAGTCCCCTCCAATTCAGAGCCCTCTCAACAGATCAGAGATAGTGATTAGAACTTAAATGGTCATTGAATCTAAACCACTAAATCCAATTCTACAAATGAGAAAATATACAAATAGCTAACTGTCAAGGCCAAGAATCAAAATCAGTTTTTCTGGATCTCAAGACATTAACCATCACAACATTCTGCCTTATAATATGATACTTTATTTCAACAACCTTAGGTAGGAAGTCGGTCAGATTCCCAGCCAAACCCCAGACCACCCTCTAATGCTTCCCTCTTTTCTTTAACAGCATTTTGAACCCAGATTTCCTCAGTCAGCTTCTAGGATCCCTTCCAATAACACCCAACAAGCCTCTCTGCACTTCATAATACCAGCATCTCATCAAGCCTCAATTCCAAAGTCGCCTTCCCTTTAAGCATGACTGGAATTGGATGCTTATCTATCCTATAATGTCTTCAAGGAAAACATTCCCATACGACATCCTGGCAAACCCAAATTATGATTAATCTTGACGCTCTCTACCTTCTCCCAGCAACACTCCCGATTGGAGACATTCCACGCAGGAAGACGAAAAAACAGTTATTGAAATGACTAAGCGCCTTTTGTCTGTGTTAATGTTTGCATTGATTTGAGATGCGAATTCACTCAAACCCTCTAGGAACACAAGGGCAGGACGAAGTTTGCCATGAAATGAAATGAACATGCAGGCTTCATCCCCTGAAGTGGATTGAATGGAGGCGGGGGAGAGGAAAAGTTTAATCTTGAAACCTTTAAAATATATTCACATAAAACCCAAATCGGCTGTACTTAGAGGAGGCAGGGCTCACATATCACTGAGTATTTGAGCCAGTGACAGGAAAGAAACTCTTTACTTGTCAAATGCAGGAGCTGGGGGAGTGAAAAGGAAGGAGCCCAGCAAGGTTTGAGATGTGTGTGACCTCTAAGGAGGCCCAACAGTTTGAAGGGAAAATTAAGATTGCTTTCTAAAAGTATTTGTACCCTGGAAACAGTGAAGAGCCTTCACACTTCCTACACTGCTGTAAACGGGCAGGAGAGCCTCCTGGCACTTTCTCCGAGGGCCCATCCATCAAAACTAACTTCCCTCCATCCCCCACCCTCTTGCCAAACTGGGTATTATCTGAAGGGAAAAATAAGGCATAAAATAGGAACTGGTATGATTCTTCAAGGGAAAGGGAGTGAAGAAGGAGGGATGAGATCAGATGACCTCCACATTTTCTTGCAGCTTTGAGATTCTGTCATTTCTATTATTTTAAGTTTTAAAAATCCGAAGATTTTTAAGTTTTTTCATCTCAAGGCTGTAGAATAAAAAAATTTTAAGGTTCTAGAATTCTCTCCTCAGATTCTGAGATGCCATCACTCTATAAATCTCTGTTTCTCTTTCAATGATTTCATTTCATGTTTATTCTTCCAAAGAAAGGAGAAACAGAAGGGAATATATTGGGGCTGGATGGGGGGTGCCTGTAAATCACAACACTTTCACAGGCTGGGAATCAAGTACTATGCACTATGAAGGCATTTTGGAAACTGGAAGATAATTTACAAGCAGGAATAGTTCTTGGCTCTAATAGCAATAACATCTTCTTAGTAAATAAACAGAAGTAGAAAAGAATCAATTGCATCAGGTTTGTTTGGATTTTTTTAATGTTATGTCCTGCCCAAAAAAATATAGCTTATCAAGGAAAATTTTAAAACATTCTCATGATGGGATAGTATTCTGATCCACAAACATGGACTTTGCTTTCAAGTTACTTCAATGAAAAAGGCATATATTAATCATCTATTATGAATCCAAAAAAGATGCAGAGAAAGGCAAAAAAGGGTCTGCTCTCAGAGAGCTCACATTCTAGTAGGGAAGACAACATGCAAACAGGATATAGACAGGAAACAGTAGAGATAATCTCAAAGGGGAAGCATTAAAATTACAAACTAGGAAAAGCTTCTTGCAGAGAGGATTTAGCTGGGTCTTCAAAGCAAATGCTGGAACCAGGAGGGACCTTAGAATATAGAATTTCAGACCTTAATGGGATTTTTGTACATAGAATGCTGGAGATTGGAAGGATTTCAAAACACATAATGTCAGACCTTAGAACCCAGAATGTTACAACTGGGAAGACCTTAAAGAGCAGCATCTCAGAGATGGGAGAACCCCTCAAAAAAGAAGGCCCTCACAATACAACAAGTCAACTTGAAGGGGCTTCAGAATGCAAAGTATCAGAGATGGGAAGACCTTAGGATACAAAATGTCAAAGTTAGAACCCAAGAGGAATCTTAGAATACAGGATGTCAGAATTGGGAAGACCTGTAAAGTACATAATGTCCTCATAATAAAGTAAGTCAGCTGGAAGGGACCTCAGGACACAGAGTGTCAGATCTGCAGGAGACCTTAGATCACAGAATGTCAGTATCCAGAGGAACCAAAGAACATAAAATATCAGAAGGAACTTTAATACATAAAAAGTCAGAGTTGAAAGGGATCTGAGAACTCAGGATATTGAAACTAGGAGGGATCTTAAGACACAGAATATTAGACCCGAAAAAAAATTATCAGTTAGCTCAATTTCTTCATTCTCCAGAAGGGAAAACTGACATCCAAAGAAGGAAAAGGACCCCCCAAAGTCACACAGCTAATAAGTAGGAGAGCCAAGATTCAAACTCAAATTATTTGGTTTCCAATTCATTGATGGTTCCCCTCAGCAAACTACCTCCTTAGAACACAGAAAATTAGCACATAGAATTAGTCAGCATTGGGAAGGACCTTATAAAGAATATAATGGCAGTTCACATTTACACAGTAGTTTGCAAAGGTTTTTAGATGTGTTGTATGATTTTAGCCTCAAAATAACCCTGTTAGATACTACTATGACCTGCATTTTGCAAATGAGAAAACTGAGACTCAGAGGGATTAAGTGATTTTTACTCAGGGTCACACAGCTAATAAGTGCTAGAGGCAGACCTGACTCCAAGTCTAGTATTGTTTCTCTCTGAGAATAATTTTCCTCCCCTGAAAAATACAGAAATGTGGAATATCAGAGTCAAAAGAGCTCTTTGAGATGTTCTAAATCCAATCTTCTCATCTAAGAGAGAAGAAACTGAAGTAAAGGATGGAAAAATATCTTGCCACTGTCACATAGCAACTCGGTGGCAGAGCTAAAAACAGGAACTAAGATGCTCTGACTTGCCACCCCAGTCTAATAAGTCCTTTTGAAAGGGCCCCAACATGGTATTTGTTTTTACTGCCAACCCCAGGGTGAATAAGCTGAATGTTAGAAGGGGAGAGAACGTCACTGGGGGCTCCTGGGCACATGGCCTAATGGCCGGCCTTGCATCCGGTGTTATTGCTGGGCAGGCGCTGGGCTCACAGTGGGCTGCTGGACGCCAGCATGGAAATGTTTCATTTATGGCCTTCTGCATAACTATGCAAAAGAAGCCAAAGAATCCATCGGCAAAGAGGCACTCATGCATATTTGATCATCAGAAGCCCGGCCATCATTTAGGCTGCGGGCTTCCTGATGGCAGTGGCCTAATAACAGCCCTGCTGAAGCAATTAATCTCCTTTAAATAAGTGCTCACAGGGACTCCAGAGAGCAAACAAAAACCATCACTAAGAGATTTCCAACTAGGGGAGAAGGGAAGAGAGAAAGGATGGCAGATCAATTAGCAAGAGAATATTTTCCTTTTCTTCTTATCTCCATACCCTTGATCTATTCAGTCCCCCATTAGTTACCTACGATGGTGATGATGATGATGGTGGTGGTGGTGAGGATGATGATGGTGATGATGATGACAATAGTGAAGGTGGTGGTGATGATGATGATGGTGATGCTGGTGGTGATGATAGTGATGATGATGATGGTGGTGATGATGGTGATGATGATGATGATGGTGATGATAACAATAACATACTTCCCACTTCTATATGGCTTTAAAGTTGCTATGGCTCTTTCTTTACTCACTCCAACCAGTGAGGGAGGTCTTTAAGGCAAATGACAAACTCTTCTGCTTGATATTTAAAGCCCTTCACAATATAGCTATGTCATCTTTCCATGTAGTTCTATGCTTCTAATAAACTGACATATTTGTTGTTACATGTACATGTTAAGTCCTCTCCCACTTCCATACCCTTTCCCAGTCTGTTCATTATGCCTGAAGGCTCATTCTCCTTATTCCCACCTTTTAGAACCCTTTGACTCCTTTCTATGTGCTTCTCAAGTTTGGTTTCCATTAAGATGTCTTTCCTGACTCCCCTGGTTATCTTTGCCAAGAAAATCCCAAATGGGGTCTGAAGTATCAGACATGAACAAAATTATTCTTAGCAATGTCATGGTATAGTGAATAGCTGGTTAACTTTGGAATTAGAAAGACCTGAATTCAAGTGCTGAATATGAAAAGCATAAATAATGAGTGAGTGAATGAATGAATGTTTACTATGTGTCAAGCACTTACTGTATGTTAGGGATATAAATGAAAAAGCAAAAAAAGTTTCTGTCCTCAAGGAGTTCTAAAGGAAGGCGACATCACATATGGAGAAATTTAACCTCTCAGTGCCCAAAGCAATGCTCTGAATTGCAGATCCTTTATCAATCTGTATCAACAGATAGACTTTTCAGAGAAATTCCTTAGACCAATGAACCATCACATCTGGACCTCCTAAAAATCCAAAGGAATATAATGAATATAAACCTAGGAAGCTGTAAGGAAAGTTGGGCAAGATCTTTCTGGTTCCAATCTAATTCAAACAGACAAGAATTTCCTAAGGTCTACTACATATCAGGCACTGGAAATACAATTACAAGCAAAAGAAACAGTCCTGTCCTCAAAGACCTTATCTTCTAATGAGAAAAGACAATACAAAAAAAAGGAATTTTTTTTAAAAGCTGGTATGGAATGGGCAGCTAGTTAATAGGATTTGGGAAGGGAGGTAGTTGGGAGATATAAATAAAGTCTGAAAAGCAGGAAGAGCCAGGACGAAAATGAATTTTGGCTGACCTAAAGCCCCTCTCCCAAATGGAAGCCCAGGGAGGAGCTCATCCATGGAAGAAGGGGGATGGTATGGCAGATAGATATTTCAGAGTGAGAAGACCCCAGGGAAAGAAAGATGTTCCAGAATGAGGAGGTCTCCGTGCTGAGGGAAGTTCCAGAATAATTCTGCAGCTGCGGCACTGTGGCAAATCGGGAAAATCAGAGACAGAGTCTGCCATGGGCCAAGCATTGTGCCAAATGCTGGGGATTCAAAGACCAAATGAAAAATTAGTACCCAGCTGCCCTCAAGGAGCTTACATTCTCATCCATAAACCCCCTCCCCTCTCCAGGTGTAGAAAGATGAAAGTCCCTTGTCCTGGGTGACATGAACAGCACATAGCAGAGACTCCAGCTGCTCTGGCTCCAAAATTCAGCCCTTTCCCGTCCAGTACTTCTTGAGACCCAAATCCTCCCTTCGCATGCCCACTAAGGCCATCTTGACTGAGTAAAAGGGGAAACATTCAATGCAGCTATGAAATCGATCATTTCAGTAAGTGAGCTTTCAAAGGCTCCCCCTGGCCCCCAAGTAATGGCCACTGGTAGAAATTAGCATCTAAATTCTTTTAAGGAAATCTAATCAGGCTCCCCTAGCAGGCTTTTAATGACAGAAGATATTATTACTGGGAAAAATCCAAAGGTAAGTGTTCCCAGGGTTTAGTTCATCCAAATGACCCCCGATCCTCACCCAGACGGGCCCTCCTGCCCTATCGATCAGGCAGAGCTGAAGTCACATCAGCCAGGAGAGAAGGGGATAGTTTATGCAGCCAGCAGGCCTCCCTTGAGGACAGGAGGTCAGGAGTGCAGGGCCCAGAGAGAAATGAGATGTTCCCTGAATCGCAAGAATTCTCAATGGCAAAGTTTACAGGAACCATCGACCATCCAGGCGGCTGGCTCACAGCCAGACCAGTTGTCAAGGATTAGATTAATTTTCATTCAATAGAAAAAAAAACCCACCCCATTAGTACAGTGTTGTGGCTGAGAGTTGAAACATATGAGAACCATGAAGATTCAGAGCTGATTTGGGTAAAGACCCCAGAACATTCCAAGACCTAAAGATCTGTCATGTCCCCAACAAGATCTGGTACATCCAGGGGCATTTCTCTTTTTTGTTCTCTTAAGATAGAATCCCCGCAATTGGCAGTTTCTGGACCGCCACCCAGCCGGCCCTGTTTCTCCCTCTTTCCATCACCCTTCCCCAGTCCCATCCCTCCAATCTGGCTTCCTTCATGAGCTGGGAGCCAAAAAAGGATGAGACAAACTTATCTGAACTTTGCCCAAGGCCTTAGAGTAGGAATTTCCTTGTTGTTTGTGGAACTATTGTCATTAGGTTTCTATAAGAAGATCCGGAGTACAGATTATCACAGGATCCCAGTTTTCCAAGGGGAAGCTCCTTAGGGATCATCCAGTCTAACCTTGTGAGAGAGAGGGATGTTGGCTTATTTTATTTAGAACCAGATCTCTAATTTCACTGGTCTAGGGAGCACCTAGTGAGGAGATGCACTCAGTCAGGTACAGAAACACGCTGTATTTAATCTCAGAGAATTGTCTCTGGCACTGAGAAGTTAAGTCTCTTGCACAAACCAGCCACTGGTCAGAGTGTAACTGGGAACCAGATCTGTCTGCCTATGAAGCTGGCTCTCTAGTACACCATACTGCTCCATTTTTCAGTTGAACAAACTGAGGCAGGTAACATCATCCAGAAAACCTTTCCTTTGGCATATAAAGCCCTTCACCTGCTTTCCCAGGTTTATTTCACATTATCCCTTTCACACAGACTATATCTCAGCTTAATCAAACTACTTACTGTTCAATTTATAAAACCTTCCAGTTCCCACCTCTAGTCTTTGCACAGGCTGTTACCCATATCTGGCATACCTTTCTATTTTACCCTTGTCATTTAGAATGTTCAGTTTTCTTCAAGGCTCATGTTAAATGTCACTTCCTTTGCCTCCTCCTGATTTCCTATTTTTTAATGTCATACACACACACCTCCCTTTATACATGTTATATGTACACATACACATGCACACAAAATTGAATATAAACTCCCTAAGAACAAAAGCTTTTTATCTTTGTACTTCCAAGCACCTAGTACAGTGACTGGCTTTTTTTTTTAACATTTTCATCTACCCCTTTGTATTTCATTCACGTAGAGGATCCCAGTATGGAGGATTGGACTTCAAGGGCTGTTTTCTAGCTCTAAGTCTGGGATCCTAAAAATAATTACTAAGTTATTTCTACAGAGCTTTTCCTGGAATCAAGAAGACCTGAGTTCAAATCCAAATTCAAATGAATTATTAGCTGGGTAACATTGGACAACTCATATGATATGTATGCTCAGTTTCCTCATCTGTAAAATGGGGATAATAATGCCATTTACATCCCAGGATTGTTGTCAAGATAAAAAATGAGAAAATAATTTTAAAGTGCTTTTTCAAAACTTAAAGCACTATAAGTTGTTCATCCTCCATACTTATAGAGGACCAAATGACAACTTGAGGTTGGGGTATGAAAGAGGTCTTGACTCAGGCATGAATTAAATTTAAGTGAGGCAGCTTTGCACAAAGTCTTCAGCCTCTTTCTCTCTTCCAGTCATTAAATCCAGTGGTAAGACAAAAGTTAAGATGACTGTTGATAGTCCCAGGACAGAGGAGATGATCTTGGTATCTTTGATGAATGACCATATTCCAGTTTACATGCTTCCACCACCTTCGTGGCCCATTGAAACATATTGTTCTCATCTACCCATTCCACCACTGGGGGTGGGAGGGTCTCCCCGTGCATGAGGTAGACATTGCCCAACTCAACAATTATATTAATACTAACCATCATTACGGAATAGTTATTATAATGAAAGCTCTTTGTTGAAATTCCATAAAAGTGAAAACTATTTTAACTATTATTACTACAGTTCACAAAGCACTCCATTCTCCATAGCCTTGCCAGGTTGGTAATGTCTATCTTACTAATCCCCATTTTACAAATGGGGAAATTAAAACTCATCAATACAAAGAGATTTGCCCATTGTTGTATAGCAAATGAGTGACATTTGAGCTTTAAAAAACTCAAAGTACCCAACCCTTTTTCTATTCAATGCTGCCTCTTTCAATATGCTTCCTCACCTCACCCACCTCATTATTTCATTGTAAATAGCCCATTGGGTGCCTATTGAGCATGAGTCATGGAGGAGACCAGGCCCTAAACATAATCAGTAATAATAATCCTCCACTGATACCCTTCTCTGATATCTCAGCATGAATAGCCTGGTTGGGCTTTGTTATAGGATATAAGCTTTGGGTCCTCCCCAGATGGTGATGGCCTCTATGTCTGTCCTTTCAGCACAAGCCAAGATAAACTAGAGAGGAGGGCGGTCGCCACAGTTGACATTATTTGGCCATCGCCACTCATAAAGAGCATCTACTAAGAAAAGGGAGATTTGAGAAGAGGGAAGGAGAATTAGCATTTATATCGTACCTGCTATGTGCCAAGAGCTTTCTGAAAATATTATCTTATTTGATACAGTTTTATTATCCCGATTTTACAGTTGAGGAAAGTGAAACAAAAAAAGAGATTAAGTGAACTCATGTCTTCCTGGCTCCAGAACCAGCACTCTATCCATTGGGCCACCAGTTGGCATGGCATTGATAACAGGAGCAGTCACAATGGGGAAATCATGGTTCACTTTCATGATCAGAATATGAAGAGAGGAGTAAATCACGCTACATGGGAAGTGCTTGAGGATATCAAAGAATGGAGAAGACTTAGGAGGAATATGATAGCTGCCTGCAAGTAAGTGAAGAAGGATCAATATTTGAAAGATAGTATTAAAGGAAGGGGTTTAGACTTAATCTTCTTGGCCACATTGGAAAAATCAGCAGCAGTAAGTGGAAGTTGGGATGAAGAAGATTTAAATCTAAGGAAAGTCTTCCTAACAATGGTGGTGTTCAGAAGTAGAATGGCTACCTTGGAGGATTGCCCTTCCTGAAGGTCTTTGAGCAGAGATTAGATGCTGACATCAGAAATTCTGTCAAAGAATTCCTTCTCTCTTCTCTCTAGGTTCCATGATCCTTCTTTGTCCTGGTTCTTCCCCTACCCTGTGTGAACCTCCACTTCTTAGCCTCCTCTGATGGATTTTCATCTGGGTCATGTCCATAACCTGTGGGTATCCTTCAAGGCTAGATCCTGGTTCCTCTTCTCTTCCCCATCTATACTATTTCACTTGGAAATTTCACCAGGTCCCATGGATTCAATTATTATTTCTATACTGATGACTCCTTACATCTGCTTTTTCAACTCTAATTTCTATCTCTATTCAGATTCATATCCCCTACTACTTATAAAATTCCCTATATTGGATGTCCCATAGACATCTTAAACTCAACATGTCCAAAACTGGACTTAATATCTTTTCTCCCTCTAAACCCTCTTCCTTTCTGAAGATTCCCATTACTATAAACAGTACCACCATCCTCCCAGTTCCCCACCCTCACAAATTCAATGCCTGAATTGTTCATTCTCTCTCTCATCTCTTCTACTCAATCTGTTGCCAAGGCCTATCAATCTTACCTTCATAGCATCTCCCTTGTATGATCCCTTCTCTTCTCTGATACTGTCACTAGCCCACTACAGGCCCTCATCACCTCATATTGCAAAAGAGCCTACTGCTTGGTGTTCCTACTTTGTTTCCTCCCATGTCAGACTATCTTCCACTCAATTGTCAAGTCAATCTTCCTAAGATTCAGATCTATGTCACCTACCTATTCATAAATTTCAATGGTTCTCTATCACCTCCAGGATCATGCAAAATCTTCTGTTTGATCCCATGTAAACTGACCTCTTCCTGCCTTTCCACCATATTCTGTGACCCAGTGAACCAGACCTCTCAATTATTCCTTAAACAAGACCCTCTACCCCTGATTTCAGCCATTTTCTCCTTCTCTCCCTGTGCCTGGAATGCTCTCTCTCCTCACCTCCACTTCCTGACTCTCTGGCTTCCTTCAAGTCCCAGCTAAAATCTCACATTCTGCTCTTTTCTGATCACCCTGGATGCTAGAGATGCTAGTGATTATCTCCAATTATCTTCTCTATTTCTAGTTTGCACATAGCTCTCTACATGTTGTCTCCTCATAAACTCCTTGAGCGCAGGGACTTTGGCATTAGTACCCCCAGCACAGAGCTCAGTGCCTGGTACATAGGTGGTGCTTGATAAATGCTTGCTGAAGGCTAATTTCAGAAAAGTCTGGGAAGATTTGCATGAATCGATCCTAAGTGAAGTGAGAAGAACCAGGAGAACATTGTAACAATAACAGCAACATTATGTGATGGTCAACTATGATGGGCTTGGCTCTTCTCAGCAATGCAGCAGTCCAAGACAATTCCAACAGATTTGGGATAGAAAGTGCCATCTGTATCCAGAGAGAGAGCTATGGAGACTGAATGCGGATCAAAGCATACCATTTTCACTTTTATTTTTATTTTTCTTTTCTTGTAGTTTTCCCTTTTGTTCTTATTTTTCTTTCACAAAATGACTAATATGGAAATATGTTTTAAATGATTGTACATGTATTGTCTTGGGAAGGGGTGGGAAGTAAAGAGGCAGGGAGAAAAAACAGAACTCAAAATCTTATAAAAATATATGTTGAAAACATGTAATTGGAAAAAGTATTAAGTAAATACATATTAAGTAAAATTAATTATCATTATTAAGTAAAATAAATGAATGAATGAATGAATGCTGACTAACTTCCCTGGTAAAGTCTATAAAACTAAGTATTAGAAATAATTATGAGCATAAACATGGCTACAACTGGAAAGGATTGTCTTTCTTTTCTCATTGGATTCCATAATGCTGCCCCACATTACTCCCATAATCTCATGTCAGCCTCATTACAACTATGTAAAGAAGGACAATGAAGCTCAGAAAAAAAGGAAGTCACTTGTCCATGGTTCCTTAGAAAGAGTAGGTCGTTGGATCCAAGTCTTTCAGCTCCACATCCCCACAACTCTGTTCTACCTCTTGAATGGAGGTGATAAAGCATACTCAAATCAAGAATCAGGAAGACCTGGGTTCAAATGCTGATTCTGAAACCTAATAGCCATATGACTTAGAGTTCTATCCATAGCTCTAACACATTAAATCTGCTTTTGATGACAAATGCCACCTCTTCCAGGAAGTCTTCCTTCATTCTTTCCTCCAAACTAGAAGTAAATGTTCTCTTTACTAAGCCGAGGAGTCTAGGGGTATGGCTATTGTGCTAAAGAGGGAGTCAAATCCTCTGGCTTCGTGGCCAACATAAGCTGCTTAACCTCTCTCTCTGATTCATAGATTTAGAACTAGAGAGCATTTTAAAGGTCATGTAGCCCAAACCTTTCATTTTACAGATAAGGAAACCACAGCCTACAAAGGAGATGTGATGTGTTCAAGGCCATATGGCTTAGTGAGTGGCAAACAAGGGGTTCTAACCCAGCTTGCTCATCTGTAATATAAGGATGATAATAATACCTGTACAACCTACCTCCCTGGACTGTGGAGGCTTAAATAAGATAATCTATCTAAAGCATTATATAAATAGCAATTGTTCTATGCGTTCCATCTTTTAAGAGTCTCAGGGCCCAGTGGAAGCACTTGAGAGAAGAAGGCAAGTGTGTAAAGTATCGGGGATTATCCTTGCCCCTCCATTACTGAGTGTACCATGTTTTTTAAACTGAAATTTTCCAGGCCAGTGGCTTATGATATAGCCGAGCATTTAGGCAAAGAAACATGAGGAAGCTAAGCACGAGCACAAGCATGATGATTTGTCTACAAATGCGGCTCTCGGTTCCTGCCGATGAATTGCTTTGAAAACGTCTACGTGATGACCAGCAATGTAATGGAAGCAAGCAAAATGTCCTCTCCATCTCTTCCTGACTTCTGAAGCAGTGAGGGCCATGGGCTCCAGTGCCCAGAGTCATGGAGAATGAGAATTAGATGGAAGCTTGAAGGCTGGTGAGAAACTAAGCCCTTCCCAAAGAAGTAAAGTGATCTGCCTCAAGTCATATAAGTAGCAAGCATAGGATTCATATAAATAGCAAAGGTAGAATTAGAGTCAGGCCTTTCAACTCTATACCTATTGCTTTTTCCATTTTCCTCTCAATGTCCTGCCTTCTTTCCTCTCAATGATAACCTATTTATCCAGAGAACCCGGGAAAATAAAAGGAAGTCCACGATTCTATGCCATCAGGAGAATCTCTAGGAGGTTCTCTACAACTCATCCATCTCAGACTTCCCCAAAGTAATAAATATCAGAGTCACGGGATTTGGACTGAGTTCCTCTGACGCCGGGGCTAGTGCTCTTTCCGTTATACCATGAAGGTCCCCTGGATATTATGCTAGCAGAGTGTGAAAGCAAACTACATTATAACAAGCTTCAAAAATGTAAGATCTGAATTTAAGTCCCAGCCCTGCCAGTCACTTGTCATATTTGATCTTCAGGAAGTTACTTCCCCTTTCTAGGACTCAATTTGCTCATGTGTAAATAGGAAAAGATAATCTCTTGCCTGCCGCAATCCCAGAGGCATTGTAAGGATTAAACAAAATAATAAACTCAAAAGCACATTGTAATCATAAAATGCTCCATGAGTGAGCTATTGTAATTATTGCTATTAATAATAATTATATGTTTAAATTTATGACTTAAAATATGGTCAGTAATAAAGTATAATGAAGGCTAAATTTGCATGTTAAAAATAACGATGATGATGATAACAATAATAATAACAGCCAGCCTTGGCTCTGTTTCATTCCACATTTTTATCAATATTTTGGATTAAAGCATAGATGGCATGTATGCTAAATTTGTAGAATCTGGGAAGTATAGCTAACATGTTGGATAGAAGAGTCAGGATCCAAAACAGGCTAGAAGGATGGTATAAATCTAATAAACTGGCGTGTAGTAGGCATAAATATAAAGTTGTACACAGGCACAAAAATAAATTTCATGAGAATAGGATGGGTGCTAGAGAGCCAAACAATAGTTCTTATGCAATTAAATTCAATAAAAAAACAATTTAATAAGGATTTATGAATTTAATTAATGTATGGATTGAGAGACAAAGCCAAAAAGCAGGTCCAAAAAAAAAAGGATCCAGGAATCTTAGCAGACCTCAAGCTTAATATGAATCCATAGTACAATGTGGTGGACAAAAAAGCTAATAAGCTTATAGTCTGTATTGATACAAGGTTAATGACCAGAACAGGAAAAGTGATAGCCCTATTCTACTCTGTCCTGGTCAGATCACATTTGGAAAATTGGATTCAGAATTGAGTACTACTCTTTAGGAAAAATATTGGCAAGCTGGATTTATCAATAGAAGATCTCAGGAACCTTGCCACCCAATAGTCAGTTAAAAGAATTAGAATCCTTTAGCCTAGGGAAAAGAAGACTCTAGTTCAGAAAAAAAATCCAGCATTCAAAATTCCAAAGTGGATCTTAGAGAACAAAGTTTCTTTTTTTATTTTTCTCTGCTTCCCAGTAGGAACTATCATCAATTGTGCTGATAATGCAGGTGCCAAGAACCTGTGAAAGGACTTAAGGGGCAATTTAACAGGCTTCCCATAACTGGTGTTGGTATTGGGGACATGCAATGACTACAGTCAAAAAAGGGGAAACCAGAGTTCCAAAAGAAGGTACATTCAGTAGTGAAAATAAGGCAGAGGGAGAGAGAGAATATATCAGAAAAAGATTGTATATTCCCATGATCTAAAGACAACTTAGAGGATCATAGTAAATAATAAAAGGGAGAGGGAAGGTTTAGCCATAACACAGTCTATTGCCTGGCTTGTGACCCAGGGTTGCATACAATACTGCCCCCATTCTCTTACAATCCATTTTTTTAAATCCCTCATTAAAGGATCTGCCTGGCTATTTATCTGCCTTCTTGACTTGAGTCTTTTTTTTGCCTTGATTTTTTTTCTAACAGTTTGAGATTTATCCATCTATTTTCCAAAAGTAGGACCATCCACTTGGGCTATAATCGATCCACTTCAATGTATTAGTGAAATGATAGAATATTGGCCTTTTATTAGCCCAATGAACAAACAGTATCTGATGGGCAATCCTAGTAACATCAGTGTAATGCCCTATATACCCCCTACTCTCTTTTTTCTGTTGCTTCCTGGTGTCAATGATTTGACAAATTGAAATTTTTTTCATTGTGTTGTGCTGCCAGGCAGTAGAGTGATAGTAGTGCATTTGTGTTGGGTTTGTTCCTTATAGAGCAGGAAGACACTAACTAGTATCTTCAGACTGAATCTTCTACCAAAGTGTAACTTATTTTGAGAGATTAAGGGTACTGGCCACTCTAGGCTGTTTAGGGGAAGAAAATACTTATCAAGATGTTTATCATGTCTTAGAAAATACTTTTCTAAATGGGTGGACACAGGCTTCTCAGGAGGCAGCTTTAGACCTATTTCCAATTTATCCTATCTATGGTTTATTTAATATGTTGCCTTCCCCATTAGACTGTAAGCTCCTTGAGGACATGCACTGTCTTTTGTCTTTTTTTATATCCCAGAACTTAGCATAGTTACGTGGAACATAGTAAGTACTTAATAAGTGAGTAAAAATGTCACAGGAAAGAGGAATTGTCCTACTTGGCTCCTGAGGGTAACTCCAGGAGCAGTAGGAACAAATCATAGAGATAGAGAGTGACTGAATCCAAAGGAAAACTTTTTAACCAGTAGAGTTATTGTAAAGTGACATGAGTTATCTCAGGAGGAAGTGAAATCTTCAGAGACCAGCTAACCAATGAAAATATCAAAGGCGGGAATAGAATGGACTATCTCAGGAGTCATCACCAGCAGTCTTCAAATAGAAGACTGGATGACCAAAGAGAATGTCATGGAGGGAAGTCTTGCTCAAATTAATGTTGGACTAGAAAATGTTAAGTCTTTCCCAACTGTGAGATGCTATGATTCTTTAATCCTACATCTATTTCTCCTTCACCTCCTTTGATGCTCATAATAGCCCACTATGATAGAGAGTACACATATTATTATCTCCAATTTAAAGATGAAGAAACTGCAGCTTCAGAGGCAAGCCACTTGCCAACAGTTTCTAAAGGTCAAAGCCATGACTGGAAAGCATATCATAGATTCATACAATTTAGATCCAAGAGTGACAACACTCCCATTTTATAGGTGAAAAAAATGAGAGCCAGAAAAATTAAACCGTTTGTTTAAAGCCACTAAAGAAGCTAGTAGAAGGGCAAAGCTTCCAATCCAAGTGCTCTGACTCCAAACATTAGGCTAAAGTCATTACTTAACAAGAAGAACCAGGAAAGCTTCCCAGATGAAGTGCTATTTGGAGCTGGGTTCTAGAGGATGGATAGGAATTGAGGAGGGATTCCAGAGAGGAAAAAAACAGAGAAAGGAGCACCCTTGTGTATTCAGAGATCAGGAAAGAGTCCGGTAAAGTCATTTCATAAAAGGGATTAATAAGAGGTCCAGTTGGGACGATGGAGTGGTACAAGACTGGGAAGGGTCCGGGATGACAAATTGAGGAACTGGAGCTTAACCTTGGAAGGAATGGGGAGCTACTGAAAATCTTGAAAGCAAAGGTAAGTTTGAGCACATCTATGCAGAAACAGAGATTATTACGCAGCGCGGGCCGGATCGCAGTCTCTCTTTGCTAAGCGAGGTCTGCCCAGCCACTTGACCGAAAGCTCCCCCTGCCATCCCTGTTGTCGGATCCACGGGGCCAGCCGCGCGCACAGCTCCCCGATGACTGTTGAACTTATAAAAAATGTGTCATGTTGAATTGTGAAGATGAAGTATAACACACTGTGATCTGCTCAGCTCCCTAATGCCCTGAGAATATTCTGTTCACTGTACAGTTCTCACACACTCATTTCTGGGAGGCATGCTGTTTCTTGTATATGTCAGCCGGAACGACAGGAGCCCCGTTCAAAGACAGATGATGCACCTCCCGCCGAGCGAGCAAACAGACACTCAACAAGCCTTGACTTTCACTGCTAACAGGCATGGACACGGAGCTGTGCCCTCCCTGGCTCTGAGCCTCTGATGGAAGGGATGGGGGAGCCGAGGCCGCCGGCCCGCACCGACAGGCCGGACTCTCGGACTCTCGGCAGTCCCCCTGCCGGGTCACCAGGCCACTCACGATGGCTGCCTCCGCTGGCCCCTCGTTTTTCAACTCATTTTCACATGAACCATGAAACATGAGCCTGGGAAGAATTTTTAATATGCAGAAAGAAAACCTTACCAATATTTAGCGGGCTCCCATCACCTGTTGGCACCCGAAGCGGTTCTGCAGTAAATAATAATAAAACTCATTTCAATAACGTTTTATGTTTTACAATGGGTTTCCTCATGGTAGCTCTAGAAGCCCATAAGCAGCCCCCAAGTTACAGTTGGAGAGACTAAGGATAAGAGAAAGAAAATTATGTTGCCAAGGTCACACAGCTAATAAAGGATGATGCTGGACCTCAAATCTCCTGGATTAACAGAGTCTGAGATTGACCACATACGCCCTATGCAACCTCAGATAAGACCCTTTTCTTTCCAGGGTTCCCTCTTTCATAAAATGAAGAATTAGAATTAGACAATCTGAGAGGTCCCTTCCCCTTCTGAGGGCAGATGTTCTAAGGTCTCTCCTGCTCTTGGACATTCTATAATTCTGGGATCCTAGCCTCAGTCCAAGGCTCTTTCCACCAGCATTTGCCCCATGTGGATTCTGAGGATTCTATTGTATGTTCAATAAGAGCTTTGGGACACCTAATTGGTGTAGTGGATAGAGCACCAGTCCTGTAGTCAGGAGGACCTGAGTTCAAATCTAACCTCAGACACTTAACACTTCCTGGCTGTGTGACCCTGGGCAAATCACTAGAGACAGAGAGAGAGAGAGAGAGAGAGACAGAGAGAGAGAGAGAGAGAGAGAGAGAGAGACAGAGCCAGAGAGAGAAAGCCAGAGAGCCAGAGAGCCAGAGAGCCAGAGAGCCAGAGAGCCAGAGAGCCAGAGAGCCAGAGAGCCAGAGAGCCAGAGAGCCAGAGAGCCAGAGAGCCAGAGAGCCAGAGAGCCAGAGAGCCAGAGAGCCAGAGAGCCAGAGAGCCAGAGAGCCAGAGAGCCAGAGAGCCAGAGAGCTTTTTTTCTCCTTAGTCAGCCAGCTTACTATATACCAAGCACTGAACAAGACACCCAGAATACAAATATGAACAGAAAGACATTGCCTGCCTTCAAGAAGATTCCATTCTAATTGGCAACATAAATGGAGGTGGAAAAATGAAGAGGAAAGGTAGGGATTACAGGAGCTTGTGGAGACCTGAATGGGCATGAAACCCTGGAGAGGAATTAAGATGGGCTTGGTTTAGGCTTGTTCATTAAACTGGAGGTTCTGGGAGGAATCAGCCAATCAGAATGAGAGACCCAAGGGGCAGAGGGCACTTCCAGTATCAGAGATCCAGAATCAAGGTGACCTTCCGGATGAAGGGGTTTCTAGGACATGGCCTACAAAGTCCTGGGGAGCTGAGTCAGCAGTACAGCCTGGAGAAGAATACAAAATGAGGCGCTAAAAGGCAGAGACAGCATGAATTACAGAGCACGGTTTATGCAAAGGCATGGAGATGAGAGACAGAATTTGAGGATCAGCAAGGAGACTGCCATTTAGTCCACTAACCCTACAGGAATATTATCAGGATTTAATAAGCTCCTAGGAAAGGAGGGTCAAAGCACAGTGGATAGAGCACTGGGCTTGGAGTCAGGAAGACTCATCTTAAATTCAAATGTGACCTCAGACACTTACTAGCTGTGTGACCCTGGCAAAGATGCTACACTGGTTTGCCATTTCCTTCTCCATTTCATTTGACAGATGGGGAAACTGAGGTAAACAGAGTTAAGTGATACTTAACTTTACTGAGTGGACCATGTTTTTTAAATTTAATTTAAATTAAACATTTAATCCTGTTTGCCTCAGTTTCAAATGAGCTGGAGAAGGAAATGGCAAACCAGTATAGCATCTTTGTCGGGGACAATCCCAAATGAGGTCATTAAGAATCAGACAAGATTTGAAGTGACTGAACAACAATAACAAATAAAGCTCCTAGGATCCAGATAGATGGATAAATCAAGGTACAGAGGGTTGGTACAACTTGCCAAAGATCACACAGGTGAAGTGCCCTAGTAACTACACTTTCTGTCTCCAAATCCGGGAGTCATCCTTACCACCACCAGATAATTCATGTGCAAGCACTCTCTGCAAGGAAGTTATTTGTTGTCAAAATTGGAATTACAGACTCTCTCCTTCCTCTGGTGAAGCCGGCTCTACTTGGCTACCCAAGCAGGACTAGGTTCTAGCCCCAGAACTGCCACCACCTGCCACTGCCTAAGGGTTTCAATGATTTTCAAATGAAACATGAGTCTAGAAAGCATTATAAATGTGCGGCCAGAAAAGGATCAAGAGGTACCATTATCCTCTGGGAGCGCCTCACATGGCATCTGAATCAGTGAATTGGGACCTAGAGAAAGATGAGGAATTTCATGACCAATGAGGGGAATTGGTCTTGCTCAATTATTCATATTTCTTACAAGGTTTTGTTTTTTCCATCTTCCTTTGAAGAGAGGGGAGAGAGAAAATAAATGTTTATATAAAAAATTGAATTTCATTTTAAAATTTAGAAAAAGGAAAAGAAAATAAAAAGTTGACTTCTCCATCAGAGCACTGGTGAATTTCATGGAATCCTGGAAGCTTTGTTTAGAGTTTGTTTGATTTTTCTCTCATAATATGACATTATCCTTTACTATGAGCAATCACCATACTCTTTGGGGGAAATAAGGAGATTTCTGAGAGCCACAGAGGAGTGTATACTAATAAGTTTGAGTTTCACATAACTCCCACCTCCCTAAAATAGTATGTCTTATGTCTCTGTCTGCAAGAACCACTAATAAAAGATTAGAAATCATTTCATCTAATGCTCCCATTCTACAGAGGAAGAAAGTAGGGGCCAGAGAGGGCCATGTCCCTTGTTCAGTTCACAGCAGAACATTTTAGAAAGGATCCCACAAGTTGGAGAAAGTACCAGGAGAAAAGCATGCAGGAGATGAAGGGGCCTCAGTGATTGGATGCAGATGATGTTTAAACTGGAAAAAACAAGTGTTGGGTGGTAGGAGAAAGGATAGCTGTCTCCAGAATTTGACCAGGTACTCTGAGAAGTAGAGAACTTCAGGGCAGATTTAAGAACAGTATTTATAAAATTGCAGCCACTAACACTATACCTGACAGAGTGGATAGAGCTCCAGGATTGGTGCAAGAAAAATTCATCTTCCTGAAGTCAAATCTGGCCTCAAATACTTACTTCTATGTGGCTCTGGGCAAGTCTCCAACCCTGTTTTCCTCAGTTTCCTCATCTGCAAAATAAACTGAAGAAGGAGATGGCAAAGCACTCTAATATTTTTGCTAAGAAAACCCCAAAAATGGATCACAAAGTCTCAGATGTGACTGAAGTGACTGAACAACAATAACCATAATATATATGGAAGAATGGCAAAATAATTTGTGGTACATTAATTCAATAGGATATTATTATGATATTAGAAACAATGAGTATAAGGAATACTGAAAAGAATGAGCTGATGCAAAGTGAAATAATCTGAGCCAAGAAAACAATATACACAATGTAAATAAAAAGAACAACCACCACAAAACAATCAACGTAAATTTGAAAAATTACAAAGAATGATTTTGCTCCACACACACACAAAAAAAAAAAAAAAAAAACCTTGCCCCTACTTCCTTTGTGGAAACCCAAGTTGTGCAATATTATCAGATTTTTTCCTCTATATTGGTCAGTTTTGCTGATTTCATTTCTCTTCTTTTTTCTTTTTAAAAAAATTTATTTATTTTATAAGAGACAGTTCTGGGAAGGCAAGAGAATGGGGCATGGTGAAAATATATGTGAAGTAAAAACAAAATATATCTTTTTTTAAAGAGCCTTAGAATGTTGAGAGGTAAGGAAGATCTGAAATAAGATGTTGGCCTTGAGAATGGAAAGAAAAGGATTTGTCATCAGATTGTATATAGGTGATAGAAATAGCAGAGACAAAGATGACTCCAAAGTTGCGACTGAGAGAACCAACAGAAATCAGAAAAGTTGGATGGAATGGGATAGTAAGGAAGAAGATGATGAGTTCAACTTTGGACTTGAATTTGAGGTGGAAAATGTCCATCACACAATGGGAGATGGTGAGATTGGGGCTAGAAATATACATTTGGAAATCAATAGTACAGAGATGGTGGTGGAACTCTTGGGAGAAGCAGAGATCACTAAATTAGAGAAAAGAAAAAAAGCTGAGCGCAGAATGTTGGGCGGATCCCATAATGTGGAAGTTCCTCCTTCCGACGGACAGAAATCTGCCTCCGCTTAAGCTTGCTCTGAGTGACAGTATGATGCAGAGGTAGAGAGTTGTTCTGGGAGGCAAGAAGGTCGGGTTTGCGTCTCCCCTCCGACATATACTGGCTGTGGGACTGTGGCCAGTTCACTAAATCCCCAGACGTTATCTAAGAATTGTACAGCAAATGTTAAGCTGAGTTTCTTGATAGAAGAAGTTACTTTACTGAAATGCTACTGTACTAATGAAATCATGGGGGGGGGCAATAATTTTATCCGTTTGTCCTTTTTCTGAGCAGATGAAGCAATTGGGATTAAGTGACTCACCAAAGATCACACAGCTAGTAAGCATCTGGAGATGAATTTGAACTGAGGAACTCCTGAGTCTATCTACTGCACCACTTAATTGCCACTCATTTGTCCTTGATTTCATTTATCTCATGCCTAATTCAAGAAGAAAGTGAGAGCATTATCCCCATTTTATAGAGAAGGAAAACACAAGTTCACTGAGTGGAAGTGACTGACCTAAGATCACATCAACCAGCTAAGCGAGATGTATGTATTGAGGCTATCCTCCCATAATGAAGATAATAATAATGGTTTGCAATAATAGCACCTACTATGTGCTTTACAAATATTATTTCATTTTATCTTCACAATAACCTGAATATGTAGGTGCTATTTTCATCTTCATTTTACACTCAAGGAAACTGAAATTAAGGGATTTGTCTTCTAGCTACCAAGAGTCTGAGGCTGGATTTGAATTCAGGTCCTTCTGACTCCACTATGCCATCACAATTAAATGACAAAATCAGAACTTGAACTCAAGCATCTGAGAGAAACCCAAGAATCTTTGTGCTGTTCCCCACTATTTTTCCATCATTATCCTAAAAGTGGGAGAATGATTTTTGGATTCATTTTCTTTACCTGTGCTTTCAGATCAGGAGAGGAATATTTGATCCAAAAAGCCTCAGTTATAACTCATCCAGCTTCAGACCAAATGTATCCTTAGCCTCGGAATAGCTGGAGGAAAAAATGTGATACATGAATCAAGAGCTTCCTTTGTGCTGAGTCCTACGTTAGGTGCTGGAAATAAATATAAGGGAATATTGTTGTGCAGTTGGAAATGATGACAACAAGGATTTCAGAAAAATTTGGGAAGATCTATGTAAACTAATGCAGAGCTAAATATGTAGAACCAAGAGAACAAGAGACAGATTAGCTATACAGTGGTATAAATAAAAAGATCACTCAAAGGAAGATTAATTTTGCATAACTGAGAAAAAATAGCAAAAGTCCCAGAGGATGGATCACAAAGAATATCTCCTCTTCCTCCTCCTGGCAGAGAAGCAGAAATCAACAATGATATAATATGGTATCCATTGTCAAACAAGGTCACTATGTGGAGGGTTTTTGCTTAATTGTTTTTCTTTGACACTAAAAAGGGTTCAGTTTGGAGAAAGGTGAAAATTTAAGAGTCTCAGGGAAGGACAAGAGAGGCAATGTAAAACAGCACACTGGACACTGGATTTGGAGTTAAAATACTAGGGTTCAACTCCCAACTTTGACATTTTTCTGTTCATGTGACCCTGGGTGAGGCAGTTTTGTTCTCTGCCTCAGTTTCCCCATTTGTAAAATGAAAGAACTGGCTTTCTAAAGTCCCTCTCAGCTCTAAATTTTTAATCCTATGATAAATGACATCAGTAAAATACATTTTTCAAAATGCACACACACACTTGCCCAAAGGTGAAGGGCAGAGATGGAGAACACTCATTGCTCCCAAAATCAAAAGAGGCCCGTCCGAGGTCTTTGAAAGAAGGGTAAGGGCCACACAATCTGTTCCTCACATTCTTGCTCCTCACACAGGTAACCTGTTTTAAGTATTGGGAGGCAAGCCCAAGCAGAAAGGAACGTAGTTCCAGAATGAGCTCATAGGATCCCGGAATGAAGCCGCCCAACAGCTCAGCTTCCCCTCAGCTCATCCAGAAGGCGACCTTCTGAGAACTCTGTTCTTCCTCTTTATCATTCATTAACATCTCTGATATGCTATGTTTCCTCTGGAAAATTTTGTCCTTCAAGTTTCTTCCCCCTGGAAGTCTTCCTGTCCAACCCATGTCTCTCCCACAGGGCTCTATTTCAGCAGTTGAAAGAATCATCCAAGAGGATTTTGGCCTGCAGACCTGGGCAGAAAATTCAGAAAGCTGCAGCAAGCACGTTGCAGGCAGTACAATGGGATGGAAATTTCCCTGCCCTTGCAGTCAGAGGGCTGGGTCCAAATTCCAGATCTGCTACTCACTCATCCTGTGGTCCACTGTAAGCCCCTGAGGACAGATGCCAATCAAGTCTGTCCCTCTGTCTCCTGCCCAATGACTTCCAAGTGCAAAATTCACTGATCTTTCTACCACATTTGGAACTCAGAACACATTATTGTTGTTGTTTTTAAGGGAACAGGGACTGAATCTATGATTCATTTGCAGAAGGAACTCCCAGGTGAGGAGACTGCTTCTACCAATGCAGGTCTCTATAATTTACAACTTTAGAAGCAATTAGATGATGCAAGAGAGAGCCACTCTAGGACTGAAATCTGGTCTCAGACACTCACCGGCTATGTGACCCTGGCCAGATCACTCTACTAAAAAATGACTCAACTAAAAACTGAGAATAAGAACAATACCTCCCTCCCAGGTTTACTGTGAGGATCAAATGAGATAATTTTTGTAAAGTACTTGGTACATAATAAGCATTATATAAATGTTAGCTCTTATTATCATTATCTTAAGAGTCATCTGAGAACTCAGAAGATTTATCTGGCATCCGTAGCCAGTATGTTTTAATTTATTTTTTTAATTTTTTATTTTTCCCAGTTACATGTAGAAACAATATATTTTTGGCTATACATGTATGTTCATTTTTTAAAAAGCATATTTCTTGGGAATCATATTGGGAAAGAAAAATCAAAATAAAAGGGGAAAACCACAAGGGGAAAAAAAAACACATAAGTAAAAGAGGAAAAAAGTGAACTTAGTATGTGTTGATTTACCTTCAGTCTCCATAATTCTCTCTCTGTTTTTAAATGGTGCTTTCCATACAAAGTTTATTGGGATTGCCTTGGATCACCGTTCCGCAGAGAAGAAGCAAGTCCATCATACTTGATCATTACACAATCTTGCTGTTGCTGTGTAAGATGTTTCCCTGGCTATGCTTGTTTTGCTCAGCTTTAGTTCATATTAATCTTTCCAGGCCTTTCTAAAATCAACCTGTTCATCGTATTTTATAGAACAATAATATTCCATTACTTTCACAAACCATAACTTATTCAGCCATTCCCCAATTGATAGGCATCTACTCATTTTCCAATTTTTTCACCACAAAAAGAACTGCTACAAACATTTTTATACATGTGGATCCTTTTCCCTCTCTTATGATTTCTTTGGGATACAGGCGCAGTAGTGGATCTGCTGGATCAAAGGGTATGCACAGTTTTATAGTCCTTTGGGTATAGTTCCAAAGTGCTCTCCAAATTGGTTGGATCGGTTCACAATTCCACCAACAATGTATCAGTGTCCCAGTTTTCCCACATCTCCTCCAACATTTATCTTTTTCTTTTCCTGTAACTTAGCCAATCTGAGAGGTATGAAGTGGTACCTCAGAGTTGTTTTAATTTACATTTTTCTAATCAATAGTGATTTAGAGCATTTTTTTCATACCAGCCAGTATGTTTTAGAGGCAGGATAAGTCCTGCTGGCTTTGAGGCTAACTATGCATTCTGCCAGGATGCTGTTGTGTCCTTTTTATAATTGTTATCATTACAAATCAATCAAAAAGATGAGAATAAAAAAGTAATAACAACAATAATGATCTTATTCCAAAGATGCTGCTGATGAACCTATGGAAGACAGCTTTGCATCCCAATCATTTTATTCAGTTATCAAATAATTATTTGATTGATACAAATTGATACAATTGATACAAAATAATTATTTTATCCAGATGCATAAAAGGTTCCCAAACATTAGAAAATGAAAGAACAAGAATAGGAAAGTGAATTCCCCCCGAGCCATTTCTATCTGAACAAAAATGTAAAATGAGAATAAAAATAATAATAATCTGATATTTATAGAATACTCTAAAGCTTGTGACAAATTTTATGTATATTTGGACCTCATGACAATCCTGTGAGATGAGTACTATTATCATTCCCTTTTACAGATGGAAAAACGGAGGATCAGAAAGTTCTAATGACTTGAACAGAGTCATACAGTCAGAGTCTGAGATGAAACTTCCTGACTCCAAGCCCAGGAATCCTTCAGCTGCCCCACATAGAAAGGAAGCTTTCAGTGATTATGAGTCTGGTCAAATCATTGGAGTGCCCTGGACAAGGTTGAAAATTGCTTATGATATCTTCCAATATTATGTCCACGGAGAATTAGAATGAAGGAACAAGTAAGTGAATGGATACATGAAAAAACATTTACTAAGTATTCACTATGTACCAGGCAGACATATTTTTCCTAAAAATTGTCCTTAAAGAATTTATATTCTAATAGAGACAAAAACAACACTCAAAAGGAAATGGTGACCTGGAAAATGTTTTAGAATAGCTGGACTGCCTCTAACTTGTACCTGTGACACTTTCTGGGAGAAGTGCTTTGTACCTCACAGTGAAAGAATATGCTTCCCTCTCCCTTCCCCAAGGCAAGTGTGCACAGGGACAAATGGAGCTCCTATGGAGTCTCAGGTCTAGAGAGCCCACGGCTGCACAGACTAGAGCTCAGGAGTGTTCATTCTTAAGAGTCTCCCATTAAGCAGCCATCCCTCCCCCCCCCCCAATCTGCCCATCCTCTGGTCCCCGAGCTGATGACCTAGCCATGCTAATACTCACGTGCCTCCTACAAGCTGCTGCCTTTAATAGACTGGGGACAGTCCCTTTCCACTGGCCTGTTCAGGGGGGGCAAGATCACTTCAAAACCAATCCAAGGAAGACTTTGAGTTGAATGTCTCTCACATTTGACCCTCGGAAATTTCTGCAATACCTTTCAAGTGTCAATCTGTGCACCCAGCCTGAATTACCTAACCTTCAACTTTAAAGGGTCCTGGCACACACAAAAAAAAGGTCAGAATCAGACTATGGTACTTTTGGGAAGAGGTTGCTTAGATTCATATAAATTAGAGATGGAAAATGTTATGCAAGGGACACTGTCGGGAAAGAGGTTCCATTTAAATAGAATGGCCTGCTCTGGATTCTGAAGACTACCTCAGAACAGATCATTAAAAACAAGTCAATTAGGAAGGATGTTTAAAACTGATTTAATTTGCATTGTTTATGTAGCAATAATAGCTTCCATTTGTATAGGGGGAAAAAGAAGACTGGAATGGGGGTTGCAGTCAAGTAGGGATAACTGATGGACTGACTGGCTGGCCACTCTGTTGGTCCATATATTGTCAAGACAGAGAGAGGCCCCAACATGGTGGGCAACATCCCTGGGGAATTTAAGAAGGACAAAAACAAAAGTCTCCCTAGATGGATTTCAATCTACATTGTCCCAAGGACTTCCCACATTTGCATCAAAGGGTGATGTCTATGGAATATTTTATGATTACTCCATAGGATGAAAGAATTAGATAGGATTAAAGAATTAACTGATAGAAGAGATATTAAAAGCCAATGACTCCACGTCCTTTCGTTTTACAGTTAAGGAAACTGAGACAGGGAAAGTAATTCACCCAAAGTCATCTAAGTATAGTCGTGTCAGAGATAGGCTTTGACTGGCTTTCTTTGCATGGTGAGATCTATATGGCTCTTTTTTCACAATTAATTTAGCCTAATGATGATGACAATTTGTTGTCTAAGTGTGTGTTTTCATCAGAACAAGGAGCTTCCCAGTATGGAAATCCCCTCTGCCAGGTTTGCAGATGTTCTGTAGCTTTTAGTCTTAGGGGGCTGCCTGGAACTAGAAAGATGAGTATCTCTAGAGTTCTACAGTCAGAACAGGTCAGAGGTAAGACTTAAATGCAGGTCAGCCTAATGCTGGTCCTAACTCTAATGCTATTCCATGATTATTTATGCAATTCACATCTCTAGAATATTTTCAAAGTCCTTTGCAAACATCGCCTCATGTCAATCTGCTGATATTCAACACCACCCTGGGAGGTGCATGCTATTTTTATTCCCATTTTACAGATGAAAAAATTGCTCTTCATTGCCATTCCCCTCAAGCCATCACTTGTGTCTTTCTTTTGTCTTCCACTGCAGAACCACTGGAAAGAGTCATTTACACTCATTGCTCTTACCTTACTTCCCAATTATGCTTCAACTTTCTACAAGCTGGCTTCTAACTGCACTACTCTGGTAAAACTACTCTCTCCTAGGTGATCCCTAATCTGTGTGTGTGTGTGTGTGTGTGTGTGTGTGTGTGTGTGTATTTCTGTTTCTCTGTCTCTCTTTCTCTCTCCTCTCTCTTTCCCTGTCCCTCTGTTTCTCTCCCTGTCTCTCTCTTTCTCTGTCCCTCTCTCTGTTTCTGTCTCTGTCTCTTTCCCAGGAATTGAGGGACACAACGCTGCCTTACATCTTATGCTTTGAACAATTTTACTGGCAGGGAGGTGCATGAGAAATATTGTCCTCGATATTTTCAAAGAATTTTGGATGATAAAGCAATGTTGTATATTGAAAAGAGCCCTAGGATGTGATCTGAGACCTGGATTTTAGTCACTACTCTGCTTCCAACATATTGTGACTTTGTCTAAGACACTTACTTCCCTACACCTCAATTTCCTGATCTATAAAAATGAGTGGGATGAACCAAATGATTTATTCTGGAAGAAAGAATCCAGTGGTTGATTCTCATGAAAAGGACCTGAGGTCTTGGAATCGGGAGACCTGAGACTTGAGAAGCAGTTTCACTAACTGCTGTGTGATCTTCAACATAGCACACTCCATTTCTGAGCCTCAGTTTCTATAAATCAGCCATAAAACTCCTTGAACACCTTGTTCTTAGAGATTGTGTGAGAATTCAGCAAGAAACAATGTGATCTATCCCTAGAAGGGATTCAGTAAGTATTCATTGATTTATCAAATGAGAGGACAGTAAAACACTAGCTATTATTGTGTGAGCTAATGAATTAAATGCATAGTTGTTCAAAGTGATTTCTACAGGTTCTTTTCCCATGTGCTAAGGAGACCCGCAGAAAAATTAGCCATTTAGCTCAGGAAAAATGCCCAGGGAAAATGTGCTGTTTTAATTCTCTTTATAATCATAAATCAGGCTTTGTCTCTAGGGGGGTGCAGCAGAATGAGGGGAGACAGAGAATTGGCAGAGCCCTGAACCTCGGCTGGCACTCGATAAATATTACCCCACGCCAGGCTGATGAGATAATCCTCAAGAGCTGATGGATGCAGGATTCTGGGCAGAGCCCAAGCCAAGATCAGGGCATTCTGGTGGCTAATTGAATATTGAGTTTGGGAAGTGTTTGAGAAGTGGTGCTTCCATCAATTTCTCCCTTCTGACAGTTTTAGGAATTGCAGTCAGGAGAGTTAGGCTTGGGTTAGAGAAGATACAGTGCAGTTTTCCAATGTGGTAAAGTCTATTGTAAGGCAAGAGGGGAGGATGGGACCTATGCCCCAACTCTGTTACAAGATGTTAAATGGATTGTGAAGCTATCATCTCACCTAAAAAGTGACCTCAGTGAGGTAAGGGCCAAATCATTTGCATTTCTAAATCCTCTGATGGGGAGAGGAGGTAGGAGTTTCAAGTCAGTAGGCATGTATTAAGTACCTACTATGTGCCAAGCACTGTACTAAGTGCTAAGAATATAAATAAAGGCAAAATACAATCTCTGCTTTAAAGAGGTTCACAATCTAGCAGAAGGAAGATTCCCAGTGTACTTAGTAGGCACTTAATAAATGTTTGCTAAATGAATTAATTGATAAACTGGAGCTTATCCAAAGAAATCAGGAGAGGAAAGGAAACTATGCCATACAAAAATTGGTTGATGAAACTGGATGTTGTTTAATTCAACTCAATTTAACAAGCATTTATTTGGGCGGTGGTATTTTTTCTATTTATTTTTAGTTCTATGTTTATCTTTAGTCCCTCTTTCCATCCTCTTCCCCACCCATTGAGAAGGCAAGAAATAGAGTACCCATTATACATATGAAGTCATGCAAAACAAATTTCCACATTAGCCATGTTTTTTAAAAAAAAAAAGGTGAAGAAAATAAACGTTTCAATCTCTCTAAGATCATTATTAACAAGCATTTATTATGCTCCTATTATGTTCCAGGAAAGAAGCAGCATGGTATAATAGATAGTAAGGCAGTTTCAGAGTTAAGTGGAAAGAAAAGCAGATTTTCTTTCAAAAGTAGGAAAAACTTCCTTAGAGCTGAATTGTCCAAGAAGAGAATGGGAAAACAGAAGCAGTGAGTTAACTAATACTTGAGTTCTCCAAGCAGAGGCTGGATGACCAACATTGGGTATGTTGCAAAGGAAATTCCCAGTCAAAGTAAGGAGCTGGACTTGGAGATCTCTTCAACCCTAAGATTTCAGAGATTCAATGAATAAATCAATGTAATCAGGATTGAGTTATCAGGGTAACGCTGGTATGAACATGTAGTCTAGAGGGAGCATGGCATTGGGGAGAAAATGATGGACTTGGAGGCAGAAGACCTGGGTGTTTTCTAGAATTACAGGATCAAAAGTTTAGAGTTAAAAAGGCTTTTTGGAGGCCATTGAGTCCAACCTTTTTCATTATACAAATGAAAAAACAAAAGCACAGACAGAGAGAATGATTTACTCGGAGTCTCACAGCTAGGAACTGACTGAGGTGGGATTTGAATTCAGACCTCCCTGACTTCAAGTCCACAGTCTCATTCACTTATTAGGCAAGTCTGAAAATTTCAAAACTGAAAAGTATCTCAGAGACCATATGGTCTAACCCATCCTTAACAAAATCACCTCTTCAAAACTCCAGATGAATAGTTGTCCAATCTTTGCTTAAAAATAATCTTAAATGAGGGGGAATCCACTACCTCATGGAACAACCCATTTCACTTATCTAACTGTCAAGGAAGCTTTTCCTTAGTTACTTTTTTACAACTTCCATCCATTGCTCCTGGTCCAGCCCTCTATGGCCACGGAGTACAAGTTTAATCCCTAACTTAATCAGCCTTTCAAATGCTTGAAAACATCTATTTTATCCCCTCTGAGTCTTCTCATCTCCTACTATCATTCCCAATACTTCTATTAGGAGCATATGTGGATGAGAGAAGGGGCTTACATAGACATGAAAGCTGTATACCAATTAGGCAATTAGGAACTCCATAAGAAAGAGAGGAGAGACTCAAGAGGAAACCATCACTGCCAGCTGGGAGAGTCTCACCCTTCTCTGAACTTGCTTGAGCAATTAATTGTGGAGATAATTCATTAGGAAAGTAACCACATTCTGCCCTGGGGCATCTCTCCAGTCTTGGTCTTGAACTTTTACTTAAATCTTTCACTGTGATTTCATTTGTCACTGTGAGGGTCTTGTCTGGTTCCTCCGACTTGACTGTGAGCACCTGAGGAAAAGGACCTGAGGAGACAGCAAAGGTTATTAGTCTCTGCTTTTCTTTGTATTCCTGGGGCTTAGCAGGAAGCCTAGCACATAGTAGGCCACATTAATAAATGCTAATTGACTGACTGATTAAGGTACTGAAGATGTGATTGCTGGCTTCCATCAAAGACAAGGCACTGGCTAGAAGGATTAGACTTGTTCCCTATTGCTCCAGAGGACCAATGGAGACATAAAGGGAGACAGATTCCACTCAGAAAGGAGGAAATACTTCCTGCATCATAATAAACTATCTGAGTGGGGAAGGAACTCCCTGTCACTGGATACATTAAGCAGAAGTCAAATAGCAATAATCAAATAAGAGAATATTTGTAAAGTGCATAGGATAGTTCTTGCACATAGTAGGTGCTTTGTAAACTCTCATTTCCTTCCCTTTTCCTACCCATCAGGCAAGCTGAAGAAGGATGGGAATGAGAAAAAAATATAAAATATTCCTTAGTTCAGTGACAATCCTTACATTGTCCTCAGTGCCAGGCATGGAAAAAAGGGTCTTTATACCTATCTAGAACCTCGTTTGGATGTGTAATTTAATTGAAATATTTAGGGAATTAACAGTGAAGAGAGCCTCTAAATCAATGCAGATGTGCACGTGTTCTTCAATTTATGGTCTCCAGATAGAGCCACTAAGAAGATAGATAATTGTCCAATTTCACAATTATTCTGCATTAAAGTTATAACCTGAAGCCAGGTCCTCTTGCCTCTGCTGTCTACTAACCTCATGCTACTTGTAAAGCATTCTCCTTGTAAAGAGCCTTACATAGCATCGAGCCATTAACTACAGGGGGAAATTACAGCTCTGCCTCTGAGGAGCTCACCATCTGGCTGGAGAAATGAAGCAGGTAAAACAGACAGAGGACATGCGAAGGCACATTGATGTCCAACTACCTGCAATGGCTCCCCATTACCTACCAAAGAAAAGGGAGAACTCCCAAGCCCAGGATTTAAAGCTTTCTTGAACTTGATACCCACCTACTTTTCCAGTCTGGTCTCCATCTAGGCCCCTTCCTCACATGGGCCAATCAGCTCAGAGTCCTGCCCATTCCTCATTATCATTATGTAATCTACTTCTGTGTACCCTTGCTGGCCATTCACTACTGTCTGAATATACTCCCCTCTTGTCTTCTTCTGTAATAATAAGTAGAATTTGTACTGCACTTTAAGATTGGCAAAATGCTTTTTACATATTATCTTAATCGATAATAATAACTAGCATTTCTACAGCACTTTAGGGTTTATAAACCACTTTATAAACATTATCTCATTGGATCTTCTCCATAAATCTAGAAGGTAACTTTTATTATTATCCTCATTTTACAAATCAGAAATCTGAGTCAGGTAAAGGTTAAGTGACTTTTTCAGGGTTACCCAGCTAAGGTCAGATTTGAATGCAGATCTTTCTAAGTCTAAGTTCTGTATTCTAACTTTGCAAGTGAATTCTTTTGCAAGTCAAGACATCATCCTCCTGATATCACTGGTCCTGTTCAAGAATGGAGGACAAACAATAATTCTATGGACTGTCCCACCTAGCCACCCCTCCTATCCTTCAGGATGCTGTTTAGTTGCCATGTTCAGCTAGAGGAAATCTCCTAGTCTCTTCTGCCTTCTTCTTTGGCCTTTTACACACACACACACACACACACACACACCACTCCATCTCCTTTCTGTGTGATATGTTGCATAGACTATCCCCTATGACTGGAATACACTCTTTCTTCACCTCTTGGAAGACTCATCTTCTGGGAATTAGATGCTATTATTATTCCCATTTTACAGATGAAGAAACCAAAACAAGGAGAGAATAATTGTCGAACAGCTAGTTAGTATATGACAAACGATTCAAACTGAGGTTTTCCTGACTCCAGGTCCAGCACCCTTACTCACTGTGCTATCTCTAAGTTAGCCCTGACATCTTTAAAATTCTGTGATACTCCATGTTTCCCCCTTCACTCCTGAGCACAATGCTGAATTATGAAGCATTAGGAAGGCCGGTGGAAGGCATGTGCACTTCTGAGAGGTGTTCTAAGGAGGAGGAAGTGTGTGTGAGCCCTCTTGGATAGACATCAGAGCTAAAACTGAACCCAGACTCTCTGATGCCAAATCCTATGTTTCTTGCATTCCATAAATAGTGTCTGGCACATAGTAGGGCCTTAATCAATCTCGTTTATTCATTTTCCACCAGTCAAGTTTCAATTATTCCCAACATTTTTCTCAGCACACACATAAACCTTCTTCAGAAAACTTCTCAGACGAGGCAAGAAAGAAGCCAGCCATCTACACAGAAGCATGTGTCCACAGCTATTTATTCCAGAAAGCTATAGTATAATGGAAAGAGCCCGAATTCTAGAGTTAAAGGTTTTATTTTCAAGTCTTGGTTCTGCCAGGTATAACTATGTGAGTCTGAGCAAGTTGTTTCTCTGAGTCTCCATTTCATCATTTGAAAAATGGGGACAATTAATACTTTCCCTACAATACTTCACAGAAGTGTTATGAGGAAACTGATTTGTAAGGACCCTAGGGAAATGCAACTGTTAAATATTCCTATACATTTAATCTTTAGAGGAAAGGATACTATAATAGTGATATTACCATATGTTGGGCATTATGCTAAGGGCTGGGACTATAAAGAATAGCAAAAAAAAAAAAAAAGAATAGCTAGCAAGACAAATGTAACCTCTCTTTCATAAGACAGTCTTTTGTTTTTTAATAACAGCTTTTTATTTTCAAAATATATGCAAAGATAGTTTTCAACATTCACCTCTGCAAAAATCTTTTTTCTCTTCCCCACAACCCCCAGCAAGTAATACAATATATGTTAAACATGTAGAATTCTTCTATACATATTTCCACGATTATCATGCTACACAAGAAAAATTGGATCAAAAAGGGAAAAAATAAGAGAGAAAAAAAAGCAAGCAAAGAACAACAAAGAAGGTGAAAACACTATCTTGTGATTCATACTCAGTTGCTATAGTCCTCTCTGAGTTCAGATAGCTCTCTTCATCACAAGACCATTGGAATTGGCCTGAATCATTTCGCTGTTGAAAAGAGCCACATCCATCAGAATTGATCATTGTATGATATTATTATTACCATGTATAATGATCTCCTGGTTCTGCTCATTTCACTCAGCATCAGTTCATGTAAGTCCAGTCTTTTCTAAAACCAACCTGCTCATCATTTTCTTAAAGAACAACAATATTCTATATCATTCATATACCATAATTTATTCAGCCATTCTCCAATTGATGGGCATCTACTCAGTTTCCAGTTTCTGGCCATTACAAAAAGAGCTGCCACAAACATTTTGCACATACAGGTCCTTTCCCTCCTTTATGATCTCTTTAGGATACAAGTCCAGTAGAAACACTGTTGGATCAAAGGGCAAGCACAGTTTGATAGCTTTTTGGGCATAATTACAAATTGCTCTCCAGTTTCCCCACATCCACGCCAACATTTATCATTATCTTTCCAATCTACGACAGTAGCTATTAAAATGGTTACTGACAATGGCAATGCAGAAAGGCTTCCTGAAGGAGGATGCACTGAAATTGGGCTTAAATAGATGGAGAAAGAGAGGACAACCAAAGGGAGAGATACTCCAAGCCCAAGGAGAATATGAGACCTAGAACCTTGGAGTTCCTCACTTACTATCTACATGAATGAAAAGCAAGATGAGAACCAAGGTAGGAGCTGGCCACCCCTCCTCCTAAAAACACATAGGAATGGCACCTTCAATTTGTGTCACTGAAAATTCTTGGGTTTTTTTTAATTTGTTTACATAAACTCTCCGGGGGTATAGATAGCTGAATGAGGGTCCAACATTTGCTATTTCTAATCGAGTTTTTCTATATTCTGATAACTAAAAAACTTGACAATGTCTAATATGTCCCAACCATTCCCCTGCTCCTCTCCTCCCCCCAACCCACATTGCTCATTATCAAGCATATTGCAAGTGCTTATATCATTTTAGGGGAATAAAGATAAGAAAACATTATAAGCAGGAAACATGACCTGGACTTTAAAAGATGGACATCATATGCGGGAAAACATTATAAGTAGGATCAATATAAGCAGGGGTTCACTGTATTTTAAATAGGACGATTTAAGTGGGCTTTTACTCATAGTCCAGAAGGACAATCCTTCTTTAAATTTTGCTGAAGCAATGAGGAAGGGGGGCAGGGACAGAATGAGTAACTCATCACCTATAAACTATATCTGGGGGTCCTAAATGAGAAAAAAATTAAAATGCATTTTTCCAGAAAGCCAAGCTAATCTCAAGGAATAGCAATTAAGGGGTGACATTTTCTTTGGCTAAAATGAAGCTGTCCTGCCTCTATCTAGTCATTTGTTTTGGTTTGATGTCTTTTGATGCAAGGATATGAGGTAAGATTCAGATTGTTATTTGGAGTGAAAACTGTTCTAGAAGGTCTTGAGTAGGGGGTGGTGCTCTTTGGTTCTGACTGGAGCCCCAGAGACTGAGACTATGAAATATGTATCTTATAGCTTTTCTAATCCAGAGATTCTTAACCTGAAGAACAACTTCAAGTCTGTGCTAGAACTTTACTGGCTTAAAAAAGCCTGTTGTTAAATTTTCGGTGTGAACATTTACACCTCAAAAATCAGCAGTTGTTTTGTTGATTGTCCAGACTTAGGAAAATGATGGAGAAAATATTAATAATGTCAATTAAACTTAACAGTGGGTTGTGGGTAATTTTTTTCAGAGAGCCAATTGTTAAACATAAACAAAAAATTGTTAAATACATCTCTGGTTAACTTTTTGAGTATGTGTGTGTTTCATCTTTGGATAACATAATTTCAAAATAACATTTCTTTTGTACTTTTATGAGTTTAATTGTGTACATTTAAATGTCTTATTCTGAGAATGGATCCACAAGTTGCCAGAGAGGTGCATCACACACACAATCAAGAATCCCTAAAATTCGAATCCAATTTGATTCTCCTTTCATTGGAAAAATTGGGACCCATAAAAAAGAGAAAAGATTAGGGTTTTACTATTATATTGTAAGAAAATAAATTGTTGATTCTGCTCTATCTAATAATCATCATTATAGTTTCCTATCTTGCTTAATAAATGTGGTTGGATCAGATTAGTAACATTTCTATAGGACTTCACAGTTAAAAAGACCTTTCTCATCCTTTATCTTATTAAATCCTTAAGGAAACTATGAAAGTAACAAGACAAGATTCATAGGATCATAATCTTTAGAATTAAAAGGGACTTTCAAGGAGAGGAGGTCTAGCTCAGCACCTGATAAAGGATTCTTCCAAAATCATACAAGCAAGATCTAGGAATTGTCACTCTGAGTCCAATTTTCTAAACTGGGTGGAACCAGAGATAAATACTTGGACCTAGAGAAAGCAGAAAGATCTGAGTTCAGATCCTGCTTCAGATATTTAATAGCTGTGTGACCCTAGGCAAAAGACTTGTCTTAATCTCTCTCAACTCCAGTTTCTAAAAAATGAAAATGATAACAGCACCTACCTTATTGTGAGGATCAAATGAGACAACAGCTGTAAAACTCTTTGTGAATCACAAAACGCTATATAAAAGTTAGCTATTGTCATCATTTTTAAAACAGTAGGAATCTGTAATTGCCAAGAAATTGTTCCTATGATTTTATAATCCAAATAATTATAGGATTTTAGGATATGTAGCTGGAAGCAATCTTCAGGGTTAATAATAACAATAATAACTAGTACTTACTATGTGCCAGTTATTTGCTAAGTGCTTTTTGAAAGTTATCTCAATTGATTCTCAAGATAACTCTTGAAGATAAGTGGAGTTATTATATCCCATTACAATTGAGGAAACTGAGGCAAACAGAAGTAAAGTGATTCGTCCAAGTTCACACAACTCATGTCTAAAGCTGCATTTCAGCTCAGGCCTTCCTGACTCTGTCATTGTTCTAACCACAGATCACAGCCCAATTCCCTCATATGGTAATGGAAAAGCTTACTTAAGGTCACACAAGTAGCAAGGAAAAAAGCCAGTATTGAGTTCCTGCAAGTCCAATTCACAGGATTTCAATCACAAAATACAGGGTTTTTCCCCTCCACCACCTAGTGAGATTCAATTATTTTGAATGATCATCCCAATGGTACTCTCAGAGACACTTACCTCCTGGCTATTCTTTAAATAAGACCATCTCTCCCCGACTTGGGACATTTCCATTGGCTGTTCCCCTCCCTAGAATGTTCTCCCTCCTCATTCCCACTTCCTGGCTTCCTTCAAGTCTCAGATAAGATCCCACCATCTCCAACAAGCCTTTTCTGATGCCACTTGATGCTAATTGCCTTCCCTGTACTGATTATTTCCAATCTACCCTGAATATATCCTGTTGGCACACAATTATTTGCATGTTGTTTCCCCCATTTTGTCTTTGAGTGCCTTGAAAGCAGGAACTATTTTACTTTTCTTTGTAACCCTATTGTTTACCACAATGCCTGGCATATAGCAGGTGCTTAATAAATATTTGTTGACTGTTTCTGAGAAAGAAAAAAAAGGCTTCAAAGCTTCAATTTTAGGAGGAAGGAAGGAAGGGAGGGAGGGAGGGAGGATAGGAAGAAGGGAGGAAGAGAGGGAAGAAGAGAAGAAGGAAGGGAGGAACAGAGGAAGGGAGGAAGGAAGGGAGGAAGGGAGGGAGGAAGGGAGGAAGAGAAGGAAGAAGGGAGAGAGGAGAGGAGGAAGGAAGGGAGTAAGGGAAGAAGGGAGGGAGGAGAAGAGGAAGGAAGGAAGGGAGGAAAATAGGGAGGGAGGGAGGAAAGTAGGGAGGGAGGAAGGATGGAAGGGAAGGAGGAAGAGAGGGAGAAAGGAAAGGAGGGAAAAAGGAAGGGAGGAAGTAAAGAAAAAAGGAAGAGAGGAAGAGAGGAAGGGAGGGAGGGAGGGAGAGAAGTATTCATTTATTAAGCACTTACTAATGTCAGAAACTACACTAAGCCCTGGAGGCACAAATTCAAGTAAGCAAGAAAATCTCTGCCCTCAAAAAATTATATTTTACTGGGGGGAAAGACATTTAAAAGGGACTAAAAGAGAGCAGAGTAGGGGAATGAGCATGGTAGCAAGATATGGAAATGACTTGCTTGTAGGAATGAAGTGGAGCTCTGGACCCAAAATAGGTCAAAAGGTCAAAAATTAGTGACCAAGGTTCCAGTGGAGATGAGAGAAAGTGTCCAAGATGAAGGGCTAGTCAACAGTCTCAACAGAGAGGTCAAAAACAGTGATGAAAAAAGGTCATTGGATTTAGCAGTTAAAAGATCTTGGAGAGAGCAATTTCAGTTGAGTGGTAGGGTTGGAAGCCAGTTGGCTTGGGGCTAATGAAATTGAGGCAATGATTACTTTTAAGAGTTTGACTGTGAAAGGGAGAAGAGATATAGGATGACAACTTGAGGGAAGGGAAAAGTCAAATAAGGGTTTATGAAGGATAGTGGAGAGTCGAGGTGGAACTTTCATATGTTTATCAGCTGTAAGGAAAAAGACATTGATTAAGGGAAAACTGAAAACGAAAGGTATAGGGGGAGCAATTAAGGAAACAAGATATTGGAGTTGACAGGAGCTGATGAGAATCTAGAATTTGAGAAGAAGGATTCCCCTTAGCAAGGAAAAAGGACTACTTCTTTCTCAAAAACTGTATCATAGGAAGAGAGAACAAAGGATGAAAAAGAGGGATTTTGAAGTGGAGAGAAAGAAAAGAGGGAGTTCATGATGTATGGGTTCTATTTTCTCAGTAAAGTAATAGAAATCCTCTGCTGAAAGGGATGGGAAAGGAGAATGGAGAGATCTGAATGAGAGAGAAATCCATAACAAGAATATGATAGCAAATAAATCAAGGAGGAATATAAAAACTGTGCAGCAGCAAGATACTAGTTGAGATCAGGTTTGCAGTAAAACCAGCAGGTTTGGTTACATGACTTTCTTCAAAAGTAAAAGAACTTTAATAGGAATAGAGATTGATGGTGGGGGCAACCCAAGGTTGTGGTTTGGCAAGGGAAAATTGGACAAGGGGAGGAAAGGGTCAAAGAGTATTTGGCTAAACTGGTCAACTATAGAGTAAAAAATGTGATGAGAAAGAAGGGAGGCCATAGCAGAGGTAATAGTCTAGGAAAACTGGGAGAGCAGAAGTAATGGTCTGGGAAAACAGGGAGAGGTAGAGAGACTGGAGGCCACAGTAAGAATGAAGAATAGGTTTAGGAGAAGTTGCTATCAGAGAAAGTACTATCAGAGTTCTGTATAAAAGAGGAAGAATAGTTTGGGGTGATGGTTGGATCAAGGTTATGTCCATTTCTGTGAGAGCCTGAGGTAAGATGAAGGAGTTCATGGGAGTTTAGGAGATTAATGGATTGGGAGGTGTGGATGTTTGAGGGGAAATAGTCATATACATTGAATTTATGTAATATGAAGGCAGGGTGTGGATAGAGAGAAAACTCCAAACCCAGTGCTGAAAGAAGGGGAAATGACTGGAGATCAATAGAAGACAGGAACAAGGATTTAGACTGGGTAAAAAATGATAGATAAGGGGAATCTGAAAGGAGAAAAGATTACTGAGGAGAGAGGAAGGGAAATGATGTGGAAGTCAATAAAAATTGGAGTAATAAAGATGGATAGATTGAACTTTAAAGGTGAAAAGGTATCTGAATGATGGTGGGGTTGGGGCCTGAGAGGAATCTCTGCCCTCCATGCCCTCTAGCCCTACAAGGGTAGGATTACTTATAGAAGAAGAGGAAGGGGAAGGCAGATATCTAGATGCTGGGCTGCACTCACCCTTTGCACCAGTCTAGAGCTTCAACCCAACATTGTAATAGGAAGAGGTTCATCCAAGGAAATAGCCTGTGCCCTTAAGGAGCTCCCAATGTCTGGAGTCCCTAGAAGCAAAAGTCCTTCCCTGATCCATTTCCTTAGGTGTGCTGAAACTCAGGATTGGAAGCCATGTAGCAACCCCTCCAGAACAGGCCTTCTGTTAGCCCTTATGCCCAAAGACTGAGGCCTGAAATAGCTTAGAACCCTCTTCTCAGCAGGCTGTCTGCTGCTCGCCTCAGGGTAGTAGTGAATGCTTCTTTTCAGGGGACAGCTTATGGTTCAAGATTTGGGGGGGGAGTATATTAATAGAAATCCCTGCTGCCTTCTAGGGAAGCTTGACTATAGTCTGAACCCCCAAAGCCTTCTCAGGAATCCTCAGTGAACACCATCAAGTTTCCATTTTCTCCAATCTATTGGTTTTACATATGAAATATGTCCAGATGTACTGGCGCCATATAGCCCAGTTATATGGTACCTTAATGGCAGTTTCCAGACCTAAACTGACTACATGAATCCTGATGATTCAGGTCTGATTTTTTATGTCCTAAAGGTCCTTCAGTCTCTGATATCTATATCCTAAGGCAGCTCCCAGCTCTGACCTCCTGGGTTCTATGGGCTCTCCCAGCCCTGACCTCCTGTGTTCTAAGGGCCCTCCCAGCTCTGACATCTTGGGTTCTAAGGGCCCTCCCAGCTCTGACATCCTGGGTTCTAAGTCCCCCTCCCAGCTCTGACATCCTGGGTTCTAAGTCCCCCTTTCAACTCTGACATCCTGAGTTCTAAGGATCTTCCCAGCTCTGACCTTCTGGGTTCTAAGGGCCCTTCCAGCTCTGACATCCTGGGTTCTAAGGGCCCTCCCAGCTCTGACATCCTGGGTCTAAGGATCTTCCCAGCTCTGACATCCTGGGTTCTAAGGGCCCTTCCAGCTCTGACATCCTGGGTTCTAAGGGCCCTCCAGCTCTGACATCCTGGGTTCTAAGGGCCCTCCCAGCTCTGACATCCTGGGTTCTAAGGGCCCTCCCAGCTCTGACATCCTGGGTTCTAAGGATCTTCCCAGCTCTGACATCCTGGGTTCTAAGGGCCCTCCCAGCTCTGACATCCCGGGTTCTAAAGGCCCTCCCAGCTCTGACATCCTGGGTTCTAAGGGTCCTCCCAGCTCTGACATCCTGGGTTCTAAGGGCCCTCCCAGCTCTGACCTCCTGGGTTCTAAGGGCCCTCCCAGCTCTGACCTCCTGGGTTCTAAGGGCCCTCCCAGCTCTGACCTCCTGGGTTCTAAGGGCCCTCCCAGCTCTGACATCCTGGGTTCTAAGGGCCCTCCCAGCTCTGACATCCTGGGTTCTAAAGGCCCTCCCATCTGTGATTTTCTGGGCTCTAAAACCTCCTCCAGCTCTGATAATTTATAGCATGGATGAACAGCTCCCACAAATACAGGAAGGTTGCTGTCTGTGCAGGGCCCTAAATCTGCCCTAGGAACAAAGAGGAGGGAAGAAGTGTCTCCCAGGAAGTTACCTTCCACATAGGACTATCACTAATTTACTGATGGGGCTGGGGGGAAGGGTCAGCGGGGTCTTGCAGTAACCACGCGGCCGGCTAGCACTCTGGTGAGACCCGAGCTGACAAGAGAAACGGGACAGAATGAATGCAGCGAGGTGGGGAGGCTTTCCGAGCGGGCGGCGGGCGGGGGTGCGCGAGCTTTTGCTGACGGGGACTTTGCTGCTGTCAGTGGCCCGTCTCTCTCTCTGGAAGGCAGCTGTCAATCACGGGCCGGCCCGGCTCCCCCAGGACTTCACCGTGCCCGCAGACAGTTGTGGGATAACTGCTCCCAGGCGTCGGAGCGGCAGATGGAGTGTAGCTGTCAATCATTGTCACTAATTATTAACTTCTGTCACTCAGAGCGAGGCAACAGCTCCCCGCCTGATCCTCTGTGATTTGATCTGCTCCGCCACCACCGAGACACACAGCTCAACCTTTCATTATATGTCACACACACAGCACTTTGCTGGGTCAGCCCCGTGACTCAGTGCTCCGGTACGTTCCGTTCTCTCCCGGCCCTCGGAGCCTTCCCGGGACAGGCTCGGCGGAGGGACGAGCGGGCGCCCACCCGGCGCGCGCTCCCACGCCCTTCCACGCGTGCCCACCACGCACCCACATCCACGCGCATCATGCCCCGCGCTCCCACACAGCCCTCACGCCCTTTGGAAATGAATCGGCCTCCCAGGGATGGATAAACACTTCTGAACCCCATCAATGGGGAAGGCGCTATCTCATTGGGAGGGCATGAAGCTAAACACAGGCCCCCACTATCTTCCAATTAATTTGACTTTTTCACACTCCAGTTTCCATTTATGAATTATTAAAGCTTGAATTTTTTTTCCTCTTGGCCACAGGAAGAAATCATAGTTATTTCTTTATTGATTCACGTTTTATAGAAGGCTTTCCCACCTATGAGAAGGAAGTGGGGGACAGTGGGAAAAGCCTTAGAGTTGGAATTGTCCTGGGTTCAAGTTCATATCCTTCCATTTAAGAGCTGACAAGTTTGGACGGGTCCCTCGCTTCCTCCAGATCTCCTCAGCAGAATGAAGACAATGCTTGAGATGGCCTCTAAAGTCCCTTTCATTTAGACAATTCCGATTCAATGACCTCATCTGAGCTCAGAAACAGTTTCCCAGAGGAAAAGTGTTGTCCAATTTCCAGAGCAGGCAAGTGACCCAGAAAGGGAAAAAATTTGCCCAGAGTCACATATTTAGTAAATAATAAAAATAGGGTTTGGACTAAGCCTTCTGACCTCCAGCCCAATGTTCCCTCTTCTACCCAAAGCTGAACAGAGAATAAGACCAAATCTCAACACAGAAAGATCTTTTCTCCCCTCTCCCTTACTCCCCTTCTCCAATTTAGATCTATATGGTTTAGTCCAAAATCCAAAAACAAATTGAAATCCATCTGGTTCAGATTGACCACATTCTTATCTTTTTTTTTCCCCAACCATCTTCCTGGGTGGGAGAAGGGGGAATGCCTCCTGAATAATTAATTGAGGCATATGTAGAGCACTTTACAAACACCAAATGTAACCCAAATGCTCGGTATTAATAGCACACCACCTGCCCTCAGTCACTGTTCACTACCATGGAACACAGCCCATGAACACGACGCAGACTCCAAGACTTTTTTTAGTGGGGAGGTGCCTGTTACTAAGAGAGGCAACATGGGGAAGCAGATAGATATTAGACCCAGAGTCAGAAAAGACCTGGGTTCATCAAATCCCACTTTTCATAGTGTGTGATCTCCACTGAGTCATCTCCTCTGAGTTCCAGCTTCTTTATGCATGAAGGAGATAGGCAAGACCTCTGGGCATCCAGGCCATCCCTCCCTCTGCCCATCTGCTCAGCCATCCCCCAGATGCATCAGGTCAAGCTGACCTTTACGTGCAGCTCCCATGGGTCTGAGCAGCCACAGTCGGACACACTGTAAGTCGTCTCTGACGTGGCGAGGGTCCTCTCCAAAAACTGAGGACCACCCAGTGAGTGAGGGCAGTAAGATGGGGACCTCTAGAACGCTAGAGTGAGAGGAGAACTGGTGCAAATATTTGAGGAGACAGCCGACATTGCTGTTGCTACTTTTGTACAACAAACACCTACTTGTAAGTCATCTGGTCTTAATGAATTAGAATACTAGACTTATAGTCAAAGCTAAGTTCACATTACATCTTGGAAATTTAGCAACTCTGAAACCTCCAGATGAGTCATTTAACCCATCAAGGTCCAATTATAAAAAGAGACAAGTTGGAGTTGATGGCCTCTAAGGTTTCTTCTTGTTCTTAATCTGCGTTCCACCTCACAACATTGTGGACCAAATGATATTCAGGATTATTATTATGATCCAGTCTTCTGAATCCCACAGAGAGAAAGGTATCTGGCCGAGGTCACACAGCTAAGCTGTTTTAGACTTCAAAGAAGGTAACTCCCAAGGTTCTGTGATTTCATCAGGGTCGTTTACTCTTCTTACCAACATATCTCCCAACTCTTTCATGCCTTAGTCTATGGTTTGAGGCCTTGTCCTTTGTAGAAAATTCATCCACATTATGCCCAAAGGACCATCAAACTGTGCATACCCTTTGATTCCAAAGTCTCACTACTGGGCCTGTGTCCCAAAGAGATCATAAAAAAGGGAAAACAACCCACGTGTGCAAAAATGTTTATTGCAGCCTTTTTTATAATGGCAAGGAACTGGAAACTGAGTGAATGCCCATCAGATGGAGAATGGCTGAATAAGTTATGATATATGAGTGTTATAGAATATTATTGTTTTATAAGAAACAACCGGCAGGATGACTTCAGAAAAGCTTGGAGAAACCTACATGAACTGATGCTAAGTCAAATGAGTAGAACCAAGAGAACACTGTATACAGCAACAACAAGAATATATGATAATCAATTCTGATGGATGTGGCTCTTTTCATCAATGAGGTGATTCAGGCCAATTCCAAAAGACAGAGCCATCTACATCTAGAAGGAGGACTATGGGGGCTAAAGGTGGATCACAACATAGTATTTTCATTCTTTTTTGCTGTTGTTTGCTTCCATTTTGCTTTCTTTCTCATTTTTTTCCTTTTTGATCTGATTTTTCTTATGCAGCATAATACTTAGGGAAATATGTATACAAGAACTGCACACTTTTAACATATATTGGATTACTTGCTGTCTGGGATAGGAGAAAAAATTTAGAACACAAGGTTTTGCAAAGGTGAATGTTGAAAACTATCTTTGCATATGTTTTGAAAATAAAAGGCTATTATTAAAAAAAAAAGAAAGAAAAGAAAAGAAAAGAAAAATTCATCCACTAGTAACTGACTTCAGAAGGCAAATCTTTTTATGCCAGACCCTAGTCATCATACCTATATAATTGATTGTTGTTGAATTGCTGCAACTTGTACAGTTCCATTTCCCTCCTCCAGGTATTTTCCTCCGTGGTTCCCCATGCCCGCAATGTTCTCCCTCTCCATCTCTCCATCTTAGTTTCCTTTAAGCCCCACATAAAAATCCCACCTTCTACAAGAATACTTTGTCAATTCCCATTAATGCTAGTGCCTTCCCTCTGCTGATTGTCTCCAATATCTCCCTTATTCATACATAGCTATTTGCTAGTTGTCCTCCCCATTAGACTGTGAGCTCTTTGAGAGCAGAAGCTGTCTTGCCTCTCTTCATATTCCATACTTAGCACAGCTGCTGTCACATATTATTGTCTGTCCTTCGTTTTCAAAGGGGACCAATGACATCATGAGGTAATAACTTGATTCATGCATGAATTGAATTAGAGGTGCACAAAGCCATAGCCTAACTCTTTCTTCCTAAATCATCAAGATCCAGCAGCAAGATAAAAATCAGGATGACTGGCAAAGACCTGGGATCTGTGGATGCTCTTGATGTCTTCAATGTCTCTCCAGGCTCTAAATGCTCCACAGCTTCTGGTTCAGCCATTTTCAAGCCAGTGCAACAAATTATTCTCATCCCCTCATTTTTCTGGGGGAAGTCTTCACATTGCTTGGGGCAAACACCTCCCTAACTCACCAATAGGTCCGCAGCCTGTCAGATACCCTCGAACTAGTTTAGCCAGTCTGCCAAGATGTACTGGAATATAGTTAGTGTACATGCTAAAGCCCTGTGAAGGAGCACTCAGTATCCTTAAAAATCCTTCATTCAGACTCTTTCAAGGGGAGTGCTAATCCTGGCAAGGCTGGAGAGTGGAAAGAGAACTGAACGCGAAGTCAAAAAACCTGGGTTCAAAGCTCAGATCTGATGTGCACTATGAGCTTCTTTAAGGTGGCAACTGATGATCTTTTAGCTTCCTTGTGAGACTTGTGAGGCAAGTTACCTACCATCTCAGCCTATTTATTCACTTAATTACACCCAAAGTATTTACCTTGGAAGGCTGTCATAAGAATTAAAAGAGATAAAGCATCTGAAGATGGTGATGATGGTGATAGTGATGGTGGTGATGGTGATGATGATGGTGATGGTGATGGTGATGAAATAATTATGATGGGATGATGATGATGATGATAATGGCTCAACTACTAAAAGGTTTCAGTGATTTCCATGCTTGTCCATCCTATGTGACTTTTATCCATATCACAGGATCATAGGATCATAGATCTAGAGAAAGAAAAAAACCTTAGAAACCCTTCATTTTCCTCCACTGTCCTTCCTTAAGTTTCTACATTCATCATTAGAAATAATAGTAGTACTAGTAGTAATCACTTCTCCATAAAACTATTGTGAGTAAAGTGCTTTTTAAAATTTAAACTTATTAAGAACAATTATTGTTGTTAATACAATGAGCAAAAAAGAAGCTAAAGAATGTTTTATTTTTAAAGACCTTCAACTTTATTACTTTCAAGGATATATAGCAACATGAAACAGACTAATATTTACATATTAGGAACCTACACAAAGAAAGCAACATAGTACAATAGATGGAATTTCCCCTGAATGAGTAGTCAGAAAAGCTTGGTACCTCTGTGACCATAGGCAAGTCACTGGACTTTCTCAGTTTCCTCTGCTGTAAAACAAGTAGGTTAGCTCAGATGACTTCTGATGACCTCACCATTGTAAATCCGTATTTCAATTCTGATCGGTCAATAAGAACGATTTGTAATTAGCATATCACCTGGCTTAGTATAAATGAAGGTTTCAAATATTTATAGAGTATTTAAAGTGAATTTATTCTTCTCAACCATTTGAACATTGCCTCTACAATCTTGTTTGACTTAGCAAAACTTCCCTCTACACATAATGTCTCAGTGAGTTTGTACATGATTTTTATCAGCGCAACTACAAACTTCAAATTCATGAGGAGTCCCAAAATCATAGACTCCCTGAGCTGGGAGAGTCCTCAGAGATAATCTGGCCCAACCTCTACTCAAAGCAAGAATCTCTTCTCAAGCACTCCTCGCCTGGGCTTGATGATGGAGGAGCTGATTACCTCTGGAGGCAGCCATCTCCATGGCCAGACAGCTGTGCTCCAAGGCTTTTCGTACACTGGTCGAGGTCCCCTCACTCTAGGGCCTCCATCCATCACACACTCTCTCAAGTACCTGTAAGGCTTGCACACTCCTTTACAGCTTTGTTTATTTAAGTCTCTTCTGAAAACTGTATTCAGCTGCTCACCTCCCCAGTCTCAGAGCCAGGTGCAGCATCACAGTGAATATCAGGACAGTTCTATCCTGACTCCCAATGGATTTATATTCTCATCCACATCTTCTCTGTCTACATGAGCAGGAGATAATAGATCAAGTTTGTGTTGTTTTTATTTTTATTATTTTATTCAAATGTGAAAAAAACAATGTTATTGTACTATATGTGAACATCTTCCCCAGAGCCAATAATACACGTGATTAAAATCAAAGTTAAGAATACAGAAGCCATGGTCTGGATTCATCATTCCAAGTCAATGGAATATTAGGTCAGAACTAATGATCTGGTGTCTCACTGGCCAAGTTACTTAGAGGGCCATGGCTCATAGGAAGGGACTGAAAGGGACTAATTGCCTAATCCAATGGTTCTCAGAATTTTGGATCTAAGATTCCCTTTACACTATTAAAAATCACTGAGAAACTCCAAGAGCTTTTGTTAATGTGGGGTATATAGATAGAGAGATATACTCATGTGTATGTATATATATGCCATATTAGACATTAAAATGTCTTAGTATTATTTTTTAAATAGTTTTGGAATTTCAGACCCATGAAAGGGCCTTGGGAACTTTTATAGAGGTCCTTGGACAATACTCTGAGAACCACGGACCTAGCTCAAGCCCCTCCTTTTACAGATGAACAAAACAAGACCCAGAGAGGTTGTGACTTTCTCGAAATCACACAAAAAGCAACTCTCAGAGCTTGGAATTGAAACACTAGCACTCCGACACAATCTAACATTTATATTTATATTATGTTTTATATATATGTGTGTGTGTGTGTATGTATGTGTATATATATACATATCTTATTATATATATATATACATATCTTTTTTAGGGCCCAGGATTTTTCCTCTCATATTGAATGATGAGAATTGTATAACAAATGTCCAATCCTTTATTGTATTTTTGGATGAATTTTAAAAACTAAATAAAAACAAGTGAAGATGAAGATAAAGATTAACTTTCTCATAACTTGTCATCTAGACAGGTGTTCACCCCCTGGGGATTGTTGTGAAGAATAAGAATAATTGAAAGGTTCATGTTAAATAACCAAGATCTTCCTCTAGAATAATTCCAATTATCAACTCCCACACCTGTCTACCATAAAGCATGGCCTTCTTGAGAAAAACATCCCTCCAGAGCAAAGTATGGCTCCCAGCCTCATTTCTCTGCTATTTTTCCATCACTGTGAAATCCTCCTCTGAACACAGCAGAAGGAAGGATGTCACATACAGGATTCCTGGTGGAAATTACAACTCCTATTCATTTTTGCTGTTTGTAGATTATTCCCCTTTAAAGAACACAAAACCCATTTCCTTCCATCCCAATGACTTTTCTAAGACAAGAAAATTTTCACGTGACCTTCAGATGAATTTCTTCCAGGAAGCTAAAGCAGTCGAGGAGAACAGAGGCAGCCTGAGGAGTTGGTCAGTGTACAGCTGCTGTCATCAGCCGACTGCTGTCACAGCTGCAAGAAACACGTTTTATTTGCTTTCATAACCTTTGACAACTGGAATCACTAACAGTATTTTTGTTGGAGAAACTTTTATAAAATATTACAATCAATTCAATTGCATTAACACATTTGAACCTCTAAGTTCAACACAGTGGAAAGCACAATACTTCTATATTACATCAGCTGTCTGGTCAGATCTATATCAGGCGTAACTAAAACCAGAGGTACTGGGGGCCCTGTTTATCCCGACTTAGCAAAAGGAATTATCTGACAGTTAGAAATGAAAAACTACTAATAAACATTACAGTTTATTGAAAAGTTTAAACAATAAGATTACGGAAACTTCTGCAATATTAAGAAATGTATATTATCCCATTTTACCTTGCTTGGGGAATTCCTCGCGGATTTATTATTCTGTTATCCAACCAAAAACTGGGTATTATGTTAAGGGATTCTGCCTCTCTTCCAGCATTCTGAATGCATTTCAAATTAAGAGGCAATTTTTCGCTGGCATATTGCACTCTACTAAATTAGGTTTCCTTTCAAGAAAAGAATTTGGATTTTTTTCCCTCTCCCTGGAACAGTTTGCCCGTCCTAATAAATGTAACAGAGATGAACGAGGCCTTCACCATTTAGCACCTAAACATGTGCATTTAAGACAACTTTCATCACCGTCCGTTGGATTGAAAGTGAAAGGGCCAGGCAGCAGATGCTTTCTGCTGGCCCTCAGGGAAGGAAGCAAGAAGGATCCAGGGGGCAAACCTAAGAACGCTCAGAGCCCAGGGGCTGCTTGGGGAGTTGTGGGAGGGGAAGGACCTGGACAGGCAATGGCAGCTAGGACCCTAGGAAGTTAATTTAGGACATCTAGAGCATGGCCTCCATCCCCATAGACTCACAGAACTGATACTAGAAAGGACATCAGAATTCATCAGATCTACATTCCCTCTTCTCCCTACAGATTGAGAAGCTGACACCTGGAGAAGGGAGGAACTGAAGACCTAGTAATGGTATGTGCTCCCTAGCCATTGTTCACAGGCTCCAGAACAGAAAGAAAATTTAGAGACCACAGAAACATGGGTAGAAGGGGCCTTAGCAGGTATCTAGTTCAAACCTCTTGTTTTACAGAGGAGGAAACTGGGACTTAACCAAGATCATTCAGGTAGGAGGTAGCAGAGCTGAGATCCTCTGCCACCCAACAATACAATGCTGCCTCTTGTTTTTGCCTCGTCATTTGCCATAGTCTCATTTTGCAGATGAAAAAACTGAGACTCAGAGAAGGTTAAGGTTGTTTAATGTAACTCAACAGATAATAACAGAAATGGAGCTTAAGCCCAAAGTCCAAGTCAGTAAGAAGGCCAGTCCTAGAAGAGTCCATAGTGTTTCTTCTTCCTATTTAGAGCATTCCAGGATAGGGCAGAGGATCCTTCTAAGACCTGGTCTCCACAGATGTTGCTGTGCATAATCATTACTTCCTTGTAACAGCACAAGGAAGAGGAGCAGATAGAAGGAGAGGAGGGAGAGAAAGAAGAAGAAGAGAGGGAAAAGGAAGAGGAGGAGAAAGAGGAAGAGGAGGAGAAAGAGGAAGGGGAGGAGGGAAAAAAGGAGAAAGAGGAAGAAGAAGAAAGGGAGGAAAAGGAGAAGGAAGAGGAGGAGAAAGGAAGGGGAGATGGGAAAAGAGGAAAAAGAGGAAGAAGAGAAAAAGGAGGGAAAGAAGGAGGAGGAAGAGGAAAAGGAGGAGAAGGAAGAGGAAGGAAAGAGAAAAGAGGAGGAAGAGGAAAGAAAAGAGAAAAGAGGAGGAAGAGGAAAAGGAGGAGAAGGAAGAGGAAGGAAAGAGAAAAGAGGAGGAAAAGGAGAAGGAAGAGGAAGGAAAGAGAAAAGAGGAGGAAGAAAAGGAAGAGAAGAACAGTAGCTGGAGTACCAAGATCAATGCTGTGAATGAAAATGGTACTAACTTTAAATTCCCCAGAAAAGGCATGTGTAAATGTATCCCTACAGATTACAGGTGTGCAGAAGGACAGAATCATCAATTAAGCAAGGTCCTCAGAGGCCATTTAGTCCAATCCCGATCAGAGCCAGAATCCCCTTTATAATATCTTCCACAAGTGGCCATCCAACCTTTGCTCAAAGACTTCCAAGGAAAGGCAACCTATTATCTCCTAAACCAACCCATTCCCTTTTTAGATGGCGCCAACTATTAGCAGATTTTTCCTGACCTCAACCCTCAATTCACTTCTTTCCAACCAACAATTATCATTCTTAGTTTTGTTGTTCAGTACATATTTATAAGCACTTGCTGTATACCAGGCACAAAATGCTGCAGACCAAATCTAATTTTACTTCCCCATCATAGCCCTTCAAATACTTGAAGATACTCTCACCTCCAAGTCTTTTCTTCTTCAAGCCACACAGCTCCAGTTTCTTTAAGTGACCCTCACATGGCTTGATCTCAAGGACTCTCACCATTATAGTTGTCTTCTGGGCACCCTCCAGTTTATCATTGTCCTTTCATGAGCTGTCTTCAGTATGGAATGCTCAGAAGAATCTGTTACTTTCTGAGTTGGAGTCTAGAAGATCTGGTTCAAATCTTGCAGTGAGCAGTCTCAATTTCCTTCCAATAAAAATGAGGAGGTTGGACTCAATGGGATCTAAGTATAACTGTGATCCTTTGAAGTAATCAAGTCAGAGTAGTATCACCTCCCTATTAAGACAGAATCATGTCTGTCTTAATTCCTTCAGCCAATTCTGCATTAGGACTTTGATGATCCTGGAAGAGAGAATAAAGTGGATGATTTCGTGAAACTCTGCCTCACTTAAATACAATTCACTTGTAAGTCAAGAACTCACTCTCTTGATGTCATTGGTCCTCTTCAAAAATGAGAGCAGAACAACAATAAACTACAGCCTCCCATCTGGTTCTCTCACAAACTTCCCAGATACAGGTTAGAAGGTAGAGTGTCTGCTTCTTTATCTAAATTACATATTTGAGCTTGGAAATCATCAAGTATAAAATGTCAAGATTGGAAAGGCAAGAGAATAAAGAACATCAAATGCTAGAACACTCAATAATAGAATTTCAGAAATTCAGAACGGATCTTAAAAATCAGTTAAGATTTACCTCATTTTCGAAAGGATGCCCATCAATTGGAGAATGGTTGAGTAAATTGTGGTATATGAATGTTATGGATTATTATTGTTCTGTAAGGAATGACAATAGCAGGATGAAGACAGAGAGCACTGGCGAGACTTACATGAACTGATGCTAAGTGAAACGAGCAGAACCAGGAGATCATTATATACCTCAATAACGATACTGTTTGAGGATGTATTCTGATGGAAGTGGATCTCTTTGATAAAGAGAGTTAATTTAGATCAAAGATGGACAGAAGCAGCTACACCCAAAGAAAGAACACTGGGAAATGAATATAAACTGCTTGCATTTTTCTTCCCGGGTTATTTCTACCTTCTGAATTCAATTCTCCCTGTGCAACAAGAAAACTGTTCAGTTCTGCACACATATATTGTATCTAGGATATACTGAAACCTATTCAACATGTAAAGGACTGCTTGCCATCTAAGGAAGGGGGTGGAGGGAGGGAGGGGAAAAATTGGAACAGAAGTGAATGCAAGGGATAATGCTGTAAAAAAAATTACCCTGGCATGAGTTCTATCAATAAAAAGTTATTTTAAAAAATAATAAAAATAAAAATAAACCAATCTCACATATAAAAAACTTTTTTAAAAAATAAGATTTACCTCATTTTCTAGAGGAGGAAACTGAGGTGAGGTCCAGAGGAGAAAGAAAAACTTATCTAAGGTCACACAGGGAGCTAGAAGCAAAATGGGACTAGAACCCCAGGTCTGCAGATTTCTCATCCAATACACCATCCTAAAGACCATTATGACCAAAACATCCAATATTCATTTTACCTTCTTCCATTCCATCACTGACTAACCCTAATCAATGAGATTCATGGTATAATAGGGAGACTTTCTTCCCATGCCCTGAGATTTGCATGTCTTCACAAACCAAGGAAACTTTTGTTCAGTCTTTCCAAGCTTTAAAAGCTAGATTTCTTCTTGGTTATCATGACTCCTGGGCTGATTTTCTGAAAGCATAGCCAGCTTTCAGTTTTAATCTTTATCTCTGAGGGTGCCTAATCAATGGAAAACAAAAATATACCATTTCTCATATATAAAGATGATTTCACTGACTGAAAATATAGAACTTGGGGCTGTTTTTCAAAAGGGAGATATGGTGCACTTACCAACCCTCACAGCAGACCCCTTCTGCTAATGGTTCATGCTAATAATGTTATAGTGTCACTAGTAGAAATCAACACAGATTCTCTCCTTATTTGACTGCTAAGAATCTAGGAGCCTCAGTTTTCTCCCACTGGAAAATGGGTGTAATAACTTTCACTCTTGCTCCACTTAAACACAGTCCAATTCTCATTGGGGTTTGCCTCCCTCAGAATATGAATGCTAAAGTAAAAACCACCTCCACATTTCAGAGTACCGGCCTCCTGCCCCATCTGGTTCATTCTTGATCTTCCCATCACAATCCAATTAGACAAAGGGCGAAAGAACATGCACTATCACTCAAAGCTCCCTCCTACAGTGTTCAAGAGAAGGGGGCAGCAGGATTATGGTCTCCTGGTTTATAACACTCAGTTAGGACATGTGCCATCCATTATGCACATGGATATTGGAAATTCCCCCAAATGCATTTTAATCTCCATCTGCCATGATAGGAAAATGTCCCCATTTTTTTTCATTATTACATCTTGTACCTCTAGAGTCTAACATGGTATCATCAAAATTCCAGAAAAGCTTGCACTTCAAACCCATGATCTTGATTTCCAGAGGCACTTTTGGATCAAGAGTTTGTTCATTGAATTATCAGTAATTATTGCCATCATTAATAACAATAATAATGATGATGATGATGGCATCTATGTAATGCTCTAAAGTATGCAAAGTGCTTTACATTTCTTCTCACATTTAATCCTCACAACATTGGAAGGTAGGTATTATTATCATCATTTTACAATTAAAGAAACTGAGGGTCAGCAGTTAGTGAGTGTCTTAAAACAAGATTTGAACTTGGAACTTTTTGATTCCACATCTAGTACTCTAATCACTGCTACCTAATTGGTTCATATGGGGTAAGAAAGGTTCATGACATGAGCAGATCCAGGTTTTGACAAGCTAAGGTAACAAAAAGAACTCTGGTCCAAGGGTAAGGAAACCTGAATTTTAGTCCCAGTTCTGCCCATTTTCTTGCCTTCCTAAGGGAAAACACTTCCCTTTTCTAGGGCTGTTTCTTTCATTGTAACAAAAAGAAATTAGATATAATAGAGTTTCCAAAATTCCAGTTCTGACGTTCTATAATTCAGATCATATTTTTATCATTTAGAATAGCAAAATTAAGCACTAGATTGGACTTTTTGCTGCCTTGTGAATGAGATATAGGATATCCCCCCACTTATTCAGCACTTTTTGTAGGGTATGTCATAGCCTCCCATTTATCCAGAACTTTTTAAAGTGTTTTCTTCATTTTCCTCTGAGAGTAGATGATCCAAGTAATGCTATCCCCATTTTGCAGTTAAGGGAATTGAGGTTCAGAAAGAAGTGGCAGGCCTGCTCTGAGTCACATGGCTCTTAAATGTCAGAGCTGTCATTCAAACACAAGCCTCCTGACCCCAATACTGGCCCTCTTTCTTGTGTGTGACACTGCCTCACTCATCTCCAGCCTAAGGGATGCTGCTTGCCTCAGACTAAAGACAAGATATAACAGAGAATGTGAGATTATGGAGCAGTGTCAGCTGAAAGAGACCCTGAACATAATCAATGAATTAACCGATGTGTGTTCATCCAGACCCCAGGAGTGAAAAGACAAAAATTAAATATTCCCTGTCTTCAAAGAGTTTGCATTCTCTTAGGAGACACAATTGTTAATATAAAATATATAGTGTTCCTTCAATCAATAAACATTTATTCATCACCTACTATATGCCAGTTATTCTATCAACCAAAAAAAAGCAAAAAAATAGTCCCTGTCTTCAAGAAGCTTACAATTTAATAACACTTTGGCAGTCATGTGGAATATGGATTAAAGAGAGACAAGGCAACTATTCTAAATGCTTGCCTCAGTTTCTTTAACTGTAAAAGGGGGTAACAACAGCACATATCTCAAAAGGTTATCATAAGTAAATGATATATTATCTTAAAGTGCTTAGCACTGTGCTAGGCACATAATAGTTGCTTTTTTAAAAAAACTTTTTATTGACAGAACCCATGCCAGGGTAATTTTTTACAGCATTGTCCCTTGCACTCACTTCTGTTCCGATTTTTCCCCTCCCTCCCTCCACCCCCTCCCCCAGATGGCAAGTGGTCCTTTACAAATTAAATAGGTTACAGTATATCCTAGATACAATATATGTGTGCAGAACCAAACAGTTTTCTTGTTGCACAGGGAGAATTGGATTCAGAAGGTATGAATAACCCGGGAAGAAAAACAAAAATGCAAACAGTTTATATTCATTTTCCCGTGTCACATACTAGTTGCTTAATGATACCTTTTCCTTTCTTCTCTTCAATCCCTCTTCCAAACAACTACAAAATGAATATGTGCTACTTCTGTGTCCAAGAAACTTCAGCATCTCCCTATTGCTTCTAAGATCAAATACACATTCCCCTATTTGACAATCTGGTTCCAACCTATCTATCCAGACTGAATCTATATTACCACCCTCCTCATTCTCTACATTAGAGCCAGAATGGTCTATTTGGCCAACATTCCATCTCCAACTTTTGTACAAGCTTTGCACTTTTGAACACTTTGTTTTTGTCCCCTGAGATCTGAATGCTCCCCCTCCTTAGCTCTGACTATTGGAATCTTTATGTAATAGTCTCTCTGGCCAGACTTGAACCAGCTAAGGAGATCTGAGTCTCTGAAAATCATGGAGTTGTTTTTTCTTCCCAGATGGGGAAGAGTGAAGCTAAGTGAAGATCAAACTCTGCTTAAATCTCTCCTGCTTCCTGAGGGCTTTCTTAAAACTCCTGACTTGGTAGTACTTCCCACCTCCCCTTTCTGGAACTGACTTTGTATATCTTTGTATCTGTTTATTTGAGTACATGTTTCTGTGTCTTGCCCCATAGAACATAAGTGTCTTTAGGGCAGAAATTTTCTTTCCTTCTTTGCTTTTTGTATATCCAGTAATTAGCAGAATGCCTACACATAGTAAGTGCTTCATAAATAAATTCTGAACAAGTTTCAGTAGATTTCTTTGACTGACTTGGCTAAATTGATCAATGGGGCTGCCATGAAGAGGCAGCTTGAAAGCATGGAAAGAATCCTGCACTAAGAAGGGGTTAAAAGATCAAGAATTACTAATTCAGAAATTTTGAGCAAGTAAACCTAAACATCAATTTCCCCCTCCATCAGTGATCATTCAGAAGAACTATTTTCTAATAACAAGTTCTTGGTCCTCTCATGCCCACACATAGACCTCTCATTCTCAAAATTCTCCCAGAGAAACTTTTTTCTGGAGCCAAACTTATGCTGCTAGTGTCCAAGCTTAATGTTTACGCACTTAATGAGACTGGTCCCCAAAGACATGCACACAGTCCTTTGCCAAGTCTTTGCTCAAAACCTACATTCATTCCATTGGCAAAACCTTCCAGAATCCAGGGCTGCCCTAAGTCGCAGGGCGGTGGTGGTTGTTGCTGTTGCTATCCTGGTTTGTCCTTCATTCTCAAAAAGGGCTAATGGCCTCAAGAAGGTGATGCTGTGACTTGCAAATGAATCGGATTTCAGTGAGGGAAAGCTGGGCAAAGTCACCAGCCTCGCTCTCTCTTCTGGAACCATCTGGGTCCAGAAGGAAGATATAGATCAAGGTGACTCTCAGTCCCTAAAATATCTAGGGAATGGATGAGAAATAGTGAACTGGCTAAAGTGCCAGCATTGGAATCAGAGAGCTCTGGATTCAAATCCTACCTCAGACCACTGACTGAGCTGAGTAACCTAGGTAAACCACTTAACCTCAACAAGTCCCCCATTCTCCCCCCACCCTGTATAGTAGGAAAATTAGAGTCTACCATATAAGATGGCCTTAAGACTCAAATGAAATAACGCATGTTAAAGCTTTTCCCAGACTTTTAAGGGCAATGTAAATGAGAGCTATTATTATTATTACTATTCACAGTGCTATCATGAAGCTAACACAAGATAATGGATTTTTTTAATGTATTAGATAGTGGATGTGATAATGGTAGCAATGGTGGGGATGACCACACAAGAAGAGAAACATGGCAAAAAAAAAAAAAAAAAATCCTGACTTTTTCAGGCTAACCTCGAAGAGTTTGGGTCTGATTGATACTCACACAAGCAAAGCTAACAGGCTCTGTGGGGTGAGGACTGGGAAGATAGTCCCCTGACCAGCATGGGGTAGGGGAAAGTCGAGAAAAAAGAGGGCTAGAACTGGCTTAGTACCTTGGAGAGAGCTCTGGGTTTGAATTTTGTCTCTCACTGCCGGTGTGAACTAGAGCAAGTCGCTACGGTTCTTCTGTACGGCCCCGGGGACCCTTCCAGAACCAAAGCATGACTCACGCTCCAGAACCCCTGCTCCCAGAAATAAGGCAGAAAAAGGCAGAATAATGTGTCTTCCTATTGCTCCTTCCGAGCCGAGAAGCAGAACCCCTGCCTGCCCAGGTGAAATTAACCCTCTCCCTGGTCGCGATTGATCAAGTCCACACTCTCGTTCCCGGCCCGGACTCAGCTGGAGCGGGAACGTGCGCGCAGGCCCCCGAGGCCCCGACGGGACGCAGAGCCCGGCCCCGCAAGCGCGAAGAGGGCAGTTCTGCGGGGTCTCCCAGGCCGGGCCCGGGTGCCCAGGCAGCCCTCATGTTGGATTCTGAGGATGTCTGTCACGAAGCAAGCGCGAGCCCTCAGCGGCCCCGGCTGCCTGATTAGTCTCCCGGCCTCTCCACCGAGCTATCAGCATCCCAGCATGAGCTTCTCCTGCCTCACTGCTCGGCGCCTTTAGGCAAAGGATTCTAATAATGAGTCACAGCGCCGTGACTGAGCCCTGGCTTCTGCTCTGCTGAGCCGCTTGCTGAGAGGGCCTGCGTGCGCCCTCATTATGATTTTATAGGGTTTTTTATTTGTTCTTTTCTATTCATTTTCTTCCCCCCCAAATGCTCGCTACATTACAGTCAGAGTACTTAGCACGGCCACCAAGGCAGAAGGCAAGCGGCCCGAGTTTAATAACACGCTCCTGTCCTGGGAGCTCTCACACACGGCAATGCCGGCTTCCCATTCCCTGGAACAAGAGGGCCTCCGCAGCCCAGCCGTTCTTCCTCGTGGGCCTGTGCTCGGTGAGGAGAAAACATCCATTTCCTCCCCTGCCCTCTTAATCGATCTCCCAGGAGGCTGGCTGATGGCCTTCTACCTCAGGGTGCCCTGCTCCACTAAAACAGCGCTACCGAGGGGGGTTTTATGGGGCAGGGGCCGGAGAACTGGAATGGATTTATAGCCATTTGTGAAGAGACCTTCTTACTGCCCGAATCCCTTCTGTTCTTTTCAACTCACTGGCCACATCTGACTGCTGGCAGCTGAAGGAAATGAATGCTCTATTCATAAGGAGTCATCTTTTAATCTAGAGCTGGGAGAGGCCAGCAGCAGGGGAAAAGCAGAAGGGAGGCAGAAATGACCCGGGCAGGGGCAGGAGTCAGGCATATATCTTCATATATTTCTTCTCTTTCTCTTTCTTTCTCTCTGTATCTCTGTCTCTGTGTCTCTCTGTGTGTCTCTCTCTGTCTCTGTCTCTTTCTCTCTGTGTGTCTCTCTTTCTCTCTTCATAAAGAAGTCATTTTTTAAATCTAGAGTTAGGACAGGCCAGCAGCAGGAGAAAGGCAAAAGGGAGGCAGAAACAACCCAGGGAGGGGCAGGAATCAAGCATATATCTTCATATATGTCTTCTCTTTCTCTCTCTCACTCTTTCTGTCTGTTTTTCTGTGTGTGTGTGTGTATGTGTGTTCCTCTGTCTCTCTATGTCTCTCTGAATTTGTCTCTGTCTGTCTGTCTCTCCCTCCCTCCCTATCTCTCTTACTCTGTTCTCTTTCTTTGTCTCTGTGCATGTCTGTTTCTCTCTGTCTCTTTCTATTTCTCTCCCTGTCTCTGTGTCTGTTTCTAAATGTCTATGTGTGTCTCTCTCTATACACACACACACACACACACACGCATACACACACACACACACACACACACACACACACACTTACTTTACAAAAGAGAAAATGAAGGTCCAGCACGGGAAAGTGATTTGCTTGAAGTCACATAGAAAAGTCAATAGCAAAACCAGAACTCAGTTCCTATGATTTCCTAGTTCAGAACCATCTTTCACTCCACTACAAAGTTCTTGCACTTTTGTACTGGAGAATAAAGAAAGGAAGAAGGATGAAGAGAATGAATCTGAAGGTAAAAGAGGATAACAGAGGAGAAAGGGAGAAGGAAAAGGGAGGATGGATTTATGTCAATCATACTATGGCTACTTCATTTTTATAGTCAACTTTCTGATTTGGAACTACTTTCTCCTAAATTATCACCCATACAGACAAGCGGGGTCGCCAGAGCTCAACTGTTTCTCTCAGAGGTCTAGGTGTCGCTTTGATTAGGGGAGTAATATCTCTCTAATGTTATAAGCCCCTCCCCCCTAATGTGCTTCTTCCATAATTAAGAGTTTATGTCAATCAACCAGCAAGATTTAATTACTGGAGTGGAATAATTGGCACAAAACATCCCCCCAAAGATCTATGACATACTGTCCCACCAATACATAACAGAATCTAAAGAAAGTGGGCTCCATTTTAGAGAATTCATGTGCAAAGAGGTAACACAATGCCTGGAAGTCCTTTTGTGCAGTCCCCAAGATGTTTTCCTTAGGCATGAAGTAACTTTTCTTCTAGATACTTAGATAGAATTCCTATCTTTGCCCCCAGAAAAGCACCCCAGGTTGTGACCAAATCCTTCACCCAATAAAAACAGTTCATCCAATGGCTTTCATGGATTAAAGTCTTAGAGTGATTGAGACACTTTCTCACTTGGTTAAGGTATCAAGAGGTAGGGTAATTATCTAGGCTAACACTCACCCTTACATCTCTGGTACAGGAGCAATTTATCATTATAATAAATACTTGAATTTCATCAGGAGGATAATCCCCTTATCAATGTCACTCCCAACCTTTCTATACCTTCATAGACACTATCCATGAGTTTCAGTTTAAAAGAATATATCTCTTGGTGACCTGCCTTCCAGCGATAAGCCTCTCCACCCTTCACTAGATTTGACCTTGGCGAATAACCCCACACCCCATCCCCAGACCCACACTCACAGTCTTTCCAGCCTAATAGGACTTGCCACTGTTTACACTTCACTGGCACAGCCTTCAAGGACCCAGGTCACCTCTAGGCATCAGAGAAAGCTATCTCTGGAGGAATAATAATTAATAATCATAGGATTTAGAGCTGGAAGGAACCTCAGAAGTCATCCCATCCCTCTAGCAAAATGACCGAGCTAGGATTTACATACATTATCTCATTTGAGCTTCTCAACAACCCTGTGAAGTAGGCAGGACCAGAATTATTATCCGATTTTTCTTAGGTGAAAAGTGAGACTGAGAGTGGTAGTAAGGCTGTGCTGGGGGCAAGAGGGAAAGATGGAGTCAGAACTAAAACTCAGATCTCTATTCAGCAGAACAGTCCTTCCAAGTAAGATTCCACATGTCCCAAATATATCACCCTAAGTTATTATCTCTGGGAGACAACAACTTTGTCTTTTTCTATAATTTGGACCTTTTCTGTCAAAAACCAATAACTTTTCCAAAGGTTTCTATGAAGACCTAGTTCTGTAGGCCAGCCATCTGCCTTTAGAAAGGGCAGGGGTCCTGATGGCAACCCAAGAGAGAAGATAAGGCTGAAATTAGAGATCGCAGATTCTGCCTCAGCATGTGAAAGAAAAAGTTCTTAAAGAACCATAGAATCTCAGGGGTAACCTCAGAGGCCAAACCCACACCTGGGCAAGAATCCCCTTGATGATATCCCCAACAAATGGGTCATTCATCCTTTGATGGAGGACATCTGAACAAAATGGGTTCACTATGTGGTGGATATTGTACATCAATAAGGTGAGAGGTTCCTGGGAGTCACCAAAAAAGAAGCCACTTAAAGGATTGTTCATTGATTGATTGATTGACTGACTGACTGACCTGAAGACAGGCCTGGAATCTCCAGGGTTGGGGACTGGACCAGGTTAAGAGGCATCTAGTCGGTATAGTGAACAGAGTGTTAGACTTAAGAGTTGGAAAGACCTCTGTTTACTTAAACATCTGTAATCTGTAAAATGGGGATTAAAAACAGCACCTTCATTACTGTAAAATGGGGATTGAAAACAGCACCTACTATACAAGGTCAATGTAAGGATCAAATGAGATAATATATATAAAGTACTTTGCAAACCTTAAAGCACTATATAAATGTTAGTGATATTACCATTTGATGTCTGTGTGAAGTTCTGGGAATATCAGTGAACAAAAAGTCTCAGTTTCCTCTCCTATAAAATGGATCATATATAATAATAGAAATTATTTTTAATATTTTAATGGCAATAATATTGCTATTAATATATAGTGATGTATTTTATAGATGAAGAATTGCTATTAGAAATAATACATATAAAGATGAGAAATATCAGACGGAGATGGGTTAAGTCCCTTTCCCAGGGTCACACAGTGTCTCAAGAAAGACTTGAATCCAGATCTCTTTGACTTCACTATTCTGCCCATGCTACTCCCTGGACAGGGTCAAAGAGATATTAAGAGGCTGAAATGACAATAACATTCACAGTGATTTTTGTCGCAAAGTGCCATTTGACCACTATCATTATTATCATTTTTATTATCCTCTTTTTTTATATATCTTATTGTGGGATCAGCTTAGGTCAACTCAGAGATACTCATTACCCAGTCTCCTTGTTCAGCTCCCAACACAGACACTGCCATCAACCAATGTCCCAGAGACAAAGATGGGCTTATAGGAGCTGACAAAGAAATGACCAAAATTCCCCAGCTCTGAAAAATGGAAAGGTTAAAAATTCCTATGCCAGTTATTACCAGTCTCTGCCTCATGTGTGACCATTGTACTTCCAGCCTGAGTAAAAGGAATGCATCCAGAGGTGGGGGATTAGGGGTATAGATGTTGCATATGTAGTCAGATGCAGTTACTATGTCATTGGATTTGTCTTAACTATTTCATCTGTTAATGGAAACAAGTCACCAGGTAACAAGCAGAGTAAAAGGCAAGTCATATCCAGAAATGAATGGTGTGAAAGAAAAAGAAAGCATCGGTAAAACTGTTTAAAGTTTTAGTGGACAAGACTGACCAAGTTAAAAGAATCCCCAAAATCAAGTGGTTAATGGTTTTGAGGGGACTCAACAAGGTGATGGTATTAATAATCCTTTACTTTTGTGTCCAAAAGAGAATGGGGTTGGGGTAGATCAAGCCTTCTTAAACTTTTCCCACTCACCACCCCTTTTCACCCAAAAAGTTTTTACACAACTGCCTCTTGAATCTGAACCAAAGTGTTTCAGGTAGTGTTCATTCATGGAGCAGTATAAAGTATACATGTTGTGTGTTCAGAACCAAGGCTGCAATGCACTTTACATTCATTACAAGTTTGATTTTGTACTAATTTTGGTTATTGCATTCAAAAACCTTTCACTGTTGCCAAATTTTTCTTTTTTGTTTGTTTTTAAGTTTTTTTGTAGACAATTGGGAGTGACTTGCTCAGGCTCACACAATTAGTATGCATTAAGTATTTGCGGCCATATTTGAACTTAGGTCCTTTTGGCTTCAGGACCAATTCTCTATCCATCTAGCACCATCTAGCATCACCCTGTTGCCAAATTTTTTGAAGCCTCCCTTCCCCATTTCAGTAATGTGATTCCCCACAGTTTAAGAAACTTTGGAATAAATGACCTTTTAAGACACATTCCAACTCTGGGATGCTCTGATCTCATATGAGCTTCACAGACATAATGTTTGGTAAGCAAGATAGGGGCTGGTTGATCATATAAGTATTGGCTGAAGTATTGGGATTGTTTATCCAGGAGAAAAAAATTGGAGGAGAAGGGACAGACAGGTAATGAAAGCTATAGTCAAGTATTTGAAGAATTATCAACTGGGAGAGGAATCAGATTTGCTTTGTTTGATCCAAGAAAGCAGAACTGGAAAAAATGGATGACAGCTGCAAAGAAGAAAATTCAGGCTTGAAGTAAAAAAATATTGCTAAAAATTAGAAATATCCAAAAGTGAAATAGATCACCTTTCACGGTAGGACTTCCCCTTCCTCTGGGATTTTTCAAGCAGGTCTGGATGGCTATTTGTTGACTTTGTTGTGTAGGGAAGCATTTCTGGGTCTGTGTTGAACTAAATGACCACCAAAGGGTCCCTTCCAGCTCTAAGGAACCCTTATCAATGATCCTATGATTTATTCTCTACATTTTCCAGTTCAGGAAATTATATGAAGATGTTTCTCCAGAGAAAGACTGTGACTTACAACATGGTTCTATTGCTTGACATCAGCGAGAACTGGATTTAAATCTTGTCTCTGATATTTCATAGCTTTAGTGTTTCTAAACCTCTATTTCCACATTTGTAAAATGGGGTAATACATATCTCACAGGAACATTGTGGGGCTCAAATGAGATAATGTAGAAAAAGCACTTTTCAGACTTTAAAATGCTATCTAAATAATAGTACTAGTAGTGATAGCTCACATTTATACAGAGCTTTTAAAGTCTAAGAACTTGGGAAATATTATCTCACTTTATCTTCACAACAACTCTGGGAGGTAGGTGATACTATTATCCCCAGTTTATAGATGAGGTAACTGAAGCAGACTGAGATTATGTGATTTGATAATGTCATTCAGGTGTCTGAGGCTGGATTTGAGTTCAGGTTTTCCTCACTCCAAATCCAATTCTCTCAATTATTGTATCACCCAACTATCTCCAGTTATCAGCCCATGCTATCCAACTGATAAGTTATGGCACTGGATCTTGATTGTTCTGAAAGTCCAAGGTTCAAATTCTCCATTGGAAATATAATCATTGATGTACATAATCCTATCAATGAGCCTCCCAATGCCAGCCCATCCTGGGCCACCATTTCCCATGAATTCTCCATAGAGAGTCCACCCAACATATATTGTGAGCCTTCCTTGCTTTCTCTTGACATTGCAAGCACACCATTGGTGTACTTGGGAACTGTCCATTGTATATCTAGCTCTCTCATCGGTGTCCTTTCTTTCCCACTCATTCATTTCTTTCATGATATCTCTTAATCCATTTTGTCTCCATAACTCTTCATTTAAAGTGCCTTTTTAGCCTACTTATACCCACCAGGTACATACACTCATCATTGCCCCGTCATACTCATGTTAAATCAATAGAGTTCCATGATTTATAGCCACCGAATAATACCAGGAAAATATTATTATTTAAAAGATGGCCTTTTGTTTCACCAAAAACTTTGGAATCGTTAAAAAAAAAATCTTAGCAATTAATTTCCCAAAGGCCACCCAACTTACTCTTCCTATTCTTCAACTCTGAATCCAACTCATTGGTCATTGGCAATGGCTGCCCAAGATACAGATACTGATAGAAGAGTACTACAGATCATCCTTATACAATCAAAAGGACATGATTTGGGGGCAGGTAGGTGGTGAAGTGGATAGAGCACCAGTTCTGTAGTCAAGAGGACCTGATTCCATTTAGATACTTACTAGCTGTGTGACATTGGACAAAGCATTTAACCCTAATTGCCTCCAGAAGAAAAAGGAAGAGGAGAAGGAGAAAGAGGAGGAAGAGGAGGAGGAAGAGGAGAAGGAGAAAGAAAAGGAGGAGGAAGAGAAGGAGGAGGAGGAGGAGGGAGGGAGGGAGGAGGAAACAAGGCATTTAACCTTAATTGCCTCCAGAAGAAGAAGGAGGAGAAAGAGGAGGACAAGGAGGAAAAGATAGACAGTTTGGATTTAAATGGGGCAGGGGGTATTGCACTGAAGTCCACCACTGGCCATAGGATTCTCTTGGCAGGGATGCTGGAGTGATTCCAGTGGATTAAGACAAACAGAGGCTAAGTAGGTGACTTGTCCAGAGTCACATAGCTACCTGAAGATCTGAGGCCAGATTTCAATGAGGCCCCAGGCCCATTGCTACAAAGCCATGGAGTTGCCCCCCTATAAATATGTTTTAGGAAGTCTGAATAGAGACAGTGTGGGCCATCAGATAGAAAGCTAGCATGGAAACCAGGAAGTCCTGGCTTTAGGTCTTGCCTCTGATTTCAATTGGTTGTGAATGAATAAAGCATTTATTAAGTATTTACTGATTGCAAAACACAGTCCTCAGCCCTGGGGAGAGAAATAGAAAAGTAAGATAGTCCTTGTTCTCTAGGATCTCACACTCTGTGTGGGGGAGACAACTCCAAGGGACCTTAGACAAGTCACTTAATTCTCAGGGCCACACACAACTTTCTCAGACTAAAAGACACAGAGCAAGTTCGTTGGTGGAGAGAGTCTTCTGAGCTGGTGTTCATTATACCAATAAAATCACAGATCTAGTCCCCATAAATTTAATATAAATACTTATTATCTAACTAGGCACAAAAATATGGGTATTCAGTAATTCTATATGGGCAGGAAGAATATTTATCTGCTCACATAAGCTTCCTCTCTCCTCTCCAAAGGGCAGTATTGTCAGAGCCTATAAGGCAGGGAAGCCCCACAGATTAAAGGGTGATGTTCAGACAATGAGGTTAAGAGCACTGGCTGGGTAAATTCTTTCTTTGCTCCGTGCAAACGGGAAATAATTTATGAGAGCATTAACAATTAGCACTTTATAAGAAAGAAATAATGCACTCGACTTGATCCCTGTATTTAACATCAATTAAAAATTATCCTCATGAATGAAATGCAACCTGGAAAGGAAAAGGAAATTTCAATCACATTGGTCTATGAAGAGAATGAAATCCCACAGCTGTGCTTTGCTGTTCCCCAGCACTAGGCAGGATCCTGGGATCTTGGGAAGCCTCAAAGAGAGGAAGAAATTTGTTCAAGACCACAGAGTAGATCGGTACCAGACTGGACCTCAGATCCCCAGCCCCCCATCTTGCATAATTTAGAGCTGACAGGGTGCTTGGAGATCATTTCACAAAGGAGAAAACTGAAGTTCAGAGAGGGGAATGACCATATGAGTGTCCCCAGATCTATGAAGTCAAAGAACTCTGGGAGTCATATCTTCCAATATCCCCATTTTACAGAAGAAACAACTGAGAGTCAGATATGGAAAAGGGATTTCCAGAGTACCACAGCTAGTAATTGACAAAGCCAGAATTCAAACTTGGTCTTCTGACGTTCAGCCCAATACTCTTCCCTATGCCTCAGAAGAAAAAAGAGAACTATTCATATTCCTCTGTTCTTCTGACATTGCTGAATAGACCCAGACATCTGGAGTCTTGTCAGACTTCATGAGTTTTCATTGAGGTTTTCTTGACCATTTCCTTCTCCATTTCATTTTACAGATGAGGAAACTGAGGCAAACAGGGTTAACTGACTTTCCCAGGTTCACACAACTAATAAGTGTCTGAGACCAGGTTTGAATTCAGGAAGTCTTCCTGACTCCAGCCTAGCACTCTATCCCTACATCACCTAATTGTCCCAAAAATTCCTACTTAATTTGAAATGCCAAGTTGGAACCTTTTCCTTTCAAGGAAATCTCTGGGTCATATCCTACTGCTGACCTGGAGATGTTCTAGATGCATTTACAACTGTCCCATCCTTCCCACCACCAAACCTGGTTCCATTGGACTGGAATAGTCAAGCTATTCTTATAGTGAATCTTGTTCAAACATAGTGTCAAGCCTAGCTGAATCCAAATCACAAAGAACCTTCTTGGCTTTGGTCAGTGCCACAGATTGAGAGATCTTTGGACACAGAATGTTGCCCCTGTAATTCTAATTCATCATCTTTGTCATCTTCATATTGCTTTACTGGTTACAGTGCCTCCCTCACAATAACCCTTAAAAGGTAATAGGATTATATGTGCAAGAATGTTTGTGGCAGCCCTTTTTGTAGCAGCAAGAAACTGGAAACTGAGTGGATGCCCATCAGCTGGAGAATGGCTGAATAAGTTATGGTGTATGAATGTTATGGAATATTATTGTTCTGTAAGAAACGATCAGAAGGATGATTTCAGAGAGGCCTGGAGAGACTTACATGAATTAATGCTGAGTGAAATGAGCAGAATCAGGGGACCATTATACACAGCAACAAGAAGATTATATGACGATCAATTCTGATAGACGTGGCTCTTTCCAACAATGAGATGAACCAAAGCAGTTCCAATGATCTTGAGATGATGAAAACCATGTACCCCTAGAGAGAGGACTGTGGGAACTGAATGTGGACCACAAAGTAGCATTTTTACTTCTTTTGTTGTTGTTTGCTTGAATTTTTTTCTCTTTTTTTTCCTTTTTTATCTGATTCTTCTTGTGCAGCAAGATAATTGTATAAATAGGTATGCCTATATTGGATTTACATATATATTTTACCATGTTTAACATATATTGGATTACTTGCCATTTAGGAGAGGGAGTGGGGAAGAATGGGAGAAATTGGAATACAAGGTTTTGCAAGAGTCAATGGTGAAAAAAAAAAAAAGAGTCAATGGTGAAAAATTATCCATGCATATGTTTTGAAAATAAAAAACTTCAATTAAAAAAAGATCATAGGATTTCAAAGTGGTAGGACTGTTAGAAATCATCTTGTCCAATTTCCTCACTTTACAGAGGGGAAACTGAGACCATGAAGGGTAAAGCCACTTACTCAAAGTACTGCAGCAAGGATATTAAAAAAAAAAAAAAGATCCAGAGATTCCTGAAATGTTGGAGCTGGGAAGACCTTAGAATATATACCTGCAGAATGTTAGTGCTAAGAGACTTCAGAATCACACAGTCTTATTTCCTACCATTCCACATGCTATGTACAATAAACAACATGTAATCTTATTTGCATTCTAAGGAGGGAGAGAATTGTTCATTCTTCCTTTTCAAAGAGGACATGAATTAAATTCAAGTGAGGCAGAGCTGTCAGCCTTACCTCTCTCTTACAAAGTTATCAAAGTCCAGTGGCAGGACAAGAGTTAAGATGACCAGTGAGGGCCTGGGAGGCAGTGGATGATTTGGGCATCTTCCATGTCTGAATAAGCCCTCCACATTGCCAGCTTTAGTCGCCTTCCTGGCCATTGGAACAGTGTTCTCATCCTTTTACTCCTCCAAATCTTCACATGCTTGGGGTGGACATTTCCGTAACTCACCAACCAGCCCAAAAGAGGCAAAACTGATGCTCAATGGTACTCATCCTCTCTAAGCTGAGCTGAGCACTCCCATAACCTTATCACTAGTCTCTAAGGAACCTACAAATAAATAGAATTGATAAATAAACCAATAATATGAGGAGTTCAGCCTACTTTTTAAAAAATCCTTGCTTTATACATAGGCAAAATTGCTCCATAGCACTTCTCTTATTGTTATGCATATTTCCTGGAAGGAGGGAATAACATCAGGCTGAAAATCAGGAATACTTCATGCTTGGTGGAGTAAAAATAGAATTAGCAAGGATAGGGTCAGAAAACCTGGCCTGAAATCCTCCCTCTGCCACATGGACATGGACAAACAGGGTCCATAGGATGATGGGATTGGAAGAGACCTTCACATCATCTAAATCGACCCCCTTAATTTTACAAATGGGGAAGTTAGAAGGAGAAGTTAATTGTTTGAGGTTACAGAGGGAGCAAGAGAAAAAAATAACATTTGACCAGTTCTAATACTCTTGTGATGAGAGCCATATGCACCCAAAGAGAGGACTGTGGGGTCTGAGTGTGGATCTCAGCATTGTATTTTCACTCTTTGTTGTTTGATTGCATTTTGTTTTCTTTCTCATTTTTTCCTTTTTGATCGGATTTGTCTTGTGCAGCATGATAAATGTGGAAATATGTATAGAAGAACTGCACGTTTAACATATATTGGATTACTATCTAGGAGAGGGTAGAAAGGAGAGAGAAAAATATGGAACTCAAAATTTTGCAAGGGTGAATATTGACAATTTTCTATGCATATATGTTTTGAAAATAAAACGTTTTAATAAAAAAAGAGATAAATAACATTTGGACCCAGTTGTCTGCTTCCAATCTAGTATCCCTTCTAATACACTATACCATCTAAGTTATTTCAACCTCCTCTGAATTTCACTTTCCTCATCTGCAAATTAGGTATGAACATATTTGTTGTTATATGGAGGTGTTGTGACTATTAAGTGAGATGAAGGATGGGAAAGCGCTTTTTAAGCCTTGGAGCTGCCTCAAAGTGCTGGCTGTAGCTCCTGTTCTGCGCACAGTAGGAAGGACCTGAGCCAGGATCTCTATGAACACCTTAGTAAGTCACCCTTAGCATGAGCACTCCTAGAAAACACATTTTCTAATTCTCACCCACAAGGTCTTCTGCCTCTCCAAGGGAAGCAAAAAGCTTATCCTCTCAGCTTTCAGGAAGAACACGCTTCATTTGCAGGCAAGAATCCAAATTGTCAAGATTGTCCCCTGGTTTTTATTCTCTATTCCTCTTAGGGAATCACAGAATCATAAGACTGTGGGATTTCCAGTTGGTAAGGACCTTAGAGCACATCTAGTCCCTAGAAAATAGTAGGTACTTAATACAATTTGTCAGATTGATTCTCACATTTTATAGATAAGTAAACTGAGATCCAGAGAAAGGAAAATCATCACTTACTCAAGGTCTCATAAGCAGAGCCAGAATTTGAACACAGCTTATCTGACCCCAGACTCAGTGTCCTTTTCACTACAATAGGTTGGAGCTCCTTTTGTATTCTCGCTCTTCAAAGGGGTCTCCCAAGATGGAAGAGCACCTTATTTCATTGCTAAGGGAGAGAGATGGTCATCTCTGACTCCTATTCTGTGCTTGCACAGACCTGAGGGTTCCCACTGCCAGCTCAGGAAAGTCAGAAGCAGGTGCTAAAGCGTTTCCCCTGGAGAATTCCCCCTCACAGTTCTGTAGAATTCTGCATTATTAACTCCCCCAAATCTTTCCCGTCTACTGTACAGCTTGAGTTAGGAGTGAATATTTGAGAATTCAAAACTGTGGAAAGGATGGAGGTAGCAGAACTTTATTAAATTGGCCCAGGGCACTTTGAGAATTGGAAAGTTTCTAACTCTCTGAGGCTCTGGGCCAACTCACAACCCACTCAAAGAAGGTTGTGTGGGAGCTGGTGACAAGGTGTTTCTCCTTCCATCCTTCCAGAGAAAGGGACAGTGACCCCCGTGCTGACCCAGATCAGATGGAGCCCGATGTCCCCTTTTGTCTGTGACTGCTGCAAACTGGCATCTACCTATTCCTGTTACTGCGGAAGCCCCGTGTCTACCTGGACCAGTTACCACTGCAGCCCAATATATCTCTGCCCATCCCTGCTCTAACAATACCCACATGTGCCCGTGACTGCTAAAGCCCCAAGGGTCATTCCTCTGGCCATTTCTATCCCCATTGGAAACTTGTACCCTTCCTCTGGCTCCGACAGGTGAGCCATTTGCTTTATCTCGTCAGAATCAAGTCCCCCTTGAAACTTCCCTGGCTCTCCATTCCCCTCTCTGCCACTTGCTATGGTACGGGTACCCTAGCTTTCCCTGTCCCCTTTAGTCTTCTCCCCCACTTTCCAGAATGTGATGTCTCTCCTCAACTCACCTCCTTTCCATATAAGCTCCTTGAGAGGAGGGACCATAATACGAACTTGTAATTGCTTCCTCTGTTCACAGCACACTGCCTGGCACATAGGAAGCACTTAAAAATGTGCTCTTCTTCCTACTTTTCTACTTGTTCTACTTGGTGTCCCCCAAGCCTGTTATTGTGACTCTCACAGGCCGGCAGCCACCCATGTCTGTAAGATGGGAAAAGTATGTTCAGTTTCCTTCTTTGACAAAAATGACCTCACAAAGACCATATAATGTTGGAGGTGGAAAGGAGCATAAAGAATACCTAAACTAGGGTTCTTCACCTTTTTTGGGTCCTAGATCTTTTGGGTAGTTTAATGAAACCTTTGGGCTCCCTTTTCAAAATCATATTTTTTTTTAAAATCAAAGTAAATTGTTATTGTTGTTTAATGTTTTTTCAGTCATGTCTGACTCTTCATGATCCCTTTGGGTTATTTAATTTCTTTTTATTTTTTTTATTTTTAATAGTATTTTATTTTTCTAAATACATGCAAAGATAGTTTTCAACATTTGTTTCTGCAAAACCTTTCATGCCAAACTTTTTTTTCTCTCTCTCCTTGCCTCCCCAAGACAGCAAGCAATTCAATATAATCTGAGGCAAATGGGTTAGATGACTTGCCCAAAGTCACACAATTAATTAAGTATCTGAAGCCAGATTTGAATTCAGGAAGATGAATGTTCCTGATTCAACACCTGGCACTCTAACCACTGCACCTAGCTGCCCCAATTGAAGGAAATAATTGTAATTAAGTGGTAGAGAAAATGAAGAAGTCATTTTTCCCATCCTGTTCATAGACCCCCCCCTGAAACCTATCCAGGGACCCCCAGTTAAGAACCAGTCCAATTAGATGAGAAAATGGAGGTTCATAAGGAGAAGGGTCACACAAAGCCAATGGGCAGAGTGAGTCTTGACTCAAAGGCCAGTATTTTCACCACTCACCTACATTGTCAGAAAATGGGATTTTTGTTGCCATTACTACAACTTCTCTGAAAAAAAAAGTATTAACAATAACAGATTCTTATAAGGCAAGCTAAAGTTTGCAAAACACTTTACACAAACTTCAGTGCTTCCTATTGCCTCCAGAAATAAAGAGAAAATCCTCTGTTTATAGCTTTTAAAACCCTTCCTATGCTGGCCCTTCCTGTCCTTCAAGGCCTCTTGTACCTTATTCGTTCTCCACCATGGATTCTGCCTTTGGCAATCCATTGACCCTGGCTTTGGGCTCTTACTCAACTATGAAAGGCCACCATGCCTTTTTACCACCCTCACCACCCCTAGCTCCTTCCTGCCTCTAATCCCGGCCTCCTCCCTTCTATTGTCACCTACTAGCTGACTTTACACTCAGTTGAAATCTCACCTCCTGAAGAAAGCTTTCCCCATTCTCTATCTTCTCTCCTTTACCATCCCCTCACTTCTAGAGTCTCCTCTCCCAATTTCAGTGTAATTTATATTTATATATATACATATAATATATATCTTCTGTGCACCATTTTTTGCATGTTGTCTCCTCCATTAGCATTTGTGCTCCTTCAGAGCCATGGCCATCTTTCTGCTTTTCTTGGTATTCCCAGAGATCTTCTGTTCTGGCCAGAAACCCTGACTGTCTTCCCTCCCAGACTGATCCTTCTGACTAGGCAAACTAGGCCATCTTTTGCCTCACTTCTTAACCAAGCCTAAAGTGACTGAATCACTGACTGGGTGTTGCCTCAGAGAAACTGAGACTTGGAAAAGACCCTAGCTTAAAAAGGCCCACAGCCTCCGGGGGCCGTCTCCTGGGACTCTGAGGGAGAGAGTAAGGCGATGGCTTTGCCCAGCCCTGACTCACTTAATTCCAGTTCCTTTGCAAGCCAAGACATGTCCTGATGTTCCTGGTCCTCTTCAAGAACAAAAGGATGAACAACAACAATCTGAAATTCATTAAGTGTTTAATAAATGCTTGTTGGTTGACTAACATTTTTCTTGAGCTTCATAAGAACCCCATTCGGTAGCTATCTCACGTTATGACTATACACTGGCTGGTTGTGTGACTCTAGGTAACTATTCTCAACCTAAGTCTCAGTTTACACATCTGTAAAATGGAGCTAATTATAGCACATCCTTCACAAGCTTATTGTGAGAATCAAATGAGATAACATGGACAGTGCTCTGAAAACTTGAAGATGCCATGTTAAGTGCTAACTATTACATGCCATTAACTATATCATTACTATAATTATTCTCTCTACCTAGAAACTGAGACAAAACTAACTTTGTGACCTTGGACAGTCACTTAACCTCTATCTGCCTCAATTTGCTCAGCTGTAAAATGTAGATGATAATAGCACCTATTTCCTAAGAGAGTAGTGAGAATTCAATGAGATAAAATTTAGAGTACTTTTCAAACCTTAAAGTGCTGTGTAAATGGAGGCAGCAACAGTAGTCGTACTACAGTAGTAGTAGCAGTGCAAATTGCATTAGTAGAAGTGGTGCTAGTGGTAGTAGTAGTATTGGTAGTGACAGTAAAGTACTAGTTCTTATAATAGTAGTAGTAGTAGTAGTGGTGGTGGTGGTAGTAATAGTAGTAGTAGTAGTAGTAGTAATAGTAGTAGTAGTAGTGGTTGTAGTAGTAGTGGTGGTAATAATAATAGTAATAGTAATAGTAGTAGTAGTAGTAATACTAGTAGTAGTGGTAGTGGTAGCAGTAGTAGTAGTAGTAGTAGTGGTGGTGGTGGTAGTGGTAGTGGTAGTAGTAGTAGTGGTGGTAGTAATAGTAGTAGTAGTAGTAGTAGTAGTAGTAGTAGTAGTAGTAGTAGTAGTAAGAGTTGCTGTTGTTGTTTTGTTGTTGTTAGGAGTCAAAGAAAAGATTTAAACCCAGATGTTCCTTGGCTCCAAGTCTTGCAGCAAATCCATTCTTCCAACATGCCTTAAGTTTCTGCTCTAAGGAAGGTCACAGAATCACAAGATTTAGAACTAAAAGAGACTTCAAGGGTCAAGGAATTAACCCCCCTCATTTTAAAAATAAAGAAATTGTGCCTCAAAAAGGAATGATATTAATAATTGGCATCTCCATCCACAGAGCTTTAAAGTTTGCAAAGAACTTTACAAAAATTATTTCATTTGCACAGATTATAATAACCTGCAAGAGTGGGTGGGTGTTAGAGAAATCACAATATTCTTGACATCTCTGAAACATTAACATTAGTGGTTGCCCACTCTCTGGATACTCTCTCTTCTCTCCCTGGTACTTTCTCATTTGGCATCTCATAGCACTGACCTAAATGTTTTTCCCTGACTATACCTTTACAATCGCCTTCACTTGTCCATGATTTCTATAGTATCCACTATGAGTGTACCCCAAAGTTCTTTCTTTTTCTATCATTTCCCATGAATTTAATTATGATCTCTGTACAGATCTAGGGGAGCTAGCTATCCCAGAGGATAGAGTACTGGACCTAGAGTCAGAAAGACTCATCTTTTTTAATTCAAATCTGATCTTGGGCACATCCTAGCAATGTGATCCCGAGCAAGTCACTTAATCCTGTTTGCCTCAGTTTCCTCACCTGTAAAATGATATGAAAAAGGAAATAGCAAATGACTCCGGTATTTTTGCCAAAAAAAAATAAAAATCCCAAGTGAGGACACAAAGTGTTGAAAAACCCCTGAAGTGACTGAACACCACCAGAGATCTACACAGAGAATCTCTTCTGAGCTCCCACATCCTTAATTGCCTTTTGGACATTTCCAGTTGGATGTACCTCAACCTTAACACCTCCAAAATGCATCGTCTTTCCAGATAGTTCTGTCTAGAACTCATTATCTTTCTCCTAAACTCAGCCTTTTCTAAATGTCCTTTTTATTATCAAGGGGCACCCCGTCTTTCTAGTCACCACCCCAACCTCATTGTCACCACACCCACTTAGCCAATCAATCGCCAAATCTCATTTCTCCCCTTCCCATCTCTCCCATACGTTCCCTTCTCTCCATTCACAAAGCCACCGCTCTAGCTCACCCTTCAGCGCCTCGGCGGAATACTCCAAGAGTGGCTTCCATCTCTATCAGGGCTTGCTTATTTTTTACACACATCCACTAGCAAGCCTTTATTAAGCGCTGACGGTGTGTCAGGCACTGCACCGGCCCCTTGCTGCCCTCCCGGTGTTCCCCTTCACACCTTCTCTGGTCCCGGCTCACTTGCAGCTCCGCGTACAGCACTCTCCATCCCCATGCCCTTGTACGGCTCTTCCCCCGAACCTATTTCCACCTCTCAGCTCGATAACCCCTTTTACCTGAAGCCTTTCCTGAACCACTCTTCCCTCCTCATCGGGGATTAGTGCGATTCTCCCCAGAGAACTCTGCATTGACCTTGTACAAATTTATCTGTGTAGATGGTCTCTCCCCTGCAGAGTGTAAGCTCCTAGAGGCAGGGACTGTCTCACTTTTGTCTCCGTAATCTTTGTGCTTCACACGTTTGGGACACACAGTAGTGCTTGGGGTCTGCTTGCTAATTATCCCCATTTTACAAATAAGTAAAATGAGGCTCAGAGAAATAAAATGACTTGCATGTAAATAACATCAGATGCGGGTCTTTCTGACTCCAGATCCAACACCAGGAGACGGATCATTTCTACTTTGTGGAGGAGGGAATGAGGGAAGGATTCCTGGAGAAGAAGTGCTGTTGGTCACCAGAATTAGGTAGGACTGGTGAAAGCAAGGATTCGAATTGTCTTTGACGTGGAAGAAATACTTTGCAGACATGGAGGCCCTTCTGTGCTAGGAGCCAGAGGCCAGTTTGCCCAGCGTGCAGGAGGGGAGAGACAAGTGTGGAAGACCATGAAAGTATCCGGGAGCAGATCCCGCCACTGTCTTACGGGGTGGTCCAAACCGCGGCCGAAAGGCCAGAGCGGCAGCCAGCTTCTCCCCTGGGGTGTCCGGTGCCCCCCAGTGCCCCCGCCTCCCTCCCCGTCCCTCCGCTGTGCAGAATAATTATGGGGTAATTACGATGGCGGCTCCGATAGGCACCCAGTTTAACTCCCTTCCAGAATGGAGTCCTGCTCTATAATTACCAGACTACGGGAAGTGTTACAGTTAACTTATCCAATCCCGCGTTCGGGGAGTGTGTCCCAGTGATGTGCTGTGAGCCATGGCGGGCAAGGCTGAGCTGACAGACTCCATTAGAGGGCTGTGCCGTCAGGGAAATGGTGATCTTAACAGTGGGGCATGTGATGGGTACCAATTACCAATACTTTGCTCCTCTGTGTCACGCCGACTTCTTCCAAGGAAGTTATTATGAATGACTGATAAGATCACTGAATGTTTTACAGAACAGCCTCCCCAACAACATGGATTGGCCATCAGCAGGGGACAGGCCCTGGCGCTTGGCTGCTGGGTGGAGAACTATCCCGGGGAAGAAGACTGAGTCAGTCCCTTGCTTCTGATCTCACTGATCCTATTATGGGGCCTAATTATCGCCAGATCCCACAAGGCCACATAGCCTGTCCTTCCAGGGCTTCCCTCAGAGAGGAAGCCCTACAAACTCCTGGGGCCAAGGTTACTTGCCAGTTACTTTGCCAGGAACAAAGTACAAACTCCGCAGCTTGGCAAGGAAAGCCCTCCCCAGCTGACTCTCCAAACTTCCCATCCCAGGTGCCTCTCTCTGTTTCTCTGTCTCTCTTCTCTTTCTCTTTGTGTCTCTTTCTCTGTCTCTGTCTCGCCACTCCTTCTCTCTCTCTCCTTTTCTCTTTCCCCTTCTTCTTTCCTTCTCCCCTTTCTATTCTTCTTTCTCCTTTCTCTGTCTCTCTCCCTGTCCCTCTCCTTTTCCCTCTTTCCCTCTCTGTCTCTATTTCTGTCTTTCTCTGTCTCTGTCTCTCTGTCTCTGTTTTATTTGTCTATAATATATGTATATATATATATACATATATATGTTTTTCTCTGTGTTTCTATCTCTGTCTCTGTCTTATCTTTCCCTCTTTTTTAATATATAATGTATATTATATATGTCTCTCTCTCTCTCTCTCTCTCTCTCCCTCTGTGTGTGTGTGTGTGTGTTTGTCTGTTTTTTTTCTCCTTTGCATGTCTGTCTCTGTCTCTGTGTCTTTCTCCATCTCTGCCTCTGTGTCTGTCTGTCTGACTGTTCCCTTAACTCCCAATCCCACATCACTACCTGTTTGTTTGCTGGATATCTTCACTTGGACACTCCATGGACATCTCAAACTCAATACATCCAAAACAGAAATCATTTCTTCTTCCTCAAAGCCCATTCCACTTCTAAACTTCCCTATATTTATCAAAGCCACCTGCATCCTTCCAGTCACTCAAGTACCCCATCTAGAAGTCACTTCAGCTCTTCATTCGCCCTCATCCCCTTTAGGAGTTCCATTTCTAAGACCTCTATGCTGTACTTCCAGAACGTCTCTCCCAGTTGTCCCCTTCTCTCCACTTATAGAAGCCATTTTCCTAGCTCAAACCCTCCTCTTCTCTCTTGGATTATGGAACTAGCTTCCAAATCAACCTCCCAATCTTCAGGCTCTCTCCTCTCTCCAGTCCATCCATCTCACAGCTGCCAAACTGATTATTCTGAAAGCACAGATTTGACCATGTCATTCAAGAATCTTCCAAAGTTGTGTGTTACCTCTAGAATAAAATATGAACTCCTTTGTTTGGCATTTAAAATCCTTCCTTCACAATCTGGTTTCAGCCTCTACTTCCAGACAGATCACCCCTCATTTCCCCTTACAAACTTTACATTATAGTCAAATTGAAGTATAGGGAAGGGAAACTCCTTTTACCCACACAAAGCAGTAACTCATCTGTAATTTACAAAATTAAGACAATAAACATAATGTCATTCCTGGCCTTGTTTTCAAAACCTTTCCAGATCAGTAAAACCTGTAGAGTTGCCTGGAGCCCTGAGAATTCAGTGATTTGTTCAAGATGACAAAGGAAATATGTGTCAGAAGCAAGATATGAACCCAGATTTTTTTAATGCCATACTGAATCTCATTTAGCACATAGTCAGCACTTTAAAATGTTTGTCGAAAGAGCTGAACAGAATTAACCTTGAAAAGTCAGTCTCTGCTAAGATCCTCTTCCCAATCCTTAGTGTGAGGAAGCAGCCTGGCCCAGATGCTCACAGGCTATGTTGTCTCCAGAAAGTCCACACAAGTTTTAAAAAAAACCTCCAAAAATAATACCAGGAATGGATTTTGTATCTGTCAACCTAGTCCTACCCTAGTTAAAACTCAAAAAATTCATCTCATCCTAGAGTTGGCCACCGGGTGATTTCTTTTTCCCCCAAGTTTTGCCTTGGTAACTGATTCATATATTCTCCAAAGGTTAGAACTTCCATGGAGGGAGGACCCACACCGCTGACAAATATTCTGCCATTAATGGTATTAGGCAGGAATTCTTAGTCCATGAATATGTTACTTTTTAAAATATTTTGAAAATTATCTTCTAATATCATTGGTTTCCTTAGGAATACTCTGTGTTTTATTGTGTGCACCTAAAAATATTATTCTAAAAAAGGTCCATATGCCAAAGGGGTCCATGACACAAGAAAAGTCAAGATCCCTGGACTTCCAGAGTTGTCAAAGGCATTACAAGGTTGAGTCAAAAATTCAATGTGTTTGAGAGAGAGGACTTGAATGCACTTCCATTGCCAAGTCTAGAACCGCTATACTACGCTAACTCTCAGTGCTTCTCTTGCCTATTTCATGATCATTAATGTAGGAAGAAAGGTGAAAAAAAAAATTTACTTTAACAAGAAATGAGAAAGAGCTAAAGGGGAGCTTATAAACAACCTAATTACATTTTATAGAAAGGAAATTTCTTTTTCAAGGTCACATAAATTAGTGCCAGATCTAGGACCAATAATAATAGCTTGTATTATATAATATCCATTATTATACTATTATTTGCATTTATATAATATTTATATAGTTCTTACTATTTGCCAGATACTACTAAGTACTTTTTTCAAATATTGGGTCTTTTGATCCTCTTCACAACCCTGGGAGTTAGGTGCTATTAATATACCCATTTTACAGTTGAGCAAGTTAAGTCCCTTGTCCAGAGTCACACAACTATTAAGTGTCTGAGGCCAGAATTTGAATTCAGGTATTCCTGACTCCAGACCCAGCACTTTATTCACTGCTCCCACCAAGATTCCCCTAACCCAAAACTAATTCCAAGGTTATTTTTTCTCAACATTACCTCTCTTCCTTCTTACGATGAAACATGAATACAAAAAACATGGGAGGTCTTTCAGGAAAAAAGTTTTTTCTGAAGAGAACTAGACATTTGGGGCTGCTAGATGGCACAGTGGATAGAGCACCAGTCCTAAAGTCAGGACCTGAGTTCAAATCTGCCCTCAGACACTTAACACTTCGGGGCTGTGTGACTCTGGGCAAGTCACTTAACCCCAATTGCCTCAGCAGAGAGAGAGAGAGAGAGAGAGAGAGAGAGAGAGAGAGAGAGAGAGAGAGAGCGCTAGGCATTTTGATCCAGCCATTATTCAGAAGGCAGTTCTCAATTTGCTTGGACCTATACATTGAACTCCCTAATTCAAGGTATAATTCAAGGGCTTGTTAGAGGGCTGGACTTGGAGGCAGGAAGTTCTAAGCTTAAGTTTTCACTGTGGTACTAACTAGCTGTGTGACCTCTCTGGATCTTAGTTTCCTCATCCATAAAATGGGTATATACCAACCTCATAGGACTGAGACTCAAATGAGATAAAACTGCAAAGTCCTTTATAAATATCAGTTGTTATTAAGGTTTCTGTTTCCTGAAAATAAAAGAGTCCCTAAAATGAATTCATAACAGAATATTCATTTGCCCCAGTGGAGCCATATTTTCAGGGATCTGTGTTCTATCTGAATGGATAAATTCCTGTCCAGAGGTGTTCTTTGAAGTATAAGTTCCATCCTCCTAAGGACACAGGAATGATTCTTGCCACAAACACTGACAGGATTTTCTTTTAAAATCAAAGCAAAGTGACATGATAAAGCAACGTGTATTTTTTAAATTAATTTTTTAAAAAGCAAAGCAAATACTTTCTAGAGAGGGTAGACTTGTGTTTCCAGAGGTTGCAAAGGCACCACAAGCATTAAGTCCCAAGATAAAGGCTCCAATAAGAACACTCATCCACTCCTGCACTGTTGTTTCATGGCGGGCGGGCAACCTGCCTGAATCAAGATTATCAATGAATGGAGACAGGAGTATAGTAGTGGATGGAGCACTGGTCTCAGAGACTGTAAGTCTTGGGTTCAAAGGCTACCTCTGACAGCTACTGGCTCCATGATCCTAGGTTAATCATTTAGCCTCTGCCATCTAGACAATGCTCTAAGAATATAAACTGGAGGGCAGGTACCCATTTCCATAGGATGTCGGGAAAAAAGCTTCCTCTTTTGAATTCCCCCTATCCCATTAAAATCACATTTCTAGTCCCTCCCCCCAATTTTTTAAAATACTAAGTCAAGTTAGTGTTTGTTCTGGGACAAAGGATAAATTGGGGAGGGGGGTGTTGAAGAGTAACTCAGCAAATGTCTTTCTGTTCTACCTCCTCCTGGTAAAAAAGATAGAGAACCAATCCCTCACTTCAGGAAGGACTGTAAGGGCCTTGATCTAAGGAACTCAATAATGGTCAGCATTATGATGAATGACAAAAAATGCCCTTCCAGTAAGGGTAGAGTTAGAAAATTGTGCAGCTGACAGAGCCTGGGAGGAGATCTGAACAGAACCAAGAACATCAGAGCTTGAAGAGACTACAACATAGGCTATTCACCCCATGTTCTGATTGGTCAAGGGAGTTCCCTATACACAATGATGCTGCAGGACTATTTCAAAGGAAAAAGGGCCCTCCCAGTTCTGACATCCTGGATTCTAAGGTCCTCCAAGCTCTGACCTCATGGATTCTAAGGATCCTCCCAGCTCTGACCTCCTGGGTTCTAAGGGCCCTCCCAGCTCTGACATCCTGGGTTCTAAGGACCCTCCCAGCTCTGACCTCCTGGGTTCTAAGGGCCCTCCTAGCTCTGACCTCATGGATTCTAAGGGCCCTCCCAGCTCTGATGTTTTAAGAATCCTTCTAGCTTTGACATTCTCTGTTATAGAGTCACTCTCAGCTCAAACATCCTGCTCTAATTCAGGAGAGAAAGAACACTTTTTTCATCTTTTTGGCCAGAACTTAAAATTTTTTCACAAAAAGCTTTTTAAAAAAATTTTTTTTTCTGTTCAATGGGGAAAAATACATCGCTGGAGGGCAAAAGAGGGTCCTGTTTCTGTGTAAAGAACCCACCAGGTCTGCTCACTTGTTGCAAGAATCCTAGCCTGCCTTCTGCGTCCCCTACCTCCCCCCAGGCTTTTCAGAGCCCAGTAGCAGCATCCCAGAAAGGAGAACAAGATTGCCACCTAGGGGACAACAAGGTGAAGAGGAATCCGGGGCCCAGAGAAGGATGGTGATGGTGGGGAGGCAGGGTGGGGCCCACTGGACGCTGCCTCTACAGGATGAGGACCAGACCGGACCGGGTAGGTAGATCACCAGTCCTTGCAGACGCCAATCATTCAGAGAACTTCGGAGCATCCGAGCCTTTGGAGAAGGAAACCTAGAGCTGAAGCAAGAAGGAGATTTGCTGGGGATCAGACAGGTGGTCAGTGCTGGAAGCGTGACCTGAACCCTGTACCCAACTCCCAGGACACCAGGCTGACAACAAAATAAACAGGGAAAACCTGCCCAGGCTTCAGCAATACTTGTGGGAAGCAGCAGACAGCAGCTGGGCTGGCCTAGAACCCAGACTCTAGTCCAGCCCATTTTACAGGTGAGGAAACTGAGACAAGCAGAGTTCAATGACTTGCCCAGTAGGGTCACACAACTAAAAAGTATCTGAGGCAGATTTAAACTCAAGAAAATGAGTCTTCCTGACTCCAGACCTGATACCTTATCCACTGCACCATCTGTCTGTCCTAAGGGAAAGAAAATTAATGCTTGTTAATTGAAAAATAAAATTTTAAATTATTGAAACATTAATGAAGTACCTACTACATTCCAGGCTCTGTGGTAAATACAAATACAAAAGGCAAGCCAGTTTCTGCTCTCAAAAAGCTTCTATTCACATAGGGAGAAACCATGTATATAGGAAAGGATGACAAGAGAAGGCTGTTATAAACTGGGAATGTATTTCCCTTCTCCTGTGTGGGGGGGGTTCCCAAAGTCAGGGAGCTGGCCATTGTCCTTGCCCCCGAGGATTTCAGCTCGCAGGCCGAGGCTCAGCATTCGGTCCACAATGGCAAACTGGAGCCGACCCAAAGGGAAAGCACAAAGATGGTCAGAAGACAGCCGGCTGGACCAGAGGAGAGTGAGTTGGAGGAGCTGACAATGTTTAGCTCAGAAAAGGGAAGACTTGGGGCAGGAGAACAGAAGCTTTGTCTATGAAAAGCTGTTTGGGAAGAAGGATTTTTAGCATGTGACCTCGGAGCACAATCTAGAGCAAGTGGGGAAAGTTTGCTGCTGCTGCTGCTGCTCGGTAGTTCTCATTCATGTCTAACTCCCTGTGACCCCTTTCGGGGTTCTTTGGCAAAGATATTGGACTGCTTTGCCATTTCCTTCTCCGGCTTGTTTTGCAGATGTGGAAACTGAGGCAAAAACAAAGTTAAGGGACTTGCCCAGGTTACAAGTGTCTGAGGAAGATGTCTTCCTGACTCGGGTCTGGGGCTCTGGGCACGCTGGCGTCATCTAGCTCCTTCAGGAATAGAGAGACATTCCAATTAAGAGTAAAATGGGGAGGGGAGATTCATTCAGCAGAGATGGCCACCCACGGGCTGGGGCTGCCCAGGACTAGAAGCCTTCAATACAGGCAGAAAGCCCTTTATGGAGAAGGGTTGTTTAGCCACAGGTCGGACTGACATCCCTTCTAGCTCTCCCATTCTCAGACTGAAGGGAATCATCCTCTCCCAAGTACTGAGTGCATGAAATGTCCGGAGAGTTTATCCAGCCGGTTTTTATTCCTCAAAGGTCTTTCTTTTTAATATGTTAAAAATGACTCATCGGAGATGAATTTGCATCCCCTGCTGTCATGGGAACCACAGCAGCGGGTGACCTCTCCAGATGGGGGATGGGGAGGACATGGCAGTGGGCAAATCAGACACAGAAAACATCCCCTTAGGTTCCTGCCCTGGCAGTTCATTAGGGAAAATGATGCTTTCAGTAACAGGGAGACAATGGCTCGCGCAGCTACAAGTGAGCATCTACACACACACTCACCCTACAATGGGAAGGGGTCCTGGGAGGAGGAGGGGGCGAGGTATCTAGCTCCAATCCATTGAACAAGGAGAATCCTGAGCTGGCCATGTCTGTCTCCAGGATCTGTCAAAGGAGAGAAGCAAATTGTTTATTTCCTTCTTCATCTCTTCCCTCACCCCACCTTCAAAGTGGCTTCTCGTAAAGTGCTATGTTTCCCATTAATGAGACCTTTCTCAGGACTATTTGAATATGAGGCTGAAAGTAGCCAAGGATGAGCTAACTTCTTTCCTTGGAAAAACATATTCGTTTCAGACAGTTGTGGGAATCCACCTCCATTTCCAGGGGATGGTGCCCAGGTGCCAGCAGTGGGCATTAGAGTCACAGAAAAGACAATGTCAGACCTGGGAAGAGACTTCAAGCAGACACAAGTAGACCTTGCAATCTAAAACATTAGAACATTGACTATTATAACACACGATGTCAGAGCTGGATGAGACTTAAGAGCTCATTTAATCAAATCCCCTTGTTTTGCGAGTAGCAAATTGAGGAACAGGAAGGCGAGAGACTCCACAACTATTAACTTTTAAAGTCAGAACTCAAACTTAGGTCTTTTGGTTTGCAGTTTAGTGTCTTTTCCCCTGAACAACATTTTTTTAAATCCATTTTTTATATTTCCATGAACAGTTCAATTTGATCCCTTCTTTTTCCAAGTAGGACCTTACACAAGCCATTTGATCACTGGGCCTTAATTCTTCCCTTCTGTATGAGAAATGGAAAGGATGAGCTTTCAATCAGCTCTCACATTCTTTGTTCTGAGATTCCTCCCAGTTCTGACATACTATATTCTAAAGCCCCTTCTATAATGTTCTATATGTCTAACATTCTATGTTCTAAGCTCCTTTCAGCTCTGACATTCTATGTTCTAAGGCCCTTCCTGATTTGACATTTAATATGTTCCAAGGCCTCTTCCACTCTGATAGTCTATGACTTAAGGCTTTTCTCAGTTTAGCTATCCCATGCCAAATGTGACTTCCAGATGTTATTTTATAATCTCTTCCAGCTCTGCATCCTATGATCTGACATCCTATATATTCTAAGATTCTTTCCAGTTCTTATACCCTATAACTTGAAGACTCTCCCAATTTAGCTATTCTATGTTATATGTTACTTCCCAGTCCAGCATTTTATGGTCTAAAATATTTTCCTGTTCTGATATCTGATGACATTCTATGTTCCAAGGTCTCTTCCAACTCTACCCATTATGTGGAGTATTTAGCCAAAGAATATATTTGTGCCATTTCATAAATAGGATGTAAGGATGCTGATGGCTGAGAAAGGAAGAAGAGGCTACAAGTTCAAAAAAGGAAAAGAAGGTCTGGGACAACGCCCCACAGAGTTTGCCTGTCAGACCTAACTCAGCCTGTTCTCCATAAAAACACAATGGTATCCATCTCCATATTGTTTGGGGAAACAAGACTAAGATTTATGATTTTTTTTAGAATTGACTTTAGTCCCACCTCCCAGAGAGTTTTAGTAAGTTCCAAAGCTAACAGTGGCCCTCGGGGGATACCTTTAGAAGGATAGCTAATAGAATGGCCAGTCAAATACAGTCACTCCCTGTGTTTCATGATCATTCCTGGACCTGGAACTCAACCAGACAATAGTTGAGACCAGGTACAGACATTTCCTAACCACAGCCTGTCCTGCACAGCCATGATTTCCCCACTTGGAGACCAAATTCATTTCCTACCCTAAGGACCCCCTCAAGGTTAGATCAGAAGTTCTGTTCCACCTGGTGCTTTTCTTGCCTCCCCAGCCCTCTGCTCCAAGAGATAATCAAAAGCTACAGAATCACCATCGAGTGCTGATCACATTGGAGAGGAGAGCCAGGGCCAGACTCAATGCCCCCGGGGGAGAAAACAGTGTCAAAATCTCATTGATCAATCGGGTCCCACCCCCGGATCAATCCCTGGTCTTCCAGAAGCCTGGTGCTGTTTTAGTAATCTTACCGCACTCTTAACAGATGTTATAGATGAAGGAATAAAGTGAGGGGGAGAGGGAAGACAGGACACAGCCATTAGTCTGATGGAGGCCAAGGAGGATCTTGCCTTGTTTGTATTCAGATTTAGAGCTGTGGTGCCCGAGACCAGAGTAAAAAATGTCTATTTTTTATGCAATTTCCAGAAGTTAAGCCTGAGCCTTTCTTTTTTTCAAGTGTAATTCCAGGCAAGTTATTTCTCTCTCTGGACCTTGTTTTTCTCTTCTATAAAAGGTGATGGGAAAGGAAAAGAGAAATATATTACAAGATATGAATTTCTAACCTTTTCTAGTTCTGACATTCTAGATCCTCAGTCCTTCCAGCTTTGACATCCTATATGATTCTAGTCTCCCATTCTACCCCCTTATCTATCTAGTCATCCAGTCAATCAATAAATATTCCTTAAACACCTACTATGTGCCGGACACGCGCTTACTGCTGAGAAT